>NC_052154.1:189324947-190013002 GCF_902713615.1 Scyliorhinus canicula | reverse complement strand
GGCGCCGATTGAAGGTCGTTGGCAAAAGGAGCGATGGAGACACGAGGCGGGTGGTTGGGATCTGGGATACACTGTCTGAGAGCGTGGTTGACGCAGGTTCAATCTAGGCTTTCAAGAGGGAATTGGATTGTTACCTGAAAGGGAGAAATTTCAGGGTTATGGGGCGAAGGCTGGGGAGTGGCATCAGGGTAATTTCTCCTTTGGCAAACCAGGACGTACGCAACAGGCCCAATGGCCTCCTTATGTACAGTAACCATTCTGTGATTCTGTGAGGTCATGGGGTGGCCTCTGCCACCAATGCCCAGGCCCGGTGTACGGTGCCAGGTGGCAGCCTCCTTCCCACCCCGGGGAACATGATGCCCCACCTCTCCTCCATGGCATCCAGCAGTGTGTTGAGCTCCACATCTGCGAAACTGGGTGCCGCTCTTTGGGTTGCCACCTTGTTGGCTGGAACGGGTGCGTGTGGGGGTGGCGAGGGGGGGGGGGGGGGGGGGGAGTGGGGTGCTGACATGCGGCTGCAGCTTCTCGGCCTCTCGAGTGCCAATCCCGACCCGGCGAATCGGACGCCGTTTTGCATTGGAATCGCACTAGTTCCACATGGCGCACCGCGGTGCCAGCCCATTAAAATATCCTGAATTGCTCAGGGACCGGCGCCACTTTCTGGGTCATGGAACACCTGTCAATTCAGCCAGCACCTCGGGCTGGATTCTCGGGGGTAGCCCGGGGGTTTTCCGATGGCGTGGGGCTGCCCCACAATGGGGAAACCCATTGACCGGCCGGCATAACGGAGCGCCCCGTCGGTGGGATGAAACAGAAATATGGCGCACAGGGCCAGCGAATCCAGCCCTTAGTCTCTGAAACGGAGAATCCAGCCATCATCTCTCATCGGCGCAACAGGTCGAGGGTGAATGTGAGTGCCGGTATCTTCGGGTCCCATCCACTTCTGTTCTTGACCTCGGGCGAGCCGGCGAACATTGTCCCTTTTTTGATCTCGGTTGCTCTCGGAGCCAATCAAGAGTCAACCATACAAGGCGGGGTTGGAGATACATATCAGGCAAACCTGGTCGCTGTGTCCAATTCAATTACATCTGTGAACAAGTCAGAGTTTTAATAACAAAACAGTCACCGTCATGGCCGGTTATTTTGTGCTGCAGTCCCACAAGCTATCAAGCTTTTTTGAATTCAGTGGGAATTTGAACTCAGAACATCTTGATTGTTAGTTCAGCATCATAGCCAGCTAGACTGTCACACTTCTTGGAAGAATTAATTCACATTCTATTTTTAAGCAGCAAGATCACATGATCATCCAGCTCGTACTGCAATCTTCCCTCTCAGTCACCAGCTGTGTCGCAGCCCCGTAGCGTCGTCAGAATTGATTGACAGAATTATGTCTAGTTTCAGTTCAAATTCAAAGTGCCTTTGTGAATAAAAGGCACATATTCTTATTTTAGACCTTGTTAAGCAACCTGAGGAGAAAGCTCTAGTTTATCAGATCATTTGAATCTGTCAACTCGAGTGCCTCCTCCGACGTGGCTGCTGAGGTGTAAATTTTACACTAGTTTTAAAAAAGGGACAGAAGGTCAGGGTGGGTAATAGAAAACTGATTTCAAGATAAAATAAATTGGACTATTTTTGGTGGTGAACACAATCTTTAGAGATTTCACAGAATTTCATAGAATTTACAGTGCGGAAGGAGGCCATTCGGCCCATCGAGTCTGCACCGGCCCTTGGAAAGAGCACCCTACCCAGGGTTAACACCTCCACCCTATTCCCATAACACAGTAACCCCACCCAACACTAAGGGCAATTTTGGACACTAAGGGCAATTTAGCATGGCCAATCCACCTAACCCGCACATCTTTGGACCGTGGGAGGAAACCGGAGCACCCGGAGGAAACCCAGGCACACATGGGGAGAACGTACAGACTCCGCACAGAGAGTGACCCAAGCTGGGAATCGAACCTGGGACCCTGGAGCTGTGAAGCAATTGTGCTAACCACTGTGCTACCGTGCTGCCTCGGCGCTCGGCAGTAATTGCTTTGTTCTTAGCTGTAGTCGGCTCAATTATCAACAGTGTTGTTACCCAGATGAAAATTAAAAGATACGCTCGGGCTTCATTCTTACGTGTGGCAAAGTTCAGCAAAGTATTTTGTGTCGATAAGCAATCACCTGACCAATTCTTAGATTTAACGCTGGATTTTTGCAGCCTCGGGTTGGCTTTTGAGGACTTTACAAATGGTCGGCGGGGGACCCAGGTGCGGACAATTTCCTCTATTTCTGGCACATTCCATGTTTGCCGGTTGGGACGAAAGCAGGGTGCGAATCGCACAAGCAGGAAACGTGAACTCAGAACGGCCATTTAAAGTCGGAGCTGAGTTCAAACACACCCCAAATTTTTGCTGGTTCAAGAACCTTAACTTGCAAGGTAGGAATTGCAAATCGATTAAATGCTCCTAAAGGGCCGATAAGGTCTGTTTAAGTGTCGCAGTCTTGAGTTGTGAAGTTTTAAAAATCTCCAGCTCTTGATTGAAAAAATACAGGCTAATTTGTCAATTAGAGTTTTGTTAAAAATCTGCTGGACTGCTTTGATTGACAGTCCACCTGCTGCAGCTTTTGAAAAAAGTTTTTGTGCAGTTTCAATAGAGTTCCTTGTTGATATTTCCCGAAGACATCATGGGATGTGGGCATAGCTGGCTAGGCTGGCATTTATTGCCAATCTATAATTGCGCCTGGTGGTGATCCATCATTCTAGAGGCTTGGCTGAGTCTCAAAAGCTACCAAGAGTACTTAATGTAGCAGGGTGTGGAAGGGAAGTTAATGAGTTGCTAATTTAGAAGCATGCTGGGAATATTGACTATATTTTAACACTGCTATTGAGCGAAAATAAGTAGGTCAAGTAATGTGAACTAAATACTGCTTAGTATGTTGTACTCGGCCTTATTATGATAATAAGTTGTTCTTCCGAAGGACAACAAAATGCGGACTCGAATTGCTTTTAAACCAAGGGCAAAACATTCATATTTCCTCTTGCGTATGTTCCCAAGCTTTATCTCTTCAAAGTTGTTTATTTCACACGATAAATATAATGGTTTTCGACTGCATAACTCAGAGTGCAGTGCACTAGCTTTTGAGCTGGAACACTCTCTCTCCACAAATATATTTGTGTCAATAAATTTCCTTAAATCGAACCTCGAGGAATTTGTCTTTATTATGATTTCCACGACAGTGAGAGCAGTATTGAATTGTCGGTATTATTTTTCCATCTCCACATGGCTCCTGCTGTCTGCCCATGGTGGACACTGGGTGAATGGCTACAAAAGTGTCTTGGGAGTATGAGGGGGCATGGGTGGGCTAGTGGGGACATGGGTTGGCATGGAGGAACCATGGGGGATGGGTAGATGGTGAGGTGGAGGGAGGTATGAAGGGTGAGGACCAGATGGCCTAACAGTTTCTAACACAACCAGGGCGAAGCTCCTGAAAATTGTGGCGGGGGGAGGGCTGTTTCTAACCATCCTGCCCTGGCACTCGCCTGTCCATGTGGCTGCCTATGATCTGCGCTCAGGTCAGTAGTCCTGACTCTATCCCTCACCAATTTCCCTAGAGCAACCTCGAGTTACTCAACATGGTCGCAAAATCCAGCCCATAATCTTTGGTAGGTTATGCTTGAACAAGAGCATTTGCTTGTTCCGGACTGAGTTGTAACGGCAAAAGGTAACTTTCATTGTGGCTTTCTGACACTGAATGCCAATTCAAAGTCGTGCGATTATACTGCAGAATGTAAAGAAGGGTGTTTTTATTTTGCATTTGTATTATTAATTGAAGCCTACCTATCCACCCTTTGCTGAAAGGGCAGTGGAAGTAGATTCAACCAAGTTATGCATAAACTTGAATAGCAACAAAGTTCTGTTGGAAAAAGGGAATGAAAACAGTGGGACGGTTCTTTGAAAATTAATAAAACAATGAATGCCATGTTATTTTTTTCCCTTCCAGGCTGCAGATTAGATGGGCTGAATGGCCTCCTTCTGTTCTGTTGACCCGATCAGAGTTTTGACTATGTGCTTGAATATTATGGGACCAGGGACAACGGAGTTGCCCCAAAGTCCATCGGAGGCTATCCCCCAACAATGGAAGTCCTGCCACCCACACCCTCACCAGACGTCCCCCCTACTGCACCCCCCATCAGAGACCTCCTAATTAAAGTCACCGCCCCAAAGACCCCCTTATCAAAGAGACACCCCCCAGCAACTCCTTATTTAAAGGTCTGCTTTAAAAGCCAGAGATTTAGCCCAGTGTGCTAAACCAGCCCCTTACAGAGGCCCTGGCTGGAAGCTAGAGAGCAGTCCAGACAGAGGCAGTGAAAAGAATCACTGCTTTAACACTCACCTGGGCAATACACCTGCTGGCTCAGGCAGAGGAGGCAGCGCCTGTCAATTCCGAGAAAGAGAAAACCAGTCAGCTGGGTTTAAACCCCCCCTCAGATCTTTAATCCGCAAGCCATTCATTCATTTCTAGTGGCATTGATTTTACCAGGCAAACGTTTGCATGGCTAAGGATTGGGGATTGTTTCCTGATTTGCGTTCCCAGCGTGAACACATCATCAGGTTCAATTCTGGTCCGATGGGAGAACATAAGACAAAATTCTCCATTTGAGAGACTAGGTGCTGACAGCGGGATGGAATCACGCGTTGTACATTGACAAAATCAGTGCAGGTCCCGGAGCATTTCAGGATCCCTTAGTGGGCTAGAACCTTCGCCACGTGGAACTGGAGCAAATGCAATGCACGACGGCGCCTGATTCGCCGGATCGGGACTGGTACTCGAGACCCTGACAATCTGCAGCCGCACTCCCCTCCCCGTACACACTCCTTCCAGCCAACAAGATGGCACCCAAAGAACGGCATCTCGTTTCGCCAATGTGGAGCTTTAGACCCTGCTGGATGCCTTGGTGGAGAGGTGGGGCGCCTTGTTCCGCGGGTAGGGAAGGCGGCTGCCACCCGTGGAAGTCAACCGGGCCTGGCCGTAGGTGGCAGAGGCCGTGATCGCCGTGGGCTCCACCGCCAGTGTCACCAAAAGCTGCACTAGCTCCGAAGGGTGAGTAATCAACCCGCGTCTGTGTCAGGGCTGCTCTGTCGCTCCCAGGAAGGGGTCTCTCTAATGGATGGCTTCCAGGCAGAGCTCTCTCTTACGGGGGCCTTTGGTGGGGGTCACTGTAATTGGGGAGTCTCTGGTCGGAGTATCTATAAATAGGGGATGTTTGGTTAGTGTCTCTGTAATTGGGGTGGTTGATCCTGGTAGAAGCCTCTCACATGGGGTCTCTGGTTGGGGTTTGGCGGTGCCCCCAACCTACTGTGATGTGCTGTGGAGGGGAGGGGGGGGGGGTGCAATGACCCAGATAATTCCAGGGGCGGGAGGTTTCTGAATTGTGTAGCGGGCGAGAAGGGGACTCAGCTGCTATCAGGCCACCTGCTAAAATGGCAGCCTGATGGCAGGATTCACTAGGGAATCCCTTGCAATCCCCGCCATGCATAAATTTGCACGGCTAAGGATTTTGAATCACTTCCGGATTTGAACTCCCAGCGCGAGAGCTAATCAGGTACAATTCACCTCCGGCGGGAGAATTCTCTGATTTTGAGGCTATGTCCAGCCACACCATGTAAAACCCCCAGCGTTCCCAACGTAAACGGCCGGAAAACTGGCGGGTCTGTGGCTGCGCGAGCGCACAGCGACAATCTGCAGCGGTCACGCCGTACAACATAGCGCCAGCCGCGCACGGACTCGGCCTGTCAGATACTGCCCAATTGTCCTCTCCCTCGCCACCCAGGGATCACCTCCCACCAGTGCCCCCAGCCCCCGCCGAAGCCCCCCTGGCCAGCGGAACAGCTCCCCCGCCCCATTACTGTGGCGGCGTTGGACACAATCCTCAACCGGCACGCGAGGTTGAGGAAAACTGAGAGCACACGTGTCGTGCGCCAGCGGCACACCATGTAAAACCCCCAGTGTTCCCAACATCAACGGCCGGAAAACACGGCCCACTGGGGGAGGAGCAGCAGGTGACTTCCTGAGGCCACCCCAATAGCGTGCTCTCCGAAGACGCCGTTTTGGAGGGGGCGGAGCATCCAAGAACAGGCGGAGCCACCAATTTCAGCTTCAAAAGGGATTCTCCGCCCGATCAGGCAACAGAGAATCCCACCCAGAGCCTCCCAAATGGAGAATTCCTGCCCAAATCTATGAAGATAGATAATAGCGACTCTAACGTTCTTTCCATCCATGGCTGACCCCCCACTCTCATCATTTGCCATTGACATATGTTGGAACGATGCACAAGATGATGCACAACCTTTTTGACCCTGTTATTAATACACCTTTCCTGGTCATCAAATCGTGGGGTTGGACTTGAACCCAGAGCTTCTGATTCATAGACAAGGACACTGCTCACTGCACTGCACCACTATGTCCTTCCCCAACCTGGGTTACTCTGTATTTCTTGTCAATCTATTCTAAAACTGTGGTAGGCAGAGAACTGTCAGCTAGTCTCCAGATAGGAAATTGTTCGAAGAGGACTAAGTAGAGATTGGTTAAATTTGCAATTGGAGGGGATGGTTTAACCTCCAGAGTTCTGCCGATGATTTATTTTGATGGAGCACAATGGAGCGGTGTGCGAGTTGGCAATGAGATAAATTATAGCTGGGAATTTCACCTTCAGAAAGAGTGATGGGGAGGGCAATGCAAACGTAATTTAAACCACAATAAACCCTCAAGGAATAATAGAGTTAGGCTTTGTCATTGAGAAATAAAAGTAGAGTTCAGGGCAATGTAGGGGTGAAGGGAGAGACGACAATTGGAAGTGAAGTCTTCAAAATTTATTACAATTATCTTTTTATGGAATCTGAGATTTGCAAAATGCTCAAAGCTGCAGGCGATGAGGAACACCCTGCTAAATGCTGTTACCGTGCCATCGAATCTCGCCCAATATGTGATCATTAAAATGACGTATCTGCACTTTTGAATGAACATTTAATTGGAAAAGATATAAAGGTATCAAAGTGTTGTGAGAAACAAGAAGGACAGAGCAGGAAGCTGGTACGGAGCATTAAAGAAATTGGAAGTTCATTGCCTCTCTTTTTCAATAGATACAGTTCTTGAATCAGAGATCTGTTTTGGCTCAAGGGCAAGGGACTGCGATACTTTGATTAGTTTCTCCTTTCCCTTGGAAATGAGGTTTTGAAGGGGGATTGAATTTTAATCGTCTTATTCTCTTCATTAGTATTTTCTGTAACAGCGTCTGTTTACTCTCGGAGAAGGCACGGTAAATAGACACATGTGAGAATCATTACCTTTGTATTGCAGGGAGGTCAATGGTGAGCTGCCTTCATTTCCAGAAAACACACTGCAGGAGGGGGAGTGGGGGGGGGGGGGGGGGGGGGGGAAATTCCCACCCCATGTTCCGAAGGAATTGGAGCCTCGACCATCATTATCCATAGTTGCAGGTCTCCATATGCATGTAAAAATGCCTCAGCAACTCCAACCCTTTGGGTTGATGACTGGCCCAGTTGGCTGGCCGGCCAGTGGGGATCAGATTAGCACAGGCTTCAGTCCCCTGTTCCACTTGGTGTGGATACAGGACCTGTCTCCCTGCCCTATCTTTTTTTAAAATTTGTTTATGGGATGTGACTAGGTCAGCATTTATTGTCCATCACTGACAGCAATTAAGAGTCGCCCACATTGCTGTGGGTCTGGAGTCACACGTAGGCCAGACCAGGTAAGGACGGCAGATTTCCTTCCCCAAATGACATTAGTGAATATTTATGACAATCGGCAATGGTTTCATCGCCAACTTTTCTTTTTACTTCTAATTCCAGATTTTTAATTAAGTCAAATTTCACCATCTGCCACAGTGGGATTCGAACCGGGGTCCCCAGAGCATGACTCTGGGTCTCTGGATTGTTAGTTCAGCAATCATACCACAATGCCACTGTCGCCCCTTTGGTGGACATTGTTGTGTTCTATAGCTCCCCTGATCATGAAGGCACGCATAGATCATGAGGGTGTGGTTGTAATAAGTATTTATTCTTGACATGCAGAAAGGTAACCATGCAATTCTATGCACAATTATATCTACGGTACTGTGGTGCTAAGGTGAGATGTGACAGTCTCTTTGTCCATCCTACTACCAAGAATCCCTGTCTTGTCCGTTCCCCGCTATATATATATGTCTCTATGGGTGTCTGGTTCCACCTACTGGCAGGAGGTCATGACTATCACTGTATGTATTGATCAATAGCTATGTACACTGGTACTGTTATATGCAGATATATACATTGGTGTAACTATGTACAGTTATGCACAGATATGCCTATGTGCATATCACCACAGACATCACTGGACCATGGGTCAGACCTGCCACAAGACAGAGGACCAAAGAAAATAGCAGATTCTAAAAAGCTCCTATACAAAAAGAAAATCACTCTTCTGGTAATAACCATCAGTCTAAATCTCAACTCAAGGGGGCGTTTTTTCCCCCTATCAGTACAAATGAACCATCTTTAATATCTGGAAAGGGGCAAGGAAAATGACCCACACATGTTACAGTTAAGGATTATCCTGTAGTTTCTTAACCTTATCGAATACGTGAGATGCCTGTTTTTCATTGTAATTCATGAGCTTCTCAGGAATGGAAGCAGGTGGTGGGTAAATGCACACTGTCTGAAAACGGAATTTAGTTCCTGTTATCAACAAATAGCACTCAGTCATGACAGCTATGATCCTTGACACCACTCAAGCATCCAATAAACCACATGGCCGTAAAATAACCAGAAACTGTGTTAATCCCGCTGTGAAATTCAGAAATATCGTGGGAAGAAGCTTGACAACAAATCTTAACAGCAACTTCAAGGAAAAAGGAGCAGGTTCGTTTCAAAGTTGCTCAGATTCCTTGGGAATAAAATCAAGGTGGGATTTTCTAAGATTTTGGAACTGTCTCTCTTAAAATGGAGGAGTGAAGAGGGTCATTTCAGGTTGGTGAGCTAAGAATCGTGGAGAGGTGCGATGGGACCTCGGCCATTTACAATGCCCACCAATGGCTCGGACGGAGTGGCTGACCAAATGGTCCCTAAATTTGCCCATGACTCCAAGTTAAGTCAGAAACGAAATTGCCAAGAGGCGGTTGAGAGTCTGCAAAAGGCGTACAGATGGGGTGAGTGGGCAAAACATTGGCAGATGGAGTATAATGTGGAAAACAAAACTTGTTCACTTTAGCAGGAAGTATAGAAAAGCAGAATATTTTTCAAATGAAAAGTGAAATAAAAATCACGTATTGTCATAAGTAGGCTTCAAATGAAGTTACTGTGAAAAGCCCCCAGTTGCCACATTCCGGCGCCTGTTCGGGGAGGCTGGTACGGGAATTGAATGGAAAGAGCACCCCTCTTAAGTCCCACACCTCCACCCTATCCCCATAACCCAGTAACCTATAAATCCCATCTCACTTTTTTGGACACTAAGGGCAATTTAGAACAGCTAATCCACCTAACCTGTACATCTTTGGGCTGTGGGAGGAAACCGGAGCACCCGGAGGAAACCCACTCAGACACGGGGAGAACGTGCAGACTCCACATAGACAGTGAGCCAACAGGGAATCGAACCTGAGACCCTGGAGCTATGAAGCAACTGTGCTAACCACTGTGCTACCATGCTGCCCACTATGCTACCGTGCTGTGCTCCGAAAGCTAGTGATTCGAAACAAACCTGTTGGACTTTAACCTGGTGTTGTAAGACTTCTGACTGTGCCCAACCCAGTCCAACGCCGGCATCTCCACATCATGATAAAAAGTTAGAATGCAGGGAGAGCAAGCGATTAAGAAGACAAATTAAATTTTGGTGTTTATTTCAAAGGGTGAATTCGGGTAAATTAGGGATGTTTCGCTCTGTCTGTACAGGGACTTGGTGACCACATCTGGAATACGGATTACAGTTTTGGTCTCCTTAATTGAAAATAAATATAATTACATTAGAAGCAGTTCAGAGAAGATTGACTTGACATATTCTGGGATAAAGAGCTTTATCTGATGAAGAAAGGTCGAACAGTCTGGGCCTTTACCCATCAGAGTTTAGATGATTGAGGGTGATCTTGTTGAAACATATAAGTTCCTTCGTCGGATAAGTGAAGCGATGTATTTGGACTTAATAGGGTGGATACCGGGAGGATGTTGCCACTTGTAGAGAAGACTAGAAATTGGGAGCACAGATTAAGAATTTTAGGACAGAGGTCAGTATAATTGTTTTCTCTCAGAGAGTCATTAGTCTCTGGAATTCGCTTCCCCAGAGAGCTTTGGAGGGTGGGTCATTGAATTTATTCAAGGCCGAGTTAAACCAATTTTTTGATAGGGTTGTGGGGGCAGACAGGAAAAGTGGAGTTAAGATCACAACCAGGTCAGCCACAATGTACTGAACAGGGGATCAGATTCAAAGGTCCAAGTGGCCTGAACCTGCTCCGAAGTTCTCTGTTCCTATGTTCCAATGTGACCTGATATGAGTTCTGCCCACCAACAATTCTGGATGCAGGCTGAGTTGCTGTGGGGACTGTGGTTGAAGGTTGAGAGACTGGGCGCAAAAATGCAACACGCTTACAACATGAAAACGAAGGAAGGAGAAGCTCTGCTAACCGATCGACTTTAAGGTTAGGATTTTCTCAAAAATAGGCAGAGTGGAGCAGTGGGAAGAAAAACTGGCGAAGAAGCCACCAGCCCCAAAGGCAGCTTGCCCCCTCGGATCGATCGACTCATAGCTGAAATAAATGAATAGGCGGGCCCATGACATCACGCTCCGATTGAGCCCACCCCACTCGCAACTTAGTCAACTTCGTTTTTAAAAGATTGGAGCCTCCTTTTTACCCCGTAGCATCTGTCCCCTACCATGGAACCCCTCCTCCCATGGATACCCCCTGGAACCACCATGGTCCCTGGCACTGCGAATAATGAATCTGTTGGAAACTGGCAGTGACGTTCGGCTGGTTCTTGTGAAAACTATTATTCTGCAGAGAAATTGACATAAAGTCTGACTGTGGCATGGGCTATTTGATCCATGAAAAATGATCTTTTCTGTAGCTTAGTGTATTAGTTGCTGATTCGTTGTTTAGTTGCTGGTGCTTTTAGTTTGTCTGTTACAGTGAAAGATTTGCAACTTCAAACCTTGCCATGCGATTCCTTTACGTTGGTCACTGCGAATTCAAGTATCTTGTAACAAGTTATTGGTCTCCACAGGGATCGGAATGAGGAAGAGATTTAAAAAGACCTGTATGTTATGTTCTCGTGCATGAGCAATGATTCAGTCAGTGCACCAAAGAACACTTAGTTCTTCTGCAGTCGGATTTATTATTGTATAACAAAAACGTGGGTTAGAAACCAATACTAACAACTGGAACAATCACAAACACAACTAACCACAACGACTTCTTCTAACGAATCCCCCTTAACCCTTAATCTTTATCATTGCCACAAGTAGGCTTACATTAACACTGCAATGAAGTTACTGTGAAAATCCCCTAGTCGTCAAACTCCGGCGCCTGTTGGTGTACACTGAGGGAGAAGTCAGAATGTCCAATTCACCTAATAAGCACGTCTTTCGGGACTTGTGGGAGGAAACCGGAGCACTAGGTCTCAGTGTCACATGGTATAACCTGCCTGACACCTAGTGGTCGGATCAAATATATTTACATGTCCAATTGCTTCTGCATATCACTCCATCCCCTTTCCTTGAGATTTTGAACGACATACATACATCATGTCAATAAATATAATATATGATATGCAGAGCACAATAATTTATATCATGTACAGCAAGATTGTCCAATTACAGATTACATATTTCAGACTTCTTTCTATGCCTTGTTGATCTTCTTAACTTCAGTAGAACTGATGAATCTGCTTACAATTTTGCATTTCTGTTGGTGCCACTGGTATGACCACATCACTGTTCGGAGCTTCAGACTGCACAATGCGATTTGATTCGTCCTCTGGTTGTGTTGGTTTTGAAGAATACAAGTTTTCATAGACATCGTCAGAAGAGTTCTTCTGTTTCTCCTTAATACCTGTCCTTGCTCCGTGATCACAGTGTCGGATCTCATAACCACTTTCTGCGATAACGTTGCATATTTTGACCAGCCATCAGGATCCTCCATCCTCACTACATCATTCAGATTTAAAGGTTTCAGAGCCCTGGTTGACTTGTCATAGTAATTGGCCATGATAAATTGCCCTTAGTGACCAAAATTGCCCTTAGTGTTGGGTGGGGTTACTGGGTTATGGGGATAGGGTGGAGGTGTTGACCTTGGGTAGGGTGCTCTTTCCAAGAGCCGGTGCAGACTCGATGGGCCGAATGGCCTCCTTCTGCTCTGTAAATTCTATGAAATTCTGTTGCTTCTTTTGAGATTGCAGCTGATTCCTTATCTTATGACTTACTTGCTGTTTGGTATGGCATGGCAGAGTTGTTCTTAACTTTCGACTCATTAAGAGTTCTAGTGGCGACAAGCCACTGCTTAAAGGTGATGCTCGGTGATGTGTTCTGTACTCTGGGATAACAGAGGCTGCAACTGGATGCAGCTTGAACCAAAAGATACTCCAGACCTTGAAGCTAGTTCAATCTGATTTATCATAGTTAGCACAGTTCTCTATGAATTCAACTCTCTGCTAACCTCAGTGTGGTTACTCTGTCTGACTGAACCAGACTAGCTCTTAGCCACGTGCTGGAGGTGTGATACTGTACATACACCCTGACTCACTCTGTAGATGTTCATCAGTGGAAAGAGGAAGTGTGAGTGCCTCGTGCCTTTTATAGTGAGATACCACCCCTGAGTGTCCTGCCTGCTCATTGGTCATGTCCTGTTCTCTGTGTTCATTAGCTGCCTGTCTGTACCTGTCTGTATATCATTATCTGCATGTCTGCACATCGTGACACTCGGTAGCTGAGCAATGTTAGATATGGATCATCTGGACTGTCCATGGATTTTTGCAGTAGTTGTTTAACTAGCTGCACACCTTTTACTGTCTTTCCATTAGACTGAGGATACAATCGACTCGATGTTACACGTCTGAAGTCATAATTCTGTGAAAATGCCTTCCATTCTTGACAATTGATACACGGACCATTGTCATTCATGACGACCTGTCGAATACCATGACATGCAAACATTGCCTTTTTTTTGTGCATAATAATAGAATTGGCTGACGAGCTTGACAACTGTGACACTTCAGGATAGTTTGAATAGTAGTCGACTATTAGCAAATATTCTTTACCTTCAAGATAGAATAAGTCCATCTCCACCTTTTGCCAAGGAACTGACACAATTTTGCACATCTTCATCGGTTCCTTTGCTTGTTGATATTGGTATCATTGACAAGTGGTACACTTTTCCACCATGGTCTGTATATCTCTATTTATTCCTAATCGACATACCGTATTTTGCGATCTTCTCTTGCATTTCTTGATCCTAAGGTGACTGTCATGAATCTTTTGCAGTATTTCTTTACGCAGAGGCTGTGGAATAACAATTCTCTGTTGTCTTAGTAACAAACCATTTGCTACACTTAGCTCTGATCATATATTATGATATTTGGAGCATGAACCTTTCAGCTATCCATTGTTGAGATTATGTATCACCATTTGCAGAACTTCACCTTCTTCCATTTCTGCAACAATCAGTTTTGACTTTGCATCTGACATTAGGAGTGTATTTTGATCATGTCCACTTACACTTGCACATCCTCTCCCATGGAATTGTCATCCAGTGCTGTTGTAGCTCTGCATAGCGCATCAGCTACTACAATGTGCCTGCCGGTGTATCGGTCAAGTCAAAGTCATACCTCTGAAATTTCATCATCATCCTTTGAATGTGAGGTAGCATTTCAATAAGGTTTTCCTTGACTATGGCCACCAACGGTCTGTGATCTGTTTCTCCAAGGAAAGTAGGTAGGCTATACATGTAACTGTGGAATTCCTCTAATCCATTGACTAATCCTAAACATTCGTTTTCAATTTGAGCATGGCGACACTCAGAGTCTGTCATTGATCTGGATGGCTTCCAATCACTACCATTTTCCTGTTGCATCAAAAATGCACCTAAACCATCCTTCGATGCACCGATCAAAATTTTGGAGTTCTTGGTCGAGTCAAAAAATGTTAGAACTGGAGTTGTTGTTCGAGTTGTTTTCAATGTGATCCACTCTTTGTTCATGTCTGTCTGTCCAAGCGATGTTATTCATTTTTTTTAGAACTTCTCTAAGACATGGGCCTTGATTCTCCCCGACCTGGCAGGGCGGTGGGTCCCAGTGTATTGGAGTGGCGTCAACCACTCCAGCGCCGGGCCTCCCCAAAGGTGCGGAGGGGCCAAGCCCTCACATTGAGGGGCTAGGCTCGCGGCGGAGTGGTTGCCGCTGCGCCGACCGGCGCGAACGACCTTTGGCGCCCCGCCAGCCGGGGCCAAAATGACTTCGCCGGCCGGCAGAAGTCCGCGCATTCGGCGGTGCGTCATCGGCTGCTGACGTCATACCGGCGCATGCGCAGGGGCGAAGGCCATGGTGGAGCGGAAGAAAAAGAGTGCCCCCACGGCGCAGGCTCGCCTGCCGATCGATGGGCCCCAATCGCGGGCCAGGCCACCGTGGGGGCACCCCCCAGGGTCAGATCGCCCAGCGCCCCCCCCAGGACCCCGGAGCCCGCCCGCGCCGCCAATCCCGCCGGCACCAGAGGTATTTTGATTCCCGCCAGCTGGAGAGGCCTGTCAGCGGCGGGACTTCGGCCCATCGCGGGCTGGAGAATCGCCGCGGGGGGCCCGCCGACTGGCGCGGCGCGAGTCCCGCCCCCGCCAATTCCCGGGTGGCGGAGAGTTCGGGCCACAGCGGGGGTGGGATTGACGCCGGCCCCGGGTGATTCTCGGAGAATTCCACCCCAGGGGCGGGATTCTCCGACCTCACGCAGGGTCGGAGAATCGGCGGGCAGCGGCGTTATTTCCGCTCCCGCAGGGTTTTGAAATCTCCCACCGGCCAAAAACCGCCGTTGTGCAAATCCCGCCGGCAGCCTCTGAAAACAGCTGGCGCCGGCGGGATTTCAATTTTTTTTCACTTACCTCAAATCTCCGGCCCGGATGGGCCGAAGTCCCGCCGACGTGGCCACGGGTCAGGTCGGCGCAAATCAAAGTTGCTTTAAAACGGCGTCAACCATTGATGATGGTTAACGCCGTTCAGTGTCGGGGGGTGGGTTGCGGCATGGGGGGGGTTGGATTGCGGCATGGGGGGGGGGTTGGGTTGCGGCATGGGGGGGGTTGGGTTGCGGCATGGGGGGGGGGGTTGGGTTGCGGCATGGGGGGGGTTGGGTTGCGGCATGGGGGGGGTTGGGTTGGGTTGCGGCATGGGGGGGTTGGGTTGCGGCATGGGGGGGTTGGGTTGCGGCATGGGGGGGGTGGGTTGCGGCATCGGGGGGGGGGGGTTGTGGCATCGGGGGGGTTGGGTTGCGACATCGGGGGGAGGGATGTTGGGTTGCGGCACCGGGGGGTGGGTTGGGTTGCGGCATCGGGGGGGGGTGGGTTGCGGCATCGGGGGGGGCATCGGGGGGGGTTGCGGCATCGGGGGGTTTGCGGCATCGGGGGGGTTGCGGCATCGGGGGTTGCGGCATTGGGGGTGGGTTGCGGCATCGGGGGGTGGGTTGCGGCATCGGGGGGTGGGTTGCGGCATCGGGGGGGGTTGCGGCATCGGGGGGGGTTGCGGCATCAGGGGGTGGGTTGCAGCATCGGGGGGGTTGCGGCATCGGGGGGGGCATCGGGGGGTGGGTTGCGGCATCCGGGGGGGGGTTGCGGCATCGGGGGGGGTTGCGGCATTTGGGGGGGGGTTGCGGCATGGGGGGGGCATCGGGGGGGGGGCGTCGGGGGGGGGGGGTTTGGGGGCAGCGGCGGGCAGAGAGGGGGGGCTACGGATGCCCTGGGCCAACGCACCGTCGACCCCGCCTCTGTACACCGCTGCCCCCTACCCCAACCACCACCCCCCCTCACCACCCCTACCTCCCTCCAACGCCCCTACCCCCCTCCCCACCACCCCTACCCCCCTCCCCACCACCTCTACCCCCCTCCAACGCCGCCCCCCATCTCTCGCAATGCCGCATCCCCCCCCCCTCAACGCCGGTACCCACACCCCGTCCCCCTCCCTCTGAAGGCCGGTACCCACACACCCCCCCCCTCTCTCCTCCTCCCCCCTTCCTACCTCCTCCCCCCCCCTCCTTCCTCCTCCCCCCCTTCCTTCCTCCTCCCCCCCTTCTTCCTCCTCCCCCCCTTCTTCCTCCTCCCCCTTCTTCCTCCTCCCCCCTTCCTTCCTCCGTTAGTGGGGGGGTGTGCGGCGTTAGTGGGGGGTGGAGGGTGGGGGGGTGCGGCGTTAGTGGGGGGTGGGGGGTGGGGGGGGTGCGGCGTTGGAGTGGGGTAGGGGTGGTGAAGGGGGTAGGGGTGGTGAGGGGAGGGGGTTGGGGTAGGGGCAGCTGCGTGCAGAGGGGGACGACGGTGCGTTGGCCGCGGGCATCAGTCGCCCCCCTCTCTGCTCGCCGCTACCCCTACCCCAACCCCCCCTCACCACCCCTATCCCCTTCACCACCCCTACCCCACTCCAACGCCGCACCCCCCCCCCCCACTAACGGAGGAAGGAAGGGGGGGGGAGGAAGGAAGGGGGGGAGGAAGGAAGGGGGGGGGAGGAAGGAAGGGGGGGAGGAAGGAAGGGGGGAGGAAGGAAGGGGGGAGGAAGGAAGGGGGGAGGAAGGAAGGGGGGGAGGAAGGAAGGGGTGGAGGAAGGAAGGGGGTGAGGAAGGAAGGGGGAGGGAGGAAGGGGGGGAGGGAGGAAGGAAGGGGGGGAGGAAGGAAGGGGGGGAGGAAGGAAGGGGGGGAGGAAGGAAGGGGGGAGGAAGGAAGGGGGGAGGAAGGAAGGGGGGGAGGATGGAAGGGGGGGAGGAAGGAAGGGGGGGAGGGAGGAAGGGGGGGAGGAAGGAAGGGGGGAGGAAGGAAGGGGGGGAGGAAGGAAGGGGGGAGGAAGGAAGGGGGGAGGAAGGAAGGGGGGGAGGAAGGAAGGGGGGGAGGGAGGAAGGGGGGGAGGAAGGAAGGGGGGGAGAAGGAGAGGGGGGGAGGAGGAGAGAGGGGGGGTGTGGGTACCGGCCTTCAGAGGGAGGGGGACGGGGTGTGGGTACCGGCGTTGAGGGGGGGGGACCCGGCGTTGAGGGGGGGGGGACCCGGCGTTGAGGGGGGGGGACCCGGCGTTGAGGGGGGGGGACCCGGCATTGAGGGGGGGGAGACCCGGCGTTGAGGGGGGGTAGACCCGGCGTTGAGGGGGGGAGACCCAGTGTTGAGGGGGGGGGACCCGGCGTTGAGGGGGGGGGACCCGGCGTTGAGGGGGGGGGGACCCGTCGTTGAGGGGGGGGGTGGGTTGCGGCGTTGCGAGAGATGGGGGGGCGGCGTTTGGAGGGGGGTAGGTGTGGTGGGGAGGGAGGTAGGGGTGGTGGGGAGGGAGGTAGGGGTGGTGGGGAGGGAGGTAGGGGTGGTGGGGAGGGAGGCAGGAGTGGTGGGGAGGGAGGTAGGAGTGGTGGGGAGGGAGGTAGGGGTGGTGGGGGGGGTTGGGGTAGGGGGCAGTGGCGTACAGAGGGGGGGGGCGACGGTGCGTTGGCCCCGGGCATCCGTCGCCCCCCCTCTCTGCCCGCCGCTTGCCCTCAAACCCCCCCCCCAACCCCCCCCCCAAATGCCGGAAACACCCCCCCCCCAAAATGCCGGAACACCCCCCCCCCAAAATGCCGGAACACCCCCCCCCCCCAAATGCCGGAACACCCCCCCCCCCCAATGCCGGAACACCCCCCCCCCAAATGCCGGAACACCCCCCCCCCCAAATGCCGGAACACCCCCCCCCCCCAAATGCCGGACACACCCCCCCCAAATGCCGGAACACCCCCCCCCCAAATGCCGGAACACCCTCCCCCCCAAATGCCGGAACACCCTCCCCCCCCAAATGCCGGAACACCCCCCCCCCAAATGCCGGAACACCCCCACCCCCCCCAAATGCCGGAACACACCCACCCCCCCCAAATGCCGGAACACACCCCCCCCCCAAATGCCGGAACACCCCCCCCCAAATGCCGGAACACCCCCCCCCAAATGCCGGAACACCCCCCCCCCCCCCAAATGCCGGAACACCCCCCCCCCCCCCCAAAATGCCGGAACACACCCCCCCCCAAATGCCGGGTCTGTCTCTCTCCTCCTCCTCCTCCAAAAAACGCCGGGTCTCACCACTTCCGCAGCTGGTGAAACTGACGCGTATAGCGTCAGTCAGCTGCTGGCCCCTCCGGGAGCGGAGATTGCCAGCTTAAAAGAAGGCCCCGACGCCGGAGTGATTAACACCGATTTTTCTCGCCGGAAACCCGCGTTACGACGGGCAACGGAGAATCCCGCCCCTGGTGTCTTCGCTGAGAGGTTTGGAATCAATTTACCAATAAAATTAATTCATAATGGCTTGTATCTTCAAGTCGTCAGGCTTTATTCCTTGAGCAGACATACTGTCTCCTTGGAACGTTACTTCCTTCACACCAAATTGACATTCTGCAATACTCTCATAGCCTTTCATTGTGTTCTTCTTGTGTGGATCCCCAAATATTGACGTCATCGACATATACTCAAACACCCCGAATGCCTTCAACAAAGTGTTCCATCGCTCTGTGGAAAATTCCTGACGCTGAGATTATGCCAAAGGACATACGAAGAAAGCAATATCTAACAAACGGAGTACTGAACAATACATAGTCAACCAAAGAGAAAGAGCTGTAAAATCTCAGCAGGGCTGGCAGGATCGGTAGGGAGAGAAAAGAGTTAACGTTCCGAGTCTAGATGACCATTTGTCAAAGCCGGCAGCCTGAAGAAAAGAAGTACCGCTCTTCTCCCCGACAGGCTGAAGAAGTATAAAACATAGTATTCTCTTCATCTAACTTGATTTGCCAGAATGTCACGAAGCATTAGGTTTGTTCAGATATGTCACAGCTGACATCTCACTTGTGATCTCCTCTCATTGAGGAATCGGATAGTGTTCCCTTTTTATGTTTGAGGTCTTTAATGTCCATGCATATCCTGAGATCATTATTTTTTTTTAACACACACCATCGAATTGACCCAGTCTGTCGGCTCTTCGATCTTTTTGATCGGAACAAAATTTGTCGCTCTGTCTAATTCAGCTTTTAGTTGGTCACGTAATGGTGCTGGATCTCTTCTCGGAGCATGTATCACTGGTTGAGCATCATTTGTGAGTTGAATCTTGTAGGTGAAAAGCAAAACACCGAAACCCTTAAAATGTTTTGGAAAAGCCTGCACAATGGACTCCACTGATCTGCTGTGTGTGCTCAATGCACAGTCAGTGATCTCCACTCTTTTTACCAGTTCCAGTGCTTCACACGCTTCAACATCCAGCAGTGACTCACAATGTGTAGATACTATGGAGAATTTAACTTTGTGAACTTTATATTTTACTTGGACATCAAGTTCACACATGCCTACTGTGTCAATTTCTGGACCATTATAGTCCTTGAAGAAGACTGGCTTGTTTAATATTCTTGGTTTTATTTTCACAGCTTTAATATGACTGATGCTGATGAGATTTTCTGTCACTCCTGTGTCTAGTCTAACATTGATGAGTGATTTATTTATTAACAACAAGACTGTCCAGTTATCCTTTGTTACCATTGCAATATCATTTTTATCACTTTTTTTTCTACTGCCGATATTTAATTCCGTTTGGCTTCGCTGGCCCTGTTTTGATTCGAGACTACACCAACGAAAAATATGTTTCCTAAGTTAATATCATCAATAGTATTGATGGACATTTTTAGATTAACTTTCTTGTTTTTGCCTTTGCATTTCGTGCACATTTTTACAAATGCTGGACATTGCGTTGGCAGATTCCACATCTTTTACACGTAATGGCTGCTTCTGGCAAGTGTTTAAAATGGCCGCCATTGCTGAGACCAAAGTGCATCACAACATTAATGGCATTGGCATCTCTCCTGATTCTCGCCCCAAGGCTCCGTGCATTCAAAGTGTTTATACGCTGTGCAGCTCATTCACTCGCATGGCAAACTTTAATTGCGTCTTCTAACTGAAGCTCATTCTCGCGTAAGAGACATTCACGCGCCTTATCATTATTAATTCTGAAGACAATCTGATCTCAAATCATCGAGAATTTTAATGTTGCGAAGTTACAAGTTTGTGATTTCAACTTGAGGTCGATAAGAAAGCTATCAAAGGAATCACCTGTCTTCAGCGCGCCCGTACTGAATATGTACTGCTCGAAAGTTTCATTCTTTTTCA
This sequence comes from Scyliorhinus canicula, assembly GCF_902713615.1. Lineage (NCBI taxonomy): Eukaryota > Metazoa > Chordata > Chondrichthyes > Carcharhiniformes > Scyliorhinidae > Scyliorhinus > Scyliorhinus canicula. The sequence goes on along the minus strand of NC_052154.1, from coordinate 189,992,649 downwards.
GAGCACAATGCTCATCGAACATCTTAATGATGGCATCAAAGCTTTCGCTATCTTTCTCCCGTTCAAAAACAAATGTATTGTAAATCTCTATCGCCCCAGGGCCTGCTGCAGTCAGCAATGACGCCAATTTTCATTCATCAGGTTTTCCTAAGGCTGCCACCTACTGTTGCTTAAATGCGCACCAGTTTCCATCTACATTAACGGTTACTCGAAGAAGACTGAGGCATTTTCAAACTTTCCATCTTCTTCTGTTCAGCGTTCGGAACGATTTCTTTCGATTTTCCCCATTTGTTTTATGTAGCATCGTTTCCGAATGTGAAGATAGTGGGCGGGATTCTCCGACCCCCTGCCAGGTCGGAGAATCGCTCGGGGGCGGGGGGGGGGGGGGGGGGGGGGTGGGGGGGGGGGTGGTGGCGTGAATCCCGCCCCCGCCAGCCACCGAATTCTCCGGCACCAGAGATTCAGTGGGGGCGGGAATCGCGCCGTGCCAATCGGCGGCCGCTGGCAGCAGGCCCTCCCGGTGATTCTCCGGCCCACTATGGGCTAGTTCCTTGCCAGTCCCGCTGGCGAAGATTAGACTAGGTCCCTTACCGGCGGGGCCTGGTGGCGCGGGCGGGCTCCGTGGTCCTGGTGGGGGGGGGTGCGCGGGGCGATCTGGCCCCAGGGGGTGCCCCCACAGTGACCTGTCCCGCTATTGGGGCCCACCGATCCACGGGCGGACCTGTGCCATGGGGGCACTCTTTTCCTATACGCCGAGGTGAACCTCCCCAGCGCATGCGCGGGGCTGACGTCAGCAGCCACTGACGCTCCCGCGCATGCGCGGACCCGCGCCAGCTGGCGGAGTTGCTTCGGCCCAGGATGGCATGGCGCCAAAGGCCTTCCACACCAGCCGGCGGGGCGCAAACCACTCCGGTGTCCGCCCGCCCCAAACGTGCGGAAACCACTCCGTCCCTCCGGGATCCCCCGCCCTGCCGGGTATGGGAGAATCCCGCCCAGTGTCTTTCAAATGTTCACACTTCAGATCTTCAGTTTGTAGATCACCACCTCTGGTACCATGTTATGTTCTAGTGCATGGGCAATGATTCAGTCAGTGTACCAAAGAACATCTAGTTCTAGACTAGTTGAATTGATTATTGTATAACAAAAACGTGGGTTAGAAACTAATACTAACATCTGGAACAATCACAAACACAACTAACCATGACAACTTCTTCTGCCAACTCCCCCTAGGTTGCAGTGTCACATGGTGTAATTTGCCTGCCAGCTAGTGGTCGGAAGTCAAACATATTTACATGTACAATTGCTTATGTATATCACTGCACTGTAATGCCTACTTGTGGGGTGTCAACACCCTACCCTATCCCAGGAAATCTTCAAGTGAATAAAGCTTTGCTCAATGATGATGATTTGAGCTATTATTGTTTTTCCCCTCGCCTGCAAATCTCTAAACAATAATGCAGATCAAAATGAAGAGACTCATAAGCGGTTAGGAAGGAAAATTAAATTATTTATGATCGGTGGGCAGCAGATATCAATGGCTTTCTGCAGGCTTCTTATTATCTCGTTTGATCTTTAGCACGGGGGTGACAGAGCGAAAACAGTCTGCTCAATCCCTGTGGATTCTAGTTTAATTCGACTGAGCCCAGCTTGTCATTGAAACATTTTTTTAGTCGGATCAGTGAAGTGGTGTATTTGTATTGATCAGGAATGTCAATATAACTTGTCAAACAGTAAGTCAAATCAGAGATGTGTGCTGCATAAGACAAATGAAAAGCATACAACTTTCCACATGGAGGGGTCAAAGCTGCTACCGAGGTTTAAAGTCAACAGGAGATCATTACAGTCAGAAGCTTTCGAGGAAAGATTTTTCCTGCTTCGATTCTATTATCTGCATATTCAAAACAAAATTAAATCTCTCCATCTCCACCCGGACTGAACTCCTTAAAGCTACCAATGGTGCTATCTTTATAATAATGCCAGAAACAATCAGCAGCTTCCACGTTGAGTTCAGCTTTGTTTTCTCACAAAACATAAGTCATTTTTCCTGTCAACCCGTTGCTGCAATCCAATTAGTTCTGGTTACTTTCTCCCATTTTCTGATGGTGCGTCTTTGGCCAATCTTCGTCCTGGGTAGCCCCCTTCGGGATCTTGCTTGCACTCTGGTCTGATGGGGTCCGAGATGGTCGATAAGGCCGATGCCTAATCTGCAGACGCTGTCACTTGTGGGGTCAGTTGTTGCTCCGGGCGTGGGGTAGACGAGGTGTTTATAGGTGTGCACCCTCTCTCCAAATGCCAAATACTTTGGGGTGTGTCATGCCTCAATGTTGCACACGTTGGGCGGGATTCTCCCCTACCCGGCGGGGCGGGGGGTTCCCGGCGGGATGAGGGTGGCTTGAACCACTCCGGCGTCGGGCCACCCCAAAGGTGCAGAAGTCTCCACATCTTTAGGGGCCAAGCCCTCACCTTTAGGGGCTAGGCCTGCGCCGAGGTGGTTGGCACGCCGCTGGTCGGCGGGAACGGCCTTTGGAGCCACGGCAGCCGAGGCCCAAGGGACTTCGCCAGCCGGCGGAAGTCCGCGCATGCGCCGGAGCGTCAGTGGCTGCTGACGTCATCCCTGGCGAACGCGGAAGGAAAAGAGTGCCCCCACAGCACAGGCCCGCCCGCCGATCGGTGGGCCCCGATCACGGGCCAGGCCACCGTGGGGGCACCCCCCGGGGCCAGATCGCCCCGCGCCCTCCCCCCCCAGCACCCTAGAGCCCGCTCGCACCGCCTGGTCCCGCCGGCAAGGTAGGTGGTTTGATTCACGCCGGCGGGACCGGCATGACAGCGGCGGGACTTCGGCCCATCGCAGGCCGGAGAATCGCCGGGGGGGCCATCGACAGGCGCGCCGTGATTCCCGCCCCCGCCGAATCTCTGGTGCCGGAGATGGCGGGATTCGGGAGATGGCGGGAGGGGGGGGGGGATTCACGTCGGCCCCGGCGATTCTTCGACCCGGCAGGGGGTTGGAGAATCCCGCCCTTTGTTTTTGGGTGAGGACGCAGCTCTGATGAATATGCTTTAACTGACACCACCTCAGCGAGAGTTACAACAGTTTACAGGTACAAATGAAAAATTAATAGATGCGATGGTGATAAAACAAAATACTAGGGGCGCGATTCTCCGGACTCACGACGGTTCGGAGAATAGCGGGCGTCGGAAATTTTTACGGCGACGCTGTTCCGACGCCCTCCCGCTATTCTCCGAACCCCGCAAATTGTCGGAGTCGCGTTTCCCGACAGACGCCTCCTTCCCGCCCCTGACACGACCAGAATCGCCACTGAGAGCCCCCCCGCTATTCACCGGCCCGGATGGGCCGAAGTCCCGACGTCATGGCGCCCTGTTTGCACGTCGTGAAACACACCTGCTTTTTAAATTCGTCAACCAGTCGGCCTGGCTGACGACTGCTTGGAGGAGGTCAGGGCACCACTCTGCGCACCGCTCAGCGCACCGTTCAGCGCACCGCTCGAGTCTGGCCACAACGGGGAAGGCATCCCTGGGAACGGGAGGGGGTCCAGAACGGGGGCATTGGGGGGGAGACGGGGGGGCAGTGGGGGAGACGGGGGAGGCAGTGGGGGAGACGGGGGAGGCAGTGGGGGAGACGGGGGAGGCAGTGGGGGAGACGGAGGGGACAGTGGGGGGGAGACGGGGGAGGCAGTGGGGGCGACGGGGGAGGCAGTGGGGGCGACGGGGGAGACAGTGGGGGAGACGGGGAGGCAGTGGGGGAGACGGAGGGGGCAGTGGGGGGGAGACGGAGGGGGCAGTGGGGGGCGACGGAGGTGGGGGGGGGTTAGGTAGAGAGTGAGCCGTCCAAGCCCGTAACAAAATGTCTGCCACCATGCCATGGTGTGCAGGTGACGAGGACACGGCCGCTGGTTCCCCTGTGGCTTCCGGACACAGGCCACTGACGCACCCGTGAGGAGGCCATAGTTTACTGGCCGTTGGATGCAGAAAGTGACCAGGGGTTAGGCTGACCGCGTGTCAGCAGCGCGACCAGGCCACCGGGACACACTGGTATCCCATGGCTGGCGGCTGCCGAGGTGTCGACTAACCTCCGTCTAACATGTCCCGTTTCTCTGCCTCCCACCACCCTTCTGTAGGTTAGCACGATGCATGGGAACAGAACGGCTATGTTCTGCGCAGTGGTTGGGGCCGCTCTACTGGATTTGGAGATGCAGCAGCATCCACACCCACAACCCGCAGTGGCTGCAGGGCCAGCTGCAGCAGCAGAGGGAAGGGTCGAGGAGTTGCCAGTCGTCGAGCAGCATGGGGGGGGGAGGAGGAGGAGGAGGAGGAGGAGGAAGAGGAAGAGGAGAGAGTGAGGGTGCAGCCACGGCGTCAGAGGCGACGACCCAAAGCCGAGGGTTGTACCGTGTCCGGGTCTCTTTCCTAACAATGCGGACATCACCTGCAGGAGGAGGACTCCGGCTGAGTAGGCAGACGGTGATACATATCTGCGAACTCCTGTCGCACCTCGCCCCACGTGGAACGGGGGGAGGACACGCGATCCCGGTAGCCATCAAGGTGCCGGTTCGCTCTGAACTTCTATGCTACCGGCTCCTTCCAGTCTCCGAGAGGGGACGTCTCTGGGATCTCCCAGTCATTGGTGCACAGGTGCATCCGGGATGTGACCGACGCCCTCTATGCCATCGCCGATCGCTACATCACCTTTCCCGAGGACCGAGCAAGTCAAGACTCACGAGCCCGTGGATTTGCCAGTGTGGCCGGGATACCGAGGGTTCAGGGGTCAATCGACTGTGTTCACGTCCCCATGCGCCCGCCTGCTGTGGACAAGGAAGTGTTCACAAACAGGAGGGGGACATACTCCATTAATGTCCAGGTGGTGTGCGACCCCCACATGAGGTTCATGAACGTCTGTGCAAGGTTCCCAGGGAGTGTGCATGACTCCTACATACTAGCGCAGTCGTTCATCCCTGCGATGTTTGAGGGACGTCCCCCCCGGCTGAGGGGCTGGTTGCTAGGTGACAGGGGTTATCCGCTGAGGTCTTGGCTGATGACGCCTATACGGAGGCCTCAGACCAATGCGGAAACACGATACAACGAGGCCCATGCAGCAACCAGGGGTGTGGTGGAGCGCTGCCTTGGCCTCCTGAAGATGAGATTCAGGTGCCTGGACTGCTCCGGAGGGGCCCTGCAGTACCAGGCCGACAGGGTCGCTCGCATTGTACTGGTCTGCTGTGCGCTGCACAACATCGCGATGCAGAGGGGAGATGACCTGTTGCAGGAGGCGGAGGGAGAAGCTAGTGGCAGTGGTGCCAGCACAGAGGAGGAGGAGGAGGAGGAGGAGGAGGAGGAGGAGGACGCTGGCGGAGTGGCGGGCGCAGCACGCAGACACGACCCAGGTGCTGGTGATGTCCAGGAGGCGGCACGACGGACCCGGCAAGGACGGCGGGCACGCGACGCCATGGTGGCAGCACGGTTCACGCATCGCATGTGACGTCCCCGATGAACACCAAACCACCACCTGCATCGCTAGTCATGCAGAGGGTCACCACACAACTGCCACCACCACAACCCCCCCCCCCCCCCCTCAGTGTACACTGCTCCACTTCGACATGACGCTTATCACTGGGTACAGACGGAATGGCACAACATTGATGGCTGTGTCAGCGGGTGTGATCAGTGCCATTTGGAATGATGACAGCCCGCTCTGCGCAGAGCTGTGATCTCAGAATCGTTAGAGAGAGTCTGACCCATGGCAATAGCTGAACCATCCACCTTGGTGGCCGCTGAGTTCGTCACGGACACTCCATCACGTGCCCGCGTGGGCTAGCTGTGGGAGGGGGGTAGGGGCAGGGACTGCACACCCGGCACCGAGGTTTCACCACCCGTCACCCCCAGCGACACTCGGTCACCATCACGATTCCTGTGGCTGTGGAACAATCACACGGTATTACAAGTAAGGTGGAACAGTGCGTTTAATATTAACAATTATTTACAGGTGCCCTAGCCCCTACAACTAAACTGTGCCCTTCACCCGTGCCAACTTACTCAGTGTCTATCTTAGTTGCCTTACGGGCCCTACCACTACGTCTAAGTGAATCCCCAGATGATACAGCAGGAGTGGAGGAAGATTGCTGCGAATCGCCCCCCTCGACTCGTTTCTCCTTGGCCAAGCGTTTCCTGGGGCGACCCGGCCTTGATGGGCCAGGCTGCTCTGCGGGCGTCTCGGGTGACATTGTGCCACCCTGCTCTGCCTGCTGCCCACCCGATGCACCAGGGATGGGACGGGGGGAGGCCGAGAATTCCGGGACGTCCCGTGATGGAGTTAATGGGACGGGCCCCGAAACTTCCTCCTCCCTCGGGGAGCCCGGTGGCCCCCGGGCCTCACTTTGGGACAGAGGTGCGAGCGGGGAGGTTCCCCGTCGCACCACCGACACCTGGCGCTGCCAGTCCTGGAGGCCTGCAACGGTATCCACCAGGATCCGAAGGTTTGCAGAGACGGAGTCCAGGGAGTTAGACATTCCCGCCAGGGACTGTGCGATCTCAACCTGTGTGTGCACGACGCCATCCAGCACATGTGTCAGGCGGTTGATGGTCTCCGCGACTGACAGCTGGGACTGTGCCAGCGACTGCTGGGACTGTGCCATGGCGTGCTGCGACTGGCCAATGACCTGCTGAGACTCGGCCATGGCCCGCAGGGCGCCTGCAATGTCGGTTTGGCTCTGGCACATTGCTGCCTGTGAGAGGGCAACCCTGTCCAGGGCCGAGGATGACGCGTGCACATTAACCCCAACGTCTTGCATAACCTGACGCATTGCCTCCACCGCGGATGCCACCCGTGCGGTGTCGGCCTGGGTCTCTGCCATGAGCGGCACCACTCCCTGCTCTTGGACGCGGTTTGACTCCTCTAACAGCGTCTGCAGAGTCTGGAAGGAAGCCCTCATCCCGTCATTGTTTCCCTGGGTTTCCTGAGGCATCGGCTGTGCGGGTGGGTTGATAAACTCCAGGAACTCCAAAAACGTCTGGGAGCCAGCTGCATCCTGGGCCTGGTCTGGCCTCCGCGAGTCCGGGCCCTCTGTTGCTCCGACCTCCACCTGCTGTACCTGCTCATCTGTGATGTGCCAACCAGACTGTGCCCCAGGAGACTCATCACTAAATAGGCCCGCCGGGGTGTGTATCTCTGGGATGATGGATGTGGTGGGAGAAAGCAGTGCCGCAAGCCCGACGCTCTCAATGCTTAGGGCCTCGTCCATGGTGTGGGGCTACTCAGCGACAGGAGGGTTGTCCCTGGCCATTTCTGGTGGTGGTGGTGGACTTCGAACCCTCTGTGCGTCCTGGTCCTCAGATTGGGTTGGGGCAGATAGGGCTGCCCGCTGATCGGGCACCCTCTGTTGTGAGGCCCCGGGTGAGGTGGCGGCAGATTCCTGTCTCCGTCTGCAGCCAGACGGCCCTGGTCGTTCGGCATCACGTCCTAGGGAAGAGAATGAGACGGGTTATTTCGATTTGCTCGGCAGGCCGCTGGACGGTCCCAGTGGGCAGGTGTGTGAAGGGACAGAGGATGGGGGAGGTGTCCCAGTGGGCAGGGTGTGTGAAGGGACAGAGGATGGGGGAGGTGTCCCAGTGGGCAGGGTGTGTGAAGGGACAGAGGAGGGGGGAGGTGTCCCGGTGGGCAGGGTGTGTGAAGGGACAGAGGATGGGGGAGGTGTCCCAGTGGGCAGGGTGTGTGAAGGGACAGAGGATGGGGGAGGTGTCCCAGTGGGCAGGGTGTGTGAAGGGACAGAGGATGGGGGAGGTGTCCCAGTGGGCAGGGTGTGTGAAGGGACAGAGGATGGGGGAGGTGTCTCAGTGGGCAGGGTGTGTGAAGGGACAGAGGATGGGGGAGGTGTCCCAGTGGGCAGGGTGTGTGAAGGGACAGAGGATGGGGGAGGTGTCCCAGTGGGCAGGGTGTGTGAAGGGACAGAGGATGGGGGAGGTGTCCCAGTGGGCAGGGTGTGTGAAGGGACAGAGGATGGGGGAGGTATCCCAGTGGGCAGGGTGTGTGAAGGGACAGAGGATGGGGGAGGTGTCCCAGTGGGCAGGGTGTGTGAAGGGACAGAGGATGGGGGAGGTGTCCCAGTGGGCAGGGTGTGTGAAGGGACAGAGGATGGGGGAGGTGTCCCAGTGGGCAGGGTGTGTGAAGGGACAGAGGATGGGGGAGGTGTCCCAGTGGGCAGGGTGTGTGAAGGGACAGAGGATGGGGGAGGTGTCCCAGTGGGCAGGGTGTGTGAAGGACAGAGGATGGGGGAGGGGGGGGTGTTTGTCAGGGAGGGTTGCCTCACTTGCTGCAGTTCCGCCAACCTCGCATTGCGCGATATCGCGGGTGGCAGACCCCCCAACAAGGTCCAGTGCCCTCTGTTCAAAGGTGCTGAGGGGGTGCATGTTGGGCGAACCCCCTCCAGTCTTGTGCCGCTCACGGTGGTTATGACCGGCCTTGGCCTGTTGGGGGAGGGAACATAGGTAGATCATTACAAAACGGTAGGTATCAGCAGTCCGTTCAGATACTGGCACAGTTTGGGGGGGGCAAGTTGTCATCAGATGATTGCATCTCTCCTCGGGGCCAGAGCGCTGGGTCTGTGACAACTTTGTGAACCACCCTCAAATAACTCTGCCCCAATCCCTCTCCCCCCCCCCGGGCAGTTAAGGGGGAGGGATGGTTGTGACTAGGGGGCACCCTCATGGCACTTACCCTGGCAGACCTGGTGAGGTCGTGTAACTTCTTCCGACATTGCTCTGCTGAGCGAGGGGTCTGCCCCACAGCACTCACGGCAGCAGCCACGTCACGCCAGGCCTGGCGTACCGTGCTGGCAGGTTGGCGATGCCCTCTCCGCGGGCGGATGATGCCCCTCCTCTGCTCCACGGCATCGAGCAGCGCCTCGACGTCTGCATCTACAAAGTGAGGAGCAGCTCTCCTCGGCTCCGACATCCTGCCCGACAGATTCTGTGGTCGCCCGCGCCTTTTTACGGCGTCGGGCGGCGTCACATGGGCGGGTTCGTGTCGTCGTCGCGTTCCGTCGTCATCACGCACGTAATTGACGCGGCCGCGCTACTAGCCCATTTCCAGGAAGTGAATCCGTCGGGAAATGAAGCCTTCGCGACCGTCGTAAAACGGTCCCGATTTTTACGACGGTTTGCCAACTTTCCGCGGCTGCGGAGAATTTCGCCCTAGCTTTTTTTTCCAGGCTGAATGGGATAATATTTTTCAATCACTCATTGTCCCCTCATAAAAGAGGTTTAGTCAGAAGTGAAGTTGTAATTTCTTTTCTAGTTTATAGATTGCAAAATATTTTTACTGTCTGAGGAAGAATGTTATATTGTTGACTTTCAGTCTGCCTGCTTTTTGAATGTGATTTGCTATGATTTGGAATTGACTGCCTGAAAGGGTATATTAGCTCTAATGGCACACAGGGGTGGACAGAGGCTGGGGTTTGCATGCATGAATATTTGAAGATGGAGGGACATATGAAAAAAGTAGCAAGCAAAATATATGGGATCTTGGGTTCCTTAAATAGTGACATGAGACCAAAAGCAGTATTACAATTGCAGACCAGACCCAACAGTGGTTAGGATACTGGACAGAAACACCAATATATTATTTTAATTTTGTAAGACTGTAAGGGAAGGAAACCCTCGCTCCAGGAGGGATATTAGGCAAAATAAGGACCTGCTGAAATAAAATAAACTTTTTACTGACACAGTATTAAAGTATCTTTAACATCACACCAGAAAATAGCTTACAAATACCCCTTACACAAACCAAGTCAATACAATGACACAATAACCCTCAACTGCTATCTTTACTTCTATTCAAACAACGAACCATCTCAGATCTCAATCCACTTGTAAATACAGTGAGCACTCAGGAATGTGTCATGTGAGAGTACCTTCAAGAAATGGGTGTTTGTCAAATAACTGTAGTGGATGTACCTTTAAGAATTGGGTGTTTATCAAATAGCTGCAGTGGTGTCAGCGTGTGGGTGGAGCTGAGTTGTGACTCTGCTTTTACTTTCGCTTTGAGCAAAAAGCTGGTGTGTGTCTGTATGTTCTAGTTTCATTTTCAGAGTGGGGAGCTGCAGTGAAAGCAAGCAGATGTGTATGGATATCTCTACAAGCTAAAGAATGGTCATTTGGCTGATTTCAAAGTAATACCTGTTTCTGTGGAGAATTTAAACCTGCTATTTTTCTGTAAAAGGATCTTTTGGACTTACTGATGTTGTTAGGAAAGTTATGAAGGGTTACTTATTAATATTGTATCTGTGGGGATTATTGGTGTTGATAGTTGTTAAGATGGTGCCTATGGGTTTATAAAGTTTTAACTGGATTCATAAATAAACATGTTTTTTTTTAAAGTGCTTTAGATCTCTTTTGCATCATATCTGTAAAGTACGCCCTTGTGCTCCCCATAACCACAATCTATTAAGAGTCGTGAGTCAGGTGAACTCCATGATATACTTTGGCGTTTTCTAAACCCTGGCCCATAACAAACGCTTGCTGTACAAAGATGTCTTGAAACTCTGCTTTGAACAAGCGAGATCTTTTGAGACTGCTTTAAAGAAAGGAAGCAGGGACAATCCGGCAAATTACAGGCCGGTGAGCCTGACATCAGTGATAGGGAAGCTTTTGGAAAAATACTGAGGGACAGGATATATGCACATTTGGAGGAAAATGGTCTGGTTAGTGATGGGCAGCATGGTTTTGCACGGGGAAGGTCATGTCTCACCAACCTGATTACGTTTTTTGAAGAGGTGACAAAGAAAATTGATGACGGAAAGGCTGTGGATGAAGTTTATATGGACTTTAGTGAGGTGTTTGACAAGGTCCCACATGGCCGACTGGTACAAAGGTTAAAATCACCTGGGATTCGGGGTGCGTTAGCTCGATGGATACAAAACTGGCTTGGTTATAGAAGGCAGAGAGTGCAGTGGAAGGGTGTTTTTCAGAATGGATCTCTGTAGCTAATGGTGTTCAGGAGGGATCAGTGCTGGGACCTTTGTTTGTAGTATATATAAATGATCAGGAGGAAAATGTGGATGGACTGATCAGTAGGTTTGCGGATGACATGAAGATTGGTGGAGTTGCTGATAGTGCCGAGGATTGTCAGAGGATACAAGAAGATATAGATAAATTGGAGACTTAGGCACAGAAATGACAGATGGACTTTAATCCAGATAAATGCAAGGTGATGCATTTTGGAGGATCAAATCTAGGTATGAATTATACTGCAAATGGCAGAACCCTTAGGAATATTAACATACAGAGGGATCTGGGACTTGCAGGTCCGCCGTTCCCTAAAAGTGGCAACGCAGGTGGCCAAGGTGATTAAGAAGGCATATGGCATGCTTGCCTTTATCAGTCAGGGCATTGAGTACAAGAGTCGGGAAATCATGTTGCAACTGTATAAAACTTTGGTGAGACTGCATTTGGAGTATTACCTTGATTCATTCATCTCCCCTCATGGATGAGAGACCTTAAATGCTGAAACCCCAATGTTTACAAACATCAACCACATAAAAGGGAGGTAAGTGCATTCCAATCACATGCTTGGGTGATTGAGTACCTCAATCACAGTGCGCTACTAGAAATGAATGAATGGCTTGCAGCTCCAGGATCTCCGGGTTTAAAAACAGTTCACAGCTGCTGTCTTTCCAGTAGAGAGATGGTGCCTCCAGCTAATTGTTATAACTGTAATTGATGTCACTGTCCCTGTGTGGACTGCTCTCCAGTTTCTAGATATGTAATTTTTCTGAGAGTTTGTGGGGGAGGGGGATCCCTCTAGTTAGGGTGTCCCTGTGGGAGGTCCCTCTGGTTAGGGTATCCCTGTGTGGTATCCCTCTAGTTAGGGATTCCCTGTGGGAGGTCCCACTATTTCGGGGGTCTCTGGGGGTTTGTTCAGTTAGGTAGTCCTTGGAGGGGGTCTCCCTATTCAGGGAGTCCCTATGGGGGAGGGGGTTCTCCATAGTTAGGGAGTCCTGATGGGAGGGTGGGTGGTTTGCTTCACCCCCATACTTGGAGGACGGGGGGTGGGGACACCAATAAAATCCATGTGTGAGGGGCTGCTTTGCATTGTGGGCGGGATGGGAGGGGTGTGGGGGGCTGATTTGTGGTTCGGGGGGAGGGGGTGGGATAGCTGTGGGACTTTGCTGTTGGGCTGCCAGCTCAAAATGGCGGACCAATAACGGAATTCCCTTGGAAATCCCTCCTATTCCTTGCCATGCAGAAACTGGTATGGCGAGGAATACTGAACTGCTTTCTGATTCTTTAAAAACATGTCTGCAGCAGTCATACACACACTAAACCAACCTTTACTGCATCAAATACATAATACGCAATGGGTTGGTTTCTCTGTTTTTGGGACTATGTCCCCACGCTGTCGGGACATAGTTCAGGAAAACTGGCGTCAAAAGGCCACAAGTTCCTTGTTTTGCTGGGAATAGGCTGGAGGTGTGGGATTGGGTAGGGTGCCCTTTACAAGGCTCGATGGGCCAACTGACCGCTTTCTGCTCTGTAAATTCTATGATTCTCGGGGCAGCACGCTAGCACAGTGGTTAGCACAGTTGCCTCACAGCTCCAGGGTCCCAGGTGTGATTGCCGGCTTCGGCCACTGTCTGTGTGGAGTCTGCACGTTCTCCCCGTGTCTGCGTGGGTTTCCTCCGAGTGCTCCGGTTTCCTCCCACAGTCCAAAGATGTGCGGGTTAGGTGGACTGGCCATGATAAACTGCCCCTTAGTGTCCAAAATGGTTGAGTGGGGTTACTGGGTTACAGGGATAGGTTGGAGGTGTGGGCCTGGGTAGGTTGCTCTTTCCTCGGACTGGTGCAGACTCGATGGGCCGAATGGCCTCCTTCTGCACTGGAAATTATATGATTCTGTGACATAAACGCATGCAAAAACAAGCGTACATACAAAGAAATACACAAACACACAAACACAAAGCAACACACAAAACACATACACACAAATGCTACACCAGGTTCTATTGGAAAGTATTAAGAGAGAAAACACTGATGATTATTTTCCGCTTCCTGTTTCTCGCTGTATATTTTCATCAAATGTTAAATGAGACTTTTGCAAATGCAATCCTCCTTAATTACGAGAACAATTAAAAGTGAACCAGATTTATTCCCCATTCGCATCCTGTTGATTTTTATTCTCTCTCTCTGAGCAATTAATCATCAGGAGGCATAGATTCGCAGGGTTATTGAACCCAAGAGGGTTATGGAGCTGGAATAAACATTAATAGCTGCAGTCGCTAACCCAGGGCAGTGCAGCAGTGTTAGCTATTTCCAATGTATGAGCTGAATTACGTTGATTTTCTCCATGCTGATGTGCAGCTATGGCATATATTTATGAAGCTGACTGTTTTGTGTTTTCACTTCGGCTGACTTGATTATGTGATTTAACTGATGCAGCATTGAAGCTGTTGTGTATGTACATAAATATTATCGTCAACATTTTTTTTAACTTAAATTACATTGCACATATTTAACTAACATTTAACAATTCCTTCCTCAGCCCCAAAGCAATTAATCCACGGACCAACTTCCACCCCACCCCTGCCTTTTAGCTGCTGACTGAGGTTAATTCCTTAAAGTGAGATATGAGAATAATCTTTATTGTCTCAAGTCGGCTTACATTAACACTGCAATGAAGTTACTGTGAAAATCCCCAAGTCGCCACATTCCGGCGCCTGTTCAGGTACACAGAGGGAGAATTCAGAATGTCCAATTCACCTAACAGCACGTCTTTCGGGACTTGTGGGAAGAAACCGGAGCACCCGGAGGAAACCCACGCAGACACGGGGAGAACGTGCAGACTCCACACAGACAGTGACCCAAGCTGGGAATTGAACCAAGGACCCTCGTGCTGTGAAGCAACCGTGATAACTTAACTTAATTAACAGTGTTAATTTTAAATCTGAGATAGATACATTTATGGTAAGCAAAGGTATGAAGGGATTTGGTTCAAAGGCAGGTACATGGTAGCACAGTGGTTAGCGCAGACTCGATGGGCCGAATGGCCTCCATCTGCACTGTAAATGCTTTGACATGGAGTTAGGCCACAGACCAGCTGTAATATCCCACATGAGACTTAGAAAAAATAGGAGCAGGAGGAGGCCATTCGGCCCTTCGAGCCTGCTTTGTTGTTCATTATGGTCATGTCTGATCATCCAACTCAATAGCCGAATCCCACTTTCCCCCCATATCCTTTAATCCCATTCAGCCTAAGTTCTGCATCTAACTATTTCTTGAAACCATACAACCACTTCCTGTGGTAACGAATCCCACAGGCTCACAACTCTCTGGGTGCAGAAATTTCTCCTCATCTCTGTCCTAAATGGTCTACCCCATATCCTCAGACTGTGACCACTGGTTCCGGACACCCCCACCATTGGGAACATCCTTCCTACATCTACCCTGTCCAGTTCTGTAAGAATTTTATAGAGACTTACGGGGTGGGAACAATTTCTTCCCCCGTGGTTATTGCGGAGCACATGCTCCCTGCTGAGTGACAGGAGGTCCCCATTTCACATTGTCTAATAGGTCGGCCAATAAGGGGCTGGTTTAGCATACTGAACTAAATCGCTGGCTTTTAAAGCAGACCAAGGCAGGCCAGCAGCACGGTTCAATTCCTGTACCAGCCTCCCCGAACAGGCACCGGAATGTGGCGACTAGGGGCTTTTCACAGTAACTTCATTTGAAGCCTACTCGTGACAATAAGAGATTTTCATTTCATTTCAATAAGTCACCTGCGAGGAGGAGACGTGGCAGGGATCTAGCGGGAAGTGGACATACCATAATCCACTTCCGTGTGGACTGCCCGTGTTGTTGCGAAACCAGCAATGATCTCATTGAATGATGGGAGAAGGCTCGAGGGGCTGAATGGCCTGCTGCTGCCCTTTTATTCAGCTTTAAACCTGCTCCTAAGTTTGATTAGATCATGGATGAGCTGTCAAGGTAAATGCTGGAAAACACTCAAAACAATGGATCAGGATTCTTCCCATTCTCACTGACTCCCTCTTCAATATTTTCCCCCTTCGGGATTCTCTGTCCGATAGCTTCCACATCACAATGTCGCTCGCTGCCTCCCTCCAATTTCAAGTGCCCACAGTGAGTATGAGCAAGGAGCTCTGCCATCAGTTGCCGAGACCATGGAAGGAGAAAAGAAATTTGACGAAGAAAAGGCGTCATGGGGAAACGTGCTCACGTTTGCAAATGAAGCGTTATCGCTAAAAGTCTGTTTTTTCTTCCTCTTTAGACAAAAGGACACTGAGACAGATAAAGCTGCTCCCTATTGAAGAGAGGAAAGAGGACAGGCGCAGTCGGATGTCATCAAATCCAGATTATAAATCGAGTCGCTGTAAATGCGATTCCTCGGGTTTTGGAGGATGTAAAGGAGCTAATTAGTGAAAGTTGGATTGATGCAATGAATCTTTAAACAGGGAACGGGGTTAGCGTCAGTGTCAGACACAGATATGCATCAGCGGAGGGGAGGCGTAAGGCTAAAGCAGTTAGGAGAACTTTTGAAAGTCTGCAGGTAGGTAAATAAGAAATTAGGAATTCTGGTGAGCCGTGAGCTAGAGGGGATAACCCTCTGGGGGGAAGGGGAGGAACATTGGGAAAACATTCCCGGACCATGGCTCTCTCTTTCAGGGATGGAGCTTTTGGCTTTTGCAGTCCCTAATGCTGGAAGGTCGCCCTCATTAAACTGACGGCCCCATTGTGGGGTCATAGAATCATAGAACTTACATTCGGCCCATCGAGCCTGTACCGGCCCTTGGAAAGAGTATCCCACTTAAGTTCACACCTCCACCCCATCCCCGTAACCCCACCTCACCTTTTTGGATTTCTCATGGCCAATCCACCGAACCTGCACATCTTTGGACTGTGGGAGGAAACCGGAGCACCCGGAGGAAACCTACGGGAAAAGGTGCAGACGCCGCACAGACTGTGATCCAAGCCGGAATCAAACCTGGGACCCTGGAGCTGTGAAGCAACTGTTCTAACCACTGTGCTACCATGCTGGATGGGGGGGGGGGGGGGGGGGGGGGATATTGGCAAAATGCCATCAGATCTGTGAAATGATCTCTGAAAGGTTTTCTTTGATTCCTCAATGGCGGGGACTGCTGGGTTGGGAACTGTTGTCTGAAAATGTGACTTATTGTGAAGCAAAGCAAGTTCAATTAATTTCAAATAATTTACTCTTGTAGACTCCCTCTTACTGGTGTAACAGACAGTTGTACTTTCAAGGCACACTCTAGTTCAAGAAAGTTGACACATTGGTGCATTACGGAGAGTGGGCTGCACTGGCAAAGCTGCCATCCTCTGCGTGAAATTAATCTGACTCCTCAAGAATGGACTTGAAAGATCCAATGACACTGTTTGGAAGAAGAGCAAGGATTGTATTCCCTGTGTGCTGGACAACATTTGTCCTTTAATCAACAGCACAAAAATAGATGAACTGGCTTTTATCATATTGCTGTTTGCGGGAGCTTGCTTTCAGCAAATTGACTGCTGTGACCTGTCTATTACAATAGTGACTACTCTTCAAATAGTAGGTTATTGGCTTGGGAGATACCATCGATCAGAGAATCTCCATAGTGCAGGAGGAGGCCGTGTGGCCCATCGGGTCTGCAGAAACCCTCCGAAAGAGCACCCCACCCAGGTCCACGCCCCCCGCCCTATCCCCATTACCCCACCTAAACTTTGGACGCTAAGGGGTAATTTAGAATGGCCAATCCACCTAACGTACACATCTTTGGACTGTGGGAGGAAATGGGAGCACCCGGAGGAAACCCACGCAGACACGGGGAGAACCTGCAGACTCCGCACTGTCACCCGAGGCCGGAGTAGGAAATGAAATGAAATGAATGAAATGAAAATGAAATGAAAATCGCTTATTGTCACAAGTAGGCTTCAAATGAAGTTACTGTGAAAAGCCCCTAGTCGCCACATTCCGGTGCCTGTTCGGGGAGGCTGTTACAGGAATTGAACCGTGCTGCTGGTCTGCCTTGGTCTGCTTTCAAAGCAGTGATTTAGCCCTTATTTAGCGATTTATTTTAGCAATTAAGGACCCGGGTCCCTGGCGCTGTGAGGTGGTGTGATTGTGAAAAATAAATACAAGTCGCTTTTAACTCATTGCTTTTAAAACCATTACTTACCTCCTATTAGTATTTGTTTTAATTTTAGTTAGTTTTCATATTGATACATAAAGTTGAAGAATCATCTGTTGCTTTCTTGTGCATCCTTTTGAATGAATCAGCAATATGGAGAGGGGAAGCTTCGTTGTCAGTATGATTTCTGAATGTTGTTTACTGATATCACAAATAGTTTCGGTTTCTGGGAGTGCTAGTTTATATCAATGATTGTGTTTACATATAAGCACTTTGGGCCCAAGAAATCACTCTTCACTAGTTGTGGTGAGCAGGTTTGCTTGTCTAAGTTACAGAACTTGGTACAATAAATAATGAGCACCAAACTCAAATTGACTTGGTTTCATTAATACTCTCAGTGTTGTATCATTATCCCGTTAGACATATATGATCACCATGTTTACACTTGTGGTTCGACTCAGATAAGGAACTAGCAGGTACTTGATGTTATTTTACACAGAGTATTTGACTTCTACCAAAATCTCCATAGTCTTGTCCATACTACACCATCCCCACCAAATGCAACCTCATGGTGAATCATCTGGGTGGACGTTCAGTGACCTGCTGGACCACGAGCAAAGCTTCAAACCCAATAACCTACCCATCACTAAGATTGTTTCAACCTCCTCAATATTGTCAATCCCCCCACGGTAGCACAGTGGTTAGCACTGTGGCTTCACGACACCAGAGCCCCAGGTTCGATTCCCGACGTGGGTCACACTGTCTGTGCGGAGTCTGCACATTCTCCCCGTGTCTGGGTGAGTTTCCTCCGGGTGCTCCGGTTTCCTCCCACAAGTCTCGAAAGACGTGCTGTTAGGTGAATTGGACATTCTGAATTCTCCCTCCGTGTACCCGAACTGGCGGCGGAATGTGGCGACTCGGGGCTTTTCACAGTAACTTCATTGCAGTATTAATGTAAGCCGACTTGTAACAATAAAGATTATTATTATTATTATTACATCGCCACCACTAAAACCCCTGGCTGCAATTTAGTGGCTGGGCTAGCCACTGTGCAAATCCCATACTGGCCCCTAAATCCCGCAAGAGGCCAAAAATGGGATTTGCTCCAGCGAGATTTCTGTCCGGCATTCGGTACGGTCGGTTTCATGCCCAGGAAGGGGGCGTGCCTGATTAGCATATATATTACAATAGATTTAACGCTGCTACCTCCGTCCTCAACCTGCCAGCCCTGCCGCTGTGATGTCACAAGGGCGCGAGTCACGACTGTTTTTCAGAAATGAAAACCACTGGTAATGACCACACCGCAGACACATGGGTAGGTATAGCTCCCGGGTAGTGAGGGACATGCTCACACTGTCCCCTGGCACTGCCCTCTGCCAGTGCCAACCTTAAAGTGCCAACATGACAGTGCCAGGTTGGCAGTGCCTCTGGGGGGTCCCAGAGAAGGGTGGGGGGGGGGGGGGACGCTCTGGTGCCTGTGTGGAAGGGAAGTTTTTGGGGAGAGTCGTCCTGATATTTGTGGGGGGTGCTACTTTGTGTCCGTGGGGGGGGGGAGGAGTTTATTATTTTTGCGCAGATCATGGCACCCTTTAAAGTTGGCGCAAATCATGCCCCCAGATTCTCTGTGCGCAGAGCGCCAGAGGATCTGAAGCCAAAAGCCAGCTGTGCAGTTGGAGAGTTACACACCGGTTTTCCGTCTGAAACTGACACTCTGGCAGGTTTTGGGACGATTCCATCCCTCGTCTGTGACTTGTTACTTCAGGAGTAAACTTCTCCAACAATTACTTCAGTTTCCTCCATAAACGATCAAACTCCGCCGCCAAGTCCTCCCCCGTACTGAGCCTGACTTACCCCTGTATTCACAGAACATCACTGGTTCCCATCCTCCAACTCACTGAAGTCAGATTCCTTGGGCTGGATTCTCCAAAAATGGGACTAAGTTCCCACGCCGACGGAAAAACGGTGGAGTTTTACTCCTGAAATTCCTGGAAAAAAGCGAATCGAATTCTTAGCCCTGCAGGGGGCGAGCAAGGACCTGCAGTGAATCTCGCAGCTTTTGCTGCAGATACGGCTTCCTGCACTTCCGGGTCAGAGGCCGCGCATGCGCACGGCGGCGGCCTCCAGCGACCGCATCGTGCTCCATGGCAAACTCAGACCGCGGAGCCAGACCGAAGAAAGAGACCCCTCGATCGGCCGCCTATAAGTCTCCCCCCTGGTCTCTGATCCGCTCGGCGCCGACCAGGCCGACAACGGACTGAGTCCGCAGCCGCCACGCGAGCATCCCGGCCGGCGATATGTGGTTAGTTCCACGCCGTCGGGAACTTGTGCGGTGGGGGCAGAGGATTGTTGTGCCCGCCTCTGGCAATGGGCCTCCGGCGGTGTGGCGATGAGGTCATTGAAGAAATGCTTTCGCCAATCCTGATGCTTCTGTTGCTGGTGTGGTGAGTGCTGCCTGTAACTGGCACGTCACCGTGGGTTAAACACGCTGGGAGTCAAGGATATTCGACTGCACCTTGAGCTACGGTGGAATATGTGGATGCCAGGATTTTCAGTGCCTGGAGGATTGCCGGAGTGGCGTCGGGCCCTTCCTCTCGGTGCCTGTTCTCTCTCCCCTGATGCGCCTTTGGAATAATTTATCGTGCAGAAGATCCTCTATGAATTCAGGGCATTGTCATATGGAGGTACGTCCTCAGTTCGGAAGTGTGCCCAGTATGCACAGCATTCATTTTGTTTTATGTGTTTCCCTCTACTCATAATCACGCCCCAGGATCCTGCATTCAGTGCGAAAGGGTAAACTAATTAGCTGGGCTTAATTATCTTTATTTTCCCTACACTTAGTCCTTGCATTGCTGGGCTGAGGCAGTATCACCAATGACAATAACGTAAATTGCAGCACATTGTAGATTAATACCAGAACGCACGAGCTGTATTTTGCTAACCTCTTGTCCCGTGATTACAGCAGGAGCACGTTTACTTTTCCATTTAGCTTGCTACTTCGCAGTGAGATATTCTCTTTTAAAATCTGCACTCTGCAAATGCTTCATTAACTACCCGAGGCTGTGTGGCTGCTTCGTTGCAAATGGTTGAATGCCTCAAACAATGTAACAAAAGGATACAGATTATGCATTGTGTTCACGATTGATGCCACAAATTAAAGATTCTTGCTACTACACGTAGAGTGTTGTTGTGGGTAATGTTACTGGATTTTTAATCCTGGGACCTGGAGTAATAATCCCACCATGCCACTTCGAAAATTTGAGTTTTGTTTGAAATTAAAAGAATGTGCACTGTAACCTCTCCAGTCCGAAATCTTGCCAGCGACGTACACATCTTGAGAATCAAAATCAAACCGTCAGTTATAACTTTAAACAAAAACATTTAATAACATATCAAATAAACTATCAGGAGACGGCACAATGGCGCAGTGGTTAGCACTGCTGCCTCACAGCACCGAAGACCCAGGTTCGATCCCGGCCCCGGGCCACTGTCCGGGTGGAGTTTGCACATTCTCCCCGTGTCTGCATGGGTCTCACTCCCACAACCCAAAAAACGATGCGCAGGCTAGGTGGATTGGCCACGCTAAATTGCCCCTTAATTTAAAAAATAGAGAACAAGCTACGAAAAAAAATACACTGAATTTATATCGACTATGAACAAATAAAAAATAAGTAAAGGCAAACAGTTCCTGAAAAATCTGAAGACAGTAATACTAAAGCGATTGAAGAAATCGATTATAGATATATTCCCTGGGGAGAAGTCGAAAGGCATATTGTCATCGTGCGTGTAGGGTGGCTCAAACAATGTTACATTTCAGACTGAAATACTCCTAAACAATAGGGAAATCCCTGGTCCAGAATGCAAACTCTCCGCAGAGCTGTCAGCAGAGAAAAAAAAATCTTGGAGCCCTGACTGATCTTTGTAGTTTTCGTTTAAAAATGCACAGCCGTTTAAAATTCATTTTTTAATTAAAATTCAGACGTGAGGAGAATTTAGCCCTGAAGTGGGCAAAGGGGATCTCTGACAGAAGTAATGAAGTTACACTCGCTACATTTTGATCAGTGAAACAGAAACAGGGCAGCATGGTAGCACAAGTGGATAGCACTGTGGTTTCACAGCGCCAGGGTCCCAGGTTTGATGCCCCGCTGGGTCACTGCGCGGAGTCTGCACGTTCTCCCCGTGTCTGCGTGGGTTTCTTCCGGGTGCTCCAGTTTCCTCCCACAGTCCCAAGACACGCAAGTTAGGTGGATTGGCCTTGCTAAATTGCCCTTCGTGTCCAAAATGATTAGGAGGGGTTATTGGGTTACGGGGATAGGGTGGAAGTTAGGGCTTAAGTGGGCCGGTGCAGACTCATGGGCCGAATGGCCTCCTTCTGCACTGTATGTTCTATAAAATAGATACTGAGGATCCATCCAGCGCATTGCACCCAGCGCAGATCCAGGTGAATAGAGGGAAAGACCAAAATCGAGAATCACGCCGGACGCAAACCATTTTGCAATTCATCCGACTCACTCTTGATGGGGAGTTCAGCGTCTCACGCAAAAATGGGGGGGAATATCATTAACCAACAGCTGAAGGATATTGCCAATAAGGAATTGACCTTGTTAGTTGTGTGAGCTCTTCCCAGCTACAGGTTGGCTTTGCTGCTTGCTCCTGCTGGTGCCTGCTGATGCCTGGAGGCTGCTGTTGCTGTTTCCTTCCTTTTCTGTAGCCGGAAAGAAGGACAATTTTTTCTCAGATACCTGGGTCCTGGAACACGGGGCTCAGGGTGATGTATGAGTCCAGAAGGCAATCCGGTTTGAAGCAAGAAGACGCTGCGGGACCCGGTGCGCGACATTGATCCAAATGGGCACCTGATGAGGTTGTTGAAGGAATCCTTTTGCCGATCCCTGCAGGAAGATGAGGGACATGTGGCGTGGTGCGTGCTGCCTGTAACTGGCACATCACCGCAGGTTAAACACGCTGGAAGTCAAGGATGTTCGACCGCACCTTGAGCGCCGGTGGAATGTGTGGATGCCAGGATTTGGCTGCGGTGAGATTGGGCCGTGTGGGAGGGGCCTGCACAGCTGCAGCTCCTGGATGGAGAATGGCTCTGATACATGGAACAAGTCACACATTGATGGACAGATCATTTCTACAACAAAATTCTGGAAATGATAACACATTCTCAGGCTTATCCTCCATTCATGTTGAGGACCCTGCGAGGGGAGATACCGTGTGTTTGTTTTTTTTGTGAAAATGAGCTGAGAGATCTTTGTATTGGTATAACGTGGAAGGGTGACGTTTTAGAACATAGAACAATACAGCACAGAACAGGCCCTTCGGCCCTCAATGTTGTGCCGAGCCATGATCACCCTACTGAAACCCACGTATCCACCCTATACCCGTAACCCAACAACCCCCCCCTTAACCTTACTTTATTAGGACACTACGGGCAATTTAGCATGGCCAATCCACCTAACCCGCACATCTTTGGACTGTGGGAGGAAACCGGAGCACCCGGAGGAAACCCACGCACACAGGGGGAGGACGTGCAGACTCCGCACAGACAGTGACCCAGCCGGGAATCGAACCTGGGACCCTGGAGCTGTGAAGCATTTATGCTAACCACCATGCTACCCTGCTGCATGGTTTTATTGTTTAATGTGATATGTGGATTTTGAAATCTTTGTTACTGATGACTGTTTGACAAGCAAAATATTCTCAACTCTCAAGTGCCTCCTGGAAGGCACAGGTGCCATGTCATGAGGATGATTAGCGTACTGCATGTCCAGCAAACTTTGAAGTCTGAACAGTGTGTCTGAACTTTAGGAGATTCAGCACCATTGAGGCAGCTGCCATCAATCAAACACTAAAGAGCAGGGCTACAGTACTGGGGGTCCTCTCTGGACTAAAGGGTAAGTGTGTGGATCAGGGAAGGGCACCTGAGCATGGTCTCTCAAATGTTCCCGGTAGAGGTCTGGGGTCCAGGGTCTCCTGATCTGGCTGGGAGTGAGTGTGCAGAGCAAGGTTTGCCTGCACAGCTGACTCACTGGATGGCACTCTGAGTAAAGGCATCCAAGGCGGGCAGACGCCAGAGATGGCAGCAATGCCAACACAGGCTGGAGACCGCACCCTATGTGCAGGGGGCTGCCGCACACCCTGAAGACCCGGCCGCCCATCAGGCCGAGAAGGGACCCAGAAGGGGAAGTGAGCGACGGCCCAGGGTCTGCAGGCATCATTGATCATTCAATGAGCTGATGGACATAATGTACTGCAAAGGATTGTGACCCAGCAGGGGGGAGTAAGGCAACTGTGCTACGTACTTGTGGACTTGGCACCCCATGGAGGAGGCGAACACCTGCTCCTGGTGGCTGTGAAGGTCATCCCAACCTTCAATGCCACCAGGTATTGCAATGCTCGAACGGGCTCCTGTGTGTCATTTCACAATCTACTGCCCACAAATTCACTTGCGAGGTTATGGATGCTCTGTATGCCCAGGCATTAGAGCTTATCATCTTTGAGCTGGACCAGGCCCACCGAGATGACCGGCTGCAGGATTTGCTGCCGTCGCCAGGAAGCAGGTCCACTGGGCATCAGTGACTGCACTGAAGGGGTTCCACTCACTGAATGTTCACATTGGGTGTGAACACCGCCTCTGAATCATGCACGTGTGTGCCTGATACTCAGGTAGTGTGCATGACATCTCCATCCCGGGGCACTCGGAGATCTCCAGTGTCTTCAAGGACCACCACAGGACTACAGGTTGGCTCATGTGGGGACAAGAGCCTAAGGTCATGGCTGATAACGCCGGTGTGGAGACATGAGACAGAGGCGGTGACCAATTACAATGTGACCCACACTGCCCCCGTGCTGTCATTAAGCAGCACACCAGGCTGCTGAAAATGCGGTTCCAATGCCTGGTCGCTCTGGTGGTGCCTCCCAGGGTCTCTGCGATGCCTTCCAAAATCTAGCACAGCAGTGGGGAGACATGCTGGAGGAGGAGGAGCAGGAGGAAGATGAGGGACATGTGGCCTCATCTGAGGAGGAAGTGGACTAGGGTGGGCTGGAAGACAAGCCCGAGGGTGAGCCAGAAGATGGCAAACAGGCAGCGGTAAGGGTACACTATGCCAAGAGGAACAGGGAGGTCCCCGTCATCTCCAGATTCTCATAGGACGAGGCTGTGTTCGTCAACACAAGCCCCCCACCATTTCCCTCCCTTCCCCCAATCCTTTCTCCCCCACCATTTCCCACCTCCCCATCCCCCTTCCCCCAATTTCCCTACCTCCTCCCCACTCCCCCATACCCATCCTCCCCAATCGCAGGATGAGCAATGCCTTGGACACCACAACTCAAGACGCAGATGGCGCGCTCCACATTTTCCACTGTGCACAGAGTGTGTACGTCATCACGCTCATGACGTCATTTGCAAAAGGCCGGCATCAGTGGCGTGCTGTTTTCTGACCTGCACCACACTGCACCTGGTGTCGGCCACATTTCCCGAGTTCGAGACTTTTTCCTTAGCCCTGAACTCTGCATATTCGTTGTGGATTGCTCACTGGCTATGCACAGATTTATGGCTTCTTCTAAAGACAGAATCGGCCTTCTTACTAACCTTTCTCGCGATTGCTCATCATGTGTGCCAAACACTATTTGATCCCGCAACATCAGCTCCACAAGGGCGGAAATGTTACAGGACTGTGCTCTCAGATTTGACTCAGCAATGGACAAATCTAACGATTCTCCATTTCACTGCATCCTTTTTTTGAACATGTATCGCTCGTATGTCTCATTGACTTGCGCTTTGCAATGCACATTAAATTTCTCCTCAACCCGTTCAGACTTTTTTTAATCCTCACTGTCTGTGAATTCAAATGAATTAAACAATTCTAATGCCTGCGGTCCAGCCAAATTGAGTAGGAATGCGATTTTTCGATTCTAACACGGAAGCAGATCAAATAAACTTCAAATTGCTGTTTGAAATTTGTCCACTGTAGATTTAGTTTACCGCTCGTCTTGAAGTGTTCTGGCTTTTTCAGACCTTCCATCTTACAATCAATAACTTGGTACTGTCTCCAATATCTGTGCAGCGGCTTGATTGTTCTTCTTTTCTATCTTGAAGCTAAACTAGCTTTCCACACTTACTGCTTACTTTTAGGAACAGACGCCTGGTACCATGTGGTGTTCTTTGTGATTCTTGTTCCCAGGATGGATGTTGTAGTGTTCACAAGGATCACAGAAGATAAGTTAATCAACAAAGCTATCATTTATTTACACTATTTAATTAAAGCTTGACCACTTAGTCCTATAGTAAACAATAATCTAATAATCTACAATCCACACTCAACTAACACTAGTCTCTACACTCTAACTATAACTGCACTGTATTCTCTATCCCTGCTCTCTCCAGCTCTCTCCCAGAAGTCTGTGAGTCATTGCTTTATATAGTTCTGCAACTAGGTCCATCTAGTGGTTAATAATGATATGACATTAACCCTTTGTATTCTGAACATTCCCATAATGTCACACTTTGATGGTCTTGGCTGTCATCCTCTGGAGAGCCTGAGCCTGGATCGACCCGGCTGAGTTTCGGGTGCCGCAGGTGATGATGTGTCAGCCTGTTTTAACCACTGTGATGTGCCAGTGTCATGTGGGGTAATTCAACAGGGCTGAGGTGTTTCTTCACCGTCCCTTCAGATCGCACCGGTATGGGCTCCATCGCTTACTCCATGGTACAGAGGTGAGGCCGGTGTGAGCTCCAAGGCTCCACCATCACCTGACGCTGCCAGTCCTGGAGGCCCACCCTCGTTTGAACCATGGTCTCGATGTCCTCAGCCATGGGGCACTGAGAGTGTGACATGTCCCTCAGAGAGTGTGACATGTCCCTCACTGCCTCAGTCATGTACATCATTGCCTTGGTCATGTCCCACAGTGCCTGTGACATGTCCCTCTGTGACTGGCTAAAGTCAGTCAGCACCTGGCCAATGACCCTTTGTGAATGGGCCGAGCCCTGGGGCGCCACAGCAATGCCCATGTGGAGATGACAGCAGTGAGTTAAAGTCAGTGTCTTCCCCGGAGTGGTGCTGAAGGCATGTGGCTGGGGAGCAGTGAACCTGGATGACCTGGCCTCATCCGATGCTGATCATGTAAGACCAAAGGCATGGTGAGATCTCGAGAAGATAGAATCTGTGGGAGAGGGGTGACTCACTCACTACAGGGACGTCAGCTTTACATTGGGCTCTCAATTGCTTGCTGCATGCCATCCTCTATGTCAGCCACTGCCCTTTCCTTGGCATCGCTCGCTAGTTGCATAGCCCTTTCCTCTGCAGGGGTGTGGACCCACAAGTCAGGAATGCCTCATCTGGTCTTCGGTCTCTTGCATCTGTTATGGGACACGTTATCCTCGGGGGCTCAGAAAAGACATGGTAAGCTGCATGGAGGCTTGTTCTATGAGGGTCTGAAACTGGTGACATGTGTGTGTGTGTGTTTGTGTGTCCAAAGAGGACATTACATGTGCTGGGATTTGGCGGAGGGCGGGATATAAAGCAGGCAGGTGGGTTGTCAAGACGCTGTGTTTTCAGGGTTTGTTTTCCGAGAAGTCATACTCCTCAGCACCCAGTGGGTCTTAGGAGCCGGTTGTGAAGGGAGTCGGATCAAGCAGTTAACTGGCAATCAGTGGGATGGCCAGGGACAATGTTCAACCTGACAATGGTCAGGTTCCTCCATGATGCTTTCTGGGAGAACTGGGCAGACGTGTTTAGACTTCAGAAGTGAAAGAAATGTTTTTTTTCTCTCTCTTGTCTCGCTCATGCTTGCTGAAGTGAAATAAGTGTTCTATTGTTCCGAAAGCAGTGAGTGCCTTGCACATTCCTTGCTGTGAACCTGAAATGATGCTGAATCTACAGAGAAAGTGGACAAACTTGCCAGAGAAAACCATCCCAAACCTCGAAGGAAAAAGCATCAAAACGAAAACCTGAACTTCAGAAAGACATTGACTGTAAGTCATCCTAGGGCCTCAAAACCCCTTATCTTTTATTTTATTAATATTTTCTTTCTCTTTCCACCAATCTTTCCCCTCTGTGTTGTGTGTCTGTGTGTAGGTGTGTGTGTGTGTAGAGAGAGTGGGTGTAACTAGGAAGTGGGTGGGGGTGTTGGGACAGGGGTATTAGATAGTCAGTTACATTTTTTGTCCATTTAATTATACTGTTATATATAATACTGTTTATAATAATATATTACTTGTGTTTTAAAGTTACAAATCTGGTGACTGTAGCTTATTTGGCTCAACCAAGGATCTTGGGTATTTCAAATAAAATCTAATTTTACCTGTGTCCGGGTCATGTGTGGCTGGAATTGACCAGGGTGTCCGACAAGGAGGGCGTAGAAGGATGGGTGAATAAATTTGCAGATGACACTAAAGTAGGTGGCGTTGTGGACAGTGCGGAAGGATGTTACAAGTTACAGAGGGACATAGATAAGCTGCAGAGCTGGGCTGAGAGGCGGCAAATGGAGTTTAATGCAGAAAAGTGTGAGGTGATTCATTTTGGAAGGAATAACAGAGTACTGGGCTAATGGTAAGATTCTTGGTAGTGTGGATGAGCAGAGAGACCTCGGTGTCCATGTACAGAGATCCCTGAAAGTTGCCACCCAGGTTGAGAGGGTTGTTAAGAAGGCGTACGGTGTGTTAGCTTTTATTGGTAGAGGGATTGAGTTTCGGAGCCATGAGGTCATGTTGCTGCTGTACAAAACTCTGGTGCGGCCGCATTTGGAATATTGCGTGCAATTCTGGTCGCCGAATTATAGGAAGGATGTGGGAGCATTGGAAAGGGTGCAGAGGAGATTTACCAGAATGTTGCCTGGTATGGAGGGAAGATCTTATGACAGAAGGCTGAGGGACTTGAGGCTGTTTTCGTTAGAGAGAAGAAGATTAAGAGGTGACTTAATTGAGGCATACAAGATGATCAGAGGATTAAATAGGGTGGACAGTGAGAGCCTTTTCCTCGGATAGTGATGTCCAGCATGAGGGGACATAGCTTTAAATTGAGGGGAGATAGATATAGGACAGATGTCAGAGGTAGATTTTTTACTCAGAGAGTAGTAAGGGCGTGGAATGCCCTGCCTGCAGCAGTAGTGGACTCACCAACATTAAGGGCATTTAAATGGTCATTGGATAGACATATGGACGATAAGGGAATAGTGTAGATGGGCTTTAGAGTGGTTTCACAGGTCGGCGCAACATCGAGGGCCAAAGGGCCTGTACTGCGCTGTAATGTTCTATGTTCTATGTTCTAAGTATAGATGGAAAATAGATGAGGTCCAATCACCGGTCCTTGCAACAACTCACCAAAAACGTTTGGAAAATCTGAGAATACTACGTTCACTGCTCCCTCCTTATCATCCCGGCTAGTTGCTTTCCCCAAAAACTTCCAATGGACTCTTCGAAAACAATCATTCCTTCATTACTCATGTTGACTCTGCCCAATCCCAGCCATATGGTAATTTTCGCACTGTGATATTATTATATCTCTGGGAATAGATTTGAACCTTTTTCCTACGGGCAGTCTTGTGGCGCAGTGGGTCGTGTCTCTGCCTCTGAGCGATAACCTCTGGGTTTGAGTCCCACCTCAGGACTTGATGGCCAAGGAAGGTGCGTTTATAATGCGGGCAAAACAGGTTAGGTGTCAACCTGCGAAACCCTTGCAACCATGTCAATGGTTGGCGGTACGAGTGGAAGAGACTTCTGGCTAGCCATGCTTGATGTGGAGTGGCGCCCCCTGGTAACAGACTAGTGAACTGTTCCAGGAATAGCTAGCTATGGAAACAGACAAAAGTCTATCGTTGTGCAACACCAGGGCCGCGATTCTCCGCAACCACGATGGGTGGGAGAATAGCGGGAGGTCCGCTCCTGCACCTCCTGCTATTCTCCCACCCCCCCCCCCCCCCCCAAAATGGCGTGTCCAGTTTTGCGACACGCCGCTCGGAGAAACGCGTCCGCCGTTTTTCACGGCGGCCCGCGATTCTCCGGCCCGGATAGGCCGAGCAGCCTGCCATTCCCGACCTGTTCACGACGGCGGCAACCACACCTGATCGCTGCCGTCTTGAACATGGCGTGCCAGGTAAGTGTGGGGCCTGCGGGTGGCGGATCGGGGATCGAGCACCACGATTGTGCTCGGGAGGGGACGGGCCGGCGTCTCAAGGGGACGCACTCTTTCCCCTCTGCCATGTTTTGCGGGGTGGCTGAGGGGAAAGATGGCAACCGCGCATGCACGGGTTTGAGCTGTCCAACTCGCGCATGCTCGGCTGACGTCATTAGGCGCCGCCGCGGCGTCATTCTTGCGTGCCAGGCCTTGAAGCCAGGGGCAAGGCACCGTGGCCGAGTTTCCTGGTATGGCCCTGCTATCCCCCCTGGGAGGGGAGAATAGGGGGCCGGGAGAGGCTTTCAACGATGTCGCGAACCTCTCCGGGTTTCACGACACCCGTCGGGCCTTGCGGAGAATTCCGCCCCAGGTGTGGGGAGAGTTTTGGAATGTTTCCCACCAGGCTAATGGCCCTATAGTTCCTTATTTCTTTTTTCTTTGACAAGCAAATTGTTTGCTACCTTCAAATTCAGGCAGACCAACCAGAATCTAGGGAATTCTGGAAGATCAAAACCATTGCATCTACTATCTCTGTTTTCTTTTTCAGAAGGATAGAATACAGGCCACCTGGTCCAAGGGATTTTCATTTGCACAATGCTTGATTTCTCCTCACTTCCAGTCAATTTAGTTTGGTCAATTCTGTGAAGGCAGCCAGGATTTTCTGGTCCTTCCTTTGATGGGCATAGTGGTGGGAACGAGGGGAAAACATCCCAGGCCGGAACAAGTCAGCTTACCGTCGGCTCATAAAAAAATTGGGATCATCTGCTCCTGCCCCCAATGATGAGAATGCAATTTGAAGACATGGGTGGGTACATAGGCTACATTCTATATCCCAGACTGGAGATAAGGCAAGGGTGGGTTATAATGTGCTGCTTGGCTATGGGGGTGGGGAGTGTGGTAGTATGACTAGGGGTATTACGGTACCTGGGAGTGTGAGCTGCCATTGGTGCAGAGGGCTCCCTGCCCATTGGCCCAAGTATCGTGTTCTCTGTATTCCTATTGGCTAAGAGGAAGGTAGCTCTGCCTACGAGGCAGGGTATAAGAACCCGCGTCCCCCAGCAGCCAGGCCATTTCTGTCCGTCTGCTGCTGGGCTCACTTCTTGCTGATTAAAGCCTTTCGTTTCAGACTTCACCTACGTTTCGTGTCCATTGATTGTGCATCAGGGAGTTGGGTGTTTTTGGAGAATAAAACGGAAGCAAAGGAAGGGTCTGCAGAGCAAGGGCTTGACTGGAGGAAGGGGAAGACAGGGTGAGAGATGCACTCATAACTGGGCGGTGGGGTGGGGGAAGGACGTGGTGTGGGAAAACCTTCCTCTGGGCCAGAACTGGGAGTCTTTTACATGTGTTACCTGAGCAGAAGGGTTGGGGTGTGAAGAGGCAACTCAGGTTGCATTGCTGAGCTTCAAAAGTCAGCCTGTGCTGCAGTCCAGGGAGGGGGAGGGCACATCAGTCCATAGTCAGCCATGCATAGCGTGTGCAGGGAATGGTCATTACCTCACGCATGGACGTTGGGCGGATTTCTTGTAAAGTACTCGCCCGCAGATGGAACAGCCAGTCGGATGGGACATCTACAGCCTGTATTTGGGGAATAGGTCATGCAGGAGCAGGAACCCGATGGTCTAATGGTAAGAGGTCCCTATATGTGGTGGTACAGTAGACCTGAAGATCTACATGGGGCTACGTGGGGCAGAGATACAACCATTTCAAATGACATGGGCTGATACAGGGAAATCAACTACAATTACAATGAGGTTAAGGGTTACAGGGAGAGGATTGAGACTTATGATCCTCCAGGATGGTGGGAGGGATTTTCACAGTCAGACAGGGAGGGCCAAAGCTAGACTGGAAATAAAACTTGAGGGCCACCATCTTGGAATCTCAAGAATGGCCCAGCAGAATGTGAAACTGAGAAAAAACAGTGCTGCGAAGTCTGTTTAGGCTTCTGGGACAAGTGGATCTGTAAGAGGTTCCTATTCCCCTGTTACAAACCGTTCTTGGACTTTAGCATTTATAAAGAACAAATATACGCAGTTTGGCTGAACTATGGATTTGGTGTTTTATCCTCGTACTAATATCCTCGTACAGATACCTCTACAATTAATTGAAATAGCACAGACACCCCCACCGAAAAAATAAATAACCTACCCCCATTACAAAACAGCCCAAAGATTGACTGACAGACCTTAGGGCGGCACAGTAGCACAGCGGTTGGCACTGTTGCTTCACAGTGCCAGGGTCCAAGGTTCGATTCCGGGCTTGGGTCACTGTCTGTGTGGAGTCTGCACGTTCTCCCCGTGTCTGCGTGGGTTTCGTCCGGGTGCTCCAGTTTCCTCCCACAAGTCCCGAAAATCGTATTTGTTTGGTCAATTTGACATTCTGAATTCTCCCTCTGTGCACCCGAACAGGCGCCGGAATGTGGCGACTAGGGGATTTTCACAGTGTTAATGTAAGCCTACTTGTGACACTGATAAAGATTATTATTATTACAAGCTCACAAAATATAGATAGACAGGCCTTCCACAAAAGTTGCCCAAAATTGATGTCAGTGCCCCAGTTCAAATTCCCCTGCGGCTGGCTGAAATTAGCATCTTCCAATCCCAGCAGAACCCTTCTGCGACTTGACCTCTGTCCCCCGCTAGCCAAAACAGAGACACTGAGAATTGTTTGACACTGCCAAAAACATTCTGCCTTTGTCCCAAAACCTTACAAAACCCTCTGTCCAATATCACTGCGTTTTGGCTGAAGCATTCCTGATCCCCAACATGGCTGCTCTATCTGGTGCAGATTGTAGGCCCTGAGTAAAGATCACCAGTCCTGACCCTCCTTCGGACTGTGGTTACCACCCTCTGAATTGCTCTTTTTATAATGATTCGACTCATTGTCAGTGATGGTTGCATTACAATTCCTTAATTGGGTTATATCGATGGAGCGTTCCTTGTATCGTAGTAATTAGTTTCTTAATTGCATTAGCCAATGACAGGTAATGGCATTTGCCTGGTACCATTGTCACAAACAGTCAATGTTGAAATCCTTTTAATGGGCCACTCTCTTTGACTAAATATCCAAATTAGTGCCTTACTGACCAGCCCTGTGCTGTTTGCTGCTGCTTGGCTTTTGCATTTTATTATTTAAAATATGAGGTGAAAACATTTGCGTCGGTTTAGATTTGATGTTCTATAAGTTTCCCAGATGGCGGGGATTCCAATCCAACAGATCATTTCACCCAGAAGATGAGGATCATAGAAATGCTGTATTATCTGCAGATAAGCGACAGTGTTGTCAATGCCTCCACACGTCCAGGGATCCGGTGGCTCACAGCTGTCACATTCTCCAGGCACTGGCGTGATGGGGACTGCGAGGACATCCATTGCCAGGGGCTCTGAAAGCCGATGCTGCTCTTAACTTCTGTGCAGGTAGCTCTTTCCAGGAATCCAGGGAGGCCTCCTGTGGCTCCCCTCATGCCTCCACCCGTTGGTGTGTACAGGAGGTGAAAGGTGCCCATTTTGCCAAAGCCCACACTTACATCTACACTGCTGGAGATCAAGCTGGCCAGACAAACAGAGGGCTGGGCTTTGTTGCTTTTTTGGGATTCCCACAAGTGCAGAGTGCTATCGACTGCACACGTGTGGCTTTAAGAGCTCCCTGGCAGCAAGTAATGCAATAAATTAACAGGAACGGCTTCCGCTTGTTCAATGTGCAGCTGGTCTGTGACTACCAGAACACATCATGCAAGTTTCCGTGAGATAGCCAGGAAGCTGCCATGTCACCTATATCTTGAGTCGGGTGCAGATCCTGGATATCTTTAAGGGGCCACACAACATCCAGAGTTCACTCTACAGTGACAAAGGGCTACCTACAAAGGATATGGCTGATGACACCCATTCGACTGCCACAAATGGCAGCTGAGAGAAGGTGCAATGATGATCATGGGTAGAGCAACCACTTGGCATCTTGAAGGTGCAATTCTGATGTCACAACGGATCTGGCAGGGTACTCCAGTGTACTCCTCAGAGGGCCTCATGGACCATTGTGGTGTGCCACGCCCTGCACAAACTGGGGCTGCAAAGGGGTACGGAATTTCCAGATGCTGAGATGGATGAGCAGCACGTCTCCTGCGATGTGGAACACATTGAGAGGGATGAGGGCAACAAGGTCGAGGAAGCTGAGGCTGCGCAGGAAGAAGCCATAGAATGGACCAGACGAGGCAGGAGTACACATGAGCAGTCCTCGTCTGCAGACATTGAAAAATCTGTGCGCTAATGCAGATCAAATATGACGCCTGGAACAAGGTTCTACTGAGGTCACGATGGAGTGGGAAAATCAAGCGCCACGCAACAGCTAAACACAGTATTTCCAGCTGATGAAGTGAGAGGCGGACAAGTGGAGCAAAAGCATGCCATTGTGATCAGCAGGGGAAAAAACACTTTTCCCATCCAGCAGTGCACAGAGGGGAAAATCCTATTTAATGCTTCTGTCATTTCTTTATCCTTCTTTGCAATTCTCCTTTCTCTACCTTAAGTGGTATTATATTCACACTAATCTCTTTGTTTCATGTACTGCTGGAAGTTTTTACAATCTGTTTTTATGTCTCTTAACTGTTTAGGCCCATAGCTTCCTCACAGTGGCAATCTCCGGCGGATTGCGATTCTTGAATGACTTGCCCATATTGGGATTCCATACTCCCCGTCTCACCCAAACTTCCTCACTCAGGCTGAGTGAGCCAGGAGCCTCTGACTGCATCGATGTGGAGTAATGGGGGTGCGGTGAGGTAACAAACGCCCCTCAGGCACTAGTTGCTTGGAGGGGGGCAGACTGGAGGGGTTCGGGTCGGTCGAGGATGGGGGGAGGTTGTGCTGGAGGTGGGTGTAGTCTAGGAGCGGGTTTCAGGCCGGATGGGGGGGGGGGGGGGGGGGGGGGTGGCTGTCCACCCGAGAGGATGTTGGAGTCGGGGGGGGGGGGGGGGGGGGGGGGGTGGTCAGTGTAAGGAAGGGGGGTGTCAGTCGGGTTGTGGACGCAGACTGGAGGCAGGACGGGGCATTCCAGGAAGGAGCGGTGTCAGTCCAGGAGGGGGATATCAATTGTGGGGGTGAGGGGAGAGGGATCGGACTGGGTCATACTAGGAGGGGGTGTCGGGGGTCAGGTTGCGGGGGGGGCGGGACATTGGTGGCAGGTTTGGGGGGGGGTCAGGTTGCGAGGTGGAGGGCTCGGGTCAGAGCAATGGGGGCCAGGTCAGGTCAGGGTTGGAGATGGAGGGATTCCTCTGGGGGACCGTGTATGTGGGGGGGGGGGGGGGGGGGGGTCCCATGCAAGGCTGAGTCTCGGTTTTAAATAGTTACTGTAGAGATAGAAGTGATTGTTTTTCCCTCTATCACATTCGGCGTAACTATCGGGGAAAAACTGGCAGAACCATCCAAAGTTAGCGACTTAAAAAAAATCTATTGTTTAATTCCCAGCCCAACACAATTTCCCAGAGAAAATTAGCAGTTCTGGGCAATTGTCGGCTAAACCCTCTTGTAGGATCATCCTAGAGGGATTCCCCAGCACATCATTGGGGAAACAGAAAGTTCTCGGGTTTAGTCTCATATCCTAGTTTCTCTTTGCTATTTCATCCTTCTTTGCAAAATTTGAAAATCATTCTGCGCCTTGCTACCACTATTTTTGGCATAATTCTAAGCTTTTTCCTTCAATCCAGCATTATCTTTAACTTCTGTTTGTCATTGTGATGCACTATCAATTGACCACAGAAGCGAGGTTGTAGTCCGAAACTGAAGGCTTTAATAGACAAGGTGTTTCCCCAGCTGCTGAGGTACAGAAAGGAAGCTGTGGGGAGCACACAGGCTCTTATACCCCGCCTTACAGGGCGGAGCTACCTTACAGCCTTAACCAATGGGTGAATAGTGTTACATGCCATTGGGCCAATGAGCAGTGAGCCTTCTCCGCCAATGGTGTCTCGGCATTGCTAGTTACCGTAATGCCTCTAGTCATACTTCCACATTCACCCCCTGTTGAAAAAGAATCCGGCGGGGGGATGATGACGGCTTGATCGTCCGATCATAACTGGTGATCCGCACGGGTTGAATAGCATACTGGTAGTATGACTATTGAGGTACTGCGCTACTTTCGTTCTGCGTCTGCCCACTGGCTCATAACTATTTACAAAGAAATAATAGGGGCAACAGGGTAGCATGGTGGTTAGCATAAATGCTTCACAGCTCCAGGGTCCCAGGTTCGATTCCCGGCTGGGTCACTGTCTGTGTGGAGTCTGCACGTCCTCCCCCTGTGTGCGTGGGTTTCCTCCGGGTGCTCTGGTTTCCTCCCACAGTCTAAAGATGTGCGGGTTAGGTGGATTGGCCATGCTAAATTGCCCGTAGTGTCCTAATAAAAAGTAAGGTTAAGAGGGGGGTTGTTGGGTTACGGGTATAGGGTGTATACGTGGGTTTGAGTAGGGTGATCATGGCTCGGCACAACATTGAGGGCCGAAGGGCCTGTTCTGTGCTGTACTGTTCTATTCTATGAATACAGTTTTGCAATTTCACAATTGGCCATGTACATGTCACATTAAAAGTCTATATGCAGTTCATAGCGACATAATCAGACAGTCAGGGGCCTTGGTTGTCCTTTGCGATCAGCGGAGACGTCGGTGGAGGTGCCGGCGTCTGTGACTCCGGGAGCGTGGATCCAGTCCCCACAGCGGCTTCAACACCCCTAGATGGTGCTGGTGAGGGTGGCCGACCCGGGGAGGGGGCATCCAGACCTCTAGATGGCGCTGGTGGGGAGGTTGACTGGCCAGTGAAGGGGGCGTCTGTAGAGTGCTGCGGTGGGCGGGGGGGGTCCAGGCAGGGCCGGTGGGAAAAACGGTTGTCCAGGGCACGGGGCGAGAGTGAGGTGTGCCGGTGGGGGGGGGGGGAGGCTGGGGCTGGTGGCGAGGGCGAGGGAGGGGATCCGGCGGGCGCCAGGTCCCGTAGGGAGACTGTGCCTTGTCGGCTGTCGGGGTACTCCACGTACACGTACCTAGCACGGAGTAAATGGACCCTCTCGACCAACGGGTCTGACTTGTGCGCCAGCACGTGTTTCCGGAGCAGGATGGGACTGGGGGCTGCCAGCCAGGTCGGGAGCGAGGTCCCTGAGGAGGACTTCCTGGGGAAGACAAGGAGATGTTCGTGAGGTGTTTGGTTGGTTGCAGTGCAGAGCAGAGACCGGATGGAGTGGAGGGCGTCTGGGAGGACCTCCTGCCAGCGGGGGACCGGGAGATTCCTGGACCGTAAGGCCAGTAGGACGGTCTTCCAGACCGTTCCGTTCTCCCTCTCGACCTGTCCGTTACACGGGGGTTGTAACTGGTCGTCCTGCTCGAGGCAATGCCCTTGCTGAGCAGGAATTGTTGCGGAATTTTACAATGGAGGTTTTATTCCTTTAGGAAATGTGAAATGGTTTGCAGGTTTCGAATTTGTTCTTTGAACGTTTCCCAGTGCCTTTCTGCTGTCATATCGTTCAATAAAATTTCCCAATCTACTTCATCCCCGCCGTACTGATGCAATTTGCTTTGTTTAGATTTCAGAGCCCAGATTTGGACTTAACTAAATTATTCCCAAACTCAACATAAAATTCCACTTAATTCTCTTCCCCAGAGGTTCTTACGACAAGGTTATCAATTAACCCTGTCTCATTACACAAAGCTATATGTAAAATAGCTGGGTCCCTAATTGATTGCTTGACATGCTGATCTTGGTTCTATTTACGCATCCTCCAAACTGTTACTACAGGTTTGATTTGACCGGGTTAGAAGATGCGAACATGGTTACTGTGCTTCTCTTGCTGTCATTTTCCGATTTACACTCTGCCTAAACAGCAGTGGTTACGGCAACTTGAAACCATCCCCATCATTGCTTTCTAACCCTTGTTGTTTCTTATCTCCATCAAACCTGATTCTATGGGTGGCATTCAATGCCCCTTGGAGGTGACTTCAGAGACGGGCGAGCCATGTGATCCAATGGAAAGGTATGCGATAGAGATCCCACCACCTTACTGTCTCTGTCAGTTTAGTCCAGGCTGGGAAGGTGCGACGATGACCATCCAGTCCAGAAGCCAATCCAGCCCTTAGATCTAGGGCAGCACGGTAGCATGGTGGTTAGCATAAATGCTTCACAGCTCCAGGGTCCGGTTTCCTCCCACAGTCCAAAGATGTGCGGGTTAGGTGGATTGGCCATGCTAAATTGCCCGTAGTGTCCTAAAAAGTAAGGTTAGGGGGGGGAGGGGGTTGTTGGGTTATGGGTATAGGGTGGATACGTGGGTTTGAGTAGGGCGATCATGGCTCGGCACAACATTGAGGGCCGAAGGGCCTGTTCTGTGCTGTACTGTTCTATGTTCTATCTCATACCGGTATTTAAGCCATGTCTGGCAGGGGGCCAACATTTGGGTAAAACCGCAGGGTGGTGGGGTGGAGGGATGTCTGGGGGGGGGGGGGGGGGGGGGGCGATGCCTTCAAATTGGGAAGCACATTCCCATTGGAGAGCCCCACTGGAGGCATGGGCTGCCATGGGAGAAGACCCCTGTCTGTCCTAAACACTGATTCCCTCCTCCTCCCTTGCCGGAGCTGCCATGCCTGTCCTGGCAAACCTGCCCCACTTACCTTATTCCTGGGGCTCCACCATCGCTGCTGTTTAGACTTTACCACTCTACCAGCTGGACCCAGTGGCAATGCCAGTCCTTGAGAATTCCTGGCCTCTTATTGGCTGACAACTCTTAATGATGGCCCTGCACTAGCAATTCTGGATAGGAATTCCTTTTGTGTGAACCAGGAAGGCCTTGACGGGAAAGTAAGTGCTCGATTGGGACTTAACCCCCTTGGGCCTCCCGATAATGGCTGGTGGGGAGTTAACACCAGCAAGTTACACCCAGCATCTTGAACTTTTACAGCTGAGATACAAGTTCTCAACATACATAGTTCTCACCTGGCCTTCCCTCCTTCTTCAAAGGGGGGAAAACTCTTCCTTTTCCACTTTGGTTATCCTCTCCTAAAGCAGGTATCCTGAAATATTTAACTTCCAACAGAGGTCACTCTGCATTCATGACTCCATGATTTTGATCTGTGATATTAACTCATCCATGTTGTTGTGAATTCTTTGCCTGGCGCTTGAATTTCGCTTGAATTTTTCTGGGTTTCCTGATACCGCCCTCGTCACTGATGTTCCATTACCGGTTCGCTGCCTCATGTTACCCAAACTACTCTGCTCTACATCCTCAATATTTCTCTTAAATATTTCTCCTGAACCACCCTCCCTCCCACCCTGCAGCCCCCTTCTTCACAGGGGCAAGGCCTGGCCACAGAGGCCAGGATTCGTGCTCAGCAGTCTTGGACGTCCATTTTGCAAACTAGAGAATTGTGGCTTTTCTTTGCAAATGGGTTTCCTGCTCAGCTGGCAGGCTTGCCGACCTTTTGGACGGGGAATGCGCGGGAGGAGGACGCAGTCCAGGAGCAGGTAGGAAGGTTACGGACCCTCAGGGTGGATCAATGGAAGTCTTGTGTTTCATTATTCTTTCACAGAATGTGCACATCATTGGCTAGGCCAGCATTTATTTTCCGTCCCTTATTGCCCATGCAGAGGTGTGGGGAGGATGGGGGCGTGTTGCAATGTGGGGATGATGACAGATGTCGGGGGTGGGATCTGATCCCTGTTATCAGAAATGGTGGGGTAGGAGGCAAAGGGTGGACACAATGGGGTAAGTACAATGCCGGGACGTCTATGCCTGATTGGTACTTAATGCGGTGCACCTACCTGAGTGTTGTGTTATGCACTCTGGGATAACACAGGCTGCAACTGGATGCTGCTTTAACCAAAAGATACTCCAGACCTTGAAGTTAGTTCAATCTGATTTATTGAACCATAGAACATAGAACATAGAACACTACAGCGCAGTACGGGCCCTTCGGCCCTCGATGTTGCGCCGACCTGTGAAACCATCTGAAGCCTATCTGACCTACACTATTCCATTTTCATCCACATGTCTATCCAGTGACCACTTAAATGCCCTTAAAGTTGGCGAGTCTACTACTGTTGCAGGCAGGGCGTTCCACACCCCTCCTACTCTCTGAGTAAAGAAACTGCCTCTGACATCTGTCCTATATCTATCACCCCTCAATTTAAAGCTATGTCCCCTTGTGTTGGTCATCACCATCCGAGGAAAAAGACTCTCACTGTCCACCCTATCTAACCCTCTGACTATCTTATATGTCTCTATTAAGTCACCTCTCAGCCTTCTCTTCTCTAACAAAAACAACCTCAATTCCCTGAGCCTTTCCTCGTAAGACCTTCCCTCCATACCAGGCAACATCCTAGTAAATCTCCTCTGAACCCTTTCCAAAGCTTCCACATCCTTCCTATAATGTGGTGACCAGAACTGCACGCAGTACTCCAGGTGCGGCCGCACCAGAGTTATGTACAGCTGCAGCATGACCTTGTGGTTCCGAAACTCAATCCCCCTGCTTATAAAGGCTAGCACACCATATGCCTTCTTAACAGCCCTATTAACCTGGGTGGCAACTTTTTGGGATTTATGTACCTGGATGCCGAGATCTCTCTGTTCATCTACACCAGTAGCACAGTTAGCACAGTTCTCTGTGAGTTCGACTCTCTGCTAACCTAAGTGTGGTTACTGTGTCTGACTGAACCAGACTAGCTCTTAGCCACGTACTGGAGGTGTGATACTGTACATACACCCTGACTCACTCTGCAGATGTTCATCAGTGGAAAGAGACGGAGTGTGAGTGCCTCGTGCCTTTTCTCGTACCACCCCTGAGTGTCCTGCCTGCTCATTGGTCATGTTCTGTTCTTTGTGTTCATTAGCTGCCAGTCTGTGCCTGCCTGTATATCATTATCTGCCTGTCTGCATGTCATGACATCTCCCCTATTTTTTATGTTTTGTTGGCATATGGAAACATACTTACATGTGGTGGCATATATTAACATATTTACAAGCGGTGTCTTATGTGAACGGATTTACATGTGAAGACAGCAGTCTAATGTGAAAAAACAGAACATAGCAAGCAAAATAAATGTTCATAAATCCAGTCTCTGGGGCTTGCGTCTGATCCTTGTCGACCGCCGGAGAGGTGGCAATGGAGATGACAGCGCCTTGACAGGCGGGATGGAAGCCTGACTGGTGGCCTTGTAGTTCGAGGTATCAGGAGGTGGCAAAACAACAGACAGAAACGGAGAAGAAAGCAATTGCGGGCAGGCAACTTTGCGCAGTGCCCGTCTGTTTCGTCGCACAACAGAACCATCAGCCATACATACAACATACGAGTGGGGCGCAGCCTGTCGAACAACGACAGCTGGAGCAGACCAGCCACCATCCAGTATCCTGATCCTGATAGTGTCTGACGGGGATAACACGGGCAAATCAGTGGCATGAGCATCATAGTCCTGTTTTTGACGGTCTCGAGGCTGCTGCACCTTCTGCAGCACCGGGAGGTGAGCCAGGTTGGGCAAGTGTACGGCTGGAAGTGTCGTCCATAGGTCCCTGTTCATCAGGAGTTGAGCCGGCGACATGCCAGTGTACAGTGGGGTCGCCCTGTACGCAAGCAATATGAGGCAGATGTCAGAAGCAGTATCTGCGGCCTTGCAGATGAGCTGTTTCACAATGTGCACCCCTTTTTCCACCTTCCCATTGGACTGCGGATAGTGTGGGCTGGAAGTGACATGTTTGAAATGGTGTGACTTGGCAAACATAGACCACTCGTGGCTGTTGAAGCACGGGCCATTGTCACTCTTGACAGTGAATGGGATACCATACCTGGAGAACGTCTCCTTACAGCCTTGATGACAGTCCGAGATGTGAGGTCTGAGAGCTTCACAACTTCAGGGTAATTAGAGAAATAGTCAATAATCAACACGTAGCCATGACCATTCGCATGAAAGAGGTCGATGCCAACCTTGGACCACGGGGAGCTCTCGATTTCATTCTGCTGGAGCGTCTCCTTGCTCTGCGCTGGCTAGAAGCGTTGACAGGTCGCACAGTTGAGGACCATGTTCGAGATGTCCTGGCTAATACCGGGCCAGTAGACAGCCTGCCTGGTTCTGCGTCTGCACTTCTCGACGCCCAGGTGTCCCTCATAGATTTGGCAGAGCACCAAGCTCTGGAGACTGAGTGGAATGACAATCCGGTCCAGCTTGAGGAGGATACCATCACTCACCGTCAGGTCATCCTTTACATGGTAAAGTTGAGGACAATACCCTTTCTGCCAGCCATTGGCGAGGTGGTGCATGACACGCTGCAAGAGGGGGTCTTTGGCTGTCTCCTCGCGGATACGAACCACCTTCTCATCAGACGCCGGGAGGGTGCTAACACACAGCTGCACCTGTGATTCAATCTGCCGGATGATTTCCAGCGGTTCACTAGGCAATGTGAGGGAGGGGGACAATGTATCAGCGATGATGAGCTCCTTGCCAGGAATGTACACTCAGTCAAAGTCGTACCTTCTGAGTTTGAGGAGGATGCGCTGCAACCGAGGCATCATGTCGTTCAGGTCCTTGTGGGTAATGTGGACCAGAGGCCTATGATCCATCTCGAGAGTGAATGTCTGCAGGCCGTAGACATAGTCATGAAACTTGAGAATGCCAGTGAGAAGACCCAGGCATTCCTTCTCTATTTGCGCATAACTTGTTTCAATGGGCGTCATGGCCCTCGATGCGTAGGCTATCGGTGCCCAGGATGAAGTGTCATCGCGTTGAAGAAGCACCGTACCGATGCCATCCTGGCTTGCATCTGTTGCGATCTTTTTCTCCCTGTCTGGGTTGAAAAATGCCAAGACGAGTGCAGTGGTGAGCTTGGCTTTCAGCTCCAACCTCTCTGCCTGATGGGCTGCCTTCCACTCAAAGGCAGTGGACTTTTTCACCAGGTTTCGTAGGGCCGTGGTGTGTGAGGCCAGGTTTGGGATGAACTTGCCCAGAAAATTGACCATGCCCAGGAAGCGCAACACCGCGTTCTTGTCTTCAGGCACTGTCATGGCTTTGATGGCCTTGACCTTGTCTGTGTCCGGGCACATGCCCTGCTGAGAGATCTGGTCACCTAGGAACTTAAGTGTTGACATGCCAATGCAGCATTTGGACCTGTTCAGCTTCAGGCCATTGGCATGGACACGGCGGAATACCTGCTGGAGACGGGATACATGTTCTGCAGGGGTTGTGGACCATATGATGATGTCATCCACATACACACGAACCCCTTCAATACCCTCCATCATCTGCTCCATGATGTGATGGAAAATCTCCATGGCCGAGACAATGCCAAACACCATGCGATTATAGCAGCATCTGCCAAACGGTGTGTTGAAGGTACAGAGCCTTCTGCCTGTCTCATCCAGCTGGATTTGCCAAAATCCATGTGACGCATCTAACTTGGTGAAAGAACGTGCGTGTGCCATCTGACTGGTGAGTTCCTCCCACTTCGGGATGGGTTAGTGATCTCGCATTATATTCTTATTGAGATCCTTGGGATCAATGCAGATGCACAGGTCTTCCGAAGGCTTTCTAACACATACCATCGAGCTGACCCAGTCAGTCGGTTCGGTTATCCTCAGCGGAGCCGGGACCTGGCGTGGTGCGTGGACCACTGGCTTGGCATCAGGTCGTAGCGGAATCTTGTATCGATATGGCAGCGTGCCCATCCCGTCGAACACATCCGGATACTGAGCGAGGATGTCGTCAATGCCGGCCTGAAAATCCACATTGGAGGATGCCATTGTGTAAACCCGCTGCATGAGCTTCAGCTGCTTGCAGGCATGCGCGCCAAGTAGGGATGCCCTGTCTGGCTTGACAATTTCAAAATGTAATCGTGCATGGGTGCTCTGGTTGGAGACAAGTAGATAGCAGGATCCCAGTGCCGTGATGGCATTTCCGTTGTCGTCCAGGATCTGGCAGGCTACTGGAAGGACC
The DNA here is from genome assembly GCF_902713615.1 of Scyliorhinus canicula. Taxonomy (NCBI): domain Eukaryota; kingdom Metazoa; phylum Chordata; class Chondrichthyes; order Carcharhiniformes; family Scyliorhinidae; genus Scyliorhinus; species Scyliorhinus canicula. Next base: position 189,949,461 of record NC_052154.1, on the reverse strand, counting down.
TTGGGGGGGGGGGGGGGGGGGGGGGGAGGGGAGGGGGGGGCTTCTTGATGCGTTTGAAATCTGCCTGTGAGAGGAGGTTGGCAGAAGTACCTGTGTCCAGCTTAAACTGGATGGAGCAATGATTGACCTGCATCACCGCATGCCATTCGTCCGCAGAATCCACAGCGAGGATGGATTGAAGTTGTGATGAGTTGGATGTGTCATTTTCACATTTGGTAATGATGCCCACACAGTACGCGGAGTCCAGGCTGTCGCCCTCTGGATCCGTTGTGCTGCCAGGATCAGAATCCTGTCATCGTTGTTGCACACTCTGATAGCGCCGTCATCGGAATTGGGAGCGCTAGCCCCTGACTGGTGGTGCAGACCTGCACAAGTCTGCATAGTGTCCAGGCTTCCCGCAGTTTAAACATCGCCTGCCTCTTGCAGGGCAGTGTTTCTTTAAGTGGCCGTTGCCGCAGTTCGAGCACGTCATGACGTTGGCGCCCTGAAGCTCCGCGCGTCGTTGCACATGCGCAGTGCAGGTGTCGGCCGCTTCGTAATCCCGTTCACATCACGCATACGTGGGGTCCCGGCAAAAGCGCACAAAATGGCCGCTTTCATCAATGCTGAGGCGCTGCATCCGGGAGATGGCCTGCACACTCTCTGCCTCGTGCGAGGCAAGTTTCTCATTTTCAGCCAATTTGTACTGGGCATAGCAATTTTTGGCGTGCTCATGCACTGTGCATGTTTCAATCATGACTGGCAGGATGATATCCTTGATTTTCAGTAGCTGCTCTCTCAGAGGATCAGAGTGAACTCCAAAAACGATTTGATCCCTGATCATGGAGTCAGCAATATCACTAAAGTTGCAGGACAGCACTAGTATGCGGAGGTTAGTTAAGAAGGACTTGAAAGATTCATCTTTACCTTGTAGACGCTGTTTGAATATGTAGCGCTCGAAGATTTCATTGGTATCCACTTCACAGTGACTGTCAAACTTGTCCAGGATGGTCTGAAACTTTGTCTTGTCCTGATCTTTGGTGAAGTGAAAAGAGTTGAAGAGTTTGATGGCTTGATCACCCGCTGTTGAGAGGAAAAGCGCAATCTTCCTTGCATCAGACCCACCCACGAGGTCTGACACTTCGATGTACAGCAGAACCTTTTGCTTGAATGTCCGCCAGTTGGCACTGAGATTGCCGGAGGTCCTGAGATGGTGAGGAGCCTGAATCTTCTCCATGGTGCCGGGATACATTCGCTGGTCGTCACAGAACGGACTGAGGTAAACCACCTAGATTAAGCAGTCATGTCATGCTTAAGTAGCATGTCATGTTATGTACTCTGGAGTAACACAGGCTGCAACTGGATGCAGCTTTAACCAAAAGATACTCCAGACCTTGACGTTAGTTTAATCTGATTCATTGAACCAGTAGCACAATTCTCTATGAGTTCGACTCTCTGCTAACCTAAGTGTGGTTACTCTGTCTGACTGAACCAGACTAGCTCTTAGCCACATGCTGGAGGTGTGATACTGTAAATACACCCTGACTCACTCTGTAGATGTTCATCAGTGGAAAGAAGTGGGGTGTGAGTGCCTCGTGCCTTTAATAGTCAGATCCCACCCCTGAGTGTCCTGCCTGCTCATTGGTCATGTCCTGTTCTCTGTGTTCATTAGCTGCCTGTCTGTGCCTGTCTGTATATCATTATCTGCATGTCTGCATATTATGACATCTCCCCTTTTTTTATGTTTTGTTGGCATATGGGAATGTACTTACATGTGGTGGCACATATTAACATATTTACAAGCGGTGGCATATTGGGTGATATGGGTTCAAATCTCACCATGGCAGCAGATAGAAATTCAATTCAAATAATTTTCTGGGCAGCACGGTAGCACAGTGGTTAGCACAATTGCTTCACAGCTCCAGGATCCTAGGTTCGATTCCCAGCTTGGGTCACTGTCTGTTTGGAGTCTGCACGTTCTCCCCGTGTGTGCGTGGGTTTCCTCCGGGTGCTCCGGTTTCCTCCCACAGTCCAAAGATGTGCAGGTTAGGTGGATTGGCCGGGCTAAATTGCCCTTAGGGTCCAAAATTGCCCTTTGTGTCGGGTGGGATTACTGGGTTATGGGGATAGGGTGGAGGTGTGGGCTTGCAGCCTCGATGGGCCAAATGGCCTCCTTCTGCACTGTAAATTCTATGATCTATGATCTAGATGGTGCTATAGACCAACAATATAAATTTCACTTGCGTCCTTGACTTCTGGGAGAGAGTGGGAGAGAGCAAGAGAAATAGAGACAGAATAGGTGTGAGATAATTTAACTGATGGCATAGTTTAGTATTGTAGATGTGTAGTGTGATCTTTACTGATCTAATTCCTTAGTAATATGTTTGAATCTAATTCAGTGTGGTGCAATAAATTAGCTTTGTTTGTTAAACACAGCTAGCTGCTGTTGGTTCACACTGCAACCTACACCATCCGGAAAGAACAAAAACAAAGAACACAACACCCTTGTCAGTTCTATAGCTGGCGAACAGGATGCCCATTGCTCGCATTAGATTTTGCTCTGTGCGTTCAGTATGGCCTATGTTCCCTTTGCAAACAAATCATGATGATATATCCTCTGCCCCCACTGACATCTGAAAGTACCAACCCAAATGAAAAGTAACAAACATCACCAACTGATTTTGAGGAGGAACATCTGCACGCAAGCTCCAGGAAGAAAAACATTTTAATTTACATTTGCTGACATTGAACTCTGACGGGTGCTGTTTCTGGGAGATGCTTCAGCCGTGGGACAGGGTTTATAAAATTCTGCTGCCTTTTAGTGCCCAGAATTTGGTAGCATACTGGGAGATCTTCATTTTAAATAATTGTTAGTCACTGAGTGTTCTAATTAAATATGCTGCACAGTGTTGTTACTCCAACTTGCTAAAACGATCTATGAAGTGCGTATTGTTATAATTGTGACTAACCACACAGCAGAGCAGAAGCTAAATTAGATCTTATTTGCTGAAAGATTTGCTGTTGCATTGATTACATAACTGGAGTGGTAATTCTACAAACACATCCAAACTCTGCATTCCTATAAAGCACCTAATTGTATAATGTACTATTAATCTATTAACATTAAGATGAGTAATCGCCCTCCAGAGATTTGGTGAAACTAAAGTAGAAACATAATTGAAGCAGTAAGTGAGTGAGCAGTTGTATGAACAATAGTGCCTCTGTAATATGGTGAAATTTGTATACTGCATTTACATCAGTAACACTGGGAATTCAGCATAAATTTCAGGCATCTAATTAAGAGCGAAAAAAAAAACATTTTGCGGTAGATAAGAAGTGCAACAACTCCAATACTATAGCCAGCACAACATCCCAGAAACATTATTGTCTCATTGTGCTGATGTCTGTGTATTTCAGTCTGAGTGTCCTTCTCCAGCAGTGTCACTCATGCGTGGCATAGTTGTATTGATCGGCCTATCCGTGATTCACTTGGCAGTACTCTTCTTTCTAATTTAAAAGGTTGTGTTCAAGTCTCCTTCCAGGACTTGAGTACTTGTGTTGACACTCCAGCGTTATGCTGAGGGACAGCTGCACTGTTACAGGTGCTATCTTTCTGATGTCTAACAGATTAGATTTCGACATGAGGCCCAGTCTGCCCCCTCAGTTGGATGGAAAGATCTACTGGTGCTATGGTTATTAGGTGGAGCTTGCTGTGTGTAAATTGACTCCTGTGTTTCCTTACTAGTTCTAAGAGTGGGAGAGAGAGCACCTAAAGAAGTGGGAATTCAGAGAGCCCATAATGCAAAGCCATAGAACCATCAAATCCTCGCTGTGCAGAAGGAGGCCATTCAGCCCATCAGATCGACACCGACCCTCTGAAAGAGCACCCTACCTCGGCCCATTCCTCCACCTTATCCCTGTAACCCCACTGTGGTGAATGCATTCACCACAATATAAGTTGTCTGTATAGTACTGTGGCCTATGGCCAGGGAATGGTAATATGATCTCCTTCCATGTATTGTACTGGAACCCTGGTGGGCTCCGCCTCTGGCTCCGCCCCCAGGGCAGTATATAGACCTGCCACCTGTGGGCGGCACTCATTGTTACAACAGTCACAGGCAGGCAAGTTCTTGGATAATAAAGCCTATGTTCACTTGTTCTCATCGTCTTGTAGTGAATTGATGGTACATCACCCACCTAACCTCCACATCCCTGGAAGTTAAATGGCAATTTTATCGTGGCCAATCCATCTAACCTGCCCATCTTTGGACTGTGGGAGGAAACCGGAACACCCGGAGAAAACCCACGCAGACAGGGGGAGAATGTGCAAACTCCACAGAAGCGACCCAAGGCCGGGATTGAACCCAGGTCCCTGGCTCTGTGAGGCAGTAGTGCTAACCACTGTGCAACCTTGCCACCCTCAGTGGGGGTTGAGAGAGGGAGAGCACATAAAGCAGCGGAGAGAGACAGCTTGGAGGTAAAAAATCAATCTAAAAGTCACATCACAGGAGTTCCGCAAGTTAATTGATTGGTCAGTGTAGGCCTTTCAGGATGCAGCACAGAGATGGTGATTGGTGAGCAGTAGGTGAGTAATTATATTAGAATATTATACATTGTATGTTATACAGTCATTACACTTTACTGGAGTGAACACTTTGTATGAAGTTTAAGGTATGTTGGTGCGGCTCGGCCATGTGGAATGTGCATCCTGTGAAATGTGGGAAGTTGTGCAGGCACAAAGTGCCCTGGATGTCTACATCTCCAGGAAGTGTCACCAGCTGCAAAAATGAGAGGTCCAAGGTGCGGAACCTGAGCACGGGCTGGAGTCACTGTGGTGCATTCACAAGGCTGAACATGTCATGGGCAGCACATTTAGAGATGTGGTCACGCCGCAGCTAAGAAGTACAGAGGCACAGAGTGAATGGGGAACTGCCAGAGTACCTGAGAGAAATAGGCAACCAGCTCAGGAATCCCCACAGGCTATCTTGCTCCCTAACCTCCTTTCACGAATGAGATGGTTCCTCAAAGGACTGCAGCAAGAGCCACGTTCCCGGCACCATGATGACTCAGCTGTACCGGGGGGTGGGGGGTGGGGGGGGGGGGGTGGAGGAGGAAGAGTGGGCGTGCGACAGTGGAAGGAGTTTCCACAGTTCGGGGGGCTGACAGGAGTTTCTACAGACATAGGTGCGACTCCACAATTGTGCGTTATCTCCCTTGTGCAAGGGTTAAGGATGTTACAGAGTCGTAGAAAATAAATGGGGTTGAGGCCCAAAAAGCAGATTTTAGGGAGCCAGGAAGGGAATTAAAAAGCAGGATCCCATGAACCATAATCTAAGAATTACTCCCAGTGTCACGGGCGAGTGAGCATAAAAGTAGGAGGAACCATCAGCTTAACCCGTGGCTGGAGAGATGGAGTAGCAGGGAAGGCTCCAGATTTCTGAGGCATTGGGATCGGTTAAGGAGCAGGTGAGACCTGTACACAAAGGATAGGTTACACCTTAACAGGACTGGGACTAATGTTCTCTTGGGGACATTTGCCAGTGCTGTTGAGGAGAGTTTGAACTAGGTTGGCAGGGGGAATGGAACCTCAGGGCAAACTCAGAGAGAAGAGGAGAAGAAACTGTTAGTGGAAAGTAGGGAAGTATAAAATGTTAAGGAGGCTATATCAGAGAGTAGCATCAAAGTAAATAGAGTATTTGAAGAGTTTGGTAGAATTAGAGCAGTACTGGACAGGGAAGATGTTCCGAAGGGGTCAAGGATAGAACCTTCCTGCTGGAGGTAAGGAATGGCAAGGGTGCAATAACATTGATTGGTGCAGTACATCAACAATGAATGCCTTCCCTTGAATTGCCACCTTGCCAGGATAGAGAGGCTTGAATGCTCCCTTGGTCCTGAGAGCAATGCCATCGAGAGTCCGAAGCTCTGGCAGGATCACCCATGACGGTAAAGTCGGAAGAGCGGAACCATCCAAACCGTAATCCAAAACAAGTCCACAATGGCGGATCATGCAGAAGATACTAATGATAATCTATATTAGTGTCACAAGCAGGCTAACATTAACACTGCAGTGAAGTTACTGTGAAAAGCCCCTAGTCGCCACATTCCACCGCCTGTTCAGGTACACAGAGGGAGAATTCACAATGTCCAATCCACCTAACAGCATGTTTTTCGGGACTTGTTGGAGGAAACTGGAGCACCCGGAGGAAACCCACGCCGACACGGGGAGAACATGCAGACTCCGCACAGACAGTGACCCAAGCCGGGAATCGAACCTGGGACCCTAGCACTATGAAGCAACAGTGCTAATTACTCGTATGGTATCAACAACTGCGATGGTAGATGGAGGCTGCAGCAGCAGGAAATCCCCAGTTGTTGAGTTCCCATGTCACTGGAACGTACCTACCCTCGGTCAAGGACCGTGTGTCTATTGATGAGCGACAGTATACCCACGTTAAAAGATGTCCCGCACCAGGACTACCTATAAGAAACCAGCACCCCCCACACAGACAGGCTCTGGGGTGATCGGCCAGAGGTGACAGGGACAGGACCATGAGATCTGGAAGTCCCTAGCTTCGGATCAGCATGTAGGTGGTGGAGCTTGATTCAGTCATCCCGCTCAGCTTCCCTCACGACCGAGCAGCTCTCTTCAGGATCCACTCTGCTCACCCTGCATGGGGAAAGGGCGGGAAAAGGTATCCGAAAAGAAGTCTGTTCCATTCCCAACATTCCACATCCAGCAGCTCAGCTACTATACATCTGAAAATCCAAGTTAAACTCAATATCAGAACCTGGAATTTACGAACCCTCCTGGATAATGAGCAAAAACAATGGACAGGAAAGGTTAACCGCCCTTGTTGCCGTGAACTCAGGCACTTTAACATTGACGTCGCTGCTCCGCAAGAGGCCTGAAGAGCAAGCAAAGGGAGGCTGAGGGAAGATGTTGGTTGTTGCACCTTCTTCTGGAGCGGAAAACCCATGATCATCCATACATCATCCATACCCCCAGGATATATGGAATTGGATTCTCCATCAAGAACAAACTCGTCAACCATCTCTTAGAGCTCCCTGTCAGCATCAATGAGTAGCAACGGTAGTGAGTACCTACGCCCCAGTCTTTGATGCCAATGATGAGTGCAAAGAAGGTTTCTGCTCCTCCCTGGACAACGCATTCTCCGACATTTCTAAGGAAGATAAGATCATGCTCCTTGGGGACTTCAATGCCAGGGTTGGAAAGGATTCTCGAACCTGGAAAGAAACCATTGGAAAGGAAAGATTTGGGTATTACAACCTCCAGCTGCATTCTCTTGCCCGCCAAATGTCATCGCTAACACACTGTTCTGCCAAAAAGACATGTTCAGCACTTCCTGGAGACATCCACGATCAAAGCACTGGCACATGATTGACTTTGTCATCATCCGATCCCGAGACCAAAAGGAGGTCCTCATCACCAAAGCTATGATGAGTGCAGGTGACTGCTGGACAGACCACTGGCTCATTTGTTCCTCTATGTCCCAGTCTCTGAGGAAATCCTTCAGGAATACCAGTGTGGCTTCCGAACAAACCGTGGAACAGCGAACATGATTTTCATTGCTCGGCAACTTCAAGAGAAATGCCAGGAGCAACATCAACCACTCCACATGGTCTTCATAGATCTGACCAAGGCTTTTGATTCAGTCAATCAGACAGTGCTATGGAAGACCCTGTCAAAGGCCGGCTATCCAGAGAAATCCATCAACCTCCTCCAATTCCTCCACAAGAAGATGTGGCCGATAATCATCACCAAGGGAAATAAGAAAGCAAGCATCGGTGTCAAGACTGGAGTCAAGCAGGGATGTGCCATCGAACCACCCATTTTTCCATCTTCATTGCCACCAATCTTCAGCTTGTCAAGAACAAACCTCCCAGTGGCGTAGTCATCGTCTACGGAATGGACGGAAAACTTTTCAACTAATTGAAATCCAAGAGGAAAGCAACACTGACATTGCTCATAGAAATTCAGTATGCGAATGACCTCACCATCTCCACTCTCACAGAAGGGAATCTCCAAGCCATGCTTGACACCTTCCCGGAAGCGTACCAAAGTATCAGTCTCAGCCTCAACCTCAAGAAGACTCATGTCCTTTACCAAACCGTCCCAGGGCAAGATCAGGTCTCTCTCTCCACCAAGATCAACGGTAAAACCCTCCAAAATGTGGAACATTTCCCCGATCTGGGGAACCACGTCTCCTCTAAGGTTAACATTGATACGGAGATCAAACATCATATCCCATCCACGAGCACCTGCTTCAGACACCAAAGGACGAGTGTGTTTGACAACTGCAACATCAATGCTGACACCAAAATCCTCGTGTGCAAGGAGGTCATCCTCCCAATTCTTCTATACCACTCAGAAAATTGGATAAACATTCAATGGACAATCAAAAAAGACTGACTACATTACACGAAAAACAGAAAGAGTATAGATAGAGTTGCAGGAAACATCAGGGGGCACTTTATTAGCTATTCATGGTGTGCACATAAGAAACACTGAACCACTAAAGCCATATACATCTCGACTAACACGACGGAGAATGGCTCAGTTAGAGACTGAAATACATTGCATGTTGGACATGTTACAGAAACGGGTAAAACCATTGTGTCCACAGAATGGCAAGTATTGTTTGGAAGATTGATGGCCACGTTAGAGGACGAACCGGCGCTGGCCGCCCTGGACCTTTCCATACCATAACCCATTTGCGTTGATGGAGATGTGTTGGGCCCGGTTATTATTCTGCCTTTTCCTTTCCCTCTGTGTTTTTCCATCTTGGGTGGGTGGGTAAAGGGTGGGGCAGTTAGGAGGGTCAGATGTAAAAGGACATCTAATCAATTGTATTCACTGCATATTTCATATTTGTCCGAGTTATAAATTATCCATAATTGTGTCTAAACTTACAAACCCAGTCACTATGATTATCAGGCAGCCAGGGGCCAGAGATTTGGGGTACTTTTATATGAATTATTGGTTAATCCACTTGTTGTGACTCTGGGACACTAGGGGCTGGAACGGATCGTGCATTTGCTCAGGGTGGTGTAACATATCAGTGTCCTTGAAGGAGCCAAGAGTCATCAGCCTTGCGGCCATGACCATCCCAGCTCCACTGGGCTGGCCATATGTTTAGAATGTCACACTCCCCACTGCCAAAGCAAATCTTCTTCAGCCAGCTCAAAGAAGGCTTCTGAACCAGAGGAGGACAAAGGAAGCTCTTCAGAGGTACGCTGAAGGCTTACCTCAAGAAATGCAACATTGACATCAATGCCTGGGAGACCCCCGCTCAGAAGAGATGCACATGGAGGAACATCCTGATTGAAGGGACACAATTCTTCAAGGACGTCCGATGGAAAGGGGAGACCCGGAAAAGGAACCTGAGAAAGGAACACCAGAGTCCAAGGGCCAATCCCACCTCCCGGAAACACCTGCCAAGTGTGCGGTCGAAGATGAGGCTCTAGGGTTGGTCTCCTCAGCCACACAGAGAGACCCACAGAACCCATGACCAGTAAGACGGAGTTTCTTAGGTGGACAATCACACTCGTTAGAGAGTGATCGCCGACGAAGAAGAGACAACGAACTAGTGAAAGGGATGCTGAGAAACAAAGTTACAAAGAAATTTCAGATAGCCTAGTTATAATGGGGGAACTTCAATTATCCAAATGTAGATTGGGATAGGAATAGTGCAAAGGGACAAAATGGTGTGACAATTCCTGGAATGTGCTCAAGCTCATTTTCTGCTGCAGTATGTTTCTGGCCCAATGAGAGGACAGGCACTGTTGGACCTGGTTTTGGGGAATGATTTGGCCCAAGTGGATTAAATATCAGCGGGAGAGCATTTAGAAGACAGTGACTATTGTACCATCAGGTTTCGGTTAGCCGTGGAAAGGAACAAGGAACAATCCGGAGCAGTGATAATTAATTGGCGGAAAGCCAACTTTGATAGGATGAGAATGCATCTGAGGCGAATGAGTTGGAATCAAATTTTGGCAGACAGGTGATGGCTGAGCAATGGGCTGCCTTCGAAGTAAAAGCATTGCAGGTAATGCCAAGGTAGGTTCCCTTGAAAAATAGGACAGAGAAATCCAAAGGGGCCTGGATGATGAGACAGACAGAGGTGAAGATGGACGGAAAATCAGATAGACAATCCAATGGTGAATCAGGCTGAAAATAGAAGGAGCAGAGGGAAAGTGAAAAAACTAATAGGAAACAAAAGAGAGAGCGTGAAAGGAGGCTGGCAGCTAATATAAAAGGGAAACTCAAGGTCTTCAATAACCGATCAATCATTAAAAGGGGGCTGGTTGAGCTAAACAGCTGGCTTGTAATGCAGAACAATGCCAGCAGCCTGGGTTCAATTCCCATACCGGCCTCCCCGAACAGGCACTGGAAAGTGGCAACTAGGGGCTTTTCACAGTAACTTCACTGATGCCTACTTGTGACAATAAGCGATTATTATTATTAAAAGGTGGTAAAAGAAAGACTATGGCTCATTCGAGATAAAAAGGGATTTGTGTTTTTTTTTGCAGAGGCAGGAGAGACAGCGAAGACATTAAACAATTTATTTGCATCTGTCTTTACAAAGGACAAGGATGGTACCCAAACCAAGGTGAGGGTGGAGGTAACCCGTGTGTGGTGAATGTAATATATATATGTATATATGTTAATTCACACTGTCTTTGTAAGCACAGTAGTGCTATCCTACCACTAGGGGGAGTAGCGCTGGGAGCACTCAGGAACTTGTACTGGGCTCCACCCTTGGCTCCGACCATGACTCCTCCCCCTAGTGCAGCTGTATAAAGACCCTTGTCCAGAGTCAGCCTGAGTTCACTATGAGTTCATCGACAGGTAACAGGCTGGCTCTGAAGTAAGTCGATTAAAGCCTAGATTCACATCGGAAACACGTGTCTGGTGAATTGATTGTTCCATCAATTTAATCGACTTAAGAACAGTAAAGATCGATTATGGAATCAGCCCTCAAGCCTGGACGCCTGGAACTCAACCCGCAGGATGCAGAGGCCAAAAGAAATCTTCTCCCACTGGATCCGGTGCTTCAAGGCCTACCTGGCCGAAGCGAGCACAGCCAAAACTACAGAGGATCAGAAGCTAAGTCTACTGTTCGCGAGGGTGAGCCACAGAATCTCTACGCAACTAAACTCGGCCAGTTCATATACTGCGGCGCTAGCAGTTCTCGAAAAAATGTATGTAAGGCCCATTAACGAAGATTATGCTCGTCATGTGTTCACGACTCGCCGTCAGCGGCCTACGGAATCACTCGCCGAATTCCTAAGAGAACTTAATAATTTGTCCAATGATTGTAATTACCAAACGGTTACCGCGGCTGAACACAGGGAATTGGCGGTACGCGATGTTTCTGTAGCGGGCCTCAGGTCTAACTATGTGCGCCAACGACTGCTGGAAAAGGGGGCCCAGGACTTAGAAACGACTGTGGAAGCTGCTACCACGATGGAGGTCTCCTTCCGCAGCCTTAACTCATTCCCTGCGGCCCCGGTGACCCAATCATGGGCCCCCGACCAGCGTCTCCCCCAGGCCTGTGCTATGCGGCTGCCCAGACACCATGCTACCCCAGCCAGCCACTATGCTGCTCCAGCCAGCCACCATGCTGCCCCAGCCACTATGCTGCTCCAGCCTGCCATTTCTGCGGTCAGAATCAGCACCCGCGGCAGCACTGCCCGGCCCGCAACGCGACCTGCAGCAGCTGCGGGCGAAAAGGGCATTACGCAAGAATGTGCTTCGCAAAAAGGGCCCCAGTTTCCAACTCCCCAGCGACTCACAGTAATCGCTCCTCTCACTCGCAGGCCCGTGGGGCCCGAAACGCTGAGGCCGATGCCCCGACTCCGCCCCCTCCAGCGACGTACGATCCATGGGGGCCGCCATCTTGGCAAACCTCCACCATGCGGCCGGCCACGTGCGACTCATGGGGGCCGCCATCTTGGACGCCATCTTCCTCGCCGCCCGCCACGTGCAACTCATGGGGGCTGCCATCTTGGACGCCATCTTCCTCACCTCCCGCCACGTGCGATCCACGGGCCCGATCGGCATCTCTGCGCTCGGACAACTCAGCGGAGATTCGAATTAGACTTGGAACTCAGAGGGCAGTCATCACGTGGCCACTCCAGCACAGTTGATCGAGCCGCAGACTACCCGCAACTCAGCGCGGTCACCCTGGACCAATCACGACCGAAGAATCTACGAAACTCGATGGCAGAGGTCCATATAAACGGGTACAAAACGCCATGCCTCTTCGACTCCGGGAGCACAGAGAGCTTCATACATCCAGACCTGGTAAGACGCTGTTCGCTCCCCATTTTCCCCGCGCAGCAAACTATCGCACTCGCTTCAGGCTCCCACTCGGTCCAGATCCAGGGGCGCACCGCCGCGACACTCACAATACGAGGCGCTAGTTACTCGAAATTCAAACTCTACGTTTTGCCCGAACTCTGCGCGCCTAGACCTTATTAGGCCTAGACTTTCAATGCAACCTCAAGAGCCTCACCCTCAGCTTCTGAGGGCCCCTGCCCCCACTCACTATCTGCAGCCTCGCTATGCTGCGAATTCCCCCCCCCTCTCTTTGCCAATCTCGCGAAGGACTGTAAACCCGTAGCCACTCGTAGCAGGCGATACAGCCTGCAGGATAGGGTATTTGTCAGAGCAGAGGTCCGAAGGCTACTCAGTGAGGGGGTTATAGAGGCCAGCAATAGTCCCTGGAGAGCTCAGGTGTCGGCCGTTAAGACCGGGGAAAAATTCCGTATGGTGGTCGACTAAAGTCAGACTATAAATAGATTTACGCTCCTTGACGCGTATCCCCTCCCCAGGATTGCAGACATGGTAAACCAGATCGCCCAGTACCGGCTCTTTTCCACGGTGGATCTGAAGTCTGCATACCACCAGCTCCTAATCCGCCCAGAGGACCGCCACTACACGGCATTCGAGGCCGATGGCCGCCTCTTCCATTTCCTCCGGGTCCCTTTCGGCGTCACTAATGGGGTCTCGGTGTTCCAACGAGCAATGGACCGAATGGTGGACCAGTACGGGCTGCAGGCCACGTTTCCATACTTGGACAATGTCACCATCTGCGGCTATGACCAGCAGGACCACAACGCCAACCCCCGCCGTTTTCTCCAGACGGCACAGAAACTGAACCTCACCTACAACAAGGAGAAATGTGTTTTCCGCACATCCAGACTAGCCATCCTCGGCTATATCATGGAAAACGGAATCCTGGGTCCCAACCCGGACCGTATGCACCCCATCTTAGAACTCCCTCCCCCTCATTGTCCCAAGGCCCTCAAACGGTGCTTGGGATTTTTTTCCTACTACGCCCAGTGGGTCCCTCAATATGCGGACAAAGCCCGCCCACTCTTTAGGACCACATGATTTCCCCTGTCAGCCGAGGCACGCCAGGCCTTCGACGGCATCAAGGAGGACATCGCCAAAGCGGCCATGCGGGCGGTGGATGAATCCACTCCATTCCAGGTAGAGAGCGACGCCTCAGAGGTAGCTCTTGCAGTCAGATTAAATCAGGCAGGGAGACCAGTCGCATTTTTCTCCCGTACCCTATCCGCTTCAGAACTCCGACACTCCTCAGTCGAGAAAGAAGCACAAGCCATTGTGGAGGCTATCCGTTACTGGAGGCACTACCTCGCAGGTAGGAGGTTCACCCTTATCACTGACCAAAGATCGGTTGCCTTCATGTTCGACAACTCGCAAAGGGGCAAAATAAAAAAACGACAAAATTCTGAGGTGGAGGATCGAACTCTCCACCTACAATTATGATATCAAATATCGACCTGGGAAGCTCAAAGAGCCTCCGGATGCCCTATCCCGCGGGACATGAGCCAGCGCGCAGATCAACCGATTAAAAGTCATCCACAATGACCTCTGCCACCCGGGGGTCACCCGGCTCACCCACTACATCAGGGCCCGAAACCTGCCTTTCTCCAACAAGGAGGTAAAAGAGGTCACCAGGGACTACCCGATCTGTGCGGAGCGCAAACCCCACTTCTGTAGACCAGACAGGGCCCACCTGGTCAAGGCTTCTAGGCCCTTTAAATGCCTTCATATCGATTTCAAAGGGCCACTCCCCTCAACTAACAAGAACGTTTACTTCTTAAACGTCGTAGACGAGTTCTCCCGTTTCCCATTCGCTATCCCGTGCCCCGACATGACCTCCCACACAGTCATTAGGGCCCTGCATAGCATCTTCACCCTGTTTGGCTTCCCCAGCTACGTACACAGCGACCGAGGTTCGTCCTTCATGAGTGACGAGCTGAGTCAGTACCTGCTCGACAAGGGCATTGCCTCGAGCAGGACTACCAGCTACAACCCCAGGGGGAACGGGCAGGTGGAAAGGGAGAATGCGACAGTCTGGAAGCCCGACCTACTGACCCTCCGGTCTAGAAAGCTCCAAGTCTCCCAGTGGCAGGAAGTCCTCCCAGACGCACTCCACGCTATTAGGTCCCTTTTGTGCACGGCGATCAACCAGACCCCTCACGAGAGGCTCTTCATTTTTCCCAGGGGCACTACTAAGGGGGTCTCACTTCCGGCATGGCTGAGGACGCCGGCCCCCGTACTTCTGAGGAAACACGTCAGGGCGCACAAAACCGACCTCCTTGTTGAGAAGGTACGCCTGCTCCACTCCAACCTCCAGTACGCATTTGTCGAGTTCCCTGACGGCCGTCAGGACACTGTATCCCTCCGGGATCTGGCACCCGCCGGATCCAGCGCCCCCTCTACCCCCACAGAAGGACCTCTCACTCTACACCCCATGCTGCCGCCCCCTTGCGCTCCCGAGACCACAAGCTCGCTCCACCAGGCGGCGTTGGAAAGGCTGTCCTTACTTAAAATTAACAAGTTAACAGGGTACGATGGGAGAACGGCTTCCTTCTGCACTGTAAAGATTCTGAGTGGAGCAACGACTGCCACTCAAGAAGGACGCCATTAGCTGTAAAGCACTTTGGGACGTCTGACGGGAGCGATAGGCGCCATTTAAATTTCAGCATTTCGGTGGAATGGTGGTGGGGCAGAAGCCAGGAACGCGGTGAGCTGTTAAAACTCGACTGGCCTCGATGGGGGGGAGATGATCCCGCAGGTGGGACGGGCCATAACATTCCACGCTTTGTTTTCTTTTAAGTGCAGTAAGAAGTCTTACAACACCAGGTTAAAGTCCAACAGGTTTGTTTCAAACACGAGCTTTCGGAGCGCAGCTCCTTCCTCAGCTGAATGGCGAGGTATGTTCCAGAAACATTTATATAAACAAAGTCAGGGATGCCGGACAATGCTTGGAATGCGAGCATTTGCAGGTAATCAAATCGTTACAGATCCAGGGAGAGGGATAATCACAGGTTAAAGAGGTGTGAATTGTCTCAAGCCAGAACAGTTGGTAGGATTTTGCAAGTCCAGGCCAGATGGTGGGGGCTGGATGTAATGCGACATGAATCCAAGATCCCTGTTGAGGCCGCACTCATGCGTGCGGAAGTTAGCAAAAAGTTTTTGCTCGGCAATTCTGCGTTGTCGCGTGTCCTGAAGACCGCCTTGGAGAACACTTACCCGGAGATCAGAGGCTGAATGCCCTTGACTGCTGAAGTGTTCCCCGACTGGAAGGGAACATTCCTGCCTGGTGATTGTCGCGCGATGCCCGTTCATTCGTTGTCGCAGTGTCTGCATGGTCTCGCCAATGTACCACGCTTCGGGACATCCTTTCCTGCAGCGCAATAGGTAGACTACATTGGTCGAGTCGCACGAGTATGTGCCGCGTACCTGGTGGGTGGTGTTACCACATGTAATGGTGGTATCCAAGTCGATGATCTGGCATGTCTTGCAGAGATTGCCCTGGCAGGGTTGTGTGGTGTCGTGGTCGCTGTTCTGAAGGCTGGGTAATTTGCTGCAAACAATGGTTTGTTTGAGGTTGCGCGGTTGTTTGAAGGCAAGTAGTGGGGGTGTGGGGATGACCTTGGCAAGATGTTCATCTTCATTGATGATGTGTTGAAAGCTGTGAAGAATATGTCGTAGTTTCTCCGCCCCAGGAAAGTACTGGACGACGAAGGGTACTCTGTCAGTGGTGTCCCGTGTTTGTCTTCTGAGGAGGTCGGTGCGGTTTTTTGCTATGGCGCGTTGGAACTATCGATCGATGAGTCGAGCGCCATATCTCGTTCGTACGAGAGCATCTTTCAGCATCTGTAGGTGTCTGTTACGCTCCTCCTCGTCTGAGCAGATCCTGTGTATACGGAGGGCTTGTCCATAGGGGATTGCTTCTTTAATGTGTTTCGGGTGAAAGCTGGAGAAGTGGAGCATCGTGAGGTTGTCTGTGGGCTTGCGGTAAAGCAAAGTGCTAAGGTGACCGTCCTTGATGGAGATGAGTGTGTCCAAGAATGCAACTGAATTTGGCGAATAGTCCATGGTGAGTCTGATGGTGGGATGGAATTTATTGATCTCATCGTGTAGTCGTTTCAGTGATTCTTCGCTGTGGGTCCAAAGGAAAAAAATGTCATCGATATATCTGGTGTATAACATCGGTTGCAGGTCCTGTGTGGTGAGGAAGTATTGTTCAAACTTGTGCATGAAGATGTTGGCATATTGAGGTGCAAATTTGGTCCCCATGGCTGTTCCATGCATCTGGATGAAGAATTTGTTGTCGAAGGTGAAGACGTGATCTAGAATGAAGCGGATGAATTGCAGAATTGCGTCTGGAGATTGACAGTTGTCAGTGTTGAGGACTGAGGCTGTTGCAGCAATGCCGCCGTCATGGGGGATGCTGGTGTAGAGTGCCGAGACATCCATTGTGACGAGGAATGTTCCTGGTTCAACTGGTCCATGGGTGCTGAGTTTCTGTAGGAAGTCCGTCGTGTCACGACAGAAGCTGGGTGTACCTTGTACGATGGGTTTCAAGATGCTCTCGATGTGGCCAGAGAGGTTCTCACACAGGGTCCCATTGCCTGAAACGGCAGGACGGCCTGGTGTGTTGGCCTTGTGTATTTTCGGGAGGCAGTAGAGGTCTCCAATGCGGGGATTACGTGGGATGAGAGCACGTAGGGTGCTCTGAAGGTCTGGATCCAAGGTTCTGATCAGTCTGTTGAGTTGGCGGATGTGTTCCTTGCTTGGATCTGCGGGTAACTGTCTGTAGTGTTCCTGGTTGTTGAGTTGTTGGTATACTTCTTTGCAGTAGTCCGTTCTATTCAGTATGACGGTGGCCCCTCCTTTGTCTGCTGACTTCTGACGGCTTCAGCATACATGTCGAGTCTAGGGCAGCGGCCTTCCGGAGGGGTCCAATTCGACTCTTTCCTTTTCGTTTGCTGCACCGTAGATCTCGCGGTCTGCTGTTCCGGTTCATTGGTCGTCTCCTTGGGTTCGCTGTCGGCCTCTTGGGGTCTGTGGAAGAATTCCCGGAGCCTCATTCGCCTGATGAATTCCTCCGTGTCTGCCGCGAGACTGATGGGGTCCATTTTGGTGGTGGTGCAGAAATTGAGCCCTCTGCTGAGGACTTCAATTTCATCTGGTTGAAGGGTTGAAGGTCTGACAAGTTGACAATAGATTTCCCTGTATTGTTTTTGACTGTGGTACTGGGGGAGGCTTTGTTGCTGCTGATGGTGATGCCGAGTTTCTCAAGCTTCCTGTTCTTGGTGTGCATATAGGTGGCATAGTATCGTTGTCTCATCTGTTTGGCGGTGTTACGCAGCTGGTCTGCTGTGTCCTGAGTGCAATTTGAGAATATGGCCTCTATCTTGGTTTCCAGGTTGCATCGACTGCTGTAGAGCTGGTGTACGAGGTGTTTGAGGAGTGTGACAGAGGTGCGGCGGCAGAGTCTTTCAGCGTAGTCTGTGTTGTAGGTCGACTTGAGTGGGTTTGTGATCTGTAGCCCTTTCGGGATCTTGTGTGCTTTTTTGCATCTTTGTAGAAACTTAATGTCAGTGTCTATATGCGCGATCTTCCTGGAGATCCTCTCCACTTTGAACCGGCAGTTTGCGGTGTCGATGTTAGCCATGATGTGGAGATGCCGGCGTTGGACTGGGGTGAGCACAGTAAGAAGTCTTACAACACCAGGTTAAAGTCCAACAGGTTTGTTTCAAACACGAGCTTTCGGAGCGCAGCTCCTTCCTCAGGTGAATGGAGAGGTATGTTCCAGAAACATTTATATAGACAAAGTCAGAGATGCTGGACAATGCTTGGAATGCGAGCATTTGCAGGTAATCAAATCATTACAGATCCAAGTGAACATGTGATTTGAGTTTCAGAGCTGTCTTGAACCGCACTGAGTAGTAGTCACTGTGATGAAGGGGCTATTGTTTGTGCATCTTTGATATAACTAGGACACAGTGCACAGCTAAGCACAGAACCCATTCTGTTGAATTAATGTGCTTGAATAGATTTCCCAGTGGTGTGAATAATTTAGAATGGTGTAACTAAACTATGTTCTGAGTTAGCTAATTACTGTGCCATGGTGTAATTTATAGATGGGTAAAGTTGTCTAATGCCAGATTTGCATACAATACATTTTGTGTATTAATTAGCTCCATTTGAGTCAGTGCCGCCATTATCTCAGCAGCCAGAGGAATTCCAAATCAACAGGGGCATGACAATTCAAAGGTACAAACCATAACTAACAGAACGTGTAGGTCAAAACCTGTGGACAGCTTACTTAATCAGCAATCCATCCACTAAATTTAAACTTTTACTCCCTCAACACCCGGTGCCTTGTCTGTCACTTACAAAATGCATTGTTGTGACGTGTCAAAGCTTCATCAACAGCAGTTCCCAAACCTGCGGCCTCCACTAGATGGAGGGATGGGGCGGCAGCAGCTGGATGGAAAAACCATCGTCGCCCAAGCTCCCTTCCAAGTCATCGAGCACCCCAACTTGGACGTATGTGTCTTCAGCGTTGTTGCGTGAAAATTCTGGACTTCTTTGCCTAACAGCACCGCGTGGAAAGCTTCACTGTCTGCATGGACTGCGGCAGTTCAGGAAAGCAGGTCGACACCAGCACAATCGTGAGGGAAACCATCGACGGCCCATAAATGCTGGCCTTGCCAGTAGCAACGAACAGCGAGTGCAAGCATGAAGATGTTAATGTCACAGAGTGAACATTCGCCTCCCTAATTACAGTCTTGTGCAATCTTCGGGGCCTTGAATATATGTAAAATATCCCTCAGAGCTGCCAATTAGAAATGCACAACAATGTAACATATCTTTTACTCACTCAGCCACATGAGAAAACAGCAAAGACAAAGCCTAGGGTGGTCAAAACATCTGGCATTACAGGATAATCCAACTATGGTGAGCTCTTCTTATCTGCTTTTTGTCACCAAAAAGCAGCTTCGTTCAGAGTGACAGCTTGTTTTTTATCAAATGAGTGCCAGTGTTCGAGAACATGTCTGAAAATATTTCCTTCTCTACAGTAATTAGCCTTCTAGCAGAGGGTCTAATTAAATATACATTGATAAAGTAACTTGGACTCAATTAAAATTAACATTCGACCTGAAGGAATTGCTGTATGTTGTTTTGGTGTGACTTATGGCAACGTAGAAATGGTGCATCTAAATTAAAAGTGCCAAGGTTAAAAAATGCAATCAAGGTGGCTTTCCTCGGTAGCTATGAGGAGGCGGCACGGTAGCACAGTGGTTAACTGTTGCTTCGCAGCACCAGGGTCCCAGGTTCGATTCCCTGCTTGGGTCACTGTCTGTGCGGAGTCTCCACATTCTCCCCGTGCCTGCGTGGGTTTCCTCCAGGTGCTCCGGTTTCCTCCCACAAGTCCCGAAAGACGTGCTGTCTGGTAAATTGGACATTCTGAATTCTCCCTCTGTGTACCCGA
Organism: Scyliorhinus canicula; assembly: GCF_902713615.1. Lineage (NCBI taxonomy): Eukaryota > Metazoa > Chordata > Chondrichthyes > Carcharhiniformes > Scyliorhinidae > Scyliorhinus > Scyliorhinus canicula. The sequence continues at coordinate 189,929,635 of NC_052154.1, read as the reverse complement.
ACAGACGCCAGAATGTGGCGACTAGGGGATTTTCACAGTAACTTCATTGCAGTGTAAATGTAAGCCTACTTGTGACACTGATAAAGATTATTATCGTTCCTGTCACATGAGAGCACTTTTACTCAGGTGCGGCGGAAGAAAACACATTTGATTTTCATCTGATCGGAAAGGATCAGCCAAGGTGAAGCTAAGATTCTGATGCCAGTTCCCCTCATTCATGGTTACCTTCTGGGGCCTTTGATTTATTTATGTGTTTGACACTTGAAGTGACATCCCGACCATTTTCTATCATTCCGTTTGATCAAATGCATTCAGAAAAGGCCGGCAACGCCTATCTTCAGCACCAATGCGTACTGACTGGTTTACTGTTAGCTGATGTGAGTTTATTTATTGCCAGTAGTGGTGGTGTCCGTGGCTCGTGTGAAGTAAGACCCATGGAGATAAAAAGCTAGGACAGATTGCAATGAATTTGATTTACAGCTCCTGCAAAAGAGCTGCTGAAATTTCCATTCGTACTTAAGAAAGCCTTTCTTCGATGCTTTTGACCATTTTGAATCTATATCTTGTAAAGTCTGAATATCAGCAGCCATTTTTCACAAATTTAAGAGGAAAGTCTATTTCGATGAAATCATGTAAAATCCATTTATGGCTGACCTATTTCATATCTAATTTAACATGTAATTGAAGATAGTAGTGGGCAACCTATATTGGATGATGGTTGTGGTAAAAGTTCAAGGACTGTATCCTTGAGGGGTGTTGAGAGCTACTCTTTAAAGATGCTCCTTCTGGAATAAAACATGAGCAATGAGTCACTGCTTGAATATTCCAGCACAAGGGTCGTGTGGAATAAAAGAGAATAACGATTATTAATAATCTTTAAAACGTCAGGCCATTTTTCCCCACCTTTTTGTTTTGCACCCAACTGGAAGTGTAACCTGGCTCATGTCAATAAAGAAATAAAAAGTAAAAGGACATATTCTACCTGCGTATGCATTTTCCCTTCACATTAATGGGCATCTGAAGCTGTAACTGCTTCGCTAGGTGAACATTTTCCCATTATTGTACATCTTGCTGAAATAGCTGTGCATAGTTCTGCTTCACAAGCTGTTTACTGCTGTAGTCAGCTTCTTTTCAATGTTTTACTTATCATAACACGGCAGCCGGCTTTTGGGTTAATTTTCTAAAATAATTTAACAGGTCCTTTCATTGCAGTTAATGTGCATTATAAATCAAGGTGTAATCTTCAATCACTCATATTTTAGCCATAATGATGATGATGCATTCAATGCTCCATCCCAGATTACGTGTTCTTTGGATGGGAATAATAACTTGCACTGGAGAGGATTATGCCAACGCAACCTCTTCACAATGTGTTCCAAGATCTCTTTCAGAATAAACACCTCTGTCCTCTACAAGATTTGTAGCCTGTTAAATGTTATTAGCCATTCCCTTGTCACCCTCCAGTGTGCCGATTTGTACCGTTGTCGCATTGGTGCCCTATATTCTGTGGGGGCTGGTTTGGTTCAGTTGACTGGACAGCTGGTTCGAGATGGTTCTCCAGCAGCGTGGGTTCAATTCCCGGACCCTGCTGAGGTTATTCATGAAGGCCCTGCCTTCTCAACCTTGCCCCTCACCTGAGGTGCGGTGATCCTCAGGTTAAATCACCACCAGTCAGCTCCGCCCCCCTCAGAGGGGAAAGTGGCCTTGGGTCACCTGGTACTATGGAGACTTTACTTCACTTTTACCTCCCATCGCAAAAATAATAACAATCTTTATGAGTGTCACAAGTAGGCTTACATTAACACTTTAATGAATTTACTGTGAAAATCCCCCAGTCGCCACACTCCGGCGCCTGTTTGGGTACGCTGAGGGAGAATTCAGAATGTCCAATTCACCTAACAAGCACAACTTTTGGGACTTGTGTGAGGAAACCGGAGCACCCGGAGGAAATCCACGCAGACACGGGGAGAACATGCAGACTCCGCACAGACAGTGACCCGAGCCGGGAATCGAACCCGGTACCCTGACGCTGTGAAGCAGCAGTGCTAACCACTGTGCTGCTACCAAAAATAAAAGTAAGATGGTAAACTGAGCACTTCATAGGTACATGTACAACAAGGACCGCATAATACTCAGCAAGCTCATGTGGTATTGTACAGAGCGAGTCAAGATCAGGGGCGGGATTCTCCGTGAACCGGCGGGGTGGGCCACTCCGGCACTGAGGAGTGGCGTGAAACATTCCGGCATCGGGCCGCCCCAGAAGTGCGGAATCCTTCGCACCTTCAGGGGCCTGGCCGGTGCCGGAGTGTTTGGCGCCGTGCTAGCTGGCGCGGAAGGGCTTAGCGCCATGCCAATGGGCGTCGAAGGGACACCGCTGGCCAGCATGAGTTGGCGCATGCGAGGGAGCGTGATCGTGTGCTGGCGTCATCCCTGTGCATGTGCAGGGGGGTTCTTCTCCGCACCAGCTATGGCGGAGGTTGACAGCGGCCGGTGCGGAGGGAAAGAGTGCCCCCATGGCACAGGCCTGCCCGCAGATCAGTGGGCCACTCTGGGGGAACCCACCGAGGCCAGATTCCCCCCGTGCCCCCCCCCCCCCCCCGAAGACTCTGCAGGCCGCCCGTGGAGCCATGTCCCGCCGGTACGGACCTGTTGTGATTTACGCCAGCGGAACCCGCCGAAAACGGGCGGCCACTCGGCCCATCGCGGGCCGGAGAATAGCCGGGTGGGGGGGAGCCACTGCCAGCGGCCGCCGACTGGCACGGCGCGATTCCCGCCCCCACCAAAACCCCGCCGCCGAAGAATACGGTAGTCGGCGGGGGCATGATTCACGCCGCCCCCGGTGATTCTCCGACCCGGCGGGGGGGTCGGAGAATCCGGCCCCAGATGTGGCCTCAGGTGAAGCAGGGTTTGAGGACAGGGGTGATATTGCACAAAGAACTGCAAACGTAATTGAGTCCCCCCATTAAAGTCTTCCATTCTGTCCTTGTCTTACCATTATAAACTACCTCAAACTTTACAAAGGAAATTACCTACGGGAACATGTCATGCGGAAACTATATCCTCCAGTCAGTGATTGACGAATAAATTTATCGTGAACAAACTTGACGACAGCTGCAATTTCCTTTCCACTACATTTGGAGCAGGTCAGAATTTTCAAGTATGGGTTTGGGAAGTGTAGAATATGTTGCGTCAACCGGGGTTAAGAACCTAGTTTCAGAGGCAGACTCTGATCCCCATCTGAATGTTTGCAATGGTGAGGGAGCTGGCCTGTGCTGTCAATACTACTTTATAAAGAGCTGTCTCAAAGCACAATTGTAGCAAATTAAATTGTCAGTTTATCCCCTTCCGCTCTGAATTGTACGCTCCCATGATAGGCCGTGGAACTAAAAGATCTGAACAGGAACAGACAGAGCTTGGAAACAGATCTCTGGCCATATGGGCTGGAGTCATTTTTTTTTTTCTCCTCCGACAATCAACTTTCTAATTAGGAAAAGGAATTATAGAGGCATATGCAAGCTGGGAGAAAACCTCTCAAAACTCAGCTCCATACCTAAAATGAAATGTGATTAATAAAGACTTGCCGTCAGCTGGAGATAGCAAATGTCTTTTTCCAGGTGATGCCATGTGATAATCGAGGCAACAGAAGCTAAATGGAAGGCAATATACTAAAGTATGGAAGTCTGCTTGCACAGCCAATCAATATATTTTACTGGTCCCTGACAGTAGAGTAAAATCACCCACCCAGCATTATAATTAAATGTTTCTATGAGTTAGCAAAGGAAGAGATCCAATAGCCGTAAGATTCCTCTTTTGTTTCTGAGTGAGCAAAATTGCTTAAGTGTTAGCGCGGTGACACAGTGGGTTAGCCCTGCTGCCTCACGGCACCGAGGTCCCAGGTTCGATCCTGGCTCTGGGTCACTGTCCGTGTGGAGTTTGCACATTCTCCCCGTGTCTGCGTGGGTTCTGCCCCCACAACCCAAAGATGTGCAGGGTAGGTAGATTGGCCATGCTAAATTGCCCCTTAATTGGAAAACATGAATTCGGCACCCTAAATTTATTTTAAAAATTTTTTAAAATTGCTTAAGTATTCCCATCACTATTGGCACAGATGGCAGTGGCTTCCGTCAACAGCAACAGCATCAAAATCTCTTTCACCTCTGGCTTGAGCAGAGCACGTTGTTTTATTGTTTTTATCCTGGATTCTAACGGAGAGAGTTAAAAACGTGGCATTTTCTTTGGTGATTGTGTAGCAGGGATCAGAGAGGCTGCAGTCGTGTTTCCTCTGATTATCAACTTAACTGCCGTTGGATGTCTGAATGTTAATGCCTCATGCCTCCCAAAAATGATTTTATTGGCCAAGTAATCCGTTAACAATAAAGATTGCCAATGATAATTAAGTGCACTTTATGTGCTTTTCGAAAGAACATTTATGGTAGTCAAAAAAAAATGAAGTAACTGTAATAGAATTAAATAGAAATTACAATGCGGAAATAGATTATGCTGGCATCTATCTTTCACATAGGATAATGACACATATTTGCTCTGTTTCTCCTTTCATAATAAGAATTTTTATTAGTGTCACAAGTAGGTTTACATTAACACTGTAATGAAGTTACTGTGAAAGCCCCTAGTCACCACATTCCGGCGCCTGTTCGGGTACACTGAGGGAGAATTCAGAATGTCCAATTCACCTAACAGCACGTCTTTCAGGACTTGTGGGAGGAAACCGGACCTCCCGGAGGAAACCTACGCAGACACGGGGAGAACGTGCAGACTCCACACAGACAGTGACCCAAGCTGGAATTCAAACCTGGGACCCTGGCGCTATGGAGCAACATTTCTAACCACTGTGCTACTATGCTGCCCCTAATCTACTATTGAATGCATATATGACTCTGCTTAAATCACTATTGTGTATTCCCCAGCCTCAAACCCATCCGTATAATGCAAACATCGCTTGTTCGCCAGCATTTATTGCCCATCCCTAGTTGCCCTTGAGAAGGTGGTGGTGAGCTGCAGTCATTGAGATGTAAGTAAACCCACTGTGCAGTTAGGGAGGGAGTTCTGGGATTTCGACACAGCGACAGTGAAGGAACGGCGATATATTTCCAAGTATGGGTGGTAACTGACTTGGAGGGGAGCCTCCAGGTGGTGGGGTTCCCAGGTGTCTGCTGCTCTTGTCCTTCAAGATGGTAGTGGTCATGGATTTGGAAGGTGCTGTCTAAGGAACTTTGGGGAGTTTCTGCAGTGCATCTTCCAGATGGTACACACAGCTGCCACTTGTGTTGATGGTGGAGGGTTTGAATGTTTGTGAAAGGGGGGAGCAATCAAGCGGGCTGCTTTGTCCTGGATGGTGTTGAGCTTCTTGAGCATTGTTGGAGCTGCACTCATCCAGGCAAATGGAGAGTATTCCATTGCACTCCTGACTTATGCCTTGCAGAATGTGGACAGGCTTTGGGGGGGCAGGGGTAGGGGGGGTTAGTAGGTGTGTTAATCACTGTAGGATTCATAGACTTTGACCTGCCCTGGTAGCCACAGTATTAATGTGACTAGTCCAGTTCAGTTTCTGATCAATGGTCACCCCCAAGATGTTGATTGTGGGGGATTCGGCGATGTTAATGCCATTGAATGTCAAGGGGCGATGGGTAGATTCTCTCTTGTAGGAGATGGTCATTGTCTGGCACATGGGTGGTGCCAATGTAACTTGCCACTTGTCAACCCAAGCCTGGATATTGTCCTGGTCTTGCTGCATTTGGACATGAACTGCTTCATTATCTGAGGAGTCGCAAATGGTGCTGTATATTGTGCAGTCATCCGCAAACATCTTCACTTCTGACCTTATGATGGGAGGGAGGTCATTGATGAAGCAACTGCAGATGGTTAGGCTGAGGACACTATCCTGAGGAACTCCTGCAGTGATGTCCTGGAGCTGAGGTGATTGACCTCCTACCATCTTCCTCAGTGCCAGGTATGACTTCAACCAGCGGAGGATTTCCCCCCCAATTCCCATTGATTCCAGTTTAGCTCGGGCTCCTTGATGCCACACTCGGTCAAATGCTGCCTTGATGTCAAGGGCAGTCACTCCCATCTCACCTCTGGCATTCAGCTCTTTTGTCCATGTTTGAACCCAGACTGTAATGAGGTGAGGAGCTGCGTGACCCTGGCGAAACCCAAACTGAGCATCAGTGAGCAGGTTGTTGCTGAGTAAATGCCGTCTGACAGCACTGTTGATGATTCTTCCATCATTGTGCTGATGATGGAGAGTAGACTGTCATGGGAATGTCCCTTTAATAAATGTTTTTGTCTAATCACATGGCTTCAGTGATGTCATTGTGGGGTGGAGCTGGGCTGTGGCTCTGAGTTTTACTTTGACTTTAGTTTGGGGCTGTTTTGGTGGCTCTGAATTCATTTGCTTTTGTTTTCGCATTTGGCTGCTGAACTCAGAAAGCGAAGTATCTTGGAGTGTCTCCCTATCTTCAGTTTTAAAGCTGTTTCCATACTGCTTGATAACTTGAAAAGAAATATTTGCTTTCTGGAAGGAATTCAAACCTGCTATTTTGGAAAAGAAACAAGAGCATCCATACCAGGTCTTGAGTGCTGTGTGCTGGGCCGCACCTTTAAAAAGGCGGTACTGGGGCGGGGGGGGGGTGTGGCACGTGAAGCAGTGGCACCAAATAATTGGGTACTGTAAATAAAAACAAAAGGGGTACTGGTTTATGGGATCTTGTTGTTACATTGGAACAGTTACAGGGGGGAATTTATTCAGGTTATACATAGAGTACTGTAGCTGTGTGGGGTATTTATGTTGGTAGTTGATAAAAATGCTTACTGTGTGTGTTTTTAAAAATGTAACTAAATTCGTAGAATAAAGCTTGTTTTTGATTAAATGTGCTTAAGGCCTCTGTTGAATAACACCTGAAAGGTAGGCCCTTGTGATCATCGAAACCAAAATTGATAAACATTTGTAGGTCAGGTGAACTCCATGATATACGTTGGAGTTTGCTAAACCCTGACCATAACAATACTGATAGGGCGGTAATTGGCTGGGTTGGATTTGTGCCGTTTCTTCAGTAAAGGACCCACCTGGAAAGTTTTCCACGTTGCCAGGTAGATGCCAGTGCTATTGGTGGGTTATTGTCAGGGCCCATTGCCTTTGCAGTGTCCAATGCCATCAGCCGTTTCTTGATATCATGTGGAGTGAATCATATTGGCTGAAGACTGAAATCTGTGATGCTGGGGACCTCCGGAGGAGATCAAGATGGATCATGCACTCGGCACTTCTGGCTGAAGATTGTTGCAAATGCTTCAGCCCTGTCTTTTTCACAAATGCGCTGGGCTTGAAGATGGAGATATTTGTGGAAACTCCTCCCCCAGTGAGTTGTTTAACAGAACACCACCATTCACGCTGGATGTGGCAAGTTGCAGTGCTTAGATCTGAAGCGTTCATTGCGGAATGGCTTAGCTCTGCCTATTACTTGCTGCTTCTGCTGTTGCCACACAAGTAGTCCTGTGTTGCAGCTTCACCACGTTGTCACCTCATTTTTTAGTTTTGCCTGATGTCACTCCTGGCATGCTCTCCTGCACTCTTCATTGAACCAGGGTTGATCCCCTGGCTTGGTGGTAATGGGAGAGTGGGGGATATTCCGGGCCATGAGGTTGCAGATTGTGGTTGAATACAATTATGCTGCTGCTGATGGCCCACAGCGCCTCATGGGTGCCCAGTCTTGAGTTGCTAGATCTGTTCAAAGTCTATCCCATTTAGCACAATGGTAGTACCACACAACATGGACGGTATCCTCAATGTGAAGAACATAAGAACTAGGAGCAGGAGTAGGCCATCTGGCCCCTTGAGCCTGCTCCGCCATTCAATGAGATCATGGCTGATCTTTTGTGGACTCAGCTCCACTTTCCGGCCCGAACACCATAACCCTTAATCCCTTTATTCTTCAAAAAACTGTCTATCTTTTGTCTCCACAAGGACTGTGCGGTGGTCACTTCCACCGATGCTGTCATGGACAGACGCATCTACAGCAAGCAGATTGGTGAGGATGAGGTCAAGTATGTTTTTCCTCTTGTTGGTTCCCTCACCACTTGCTGCAGTCCCAGTCTGACAGCTATGTCCTTTAGGACCCAGCCAGCTCGGTCTGTGGTGGTACCATAGAACCATTCTTGGTGATGGACATTGATGTCCTCCACCCAGAGCATATTCTGTGCCCCCGCCACCGTCAGTGCTCCCTCCAAGTGGTGGTTAACATGGAGGAGTATTGATTCATCAGCTGATGGTGGCCGGTACGTGGTAATCAGCAGGAGGTTTCCTTGCCCATGTTGAACCTGAAGCCACGAGACTTCATGGGGTCCAGAGTCGAATTTGAGGACTCCGAGGGCAACACCCTCACAACTGTATACCACTGTGCCGCCACGTCTGCTGGGTCTGTCCTGCTGGTGAGACATGAATTATGATATTGGTGTCTGGGGCATTATCTGTAATGCATCATTCTGGTGTGAGGATAGAAGCCCCTCAGATCACAGGCTGTTTCAGTCACTGATTGGGTCAGGTTTGCAGTGTAGGTACATGTCTCGAAGGGGCTGAGGTAGTTGGGGATGGGCATGTTGAGGGTGGCACAGAAGTACAACTCAGGGTGACCACGCAACCTGGTAGCATTTGATGGTCAAGCAAATTCTCATCTTGCTCACATTCTCTGCCTCTCTCCCCTCCACCTGCAGGGAACGTGGATTTTGGATTACAGCCAGCTATCTACATGGCCACTGCTGCCATCCCGGATGCACTGTGCCCACCCACCACCCTGCCCACCCTGATCACCCTGCCGTCCCACTCCCCTCCAAACTGGTGGAGAAAGTGTTTAATGGTGACTATTTACAATATGTGTTCCCTTCCCACTTACTAACTTCATCTACTATACCTGTGTTAATTTAATTGTCATCTATTTTTCTTATCTTACGTGGCCTGCCACTCGTTCTAGGTGCTACCCCAGACAGCGCATCAGAAGTGGTGGCAGCCTGCTGTATGTCTCGCCCTCTGACCTGTGATCTCCTTGTCGGTCGTCCTCTGGATTTCTGTCTGTCTGAGGTGACGATGTGTCAGCCTGTTCTGCCTGCTGCCCATGAGATATGCCAGGGTCAGCTGGGGGAGATTCAGAAGGGCTGAAGTGTTCCAGTGCCTTCCCTGTGGGAGGCACCGCATGGGCCCCATCACTTCCTCCTCCCTCGGGATGCTCGCCGGCCCCCGGGCTAGTCTATGGGAAGGAGGGAAGGCTGGAGTGAGCTCCGGAGATGCCAACGTCACCTAATGCCGCCAGTCCTGAAGGCCCGTCCTCATCTGAGCCATGGTCTTGATGCCCTCAGCCATGGTGCACTGCGACTGGGTCATGTCCCTCAGCGAGTGTGACAGGTCCCTCACTGCCTCACCATGTCCCTCACTGCCTCACCATGTCCCTCACTGTCTCACCATGTCCCTCTGTACCTGTGGCCTGCCCCTCTGTGACCGGCTAAGGTCAGTATGTACTCGGCCAATGCTCTCGATGCCCTTCGCCCTTGGTCCTTTGTGAATGGGCCAAGCTCTGGAGTGTCGCAGCTATGTCCATCTGTGCCTGGGACATGTCTGCCTGTGACTGGGCTCTCCTGTCCTGTGCCTCAGCCATCGATAGCACAGTGTGCCCCAAGCCTTGGATGTCCTGGCACATGGCCCTGACATCCTGGCTATGTTTCTGTATCTGTACCCGTGATCTTTTCCAATTTGGTCTATTGCATTCGCTGCTCCCAATGTGGTCTCCTCTATATCGGAGAGCCCAAACGCAGACTGGGTGATCGCTTTGTTGAGCATCTTCGGTCTGTGTGCATTCAGGATCCTGACCTTCCTGGTGCTTGCCATTTTAACAAAAGACCCTGCTCCCATGCCCACATGTCTGTCCTTGGCCTGCTGCAATGTTCCAGTGAAGCTCAACGCAAACTGGAGGAACAACATCACATTGTCCGGTTAGGCACGCTACAGCCTTCCAGCCTGAACATCGAATTCAACAACTTCAGATGATCAGCCCCACCTCGACCCATTTGTTTTCGTTTCATTTTAACTGTCTTTTACCATTTCTTTCTTGCTTAATATACATTTAATTTCCCCCCCCAATCTTATCCACCTTTCCTGCACCTTTCTCCTCTTTGCTTCCCCCTTCCCCTCCCCCCACACCTACAGTTTACCCTCTGATGTTAGTTTCTCTGCTGCTTGACCTTTCACATCTTTTGTTCTCTCTGGGGACTGCTATTAGTACTCTTTCCCCGTGGTATCTGTGGCCATTAGCACCCGGTTTCCCTGGATTTCTGTGGCTATTGTGTTGTTCCTTGTGTCTTAATAAAGCCCGTAGTCTCAAAGTTGGAGAAGATGCTTTCTTGTGAATTTGTTCTGTCTTCAGAGCTTAACTTACAGCTACCTCAAATGCTGCCTGCCTGTCCTGCTGCCAAGTCCCCCTTCTGTGAAGTGTGTCCTCACTTCCTGTCCCTCTGTATTTATAGCTCTCCAATGCTCCCTCTAGTGTTGGCTCAGTTGTATTGCATCTACACTGATACACAATCACCACATTCCCCTTTTTTCTTTACATATTTTCTGTACATCGTTAAAGAAAATTGTACAAAACAGTTAGATTACTTACAATATGTGTATCTATACAAGTGATGGTGCTACTGCATATTTTACAAAGCCAATTTATATTTATGAGTCCAATCGTAATAAAAACATCTATGAGTCCAAACTTGATGAATTTGTTCATTGAGTTTTTTCTTTTTTGTTGTTGACGTGGTGATATTGATATTGTAACTCCGTTGTGAATGTTGTCGGTGTTCTTGTTATTTTAAGTAACCAATACGTCATCCCATGGTGTTTGCATGGTCGAACCACTGATGTTGACTGACATGGACTTTTTTCTGTGCTTGTGGTATCGATTTAGTGTGCCATCTGCCTTGAAAGCTGGTGTGCTGGCGTGTTCTGGAGCAGATGTGAGTTTGTGTGATTCGTTGTCATCCCATGGCATGTTTGTAGTCTTGTCATTGTTTTGCAGTGTGCTGTGGCATTGTCCTTCATGTGCAGAGTTGTACCATTTTGTACAAGACGTTGTTTCATTGCTGTTGTTTCTGTCTTTGTTGTTGTCGCTATCTTTGTTATGCTTCTTGTTGGTTTTGTTGTTCTTCTTTCTGCAGTGCTTCTTGCGATTTTGTGAGCTTGGTAGACTGAGGCCAGGTGGAGGAAGCAGCCGGGATGATGCTCTGCCTTGCCGGAATGTCAGGAATTCTGGATTGGAAGAAGTGGAGAACGCAGAAAGGGGATGCAATCCTCAACAGAGGGTTCATAGTAAGAAGTCTTACAACACCAGGTTAAAGTCCAAGGTGTTTGTTTCAAACACTAGCTTTCTCCTTCCTCAGGTGAATGAGCAGTGCTCCGAAAGCTAGTGTTTGAAACAAACATGTTGGACTTTAACCTGGTGTTGTAAGACTTCTTTCTGTGCTCACCCCAGTCCAACACTGGCATCTCCACATCGAGGGTTCATAGGCAGCACTGCCGAAGGATGCGCCATTCTTGGCAGGTAAACATCTGCACACCTCTGGATCTCAGGCTCTGGGAGACAGGTGACACTGCCCTTGGAAGTGAAAAGGTGACAATCACCCTGAGGTTTTACGCCAGTGGGCTCCATTCAGGTGTCAAATGGAGATATAAAATAAATAATCTTTATTGTCATAAGTAGGCTTACATTAACACTGCAATTAAATTACTGTGAAAAGCCCCCTAGTCACCACATTCCGGCAACTGTTCGGGTACACGGAGGGAGAATTCAGAATTCTCAGCTGGTATGGGAATTGAACCCGCGCTGCTGGCCTTGTTCCGCATCACTAACCAGCTGTCTAGCCCACTGAGCTAAGCCAGCCATTCATTTGTAGAATCTTGCAAACGGGCACCCATGCCTGCACAAGGCGGGTGACAGATGACCTGTTGTGAGGGCATCACAGGGCATCAGGCTCTGTGGATGCATATGCAATCACCAGGGCCCCCTGCCCCATTGGTGTCAGGGTTGAAATGAGAGCCACTCCACTTTGTGTCAACGGGTCATTGAACCGTTTGCAGCACTGAATACAGGTCCTTCGAACGCATGACATTCGAGCCACCTCCAGCCATGTGTGCTTCAACATGGCAGCTGCTTTCCTCCTCCCACTCCCCTGGAAGCAATACTTGGCTGTACGGCCCTCACCATCTCCGCCACCATCTCAAGGAAGACGCCAGTGAATCTTCCCATTCAGGCCAGCCCTGCTGTCTGCTCCTGACATTTGCTCCACTTAGTTGGGCAGCAAATAATCTAAATCAGAAGATTCTGTCCCTTGTGATTCATTTACGACTAATGCGGCAAGTTTTTTTCTTTTGTTCACTTCAGTTAAATGGTAACTGTTCCACCTTTGGGTATGGAGGTGCCACACCCTGGGTTCTTGCAAACACGATGAGAGGTTTTATTCGGGATGTTGCTCTCACAAACTAAGATGTGGAGATGCCGGCGTTGGACTGGGGTGGGCACAGTAAGAAGTCTTACAACACCAGGTTAAAGTCCAACAGGTTTGTTTCAATCACTAGCTTTCGGAGCACTGCTCCTTCCTCAGGTTCACCTCCGCGCAGACAGTGACCCAAGCCAGGAATCGAACCTGGGACCCTGGCGCTGCGAAGCCACAGTGCTATCCACTTGTGCTACCGTGCTGCCGGTACAACAACAACTGCTTCACATTTTTACAACACACGCACTCATGTATTATCTCTGCACACATCTATACATCTCAGTAAGATAGGGTGGCAGTGCCAAGGTGCCCAGCAGCCAGTAGGAGCACGAGGGTGCTTGCCCAATTCCCGACAACTCAGGGTCTCCTCTGACCTGAGAGACTCCCCTCCAAATGACGTTAGGACTTGTCCACATTTGTATGTGCGAGCACTAAATGACGTCCTGGCGAGGTCTCCCAGGCACGGCCAGTAAACCCCGGGGCCCTGGGCCCCCCTGTGCCCTGATGGTTCATTTAAATATATATTTGGATCTCGCCCAACAAGAGCGAGATCCAGATTGCGACATCTTGCAAGCTTCAATGACCTCGTCCTGACACCAGGGGCGGGATTCTCCCCTACCCGGCGGGGCGGGTGGTCCCGGCGTAGGGGAGTGGCGCCAACCACTCCGGCATCGGGCCTCCCCAAAGGTGTGGAATTCTCCACACCTTTGGGGCCTAGGCTCACGCCGGAGCGGTTGGAACCACGCCGACTGGCGCCAAAACCGGCACCAGCGGCCTTTGATGCCCGCCGGCCGGCTCCGGGGCTGGCCGAAAGGACTTCGCCGGTTCGCGCATGCGCCGGTGCGTCAGCTACCGCTGACGTAACCACCGGCGCAAGTGCACTGGGGAATTCTCTTCTGCCTCGACCATGATGGAGGCAGTGGTGGCGGCGGAAGAAAAAGAGTTCCCCCACGGCACTGGCCCACCCGCCGATCGGTGGGTCCGATCGCCCCGCGGCAGCATGGTAGCACAAGTGGATAGCACTGTGGCTTCGCAGCACCAGGGTCCCAGGTTCGATTCCTGGCTTGGGTCACTGTCTGCGCGGAGTCTGCACGTTCTCCCCAGGACCCCGGGGGCCCGCTCGCGCCGCCGATCCCGCCACTACCAGAGGTGGTTCAAACCCGGCGGCGGGAGAGGCCTTCCAGCGGCGGGACTTTGGCCCATCGCGGGCCGGAGAATCGCCGCAGGGGGCTCGCCGATCGGCGTGGGGTGATTCCCGCCCCCGCCAATTCCCGGGTGGCGGAGAATTTCTGCCACGGCGGGAGGGGGATTTCGGCGGCCCCGGGCGATTCTCCGACCCTGCGGGGGGGCCGGTGAATTTCGCCCCAGGTCAGACGCGACGAGGCCTTCGAATACGCCCGTTGTGTTCAGTTTGGTAAAAGTTATGAGAGCTAATGGGAGGGGCCAGGGGTTGACTCAGTCATGTGTTATGAGTGTTTTAGTTTTTGGCTGGAAGATGAGCTGCGAAGGTTTCTGAAGAAATACTGCCAGAGATTCTGCATCATTCTAACAGGAGGTCAGGTCTCTTTCTCAATGATGCTGGCTGCCTTTCTGAGGCAGCGGGAATTATAGATGGAGTCACTGGATGGGAGGCTGGTTTGCCTGATGGACTGGGCTACATTCACGACCTTTTTGTAATTTCCTGTGGTCTTGGGTAGAGCAGGCTCCATACCAAGCTGTGAAACAATCAGAAAGAATGCTTTCAATGGTGCATCTGTAGAAGTTGGCGAGAGTCGTAGCTGTCATGCCAAATTTCCTTAGCCTTCTGAGAAAGTAGAGTCGTTGGTGGGCTTTCTTGACTATAGTGTCAGCATGGGGGGACCAGAAAAGGCTGTTGGTGATCTATACAGCTAAAAATTTGAAGCTCTCGACCCTTTCTACTTTGTTCCCAACAGGCTGGGTCTAGGTCGTTGCACGATGACCAAAACCAGATTGGCCTCCTGCCGTCTGTAGGCCACTGGGGTATTGGCTGTTCTGAGGATCTTCAGAATATCTCCGGTATATGTCAAATATTTGGCTGTGTTGTCTTTAAGCTTAAAAACCGTGTTCCTGCACATAGATATCGGAAGGTCTGTTCACCCATTATGGTCATCGAAGCCCTGGTATCGACTTCCATTTTGAGAGGTCTACCATTTACCCTGAAGACAATTTACATTCGACCTATTTTTCTCAATTGGACTGCATTCAACCGATGCATCAAATTCTCTTCTCCAGAACTCTTCTCCACTATGTTCAGTGGTGCTCTGGATACTGCTGCTGATGTTTTACTTTGCAATGGCGTGCTTTGCCTCACTGGGCAAAGTGCTTGACTGCGCCCGCGTTGGTTGCAATGGAAGCACATGAACTCCCAACCATGGCAGGTCTTCTGAAGGTGCCCCCCCCCCCCCCCCCCAACCCACCTCTCCCCCCACCACCCGCCCCGCCACAACGATTGCAGTCCACAATGGATTGTCGCCCTGATTCCTTCCAGCTCCTTGGATGCTGGTCCCATCCCAAGGACCGTGCCTGACTCTGATCTGTGCTTGTTGATCCCGTCGCAGACCTCATGGCCATGCCACCCCGCACTTGGTTAACCTGCCCCTCAGCCACGCTTTGAAGCTCAGTGGCACCTTTCTTGGTGTACCACGTCGCCTAAGCTACTCGATCGCTTTTACCACTTTAATTGTGGTCTCCACCAGAAGCATCATCTGGATTTTTTTCATAGAATCTTATAATTTACCCTATTATAGGAAGGATAATGTTAAACTAGAAAGAGTGCACAAGAGATTTACGAGGATGCTACCAGAACTTGATGGTCTGAGTTATAAGGAGAGGATGGATAGGCTGGGACTTTTTTCCCTAAAGCATAGGAGGCTTAGGGCTGATCTTATAAAGGTCTATAAGGTTAGGTGGATTGGCCATGCTAAATTGCCCGTAGTGTAAGGTTAATGGGGGGATTGTTGGGTTACGGGTATACGGGTTACGTGGGTTTAAGTAGGGTGATCATTGCTCGGCACAACATCGAGGGCCGAAGGGCCTGTTCTGTGCTGTACTGTTCTATGTTCTATGTTCTAAAATAATGATGGGTATAGATGAGATAGATAGTCAATACCTTTTCCCAAAGGTAGTGAAGTCTAGATCTAGAGGGCACAGGTTTAAGGTGAGAGGGGAGAGATACAAAAGAGACCGGAGAGGAAATTTCTTCACACAGAGGGTAGTGAGCATCTGGAATGAGCTGCCAGAGGCAGTGGTAGAGACGGGTAGGATTTTGTCTTTTAAAAAGCAGTTAGACAGTTACATGGGTGGGGTGGGTATAGAGGAATGTGGGCCAAATGCGGGCAAGTGGGACTAGCTTAGTGATAGAAACAGAAGCATGGACAAGATGGGCCGAAGGACCTGTTTCCATGCTGTAAAGATTGATGACTCTATTGTCATAATATATTCTAATATATCATGCTGCAGACACACACTGATGGACACACACAGGGACCAATCAACATGTACAAACACTGCAGCCAATCACCAGTTAGAATACACACACTATAAAGGCAGAGGGCACCACGGTTCCCGCTCATTCTGGGTGCTGCCTCTGAGTGTAACAGGAACTTATTCAGCCCAGCACAGACTCACACCACGTGCTGAGAGAATCAACTGGTTCGGACAAGGCTTAGGTCTCTCGTTCAAGTTAGCATTATTTAGACCCACAGTCATCGTGTATTAGTGAGTTAGAAGTAGTTAATAAAATTGAGTTGAACCTTCATCTGTGTTGAAAGTGTCTGTTCATCTCTCAAACCTACACAAGCCAACACATCATCTATGGCTCTATGAATACCAACAGTGCAGAAGGAGGTCATTCAGACCATCAAGTCTGCACCGACCCTCTGAAAGAGCACCCTACCTAGGCCTACTCTTCTTCCCTATCCCCATAACCCCACCTAGCCTGCACATCTTTGGACACTACGGGACAATTTTAGCATGGTCAATACACCTAATCTGCATATTTTTCGATTGTGGAAACCAGTGCGCCCAGAGGAAACACACGCAGACACGGGGAGAATTAATGTCATGGATATTAAGGTTGTGGATCCCCCAAACCAGCCGGTCACACATGTCACTGAGCACGGTCCCAATCTCACAGTGCTCAGCAAGTTGGTGAAGCCTGGCTGTGAAGGCTGAGGCAGACTCTTCATGGTCCCTCACTTCTAACATTGGAGGATAACTGAGGTCCTTGGGTTATAATGTTCTTTAACCAATTTCAACAATGATCCAACTTCTTTGAGTTGGGCTTCTTCGGGGATGTGAGATTCTGACTCAAAGTAGAGGTCTCGGGCCCGCAAAATGTCAGAAGTTTCACATTCTGCTTTCCTCATCTGTGACCTCGTTTGTGGTAAAGAAGAAACAGCGCCGTTCGACGTACTGACTCTATAACTCACCCCTTGGGCATATAGCTCTGGTTACCCAACGATAGGCATTTTCACTCATGGTTTAAATGATTCCAGCTCTTGCGGGAGCTTCTCTGTTTCCTCAATCACTGTTCCCACAGCTGGATTAGCTTCGCTACATACGCGGTATCTGTAAGCCAAACTCTACCCCTTCAATGGCAAGCAGGTTTTTAACTGTCGTTCTTTCTTTCTGGTTGCAGTTGATGATTTTGGAAAAACGCCTTCAGCATCGGCAGCTTGCTTCACCTGGCGTGTGTGTGAGTCTGATCTGGAAAATCTTCTCTTCTCAGCTCCACCGGATTTGTCGATGATTTTTTTCTTCTTTTTGTTCAGCAATTCCATTTTCTTGCTTCAATCCGCATCGCCAGATTTCTCTTTTGTTACATCTTTGTGTTTGCTGCAAAGAGAAAAATGGCGCCACGCTCTGGAGTCTTGCAAACACGGGGCGAAGAGGTTTTATTAGGGATGTTGCTCTTACAAACTAAGATGGGGAACTGAAGCCTGCGCAAACACTCACAGCTGACGTCACTGCGGATCACGTGACCTTTCACCAGCAGGGATGTATTCTCGGATGCACAACAGTGACATTCGGAAGAAGTGATTGTGGAGAATCTCTCAGAGATCTCCCGAAATTTTGCTTGCGATTCTGTTAGCATGCTATCTTTGCATTTAAAACCAAGATGATCCTGCTTACATATACGTGAAGAGGCATTTAGATTGGATTGGATTTGTTTATTGCCACGTGTACCGAGGTACAGTGAAAAGTAGTTTTCTGCGAGCAGCTCAAACAGATCATTTAGTACATGAATAGAAAGAAAAATACATAACAGGGCAACACAAGGTACACAATGTAAATACATAGACATCAGCATCGGGTGAAGCATACAGGAGTGTCGTATTAATCAGGTCAGTCCATTTAGGAGTCTGGTAACTTAGGAATTTAGGCATTTGTCACTTAGCCCCTCATGCCTGTTCCACCAGTCACTTACACCATAGCGATCTACAATTTAGCTTCAACCATCTGCCTCGACTCCATACCCTTTTATATCCTTGTTTATATCCTTGAGCGATCACCAAATTAAAATTATTAATTGAATCATATCTGCTGTTTCTTGTGGGGCAGAATACACCTTTGCAAGAACAGATTTTTCCCAACTTCTCGCCTGAAGGGGCTGACTCTGATGTTAAGGTATCTCCTGCCCTGATGTCCTGACGAAGCAAAAATTTAATCTATCTACTGCTGTACCTAAACCACAGTGGGTCCTAACCCGTATACGGTGGACAAATGACTACAAGTTTGTTTCATACAATAGTATAGTATTTATTTACGTTCACACAATGTTTAAGTTATTCAGTCACACATGCATGTAAAAGTTAACATACAAGACCTTAACTTAACTTTCAAGTGACTAGCAAGTACCGGCCAGATATTTTGATTTGATTTGATTTATTGTCACATGTACCGAAGTACAGTGAAAAGTATTTTTCTGCAGCCGAGGGAACGTACACAGTACGTACATAGTAGACAAAAAAATAATCAACAGAAAACATTGACAAATAGTACATCAATGAACAGTGACTGGTTACAGTGCGGAACAAGGGCCAAACAAAACAAACAAAGCAAATACATGAGCAAGAGCAGCATAGGGCATCGTGAATCATGTTCTTACAGGGAACAGATTAATTTGAGGGGGAGTAGTGGAGAGATATGGACTTTATCTGGAGCCAGCAGCCTTGCAGTTCTTGGTGGTCAGTTGCTAGTCGTTCTTGTCCGTGGCTCAGATCTTCCTTCTATTGGTGGGGTGGATGGTTTGCTTCTTCTTTGGCCGGTGAAGGGTCGCCATTGTTGGTTGCTGTCGAGAGAGTGATTCTAAGGTGGTGCGGCACCTTTTAACCTTCTTGGATTTAATGCGCTTTGGTGTGCGGTCTCTGGGTCATTGTCAATCAATTGATCAGGGCTCGATCACCCTGATCAATCAAGTCCAATCAGGGGCTGCCACATCGATTTCGGGGTGGGCGCTCAGTGGCCATGTCTGCCAGTGTTGGGGGCAGTTAGGCCCTTTCAAATAAGAAGTTTAGGTGCCGCTGTGTCTGGTAAACATGTGTGATTGACAGTAGGTTCTATTGTTGGAATGGTTTGGAGATGACCTTTTTCCTATGTATTGCAGAGTCTGAGCTGCAGTTTATTTCTTAAGTGTTTATTTGAGCTGCAACCTGCTTGTCCTCGAACTTGGCCAATTCTTCCAGCATCCTTTGCAGGACGCCATTTTATGTGGTCATTTGGCCACAATACCCTATCACATCAAATAACATGTAACACCTGATCCCCATATTAATCAAGAACCTATCTATCTCTGTCTTAAAGACACGCAGTGGCTTGACCTCCACAGCCTTCTGCGGCAAAGTGTCCCACAGATTCACTACCCTCTGGCCAAAGAAATCCCTCCTCTTCTCAGTTTGAAAGGATTGCCCGTACATTCAGAGGCCGTTCCCTCAGGTTCTTGTCTCTCCTACCAATGGAAATATCTTCTCTATGTCCACTTTATCCAGGCCTCGCAGTATTCTGTAAGTTTCAATAAGATTCCCCCCTCATTCTTCTGAACTCCATCAAGTACAGACCCAGAGTCCAACGACTACTCCTCATATGAGAAGACCTTCATCCCCGGGATCAGTCTTGTGAACCTCCTCTGGACCCCCTCGAAGGGGTTCAGGGGAGGTTGTGCATTGTAGTGCCCAGCCTCATTGAACGCCAGCCAAAAAGAAACCACATTACAGTACACTTAGTTAGAACATCATCCGTGTCTGTTTTGAGGGAAGCAGTAGGCCTTCATTGGTATGACGGAGGTTGAGGGGTGGCCTGATAGAGGTCTACAAGATTATGAGGGGCATGGATAGAGTGGATGGGCAAGTACTCTTTCCCAGGAGTCAGTCACCAGGGGGCATAATTTTAAGGTCAATTTGACAAAGTTTAAAGGAGATGTGCGAGGCAGATTTTTTACGCAGAGGGTGGTGAGTGCCTGGAACGCGCTGCCAGGGGAGGTTGTGGAAGCAGATACATTAACGGTGTTCAAAAGGCATCTTGACAAATACATGGATGGGATGGGTATAGAGGGATACGGCACTAGGAAGTTCTGAGGGTTTTGGCCAAGGTTGGTATCATGACACGGTACAGGCGTTGAGGGCCGAAGGGCCTGTTCCTGTGCTGTATTGTTCTTTGTTCTTGAGTGTGTGTCAGCAGATGGAGGTATAATGGTGTCTCTGATTGTGATTAGAGAAGAGGCATGTCTAATGGGGAAGGGGAAGATTGGAAATATGTGGTGTGCCAAGGTTGTATTCACAGCGAAAGAGATAGGGGACAGAATTGCTGCCTTGGCAGTCCTGATGAGGTTATTGAAGTATTTTGTACCCCAGCCTTCCATCCAGGTTCTGGGTATGCTGCCCAATAGGCTGAATGCTGGCACTCCTGTTCCTGTGCTGGAGGCTGCATGATCAATTAGCTGTGTGCGTAATTGGTGGATTTGATCGGGAACCGTCTGCCCTCCTGGGGGGGGGGAAGAAAAACCAGGCCCGATGCTGTTGATACTCCAACCCCGCCTCCCCCGTCACAAGACCTATCATGATTCGAGAACGAAAAAGCCCCGCGTTCACGAATTCACAAGTGAGGATGTCAGATTCAGTCAAGTTAGCATTCAAACCAAACATCTGTTTCGACAGGATTCTGGATCCTTTCCATCTGAACTTGACGTTTTATGAGCATTCAAATTCTTCAGAAATGTTATTGCCGCTTCATTGCAAGAATGTTTATGTGAGCACGCATCAGCGATCACATCATTTGTGTCTTAATTGAGCTCGTGGTAATTTATGTCAGACAGGGCAAACATCCAAAAATAAATTCCAAAAGTACACGCAGAGTATAATTACTTAATTATAAATATAAACAAACAGATTGGGGCGATGGATAGTGCATGAGTAAAAAGATTGTTCAATCCTCTTTCGGGTGGGAATTTAAGTGGATCTCTGAAGGGAGCAAAGAGGTTATTGTCTGTTCGTTAGTTCTACTGAGTGTTATTTATCACATCAACTTCTGTTTCATCTGCCTGGGATGGGGGTTCCACTGACAGGGTAGACAGTCAATGCCTGATAGAAATTGATTTTTCCAGTCAGCCATAACCATGAGAGTAAGAGAAGACGATAGAGGTAAAAGGGTTAAATGAGAACTCATTAAGAATGATTAACTATAATCATATTTAGCATTACTTGAGTGCAACAATAGTTGGGAATCCACCAAGGGTTAATCCAGATCATACACTTTAATTTCTTAGGTTTCAGATCTGCAAGGTCAGTGACGTCAACTAGCTAAAAGGCCCCATTGTATTGTAAGAACTGGTGCTGCTGTCCAGAATGGGTAGTCCCGTTTCTATGGTAACAGCCAGTCCAGGATGATAATGTCTTAATGAAAACTGTGTTTTTCTAATTTATGTTAGATGCAGGTGTGGATAATTTGGAAAATTGGCAAGCGATGGAATGGGAAATTTGCACCAATACATTTAAATACATATATTGAGGCTATGACAGGTGAGGACCTTGAGACGATTGTTATCACTAAGGAGGGAGTGATGGGCAAGCTAATGGGGCTAAAGGTAGACAAGTCTCCTGGCCCTGATGGAATGCATCCCAGAGTGCTAAAAGAGATGGCTAGGGAAATTGCAGATGCACTAGTGATAATTTACCGAAATTCACTAGACTCTGGGGTGGTCCCGGTGGATTGGAAATTAGCAAACGTGACGCCACTGTTTAAAAAAGGAGGTAGGCAGAAAGCAGGAAATTATAGGCCAGTGAGTTTAACTTCGGTAATAGGGAAGATGCTGGAATCTATCATCAAGGAAGAAATTGCGAGGCATCTGGATAGAAATTGTCCCATTGGGCAGACGCAGCATGGGTTCGTAAAAGGCAGGTCGTGCCTAACTAATTTAGTGGAATTTTTTGAGGACATTACCAGTGCAGTAGATAACGGGGAGCCGATGGATGTGGTATATCTGGATTTCCAGAAAGCCTTTGACAAGGTGCCACACAAAAGGTTGCTGCATAAGATAAAGATGCATGGCATTAAGGGTAAAGTAGTAGCATGGATAGAGGATTGGTTAATTAATAGAAAGCAAAGAGTTGGGATAAATGGGTGTTTCTCTGGTTGGCAGTCAGTAGCTAGTGGTGTCCCTCAGGGATCCGTGTTGGGCCCACAATTGTTCACAATTTACATTGATGATTTGGAGTTGGGGACCAAGGGCAATGTGTCCAAGTTTGCAGATGACACTAAGATGAGTGGTAAAGCGAAAAGTGCAGAGGATACTGGAAGTCTGCAGAGGGATTTGGATAGGTTAAGTGAATGGGCTCGGGTCTGGCAGATGGAATACAATGTTGACAAATGTGAGGTTATCCATTTTGGTAGGAATAACAGCAAACGGGAGTATTATTTAAACGATAAAATATTAAAGCATGTCGCTGTTCAGAGAGACTTGGGTGTGCTAGTGCATGAGTCACAGAAGGTTGGTTTACAAGTGCAACAGGTGATTAAGAAGGCAAATGGAATTTTGTCCTTCATTGCTAGAGGGATGGAGTTTAAGACTAGGGAGGTTATGTTGCAATTGTATAAGGTGTTAGTGCGGCCACACCTGGAGTATTGTGTTCAGTTTTGGTCTCCTTACTTGAGAAAGGACGTACTGGCGCTGGAGGGTGTGCAGAGGAGATTCACTAGGTTAATCCCAGAGCTGAAGGGGTTGGATTATGAGGAGAGGTTGAGTAGACTGGGACTGTACTCGTTGGAATTTAGAAGGATGAGGGGGGATCTTATAGAAACATTTAAAATTATGAAGGGAATAGATAGGATAGATGCGGGCAGGTTGTTTCCACTGGCGGGTGACAGCAGAACTAGGGGGCATAGCCTCAAAATAAGGGGAAGTAGATTTAGGACTGAGTTTAGGAGGAACTTCTTCACCCAAAGGGTTGTGAATCTATGGAATTCCTTGCCCAGTGAAGCAGTTGAGGCTCCTTCATTACATGTTTTTAAGGTAAAGATAGATAGTTTTTTAAAGAATAAAGGGATTAAGGGTTATGGTGTTCGGGCCGGAAAGTGGAGCTGAGTCCACAAAAGATCAGCCATGATCTAATTGAATGGCGGAGCAGGCTCGAGGGGCCAGATGGCCTACTCCTGCTCCTAGTTCTTATGTTCTTATGTTCTTATATCTCTTAAATTGATGGACAGACATTTTGGCCGAATTGAGTAAATTATAAATTAGTTAAAGTCAATCAGAAGTAAAAAGAAGGCCAGACCTGACGCTAATAATCTCCTTAAGAATCACTTACCGGGATGGAACAACTCATCCCGGGATCACCCCATCTGTATTTCTGAAACCTATTTCCTTTGCTGCTTGCTTTTGCTCATCGCCATCTTTCTTTTGTTTAAATTACTTAGTTATTTTATCCTGTGTATTCTGATTTGAAGAATTACTACAATCTGTAATTGAAACTCAAACCAATATATTCGCTAAAAAAAATCAATCTGACTAGCTTGTTGCAGGGCTGGTTGGAAACTTTCTAAATTTTGTGTTGAAAATAAGTTTACCAGTGGCACAGCTGACAAATAAAGTTCCAGTGGACTTGGCCAAAAAGCACAGACTTGACCTCTGTTATTTGGGAACGGAGAAGGGATAACGGATATCCAGGGTTCCGAATGGACACAGCGATCCATCAGTGCCCATCCCAAGTTGCCCTGAGAAGGTGGTGGCGGTGGTGGAAGTTTTCTACTGGTTTTGTTCTGGGTGCCAGTTTTCTCATGCCAGGGAT
Source organism: Scyliorhinus canicula (assembly GCF_902713615.1). Taxonomy (NCBI): domain Eukaryota; kingdom Metazoa; phylum Chordata; class Chondrichthyes; order Carcharhiniformes; family Scyliorhinidae; genus Scyliorhinus; species Scyliorhinus canicula. The sequence goes on along the minus strand of NC_052154.1, from coordinate 189,905,795 downwards.
CGGGCCCCGGGGTGCCTTGCCCTTCAGAGGTGGGGTGAGGGAGGACTCGAGGTCCCTAGAAGAGATACGTTGGGTGCAGTGGAGGGGGGGGGGGGGGGTGGAGGTCATTGTGGGGTGGCTGAGGGAGATTGAAAGTTCGCGACGGTATTTAATAATGGCGTCCCCATCTGTGAGACGACTTCCTAAAAATGATGTAAGTGCAGCCTCAGCAGGGAACGTTCCGCTGAGGCCCAAATAACCGCCAAAGTGCCGTTAAATAGTGGGGCCTTTCTCGGAGCTGCAGGCACCAAGAAACACTCTGCGAAACCCGTCCAAAGCGGGACTCTGGTTTTGTCCCGTTAATTGCGGTCACAATGTCCCACTTTATCAGATGTAACAAGTACAATAGAAAGAGAAAAAGCACAGCTGCATTGCTCTGGGCACCGATTTGGAGTACTGTGAGCAGTTTTGGGCCCAATATCTAAGGAAGGATGTGCTGGCCTTGGAAAGGGTTCAGAGGAGGTTCACAAGGATGATCCCTGGCATGAAGAGCTTGTCTTATGAGGAACGGTCGAAGACTCTGGGTCTGTACTCATTGGAGTTTGGAAGGATGAGGGGGGATCTTATTGAAACTTACAGCATACTGCGAGGCCTGGATAGAGTGGACGTGTAGAGGATATTTCCACTTGTAGGAAAAACTAGAAGCAGAGGACACCATCTCAGACGAAAGGGACAATCCTTTAAAACAGGGATGAAGAGGAATTTCTTAAGCCAGAGGGTGGTGAATCTGTGGAATACTTTGCCGCAGAAGGCTGTGGAGGTCAAGCCATTGCATTTCTTTAAGACAGAGATAGATAGGTTCTTGATTAATAAGGGGGTCAGGGGTTATGGGGAGAATCCAGGAGAATGGGGATGAGAAAAATGTCAGCCATGACTGAATGGTGGAGCAGACTCGATGGGCTGAGCGGCCTAATTCTGCTCCTCTGTCTTATGGTCTTATTATCTCCACGCACACACACAATAGTTCACTCGCCTGCACCTCGGGCTGGGTGAATGATGACATTTTCCTACATTTTTGTGGAATGGGCCGACTGCATCGCTATGGCACACACTGACAGGTGGCTCCCGGACATGACATCCTCAGCCCTCTGTATCTCCGCACCCAGTCTGCTGGCTGGTCTTCACCTCCAATCTTTTACCCTGCAAAAGAAACATTGGAATGTCTCAGAAATGAGGCAACTTACAATGAACAGAATTGACCATAGAGCTTCTCCGTACCATGTTGATCACAGCTTCTACTGTTGGTCTCTGCAGCTTAGCTGTACAATGGGCTTTGCCGGTGTTTTACCTGTGCAGTTGAGAATGCAAAGCCTGCAATTGAGATTGTATTAAAATGGCCGGCCTGCGTTGCTCTGCAACATGTGCGATGAGGCAAAAGAATTGAGGAAACAATCGTCCAAACTCAATTTTAAAGCCAGTTTCAGACTATATTAATTGGCGGGTCACCAGGTCTATTCAGTAGCCCGGTTTTACCTTGTGAAATAGGCTCAATGTCAACACAGCCTTCCATGTGTTGCGACGTGGAAAGTAAACTACAAATCCTGCTGCTTATTTTCAACCTCTTTTCTCCAAGAACCTTCCCGGCCCCTTCCATTTAACCTGGCACAACAGCCCTTCCTCTCAATCCTTCTTGTTGCCCAAAGCAGAAAGAGGAAGGGCTCAATGATACTCAGCTGTTCCGCAGTCCGGTGCAGCAGACATAACTTTTGATCTGTTGTGGCTCTCCCTGCTGCGGGAGTTGAGCGCTGAAAGGCAGCGGTAAGGACACTCATACCCAGATGAGAAGACACGGCGGCCGATAGGAATGATAATGAGGGTAGTCGAATGTGACAAGAACCTGCTGAGGGATGAGAGTGATCACTGGCACATAAAACACCCAGGAAGTCAATGGAGGAAAATAGAAAGGTTTGGGATCATGTCATGGCAAGGATTGGTGTGACGAAGCCACTGTGGATTCTGCAGTGAAATACAGATGCTTCTCAGCCATTATAGTGACCATTCATGTGTCCGAGGTGAGTGGATAAAGAGAAATTAGTTTTATTGCAAAGTCATACTACGTACAATACTCTTCAGGTCCCATCCGGGTCTGACGTGTCAGGTCCAAAGTGGCCGACCTGTGTATCAAAGTCTATTCCCCTGTCCATGGGCTCCCCGCCTCTTAGCTGGGGAGCTCGTACTCAATGAAGGTCAGAGGGAGACTAATTACTCCAACCCCGTAGGTGTCATGCGGGCTAAGACAGCCATTTGTCAAGTGGGCAGAATCGATAGACTTCGAATGGGTAGAAACGTGGCTGTACCTTTGTCCACTCTAAAGTTAAAGGAAAGAAAAGCTGTCTCCATGAGCCGGGGATGGTACTGAGGAAAGGCGGTATAAACTGAAATAAAACAAAAGCAAAGTATCACGTGCAGACGCTGGAATCTGGAACAAAAGCGGAAATTGCTGGAAAAGCTCAGCGGGTCGAGCAGCATCTGTGGAGAGAAAAACTTCATCAGCCGAAGAGTAATGCGGACTCAAAACATTAACTCCATCTTCTCTCTCCACAGATGCTGCTGGATAAACAAAAATAATGCTGGAATAAAATACTTGAAGCAGATGAAGAGGCTGCCACATTTGACATAAAACCATACAGCAAGGAGCATCTCATGAATGGTGTTCAAGGCTTCCATTGAGCTGAAGACTGCCCTGCAACTCTGGCAAAAAGAAATTTCTGCTATTCATCCAGAAGGCGGGGACACCACTTTCTATCCCAGGATGCACCAGTCAACCAGCTCAGGACAGGGTCAGTGCCGCACTATCAGCGATTTTGTCATCTGGATGAGATTTTGAAGTGAACATAGAACAGTACAGCACAGAACAGGCCCTTCGGCCCTCAATGTTGTGCCGAGCCATGATCACCCTACTCAAACCCACGTATCCACCCTATACCCGTAACCCAACAACCCCCCCCTTAACCTTACTTTTTGTAGGACACTACGGGCAATTTAGCATGGCCAATCCACCTAACCCGCACATCTTTGGACTGTGTGAGGAAACCGGAGCACCCGGAGGAAACCCACGCACACAGGGGGAGGACGTGCAGACTCCACACAGACAATGACCCAGCCGGGAATCGAACCTGGGACCCTGGAGCTGTGAAGCATTTATGCTAACCACCATGCTACCCTGCTGCCCCCAAGTGGGCAGCCATTTTCTCCCCACCCTAAAGCGAAGCAGAGAAATCTCTCAGTTTAATGACGCTGAACATTCCTCGCACCATGACAACTCACACCATTCTGATTAACTTCAAGTGAGCTGCTTTACGTCCTGGATTGTGTTGAACCTGTTGAAAAGACCATAAGATACAGGAGCAGAATTAGGCGACTCTGCCCATCGAGTCTGCTCCGCCATTCAATCATGGCTGATATTTTTCTCATTCCCATTCTCCTGCCTTTTCCTCATAACCCCGGATACCCTTCTTAATCAAGAACCTATCTATCTCTGTCTTAAAGATACAAAGTGATTTGGCCTCCACAGCCTTCTGCGGCAAAGAGTTCCACAGATTCACCACCCTCTGGCTGAAGAAATTCCTCCTCATCTCTGTTTTAAAGGATCGTTCCTTTAGTCTGAGATTGTGTCCTCTGGTTCTAGTTTTTCCGACTAGTGGAAACAGCCTCTCCACGTCTTCTCTATCCAGGCCACGCAGTATCCTGTAAATTTCAATAAGATCCCCCCTCATTCTTCTACATTCCAACGTGTACAGACCCAGAGTCCTCAACCGTTCCTCATACGACAAGCTCTTCATTCCAGGGATCATTCTTGTGAAGCTCCTCTGGACCCTTTCCAAGGCCAGCACATCTTTCTTTATATACGGGGCCAAAACTGCTCACATTACTCCAAATGGGATCTGAGCAGCACCTAGGGGCTGGTTTAGCACAGGGTTAAGTCGCTGGCTTTGAAAGCAGACCAAGGCAGGCCAGCAGCACGGTTCAATTCCCGTACCAGCCTCCCGGAATGTGGTGACTAGGGGCTTTTCACAGTAACTTCATTTGAAGCCTACTCGTGACAATAAGCAATTTTCGTTTCATTTCATTTTCAGAAGTACATCCCTGCTTTTGTACTCTTGTCCTCTCGATATGAATGTTAACATAGCATTTGCCTTCCTAACAGCTGACTGAACTTGCAGATTAACCATAAGAGAATCATTAACAAGGACTCCCAAGTCCCCTTGTGCTTCTGATTTGTTGGAGCCACACGCATCAGGCATTTGAGGAACAATCGAACATCCCTCGTGTAAGCTGAGTGGTTATCCGATGACCGAAGGCTGCACGAAGCATCACGTGTTGGAAATACGGGCGTTCTGCACTGGAGTGTGAGCAGAGTACAAGCATGAAGTAGCTGTTCAACCCCTGAATGATCCACTCTTTGTTACTTTTGTCAGTGTTTCAGGAACCCAAGGCATTTACTCCTGGTGTGTGTTTTATGGATGTGGAAACACTTGAGGAGTCAGGAGTTGTGTGACTTGTCACACAATTGGTGACCTGCTCTTGTGGCTGGTTCAGCAAAGCTTCTGGTGACCCTCAGACTGTTGATGGTTGAAATGCTCGTGAATGTCATGGGGTGCTGGCCAGGTTCTCCACCTCAACTGCATCGATCTGCCTTAGTTCCATGACCATTTACATTCACGTCCAGCAAACATCTATCAATCTCACTGCTGAACGTTTTAATTGACCCAGCGTCCACAAACATTTGGGAGAGGAATCTCCAGATCTCCACTTACCTTTGTGGAAACAATCAAGGTCTTTCTGAGTTTACTCCTGTATAGCCCAACTCTAAATTTAAATTAAATTGAGATTATTTATCTTGTTCTGAATTCTTCCACCAATTCAATTTGTTTTTCTGTATCTTCATTATTGGGTTGTATTGTTTTAAAAGCATGCATCAGATTGCCTCTGAACTCTAAACTTAGGGTAATGCAAGTCAAGTTTGGACAACCTTGCCTCATAATTTAAACCTTTGACCCTTGTAAAATTCTGATGAATTTGCACTGTCCGCCTCCAAGGACAATATAGCCATCCTGATGGTCTGGTGACGCTACCACCAAGAAAACGCAACAGCGCCTATACTTCCTCAGGAAACTAAGGAAATTTGGCATGTCCAAATTAACTCTTACCAACTTTTACAGATGCACCATAGAAAGCATCCTATCGGGCTGCATCACAGACTGGTATGGCAATTGCTCGGCCCAGGACCGCAAGGAACTTCAGAGAGTCGTGAACACAGCCCAGTCCATCGCACGAACCTGCCTCCCACCCATTGACTCCATTTACACCACCCGCTGCCTGGGGAAAGCAGGCAACATAATCAAAGACCTCTCCCTCCCGGCTTACTCACTCTTCCAACTTCTTCCATCGAGCAGGAGATACAGAAGTCTGAGAACACGCACGAACAGACTCAAAAACAGCTTCTTCCCCGCTGTTACCAGACTCCTAAACGACCCTCTTATGGACTGACCTCATTAACACTACACCCTGTATGCTTCACCCAATGTCGGTGTTATGTAGTTACATTGTGCACCTTGTGTTGCCCGATTATGTATTTTCTTTTATTTCCTTTTATTTTCATCTACTTAATGATCTGTTCAGCTGCTCGCAGAAAAATACTTTCCACTGTACCTCGGTACACGTGACAATAAACAAATCCAATCCAATCCTCAAACTGAACGTAGTACTGAGATGAGGTCTGAATGTCTCACTTTACCCACTCCCTAACCCTTTTCCTCCCTCCATGTATTCTACTGCATCTGTCATTTTCTTCTCCCTCTAAAGATTTCCCTACTTAAATTTAAACCCATTGTTTCTTTCGCTCCTTCCTTCCTCTGAAACCTACTATTAAAATCCATTGTATTGTGATCACCATCTGCGAGATGCTCCCCTACTGGCAAGGTGGCACAGTGGTTAGCACTACTGCCTCACAGCGCCAGGGACCTGAGTTCATTTCCGGCCTCGGGTCACTGTCTGTGTGGAGTTTGCATGTTCTCCCCGTGTCTGCGTGGGTTTCCTCCGGGTGCTCCGGTTTCCTCCCACGGTCCAATGATGTGCAGGTTAGGTGGATTGGCCATGCTAAATTGCCCCTTAGTGTCCAAAAGATGTGGTCAGGTGGGGTTACGGGGATAGGCGGGGTGGGGGGGGTGCTCAGTAGGGTGCTTTTTCAGAGGATCACTATGGATTCAATGGGCCGAATGGCCTCCTTCTGCACTGTTGGAATTCTATGGTAACACTTCTTTGGAAGTACCATCAGATTTTCAACCTAATTCGAGTTGATCAGTAAATTCAGCATGTTCTCTTGGCAATTCAAACACATTTTGTTCTAGAAAGCAGTGGCAAATGCATTCAAATCATTGCTTGCACTGCTTAAACTGTTCTGCTTCTCCCAATCTACATACAAATTAAGACTCACATTGTAGTTATATTATTCTTGCCATGTGCTCCCCTGACCTCTGTATTTATATATCAACCGACTACAGACTGCCATCAAGTGGTCTGTAGGCTTCTGCTCCCCGGCGTATCCCTTACTGTTCCTTAATTCCATCCACATTGTTTCATCTGCCTTGTCACTCTCATTGAGACACCATTTTTCTATTGTGGCAAAATGCGTTTTACCCAGTTTCTCACCTAACTTTCTCAATTTCCCTGTTCTTTCTAAATATTCAATAGCCAGGAATATTTAGCCACTGATCAAGCTCAGTTTGGATCCAAGTTTTCTGTAATGCCTGCAACACCACACCCTTTAAGTTGAGTTTATATTTCCAATTGGCTTGCTTCATTTCTTACGCTTTTCTCATGCATTTGTCAACAGAACTCTTATCTCGGTTACTGTGCCCACACTCCTCCATATGTCCAACTGGCCTTGCTCTTCGTACGTTTCGGTCACTTTTGGTCACTGTGTGATTTGTTTTCTCCCACTCGCCTCCCCACCTAACTGGCTTTTTTCAAGGACCTGGTTACTTCTGAAGTTTATGTGAAAGCAATCCCATCAGTGTGCAGTGTCACAGGAATCCAAAAGCCTCCCTGCTATATGACACTTCCAACCACATGTTGACAATGTCATTCAATGGAATCCATATGATCCCGAGAGTGAAGAAGGGGAGCCATTCAGCCCATCGATTCTGTGCCACCATTCTGAAAGAGCACCCTACCTAGGCTAAATCCCCTACTCTGCCGCCCCACCTAACCTGCGCATCTTTTGGACTGTGGGAGGAAACCGGAGAACCCGGAGGAAGCCCACGCACACACGGGGAGAACGTGCAAACGCCACACATTCACCCAAGGCCGGAATTGAACCCGGGACCCTGCCGCAGTGAGGCAGCAGTGCTAACCACTATGCCGCCATCGGGCTGACCTCTTTTCCTCTTTTCCCCCCAAAACTTGTTCAAAATTTGCTACATGGAAAGTAGCATTCTCACCATGAAAGTGAGATGAAACTGGCAAAGGAGATCTTATGGTTTAACCGCCTCCTCTTCACATTCGCCAGCATTACCAACACTGAATCCCCTGCCATCAGTACTCTGGGGCTAACTGGACTGGACCATCCACATGAAGAGTGTCATTATGAGAAAAGCTCTGTGGTTCGGTACTTGGTGGTGAATAACCCAATCTGTCCAGCCTCCAACACCACTCCCCCACTCCACAAAACATTTCCCTCGTTTACAAGGCGCAAGTCAGGGACATGATGGAACTTCTTCCACTTCCGATGATTTCAGCTCCAGCGGCATTCAAAAACCTCAACACCATAAAGGACAAAGCAGCCGACTTGACTGGTGCCCTGTTCACTAGCTTAACCATTCACTCCCTCCACCACCAATGCACGTTGGCGACAGTGCCAACCATCTACAAAATGCATCACAGCAACTTGCCACAGCTCCTTCGACAGCACCTTTCGCATCCGTGACCTCTACCCCTTCAAGGCAACAGGCACATGGGAACATCACTGCCTGTTACTCTTCACGTCATTCAACACCTTGATGTGTGAATATATAGTTGTTCCTTCATCGTTACTGGGACAAAACCTGGTTACTTCATACCTAATTGTACTGTGGGAGTACCTACATAATATGCATTGGAACACAGGAGCAGGAGTGAGCCATTTAGCCCCTCGAGTTTGTACTGCCATTCAATGAGATCATGGGCTGGATTCTCCAAAAATGGGGCTATGTCTCCATGTCGGTGTAACAACACTGGCGTTGCTCTCCCAAGCTTCCTGGGGAAAAAGCAGCCTGATTCACTTACCAATAGGGGGGCTAGCAGGGACCCGGGGAGCCTCACGCAGCTTGGCTGTGAATATGGGCCCCCACACTTCCGTTTCCCAGTCCGCTCATGCGCCGAGCGCCATGGCGAACTCGGACCGCGGACCAACACAAACAAACTAAGCCCTCCCCGATCAGTCCCGCGCCCTGCATCGGACCAGCCCGATCGTTGCCCCGGCCATCCATAAAGGCCCTCCCCCGCTGCTCGATCCCCCCGTTCGCAGCCGCCGCTCGAGACTCCCGACCGGCCATACTATATTAGTTCCATGCCATCGGGAACACAGACGGTAGGGAGAGGAGTATCGCTGGGCAGGCCTTTGCCAATGGCCCCCCAGCCACGCAGCGTAATCTGCGGACGCGCGGTTATTCGGGGCCCGGAGAATCGCCGGAGCAGCGCCGGGCCCGATTCCGTTGGGAACTTCGATTCTCCGCCCCCGCGCCAAATGCAATTTTGGTGTGGGGCTGCAGAGAATCCAGCACCATGGCTGATCTACGGCCTAGGTCCCTTTACCTGCCTTTGGCCCGTATCCCTCAATGTCTTTGCTGAACAAAAATTGCCACCATTCATGGCGGCAGCTGATTCCCACTTTCTGAAGGTGGAATTTTATGGTCCTGTAGCAATGAGGGCCGAACTGGTAAATTTAGTGAGATGCTCAAACGTCCATTGACTTCAGCACTAATAGAAAATCCCAAAAGTGTGTGGAGCTACAAAATTCCATCCTCAAATGCAGTTCGGGATGGGGAATAAATGCTGGCCTTGCCAGCAATGCCCACAATCCCGAGAAGAAATTAATTAAAATAAAACTCTTGTGCTAAAGCTACTGGATCACCCATCCATGACCATAGTTTGCATTGCTTGCAAGAATTTACTTCTCCAACATTTATGGGGTTTGTCTTATTTATAGCGACTAAAATGATGATAATTAACGAAGTACCATGTAATCTTTACAATCATCTGGGGTACTAATTTCATTGGCTGCAAAGACAACAATTGTGATTTCCTTCCAACTGAACATTGTCTGAGATTTTCTTTTGCGACAAAGCCATATGGCTCCATAACTCAAGTAGTCATTGATGTGCATTTGCTTGTCAAGAAGTGGCAAAGCGTCACAGCTTGTTATAGTTAATGTGCATTTGAATAGTTTAGAAAAGCAGGACCCAGGGGCCTTGATGGAAAATGAACTGCTCGTCCTCGGCATCATTTATCATTGTAAATGAATGGAGGGAGCAAATACAATTTTGTTCCAACTTTGAAAGTATTGTGCTTGTGTGGCAGCCAACGTTTTGACAGCAAACATTTTCTTTTATGTAAATGACGTCCAAGTTAAATTAGCACCTGTGGGGACCTGCCATTGGCTGATTTTTGCTCCGAACAGTGGAGAGAGGTCGCCTCTGGTTTCAGATTGTTTGGACGCCCACTTCCATTGTTTACTCAACGGGGAAGAAAAGTAAGTATTCAGTAAAGTGCCTGTTTGACACAACGGTGCAGGCTTGCATTAGTCTGACATGTGATTGCACCACTCCCAGTAGCAAAAGTCGCTCAGATTTGCAAGGTGTCATGTGAGAGTACCCTTAAGAAATGGGTGTTTATCAAATAGCTGCAGTGATGTAAGAGTGTGTGTGGAGCTGGGCTGTCTGCTTTATTTTCGGTTTTTGGGTTTTGTTGCCAATTAAATTGTGGTTGTGCATCTTCCTAGTTTGCCAGGAAATATGTGAGCAGTGGGCAGGAGGACGGTATCCTTTTTGTCTTGGGAGCCCTGCGCTGGGAAGTGCAGCAGAGTGGGGCGATTTGATTCATAGCAGGAGCCCACTTTCCTGTTCGATCAGGAGCCCTGGTTTGGTTGGGTGTTGCTGAGTGAGTTGATGCATTTTCTCCCATCTGAGCTGCAGGCATTTGGAGCCGTTATCTTCCTCCCACCTTCAGTAAACTGAGTGCCCTATGTATTGGTTAGATCCTGACGTATCCATTGGTGAAGTTTTCTAACTGAACCTCATTGTAAAGGAGCAGGAAAGGGGTGGTGATGGGTGGTACATGGAATGGGAAGTAATTTCCCACAGAACTGAACTGGAGTCGCTCTGACTGAGGTAATCACATAGATCCATGACCCAATTTAGAAAAAGAGTGGTCAAGTGGGAAATGGGTGGAAGGGGATTCAATTTATTGAAGTGCGAAGGTACAAAACAATTATCTTGGCTGAGAAAATCAAGCCTGGAGTTATCCAGCACATGGGGGTTTCATGAGGCTTTCCTTTCATGATCCTAAGTTTGATTGTCACCGTGAACCTACAACCATTTCAAACCAATGTGGAAATGATAGTATAACAATACCGTCAACATTACAAACGTGATCATTGTAAGCCAATTAGTTTGTATTCAAATAGTCGTTTAGCAGCCCAGAACTTGTGTGCTGCTGAAAAAAGGAGACATTTTTGGTGAAGCTTTTTGTCTTGCACTGATCAGCACGTTCCGTAAGAATACAAATTCAAGGGAGGCAACAAAGACAGGGCCCTGCTCTTTATGGATAGAACACACATTGCGTCTGTTTCAGCCAAACAAAATAAGTGACAGCCATTCGCTGGTTGTTCCCTTGGGACAATGCCTCAACCAATCAGAGTCAAGCTGCCCCATTTAAATTTTAAACACTGCTTGGCACTTGATTGATTGATTTGATTTATTGTCACTGGTACCGAAATGAAGTGAAAAGTATTTTTCTGCGGCCGAGAAACGTACACAGTACGTCGACACAAGAATAATCAACAGAGAACATTGACAAATGGTACATCGACAAAACAATGATTGGTTACAGTGCGGAACAAGGGCCAAACAAAGCAAATACATGAGCAAGAGCAGCATAGGGCGTCGTGAATAGTGTTCTTACAGGGAACAGATCAGTCCGAGGGGGAGTCGTTGAGGAGTCTTGTAGCTGTGGGGAAGAAGCTGTTCCTATGTCTGAATGTGCGATTCTTCAGACTTCTGTATCTTCTCCCTGATGGAAGGGTCTAGAAGAAGGCAATGCCTGGGGGGGGGGGGGGGGGGGGGGGAGTTAACTGTCAGTCACCATCAACTGGTCCTGTCTCCATAGCAACACCTCCACTAATCAGAGTCCACTTGCCGACCAATCAGCACTCTCATCTCATACTGTATAAACTTTTTGTTTCCCTTGGATTTGTATTCTTGCGAATTACCCTGAGGAATGCAACAAAAAAGCTTCAACAAAAACCGTCTGTTTTTGCAGCAATAATTAGTTTCCATTAATCTTGTTTTCAGATCAGTCAAACACGTACTATGGAGCATATCCTGACTGCCATAGACCAAGTGGTCTATCCATAACCAAGACCAATATTTTTTAAAGATTGGTAAAACTATGACGTTATCAGTATCACCAGACAAACGGACATGGGTTTCAGAATCATTTTCATCTTAAATGTGAAGATATCAGAATGAACTTGATTTGGAAGCAAATAGAGGAAAGATATTTGTTGCTGAAGACAGGAAATCATTTTTATCTTCGACTTTTGCCCACCATTGAAGCTATAATTGCTTTGCATAATGGTTTGGAAAATTTTCCTTTTCCTTTAATTTGTTTTATTCTGCCATTCATTAAACCCACCAACTGGTCAATGAGCTAGTGAATGCAAAATTGATAACATGACAACCAAGAAAAATTACCTTTGCTTGGGTTTGTATTTTTAATTTGGAGCAGGATGTGAATTGTTTCGGTCATAGATTAGTTTTGATTTTTCAGCATTCTCAACAATACATATTCTGTCATGCTGCCTTTGTGGTGCTAGGGCACTGGTTGACACTGCTTAATTCAAACCACAAAAGCTGTAAACGCAGAGTTTTAAAAGTTAAAGTGCCTTTGGTTCCCCTAACAAAATTGTTGTTGCTTTGGAGTAATTAACTGGACTGGCGGTTGATGAGTCCCAGGGACCTGATATTATACATCCCAGTTTGTTGAAAGCGGTCGCTATAGAGGTAGTGGATGCATTTGGCGATCATCTTCCAAAATTCTACAGATTCTGGAATGGTTACTGAAGATTGACAGGTGGCAAATGTCACCCCACTGTTTAAGAAGGGAGGGAGAGGGAAAACAAGGAACAACAGACCTGTAAACCTTACATCAGTGGTAGGGAAAATGCTGGAATCTATTAAAAAGGATGTGATAAATAGACACATGGACAATCATGATCTTACTGGGCATAGTCAGCATGGGTTTCCGAATGGGAAATCATGTTTAACAAACTTGTTGGAGTTTTTTGACGATGTTACAAATGAACAAGAGTTGATGGACGTAGAATATTTGGGTGTTGAGGAGGCTTTTGATAAAGTGCCCCACAGCAGGTTGATTAATGAACGAAAAGTACATGGGATAGGAGGCAACATGCTGTCATGGATTGAGTATTGGCTAATAAGCAGAAAACAGAGAGTAGAAATAAATGGGTCATTCTCGTGTTAGCAGGCTGTAGCTAGTAGGGTACCGCAAGGATCAGTCCCTGGGCCTCAGGAGTTCACGATATATATCTCAATGATTTGGATTGGGGACATAATGTAATATTTCCAAGTACGTGGGTGATACAAAGCTAGGTGGGAATGTGTATTGTGAGGAAGATGTAAAGCAGTTATGGGAGGATTTGAACAGACTTGGTGAGTGGGCAAGAACATGGCAGACTGAACATAATGTGGAAAAATGTGAGGTGATACATCTTGGTCGAAGGAAGAGATGTGCAGACCATTTCCTAAATGGTGAGAAATGAGAAAGTGTAGATGTACAAAGGGACCTGGGTGTCCTTGTCCATAAGTCATTGAAGGCTAGCATCACGGTGCAGCCATCTATTGGGAAGGTGATGTACCATCAATTGGACTCGAGACACGATGAAGATCCAAACTGTGGCTTTAATCAGCTAGTTGTTAGCCCGGTGGTCGACTACAGAGAAAGGCCGACCGCCGGGAACTCTGGGTACTTATACCCCGCCTCGGAGGCGGGGTCTACTTGCCTTTCGACCAATTGGTGAGCAGTCACATGACTAGTCCCAGCCAATCGGACGAGAGGCACATGACCAGCCAGAGCCAATGGGAAACCAATGCACTGCACCAATGGCAGTGCTCACATTCATACCACCACATTCACCCCTTGTGGAGAAAGAAGGCGGGGGGGGTGTGTAAGTGGAAGAGAGAAGGGGGGGAGGGGGGGGTTCGAGGACTGGTGGTATGAGCAGCAAAAATCGAGAAAGGTGGGCTGCTCACTGGCTCGTGGCAAAAAAACAATACTACTGCTACTAACTTAAGGTGCAACAGAATAACAACAAAGTCCAAACAAAATGTCCATGGTCGCATCAGATGGAGACGATCAGCCTGTCGGGTGCCCGTGGTTTTCTGGAGGCCGTCGCAGTGGAGTGACATCGGGCCAATGGTCGTCCTTGCCTCCGGGAGCGTTGGTCATAGATGTGTCTCCGTACCCCGGGCCGGTGGTGGAGACGCTGTAATCGGGGGAGAGGGGGCACGTGCGCTGGGTCGCGGGGGGGCCGGGGGATGCTGGGGGGAATTGGGGTTGGGGAGGAGGTGTTGATGTAGGGGGCGAAGGCTGCACGCCGGCAGGTGCCAGGTCCCGAAGCGAGACCGTATCCTGCCGACCGTCGGGATACTCCACGTACGCATACTGCGGGTTGGCGTGGAGTAACTGGACTCGCTCAACCAACGGGTCGGACTTGTGCACCCGCACATGCTTCCGGAGCAAGATGGGCCCGGGGGCGGCCAGCCAGGTCGGGAGAGGGGATCCTGAGGACGACTTCCTGGGGAAAACAAGAAGACGTTCATGAGGTGTTTGATTAGTGGTAGTACAGAGGAGAGACCGGATTGAATACAGGGCGTCGGGATGACCTCTTGCCAACGGGGGATTGGGAGATCTCTGGACCATAGGGTCAGCAGGATGGTCTTCCAAATGGTGCCATTCTCCCGCTCGATGTCCTGCTAGAGGCTATGCCCCTGCTGAGCAGGAACTGACGCAGTTCTTCACTCATAATGGAGGACCCCCGGTCGCTGTGGATGTACGCGGGGTAACCGAACAGGGCTAAGATGGATAGGAGGGCCTTTATGACGGTTGTTGTGGTCATGTCGGGACAGGGAATGGCGAAAGGGAAGCGGGAGTACTCGTCGATAACACTCAAGAAATATGTGTTACGGTTGTTGGAGGGGAGGGGACCCTTGAAGTCTATACAGAGACGTTCAAAGGGGCGGGATGCCTTGATCAGATGCGCTCTTTCGGGGCGGTAGAAGTGCGGTTTGCACTCGGCGCAAACGTGGCAGTCCCTGGTGATGGTCCTGACCTCCTCAACGGAGTAGGGCAGGTTGCGGGTCTTAATAAAATGGTAACAACGGGTGACCCCTGGATGGCAGAGGTCCGTGTGGAGGGAGTGGAGGCGGTCAATCTGCCGCTGGCGCAGGTACAGCGGGATAGGGCATCAGGAGGCTCATTGAGCTTCCCAGGACGATACAAGATATCGTAGTTGTACGTGGACAACTCGATCCGCCACCGCAAGATCTTGTCGTTCTTGATCTTGCCCCTCTGTGCATTATCGAACATGAAAGCTACTGACCGTTGGTTTGTGAGGAGGGTAAACCTCCTGCCGGCCAGATAGTGCCTCCAATATCGCACAGCTTCAACTATGGCCTGTGCCTCCTTTTCCACCGAGGAATGGCAGATTTCGGAAGCGTGGAGGGTTCGTGAGAAGAAGGCCACGGGTCTGCCCGCTTGGTTCAGGGTGGCCGCCAGAGCTACTTCAGACGCGTCGCTCTCGACCTGGAATGGAAGGGACTCGTCGATAGCATGCACCGTGGCCTTTGCGATATCCGCTTTGATGCGGCTAAAGGCCTGGCGGGCCTCCATCGACAGGGAAAAGGAGGTGGACTGGATGAGGGGGTGGGCTTTGTCGGCGTAGTTGGGGACCCACTGGGCGTAATAGGAGAAGAAGCCCAGGCAGCGTTTGAGGGATTTGAGGGAGTTGGGGAGAGGGAGTTCCATCAGGGGGCGCATGCGTTCGGGGTCGGGGCCTATCACTCCGTTACGCACTACGTAGCCAAGGATGGCTAGACGGTCGGTGCTAAACACGCACTTATCCTTATTATAGGTTAAATTAAGGAGTTTCGCAGTTCGGAGGAATTTTTGGAGGTTGATGTCGTGGTCCTGCTGGTCATGGCCGCAGATGGTGACATTATCGAGATACGGGAAGGTGGCCCTTAAACCGTGCTTGTCAACCAATCGGTCCATCTCCCGTTGGAAGACCGAGACTCCATTTGTGACACCGAATGGAACCCTGAGGAAGTGGTAGAGGCACCCATCTGCCTCAAACGCGGTGTACTTGCAGTCACTCACGCAGATGGGGAGCTGGTGGCAGGCGGACTTAAGGTCCACCGTGGAAAATACTTCGTATTTCGCGATCCTGTTAACCAGGTCGGAAATACGGGGGAGAGGATACGCGTCCGGCTGCGTAAACCTGTTGATGGTCTGACTGTAATCAATGACCATCCGGTTTATCTCCCCAGTCCGATCTACCAGCACTTGGGCTCGCCAGGGACTGTTGCTGGCCTCGATAACTCTTTCCTTAATGAGCCTCTGGACCTCGGACCCGATGAAGGTCCGGTCCTGGGCACTGTATTGTCTGCTCCGAGTGGCGACAGGTTTACAATCTGGGGTGAGATTAGCAAACAAGGAAGGGGGGCCCACTTTGAGGGACGCGAGGCTGCAAACAGTAAGAGGGGGAATAGGGCCGCCGAATTGGAAGGTCAAGATCTGCAGGTTGCACTGGAAATCCAGGCCCAAGAGTGCCGGAACGCATAGACGGGGAGGATGAGGAGTTTGAAGTTTTTGAAAACCCTCCCCTGGACCGTGAGGTCTGCAATGCAGCACCCGGTGATTTGAACGGAGTGCGAACCCGAGGCCAATTCAATCTTATGCTTAACCGCATGGATGGGGAGCGCGCAGCGTCTTACCGTGTTGGGGTGGACGAAACTTTCCGAGCTCCCAGAGTCCAGCAGGCATCTCGTTTTGTGTCCGTTGAGCTGGACCGTTGTCGTAGTCTTGGCGAGCGTGCGTGGTTGCGACTGGTCAAGTCTGATGGAAGTCAGTCGTGGCGAGAGTTCCAGATCTTCCTCAGTGGCAGAGTAATCACTTGCCGGGCCTTCCATGTTGGCCCAAGATGGCGGCGGCCAGGACCTGCACGTGGAGTCGGGGTCCCAAGATGGCGGCGCCCAGGGCCCGCACGTGGAGCCGGGGCCCCAAGATGGCGGCGCCCAGGACCCGCACGTTGAGCCGGGGCCCCAAGATGACGGCACCCATGGCCCGCACATGGCGTCCGGGGCCCACGAACCGGGAACCTCGTGGCGACTGGGGGCAGTGTCAGCGGCGTCTGCGGGCCGGTTGGGGCAGCTGGGAGCGCGGGTCGGGAAGACCGTGGGGCGTTGCGGGGGCCGGGAGGCGGGCCGGGGAGGTTGGTGTGCGGTGCTGGGCCCTAGGAGGGCCCGGGGGGGGGGGGGGGGGGGGGTGGGGGGGGGGGGAATCCGCAGTCGCTGCGCAGAACAGCAGCGACCGACTTGGTCTGGCAGACCACCGCGTAGTGGCCCTTCTTCCCGCAGCTCTTGCACAGAGCAGAGCGGGCCGGGCAGTGCAGGCTGGGCTGCTTGGAGAGACCACAAAAATAGCAACTGGGCCCCTCTAGTTTGTCGGAGCGACCCGCAGCGCAGGCCTGGGGGGGGAGTCGGGGTCCACGGAGTAGGGGGTGGCGTGTGCCATGAAGTCCAGGAGGTTGCTGCGTGGCCGGGGGCGTATGCGCGGCCGTTCAGGTCAGCAACCTCCAGCGAGTTTGCAAGAGTCCGTGTCTCAGCTAGGCTGAGGGTGTTCTTCTCCAGCAATCGTTGGCGGATAGAAGGGGACTGCATGCCAGCAGCGTAAGCGTCTCTAATTAAAAGTTCCATGTGCTCAGTCGCCTAAACTTGGAGACATGCGCACGTTCTCCCTAGAACTGCGAGGGCCTGGTAAAACTCGTCGAGTGACTCACCAGGGAACTGTTGTCTAGTCGTCAGGAGATGCCGTGCGTATACTTCGTTGACCAGCCGGAGAAAGTGTCCTTTGTGAATCTCCATGGCTGCATCATAATTGCTTTCGTCCTCAATCATTGAGTATATCGCTGTGCCCACGCATGAGAGGAGGATGAGGAGTTTCTGCTCCTTGGTGGGCTTGCCGGCTGCAGTCGTCAGGTAGCTGTTAAAACACGCCTGCCAGTGTTTAAAGATTGCAGATGCATTTGCAGCATGCGGGCTGGTACGGAGGCAGTCAGGCTTGATGTGTAGCTCCATTCCAAAATTCTAGCTGATTAAATTGATGTACCATCAATTGGACTCGAGACATGATGAAGATCCAAACTGTGTTTTAATCAGCTAGTTGTTAGCCCGGTGGTCGACTACAGAGAAAGGCTGACTACCGGGAACTCTGGGTACTTATACCCCACCTCGGAGGTGGGGTCTACTTGCCTCTTGACCAATTGGTGAGCAGTCACATGACTAGTCCCCGCCAATCGGACGAGAGGCACATGACCAGCCAGAGCCAATGGGAAACCAATGCTCTGCACCAATGGCAGTGCTCACATTCATACCACCACAGAAGGTTAATGGAGTGTTAGCTTTTATCGCAAGAGGATTGTAGGACAGGAGTAAACAGGTCTTGCTTCGGAGATTGTATAGGAACCTGGAGTACTGTGTGCACTTTTGCTGTATTGCCACAAAGGGAGTGCAATGAAGGCTCAGCAGACTTGTCCTGGGGATGACAGGACTCTCTTGTGACGAGAGATTGGGAAAACTGGGCAATCTTTAAACACTGGCAGGCGTGTTGTAACAGCTACCTGACGACTGCAGCCGGCAAGCCCACCAAGGAGCAGAAATTCCACATCCTCCTCTCATGCGTGGGCACAGCGATATACTCAATGATTGAGGACGAAAGCAATTATGATGCAGCCATGGAGATTCACAAAGGACACTTTCTCCGGCTGGTCAACGAAGTATACGCACGGCATCTCCTGACGACTAGACAACAGTTCCCTGGTGAGTCACTCGACGAGTTTTACCAGGCCCTCGCAGTTCTAGGGAGAACGTGCGCATGTCTCCAAGTTTAGGCGACTGAGCACATGGAACTTTTAATTAGAGACGCTTACGTTGCTGGCATGCAGTCCCCTTCTATCCGCCAACGATTGCTGGAGAAGAACACCCTCAGCCTAGCTGAGGCACGGACTCTTGCAAACTCGCTGGAGGTTGCTGACCTGGCAATATTCTCTAGCATTTCGAAGAATGAGAGATGACCTCATTGAAACTTTCAAAATGCTTAAAGGAATAGACAGGGTAGATGCAGGTAAGATGTTTCGCTGCATGTGGAGTCCAGAACCAGAGGGCACAATTTCAAAATAATGGGGTGTGGTGGCGTGGCCCCTTTAAGGAATGAGCCCTTGCAGTCCACTTGACTCGGGCCTGTCGTGTGGGAATGCGCAAATCTGGACCAATGGGGAAGAAGTGCGGGTCCCGGCGAGCAGGTGCCCGGGAAGTGTGGACCCGAGAGTCAGAGAGCGAAGACCTGTTTAGTGACTCTTTGTCAGTGTATAGTTCACCTTTTTCTTGTTATCAATAAACCTTTGTTTGGTTCCATAAGAAGCCTCCGCAGTATTACCTCGAGCCACCACGTTGGCAATGAGTGTGTAAATCGGATCAATCGTGAGTCCTCATCAGTTCGGAATTCAAGGGGCCTGCATAAAGATCACAGAAATGGAAAAGCAGCAAAGCCTTCATGAAGCATGGAGTGAAAAATGCCCATGATTGGGAAGCTCGATCCATTCAGCCTGGGGTTCGAAGAATGGAGCCAGTATATCGAGCCACTCTGCGATTTTTTAACAGCAAGCAAAATAATGGGGAAGGATAAACAGAAGCTTATTCTGTTAACACTTTGTGGGACCCAGGCCAACAACCTCATAAGGAATTTGACGTCCCTGTTGGCGATGATTGTAAAGGAGCACTCCAATCCTAGACCCGCCAACATACTCCAGTGCTACAAGTTTAATTCGGCTGTCAGGGACACAGGAAAGTTGATCTCTGCCTTCATTGCCAGGATCCACCAAATAGTCGAGCATTGTGAGCGCTGAGTGATGTGCTGCTTGACCGCTGAGTTTGCGGCATTAACAATATAAACGTGCAGGAGAAGCTACTGGTTGAGGTGAAGATTTCCCTGGGCAGGGCGATCGAAATAGCACCAGGCAACCGAAAGCACCGAGAAGAATGGCCCGGAGCTTCAAAGCGTGCAAGAGGGTGAGGTGAACCCACTGTGGGATGGCATCGCTGCAAGGATATAACTGTCAGGAAGGAAACTGGTTTTGATGAATGCAACAGAAGTGAAGGAGATCAACCCTAAGAAGCCCTTTTTTTAATCATTCATGGGCGGGATGTGGGCATTGCTGGTTAGGCCAGCATTTATTGCCCATCTCTAGTTGCCCTTCAGAAGGAGGTGGTGAGTTGCCTTCTTGAACCTCCGCAGTCCTTCAGGTGTAGGTACACCCACTGTGCTGTTAGATTATTATATTATAAGTCCTCTTGTAGAATTCAGGAAGTCAAACAGGCAACTGAACTATAACAAAGAACAAAGAAAATTACAGCACGGGAACAGACCCTTTGGCCCTACAAACCTGCACCGACCATGTTGCCCATCTGAACTAAAAACCCCACCATTCCAGGGACCACATCCCCCTATTCCCATCCTATTCATGTATTTGTCAAGACGCCCCTTAAGCGTCACTATCGTACCTGCTTCCATTACCTCCGCGGCAGCGAGTTCCAGGCTCCCACTATCCTCTGTGTAAAAACCTTACCTCGTACATCTCATTTAAACCTTGCCCCTTGCACTTTAAACTTTGCCCCTTGCACCTTAAATGTACGGGGACACTGAGCAATATTTTTGACTTCTAAAATGCCCTCAGAAATTGCCAAGCATGCTACTTAATTCAAGGGTAATTAGGGATGTTCAATAAATGCTGGCCCAACCAGTTCTGCAGACTGTAACTGCTAATCTACAGACAAAGTAAATGATAATCTGCAGAACTTTAGGTTAAAATAATTAATTATAGAACAAACTACGTGATAAGATAACTGGTATAAATTAACTAACAAACAAACAACTAACACTAAACAACTTTTTTTTTTTTTATAAATGTTTTTATTCAGTTTTCGTATTTTATATTGAACAAATTACAAATTGTTAGGAGAGAGAAAAAAAAACAAACAAAAACAAACACGCAAAAATTAACATACATATTTACAGGTAAGCATCTTCGTAGTAGTAACTGCGCCCCCCCCCCCCCCCCCCCCCCTCAACATGTTTATTTAGCTTGGTTTTGGGCCTTGGCTAGCCATCGAACCCCCGTAACGAACCTGTAGCCCCCCCCCCCCCCCTCCCGCTACCTTCCCCCGACTATTCTTCCTCTTGTACATTGGCCACAAATAGGTCCCGGAACAGTTGCATGAATGGCTCCCACGTTCTGTGGAAGCCGTCGTCCGACCCTCGGATGGCAAATTTGATTTTCTCCATTTGGAGAGATTCCGAGAGGTCGGACAGCCAGTCCGCAGCTCTGGGCGGTGCTGCTGACCGCCAGCCAAACAGGATTCTACGGCGGGCGATCAGGGAGGCAAAGGCAAGGGCATCCGCCCTCCTCCCCAGGAATAGATCTGGCTGTTCTGAAACCCCGAAGACCGCCACTATCGGGCATGGCTCCACCCTCACTCCCACCACTTTGGACATTACCTCGAAGAAGGCTGTCCAGTACTCCACGAGTCTGGGGCAGGACCAGAACATGTGGGCGTGGTTGGCCGGGCCTCTTTGGCACCGTTCACATCTGTCTTCCACCTCCGGGAAGAACCTACTCATACGGGTTCTTGTTAAGTGGGCTCTATGTACCACTTTTAGTTGCGTCAGGCTGAGCCTTGCGCACGTGGAGGTGGAGTTGACCCTATGCAGTGCTTCGCTCCAGAGTCCCCACCCGATCTCCATCCCCAGGTCGTCCTCCCATTTCCTCCTTGTTGCGTCCAGTACGGTGTCGTCCCTATCTACCAGTCGGTCATACATGTCACTACAGTTCCCTTTCTCTAGGATACTTGCGTCCAGTAGGTCTTCCAGTAGTGTCTGTCGTGGCGGTTGTGGGTACGTCCTTGTCTCCTTTCGTAGGAAGTTTTTGAGCTGCAGGTACCGTAGCTCGTTCCCCCCAGCTAGCTGAAATTTCTCTGTCAGTTCGTCCAGTGTTGCGATCCTGTCGTCCGTGTATAGGTCCCTGACTGTCAGTGTCCCCCCGTCCTGCCTCCACCTTTTGAAGGTGGCGTCGGTCAGTGCTGGTTTGAACCTATGGTTGTTGCAGATGGGAGCCCTGTTCGACATTTTGGTCAGGCCAAGTTGCTGCCGCAGTTGGTTCCAGGATTGGAGGGTGGCTGTCACCACTGGGCTGCTGGAGTGTTTTTTGGGTGGGGATGGGAGTGCTGCCGTGGCGAGGGCCCGGAGGGAGGTTCCCATGCAGGAGGCCTCCTCCGCACGCACCCACTCAGCTTCTGGCTCCTGGATCCATCCCCTTACTCGCTCGGCTGTTGCTGCCCAGTGGTAGAATTGTAGATTCGGGAGGGCTAACCCTCCCCTGGTTTTTGTTTTTTGTAAGACCTTCTTTGGGATCCTAGCATTTTTACCCCCCCATACGAACGCCATGATGAGTTTGTCCAGCGCTTTGAAAAAGGCCTTGGGGATGTAGATCGGAATGGATCTAAACAGGAAGAGGAACCTGGGCAGTACGTTCATTTTGATCGTCTGAACTCTCCCCGCGAGGGAGAGCGGGAGTGTGTTCCATCTTTGCAGGTCCTTTTTAACTTCCTCCGTCAGGCTGGTGAGGTTCCATTTGTGGATCCCTTTCCAGTCATGGGCTATTTGGATCCCCAGGTAGCGGAATTTATGTCGGGCTTGTTTGAACGGCAGCCCCTTTAGTGCTGCCCCCCCCCCCCCCCCCCTTGCGGGTGTAATGGGAAGATCTCACTTTTGCTCATGTTGAGTTTGTAGCCCGAGAAGGCTCCAAACTCTTTCAGGAGCGCGATGATTCCGTCCATGCTGCTTTGTGGGTCCGAGATATAGAGGAGCAGATCATCCGCATAGAGTGAGACTCTGTGCTCTCTACCTCCCCTTCGGATCCCCCTCCAATTTTTTGCTGCCCTGAGCGCGATTGCTAGCGGTTCGATTGCTAGTGCGAACAGCAGCGGGGACAGTGGGCATCCTTGTCTGGTGCCCCTGTGCAGCTGGAAGTATTGGGAGTTGGTATTGTTGGTCTGTACACTCGCCATGGGAGCGTTGTACAGGAGCTTTACCCAAGCTGTGAACCCTGTTCCAAACCCGAACCGCTCCAGTACCTCTATGAGGTATATCCATTCGACTCTGTCGAAGGCCTTTTCTGCGTCCAGGGAGACGATCACCTCTTGTGTTCTCTCCCCGGAGGGGGTCATTATCACGTTCAGCAGGCGCCTGATGTTCGCGGTCAGCTGTCTACCTTTGACAAAGCCCGTCTGGTCCTCTGTGACCACCTCAGGTACACAGTCTTCTAGCCTTTTGGCTAGGATTTTGGCCAGTATTTTGGCGTCTGCATTCAGCAGAGATATGGGTCTGTATGACCCACATTCCGTTGGGTCTTTGTCTTTCTTAGGTATCAGCGAGATTGAGGCCTGTGCTAACGTGGGTGGCAACGTGCCCCTAGCTAGCGAGTCTGTGAACATCTCCCGCATGTGCGGGGCCAGCGCTGTCGCAAATTTTTTGTAGAAGTCCGCCGGGAATCCGTCCGGTCCCGGCGCCTTCCCCGCCTGCATGGAGCTAATGCTCTCCATGATCTCTCCCAGTGCTAGTGGTGCTTCCAGATCCCGTTTTCTGCCCTCTCCCACAACTGGTATGTTCAGTCCGTCAAGAAACCGGTTCATCCCAGCCTTCCCCGTTGGGGGCTCTGAGGTGTACAGCTCTTGGTAGAAGGCCTTGAAGGTTTTGTTAATCCTCTCTGGTTCTGTTTCCAACGTGCCTCTGGTATCTCTGATTTGCGCAATTTCTCTGCTGGCTGCCTGCTTTCTCAGCTGGTGGGCCAACAGGCGGCTGGCTTTGTCTCCGTGTTCGTATAGGGCCCCGCGTGCCTGGCGGAGTTGGTGTACTGCTTTCCTGGTGGAGAGCAGGTCAAAGTTCCTTTGTAATTCTTTTCTCTCCGCCAGGAGTTCTACAGTCGGGGCCTCGGAGTATTTATGGTCTACCTCCAGTATGGAGTCGACCAGCTTCTGCCTAGCCACCCTTTCCTCCCTATCTCTTTGCGCTTTGTAGGCTATGATTTCCCCTCTTAGTACGGCCTTAAGCGCTTCCCAGAACGTGGAGGGTGAGACCTCCCCGTTTTGGTTGATCTCAGTGTACTCCGCTATGGCCTGCGCTATCCTTTCGCTGAAGGCCTTGTCAGCTAGTAAGGCACCGTCCAACCTCCATTTGGGGCGCTGGGCCCTTCCCGTCTCTAGCCGCACATCCATGTAGTGTGGAGCGTGGTCTGATATCACAATTGCGGAGTATTCCACCTTGTCTATCTCTGGAAGCACCGTTTTCCCCACCACAAAGAAGTCAATTCTGGTGTACACGTTGTGTATTGGGGAGAAGAAAGAGAATTCTTTCTCCCCCGGGTGGGCGAATCTCCAGGGGTCTACTGCTCCCATCTGCTCCATATAGTGGCTGAGTTCCCTTGCCATGTTTGAGGTTTTCCCCGTTCTGGGGTTTGATCTGTCCGTCGTTGGGTCCTGTACACAGTTGAAGTCCCCCCCCATGATTAGTCGGTGCGTCGCTATGTCCGGGATTTCTGCCATGGTCTTTTGGATGAAGCTCGTGTCGTCCCAGTTGGGCGCGTACACGTTAACTAGAACTACCGGCGCCCCATCCAGGGCCCCGCTGACCATGACATACCGTCCCCCTGGGTCCGTAACCGTCTTTGTCGCCCTAAACATTGTCCTCTTGCCAATCAGGATCGCCACCCCCCTGGCCCTTGCCCCATAACAGGAATGATAGGTTTGTCCCACCCAGCCCTTTCTTACCCGCAGTTGGTCCTGCTCCCTCAAGTGCGTCTCTTGGAGGAAGACTATGTCGGCCCTCATGTTTCTAAGGTGGGTGAGGACTCTAGATCTCTTCACTGGGCCGTTAAGTCCCCTTACGTTCCAGGTGACTATTCTGGTGGGGGGCTTCTGCCCCCTTGCTCCTGTGGGGTTAGCCATATTTGTCCGGTGGACGCGCCCCTGCCCTCTGGGGTTTCCCTATGTTAGGGGGCCGTCCAGGATGTCCACTATCACTGCTCTCCCCATGCGGTCGGGTCCCTGCGCTCCGGGGTCCCCCCTTGTCCCGGGGACACCCGCCATGGCCGTCCACTTTGTGTCCGCCACGCGGGTAGTCCCCTGCACTCCGGGGGGCCCCTTCACCCACAGACCGTACTGGGTGGGTGCTTGCAGCAGTTCCCTGTTTCGAGCCCTTGTCTGTGGGACACTAAACAACTCTTGTGGGCTGCCGCAAATACGACTATCTTCAAACACGACCAACTCCCAATTCCCAGATCACATGGCGGCGTAATGGGTTTGTAATGCCACCTAGTGGTTGGAGATCATGCATAACATTATGTGCAAAATACATTGAGCACATCATGACAAAACCCACATCCCATGAATGGATTTTTAAAACCTTATTTTGATAAAATGTATGTCATATGTATCGGTAGTATTTAATAATGTTGGGCAGCACGGTAGCATTGTGGATAGCACAATTGCTTCACAGCTCTAGGGTCCCAGGTTCAATTCTGGCTTGGGTCACTGTCTGTGCGGACTCTGCACATCCTCCCCATGTGTGCGTGGGTTTCCTCCGGGTGCTCCGGTTTCTTCCCACAGTCCAAGGATGTTCAGGTTAGGTGGATTGGCCATGATAAATTGCCCTTAGTGTCCAAAATTGCCCTTAGTGTTGGGTGGGGTAGCTGGGTTATGGGGATAGGGTGGAGGTGTTGACCTCAGGTAGGGTGCTCTTTCCAAGAGCCGGTGCAGACTCGATGGGCCGAATGGCCTCCTTCTGCTAAAATAACACCTTAGTGTACAAATGTGTGCAGGTTAGGTGTAGTTACGGAGAGAAGGTGGGTGGGGTGGTCTTTCAGAGGATCGGTGCAGACTCGATGGGCCAAATGGCCTCCCTTCTTCACTGTCGGGATTCTATGGATGACTCTGTGTCACAAAAAGATATCACAATGCCTAAATGCATTACGCAGATGCTTTTATTGACCCTGTTGCTTCTTCCAGCCCAATCAGAGCCGATGTCTCTCCTCGAAAATTCTACTTTAGTCCAGCCTTGCGTGCTTCAAATTCAAAACAATGGTCTTAAAATTATTTTTTTTTGAAAGTATTTTTATTAAGGTTTTGCAGAATTTTTCATAATAATACAGTAGTAACCTTAATAACAAAACAAACTAGAGTGAACATTAACATAGTGCTAAAAGAGAATATACAATAACAATTAAATAGACATTACCCCACCTGACCCAGTCTTCCCACACCATCCCAATGAAGCACTCCCCCCCGCCCCCCCCCCCCCCCCCCCCCCCCCCCCCGCCACACACCGCACGGATTACTGCTGCTGCTGACATTTTAATTTTCCCCGAGAAAGTCGACGAATGGCTGCCACCTCCGAGAGAACCTTAGCGTAGACCCTCTTAAGGCAAACTTTATTTTCTCGAGGCTGAGAAACCCAGCCATGTCGTTAACCCAAGTCTCTACACTCGGGGGCTTCGAGTCCCTCCACATTAATAAAATCCGTCTCCGGGTTACTGGGGAGGCAAAGGCAAGACGTCGGCCTCTTTCACCCCCTGAACTCTCGGGTATTCCGACACTCCAAAGATCGCTATCTCTGGACTCGGCACCACCCGTGTGTTAAGCACCTTGGACATTGCCCTCGCGAACCATTGCCAGAACTCTCTAAACTCCGGGCATGCCCAAAACATGTGGACATGGTTTGCAGGGCTGCCCTTGCACCTCATACAACTGTCTTCTACCCCAAAAAACTTGCTCATTCTCGCTGCCGTCATGTGTGCCCGGTGGGCCACCTTAAATTGAATTAGACTGAGCCTGGCACATGATGAGGAGGAATTAGCCCTGCTTAGGGCGTCCGCCCTCAGACCCGCTTCCAACTCCTCACCTAGCTCCTCCTCCCACTTGCCCTTGAGCTCTTCCACCGGGGTTTCCTCCGCAGCCTGCAGTTCCTGGTAGATATCCAACACCCTCCCCTCCCCCACCCAGGTGCCGGAGACCACCCTGTCCTGTATTCTCAGTGGTGGCAGCGTCGGAAAGGCCACTACCTGTTTTTTCAGGAAGGCTCGTACTTGCAGATATTTCAAGACGTTTCCTGGGAGCAGATTAAATTTGTCCTCTAGCGCCTTCAAACTGGGAAAGCTTCTGTCTATGAACAGATCTCCCATCCTTCTGATGCCTGCCCTCTGCCAGCTCTGGAACCCACTATCCATCCTACCCGGGACAAACCTGTGATTGTTACATATCGGAGTCCAGACCGACGCTCCCTCCACCCTCTTGTACCTCCTCCACTGTCCCCAGATCCGCACTGTCGCCACCACCACCGGACTTGTGGAGTAACGGGTCGGCAAGAACGACAAAGGAGCCGTTATCAAAGCTCCCAGACTAGTACCTTTACAAGACGCCTCCTCCACCTGCTCCCATGCCGCCCCCAACCCCCCATCGCCCACTTCCTAATCATAGCTATATTGGCCGGCCAGTAGTAGTTGCGAACGTTCGGCAGCGCCAACCCACCCACCCCCCCTCCCTCCGACTGCGCTCCTTACTCGCGGGGTCTTATTCGCCCACACAAAGTCCGTAATGATCCTACTCACCCGCTTTAAAATGGCCTTAGGGATGAAGATGGGGAGGCACTGAAAGACAAACAAAAATCTGAGGAGGACAGTCATTTTCACGATCTGCACCCATCCTGCCAGTGACAGTGGGAGCATGTCCCACCCCGTTTAAAGTCCCCTTCCATTTGCTCCACCAACCGGGTCAGGTTGAGCCTGTGCAGGGCATCCAATTTCCTGGCCACCTGTATATCCAGGTAACAAAACCTTTTCTCGACCATCCTGAGCGGCAGCTCTTTCAGTCTCTCCTCCTGCCCCTTGGCCTGGATCACAAACAACTCCCTCTTTCCCATGTTCAGTTTGTAAAACTACCAAAATCCCTCAGGATCCGCAGAACCTCCCCCATCCCCTCCACTGTGTCCGAAATGTACAGGAGCAAATCATCCGCGTATAGCGAGACACGATGTTCCACCTCCCCCCCCCAAACCAGTCCCCGCCAGTTCCACGAGGGTCTCAGAATTATTTTTAGCACGCATGGCCTCGTCATTTGA
The DNA here is from genome assembly GCF_902713615.1 of Scyliorhinus canicula. Lineage (NCBI taxonomy): Eukaryota > Metazoa > Chordata > Chondrichthyes > Carcharhiniformes > Scyliorhinidae > Scyliorhinus > Scyliorhinus canicula. The sequence goes on along the minus strand of NC_052154.1, from coordinate 189,877,979 downwards.
TTATACTTGCAGTCTTTGTCATGTATTTGATCCCCGTAATTGGAAAATGCTTAATTAATGCATGATTACGTCTGCTTAATATTGACGTTTTGGGCCAGGGAATTGTATTCCGTCTGCAAGGTGCGGGGACACACATTTTTTTTAAAATCCAATAGGTGGGGTTTTAAAAATGCTTTCAGCACAATACAGTTTGGAAAGAAAAACAATTTCGGTTCGGTGAGCAAAAATGTTATTTTACAGGATTATCAAGGTTGCTATATTCTGTTAGCTCATCAGCAGTTATTTTACCAGAGTTATGGACCAGTGGGCAATTAAACACTTTTGCCCTCGACTGATCAGGTTTGGGCTGCATCACATCTGCAGCCACCTGTTCCATCCCCATTTTTTCATTAAAGAACTGCAGCCTCTAAATTATTGAGCACGGGTTGATCTCCTGTGGTCTTGCATATGAAACAAAACACACACAAAATTGTTTCTCTCTTTGCAGCTGACACTCAATCTTTCCTCTCTTTAATCCGTTGTGGTTTTCCCTCTCTGCCTCTCTTCCATTTCAACTCCCTCATTGGTTTTCGTTCCTTCCTCGCGTTGTGATGCCCATTTGACTTTGGCATTTTTCCCCCTTCATTCTTTCTCTTTTCTTTATGAATCTTCCGCTCTCTGTGTCTCCTCTCTATTCAGTACATCTTTCAATGTCTTTAGACCGCTGGGATATTTTCTGACTGACCGACAGAAGCACCGACTGCAATTTACCTTTGCAACCTGAGCATGAAATGGTAGGGGAAGTAGATATAAGCCAGGAGAGACCGAGAAGGTTGGGTTCTTACACTTTCATTCACTTTTATTTCCAATAATGAAAGCTTAGGGCAGCTTTCCTATGGACCCACACCCTGCATCCCATCACTATAACCTCACTCCCCGCATCGCTACCTCCCCTTGTGGCACATGCTTGTTGATTCCAGTGAATCCCAGCCCAAACTGGAGGAACAGCCCCTCATCTTCTGATTAGGCACGTTAAAGCCTTCTGGACTTCACACTGAGTTCAACAACTTCAGACTGTGAACTCTCTCCTCCACCTTCACCCCATTTTTATTTCTATCAATTTATTTTTATTTTCATTTCTTCCATTTATCTGTTTCCCCCTCACCATTAATCCCCCACTCCCACCCCACTTGGGCCTAGTTGCCCTTTGACTCACTGCTCACCTTTGTTATGCCATTCACACATTCTAATCTCTTTACGCTCCATTATCAGCACCTTTCTTAGCCCTAATCAGCCCCATTTGCTTCCTTTTTGTCTTCTGTCCTCGACACCTTTGTCTATCGCTGGCCCCCTCTCCAGCCTCAAGGCTCCACGCACCCCCCCCCCCCTCCCCGCCCCCCGACGAGAGTATAAATCTGACCCCTTGCCCCTTCTCTCCGGCTTTGACAAATAGACATCCAGATTCAAAACGTTGGCTCCCTTCTCTCTCCACAGATGCTGTCAGGCCTGCTGAGATTGTCCAGCATTTTCTGTTTGTGTTTCAGATTCCAGCATCCGCAGTAATTTGTGGTTTCGATTGCCAGTCCTTCCACCCATCCGCTGCTCAATTTTCCATCGCTTCCCACTTGGAACGTGTGGGAGGTCAGCCCAGTGGGGTTTATAGGAGGACCAGGAATTACAATCACCCAGGCCTCATCCCCCCAGCAGCAGGTGGGCCTGTCAACCTTTACTCATTCACCAAAAACCTGACCTGACCCAACCAACCAAGCCTGTACATTTTACATGATGCAAGGGACCAGCAGCTCTAATAGACACACCGCTAATGAAGAATCTGTGTGTGTGAACATGATAAATGGATAATTGTGTCCACAAAAGCAGAAAGAAACCACACAAAAAAAGCAAACATTACTGATTAAATGAGGTAAATATGTAAATGGAATGTTGGCATTCATAGCAAAAGGAATTGAATATAAAGGTAAGGAACTTTTGTTGCAGCTACACAAGGCATTGGTAAGACCCCACCTGGAGTATTGTGCACAATTTTGGTCCCCTTATTTGAGGAAAGATGCAGTGGCATTGGAGGCAGTTCAGAGGAGGTTCACTGGGATGACTCCAGAGATGAGGGTTTGTTGTACGAGGAGAGACTGAACAGTTTAGGCTGATACTCTCTGGAGTTTAGAAGAATGAGGGGAGATCTCATTGAGGTATACAAGATGCTGAAAGGTCTGGATAAAGTAGACGTGGAGCTGATGCTTCCTCTTGTGGGGCATTCTAAAATGAGAGCTCATAATCTTAGAGTAAGAGGTAACAAATTTAAGACAGAGTTGAGGAAAAACTACTTCTCCCAAAGGGTTGTGAATCTGTGGAATTCATTCCCCCAGAGTGCGGTGGATTCAGGGACAGTGAGAAAATTTAAGGAGGAGTTAGACAGATTTTTAATAGGCAATGGGTTAAATGGTTATGGAGAATGGGCAGGACGGTGGAGTCGAGGCCAGGATGGGATCAGCCATGATCACGTTGAGGGGGTTTAGGCTCGGGAGGCTAAATTGCCGACTCCCGCTCCAAGGTCAGGTGTTCTCGGGAGGAGATACTCTGGCTGATTTCACAATCCAGCTCTTGGCCTGTAACATTGTACGTAGCAGATGAGGAACATAGCAGCCATGATCGAATGGCAGAGCAGACCCGATGGGCCCAATGGCCTAATTCGGCTCCTATATCTTATATGAGAGATCAATGATTACAGTCTACAGGAGATCATTGAGGGCGATGGTGATAATACTAATAATAATGGAGTGGTAATGTCACTAGACTAGTAATTAGAGGTTCAACTAACGTTCTAAGGCCATGCGTTCCAATCCTACCAGGGCAGCTGGGGGAATTTCAGATGAGGCAATCAATAAAATCGGGAATTAAAAGCTAGCCCCGGTAATGGCGACCAGAGGAACCACTGTCGTAAAAGGGAGGAAATTTGCCATCCTTGCCTGGTATGGTCGACATACGACTCCAGACCCACACCAATGTTCCTGGCTCTGAGCTGCCCTCTGAAATGGCCCCTCGGATGTCCCATGAAAGTATAAAGAAAAACAACGTGATAACAAATTGCTCCAATCTGATATCAAATTTGAAGCTAAAACTGCCTCACTGGTAAGTCTTTAATGTATTATGTGCGGAATTACTGAGATAGCAAGAATGAAATCCTGCTTAAATGAAACAGAAGCAATTATGTTTTGATAATTGGACAGGCGTCTTTGAGTTTTCAACTGCAGTGGATTTGAAAATTTATTTGGATTAATTTCCGGGAAATAATATTTTAAACTTGTTTGCAGCTGCTGCTGCGCTGATCAAATATTTAGTTTGTGCCTCGTGAAAAAACGTTCAAGAATATTTTATTTGTCAAGTTGCTTAATGTTTGGGAATTGCAAATAATTATATTTTAAAAGAATGAAGCAATTTGCTTCATGAAAATGATCTAATATCTTGTAATTTTCCATCCTTCTTGCTCCAGTCGTTTAATGTAACAATGTTTCCAGTCAAACTGTAACAAGAGCATTAGCAATTTGGCAGTGCATTCCATTTGGTTGAATCCGCTTAAAAATGTTTAATTTCTCCCACTTTCCTTCTCCTAATTCATTTGCTTCCTTCTATGTAACAACACATCGTCAGTGCAGCAAATTTGCAAGGAAAGATCTGTTTAAAACAACATTTGCGGGTTGATGCCACACTGAGGTATTGGTATATGAGTGTTTGATACATTTCGTGTGAACTTTTTATGTCTACCATTTATTTGAAACGGGTTAACATCTCAACTAAAATGGTGGATAGATAAGAAATACAGCATAGAAGCTGAGAACTGGGGAATTGGGGGAAGAATAAAGACGATCTGATTTTCCTGCTGTAATAATAGAACCATAGAATCCCTACAGTGCAGAAGGAGACAAAGAAGAAAACCTTGGCCATTCTCTCCGCCTACCCCCAACTTAAATGGGACGGCTCCCAAGAGTGGGACAGCAGGGATTGTGTTCTGCGGCTAGCTCATGCCTCTTGATTGAGTCCACAAAAGATCAGCCATGATCTCATTGAATGGTGGAACAGACTCGAAGGGCCAGATGGCCTAATCCTGCTCCTCGTTCTTATGTTCTTATGGATGGATAGCTCATGTTATTTGCTCATTATAACGATTGCTTCATGGAGCAACTGTTTCCTGTATTGTTCTGCACAGAAAGGCAGGGGTCCCAATATCAACAGAGCCCCACACTATTTAATGCGGGCCTGGACTTTTTAAAACGGTGGTTAGGTCGGTGCATTGTACCCACTGCTGGTGTAGAGACCATTCTGAATATTGCCCTGCCATCCTAGCTCTGGGCATCAGTATACTAAGAGGGGGCTCCTAAGGGGTCACTACGTTGATATGGTCTCTAACGATCTTTTGTAGATACAGTACTACTCTTGTTTTACCTGCGACCTCTTCTGACAGCTTGCCCTCCTTTGCATGGCCTCTGCTCATTCTACCAATCATGTTCGAGGTAGTGGGTGAAACGAGACTAGGACTGCATCTTGAATTGCACCAGATTGAGGGACTTACATTACATGACTGGAGATGTTGGATTTTCCTCTTTGGTGTTCAATTGTTCTGTTCCTGACTGTGTGAGTCTGTTTACAATTAATGCTCACTGCGCACGATTTGTTAAGACAGGATGTGGACTCAGAGGAAAAAAAATGAACTGTAGAAAGAACTGGCGTGGAAAATATATTTTGAAGCAGTATAAATGAAACGTGTTTCACGCATATGGTGGTATTCCCCCCCCCCCCCCCCGCCCCTCCACCCTCACAGTGTGTTTTTGCAGCAGTGGAGGCTTTCCGCCATTGACCAGGGGTGAGATCTTCTAATCCTGCCTCTGTAAATGGGGTTTCCCATTGTGTCCATCTTTTACACCGGAGTGGAGGGGCGGTGTGGGGGGGAGGGAGGGGGGGGGTCAACATCGGTGGGGACTGGAAAATCCTGCTGGCAGAAAATTCCAGCAATAGAAACTCGCACCATCTCTACATAAATCTGAGATATACAGTATTATCCATTGTAGCAGATGTACAACGGTCTACTTGGAGCAAAGAAGGTGAAGAGCAGATTTCATAGAACATAGAACAGTACAGCACAGAACAGGCCCTTCGGCCCTCGATGTTGTGCCAAGCAATGATCACCCTACTCAAACCCACGTATCCACCCTATACCCGTAACCCAACCCCCCCCTTAACCTTACTTTTTAAGGACACTATGGGCAATTTAGCATGGCCAATCCACCTAACCCGCACATCTTTGGACTGTGGGAGGAAACCGGAGCACCCGGAGGAAACCCACGCACACACGGGGAGGACGTGCAGATTCCGCACAGACAGTGACCCAGCTGGGAATCGAACCTGGGACCCTGGAGCTGTGAAGCATTTATGCTAACCACCATGCTACCGTGCTGCCCACTCTTGCCTTCAAAATGAAAAAGAAGCAAAAACAATACGTGAGAGAGAGGTGAGGATTTTGTTTTAAGCAGCCATTCGTTATTGGGCTGGAGCGCACTTCCTGAATAGCGGAGGAAGTTTTGGGGGGTTTTATGAGACAACTTAAACTGAAAGTGGCGCCCACACCGTGCATGCACACTTCCGACATGGAGTGAACTGGATCGATTATCTGCAAATAGACCAGGCGCATGCTGACACGTAATGGCCGCTGGTGCAATACAGAGCAGATGGGTCATGGTGCCATCGGTACACAGTGCTGATTTGATGCCAGTGCCTCTTCTAACAGCTTGTCCTCCTTTGTGTGGCCCCTGCTCATTCTCCCAGTCATGTTTGAGTGTAAGAGAAAGACCAATTCACCCTCTCAAGCTTGGGAGCAACCGGTTTTGTGAACGAGCCTTTAAATCAGCAAACAAAAGTATACTAGCACCAACCTGTGGTGTTCTTTGTGATGCTGAATTGAGGATGGTTGGCGTAGTGTTCACAAAGACCACAAAATAGCTTTAAATTGAACAAAGCTATAAATTATTAACACTATTAATTTGGATTCAACACTTACTTCTAGATAATACACAGTTGATAATCAACTTATAATCTACACTCATCTACTACTAATCTCTACACTATAGCGTTAACAATGATCTGCTCTCACTCACACTATCTTTCCTGCAGTCTGTTCTCTAGCCTTCTCCGCAACCTCTCACTCATCAGGCTTAGCATTAATGTCTTATATACTTGTACATCTAGCTCCCTCCAGTGGTAGAGTTAGATATTTCATTAACCCTTGCAGTTCTTACATTTATGATAAAGTCACACAACTAATCCACTCACTGTAAACCTCTCACAATAATGAAAAACCACTCAAAGGTTAAAAACAACAACCAGAAGAAATATCACAGGAATTAATCTGTTTGTAGCTCATGGTTCCTTTAAATAGCACAGCTTGGGCATCTTGCCATTTAACATTGTTCAACTGTACATAGGGTGCAGGCTGCAGTGTGGAACTCCATCACTGACAAGATCATGGAGACCTCTCCCTAACAGCACAGTAGGTGTACCTGAACCCACAGGGGTTGCAGCGTTTCAAGAAGGCAGCTCACCACCAGTTTCCAAGGGCAATTCGGGATGAGCAATAAATGCTGGTCTCGCCAGCGATGCCCCCATCCCACACAGGAATTAAGAAAAATCCTTTACAGGGCCTTTATTCAAAACAGCTGAGAATTTACAAAACCACAAGCAGTGGAATAGCGGAGACTTACAAACCTTTCCCCAAGCTCTGAATTAGCGGCTGGGTGGCCCTTGCGAATAAAAAGTGTTATGAATTTGTTTTTGTAAGCTGCTATCATTTCGCTATTGATGCAGCTTAGAAAAATATAATGCAGAAAGCAGCACAGTATGCCACAATGCTCTAGTTGTAATCATCTTTTCAAGATGTCTTGTCCTTTGTGAAACATTGGAACTGAATTTATAGGGCTGGCGCTTAATATTTACTAGATGCTTCCATCTTTCAACATATTTTGGAATTGATGTAAGGACTTTTGACTGCTTTGTTCCTCGAGAGTAAACGTTTATTTTCAGTCAACATTAAACCCACAGAAAGAACCTTCCAAACTTGCAAAATACGCAGTTCTATTTTCTCACGTGTTATTTATGAAAGAAATGCAATTTAAGTAGGTTAATTGTAATATTTATCCTGCACTACCTATCTGAGCCTTCAGGATACGGCACGCAGACAGCAACCTATTAGTCACAATTTCAGAATTTCATTACTCTGTGAATTCTATTCTCCAGCGGTACCTGCACTCGGTCTGCGTTATCTGAGGCAGGCTCAGGAAGATGTGAAAAGACTGAAAGTCGAGCTGGGAGAAAGAGAGCAATAATACCTGGGGAATCGCAGAAGCACTGAGCAAAGATAGGGGAGTTTCCTGTGGGAGCATCAGGCACGTTTTGTATTTCAGATCGAAGATTTTAGGTTTGCCAACACCCTGCGCCTTTCTTCCCCGGTACTATAAAAATGACAGTCTTGCCTCCTGCTGTTTGAAAGCCAAACTTCAGCCATTGAAATGAAAAATGAAAATGGCTTATTGTCACAAGTAGGCTTCAAATGAAGTTACTGTGAAAAGCCCCTAGTCGCCACATTCCAGTGCCTGTTCGGGGAGGCTGGTATGGGAATTGAACCATGCTGTTGGCCTGCCTTGGTCTGCTGTCTGTGGTGGTATGATTTGCATAGCTGTCTGCCATTGGTGCAGAACACCGGCTTACCATTGGCCCTGGTCGGTCATGTGCCTCTCTACCGATTGGTTGAGACCAGTCATGTGACGGCTCTCCGATTGGTCGAGAGGCTGAGTTAACCACGCCTCCATACCGAGGTATAAATAGTCGGAACACCCGGCGGTCGTCCATTTTATTGTAGTCAACCGCAGGGCTAAGTTCTAGCTTATTAAAGCCTAACTTTTGTATAGCAACTCGTCTCTCGTGCAATTGATGGCTCACCACTTTCTAAGCCAGCGATTTAGCCCTGTGCTAAACAGCCCCATATTGGAAATATAAGCACCGAGAGATAAACTCATGTCCAAACAAAGCAGAGGATAGTCCGGGGTCTTGCTGCGTCCAGGTGGGCAGGCCACGCTGATGGGTGTGTGTGGGGGGGGGGCTAGTATCATCACAGCGGAGGAGAGGGGAAACTGGGGAAGAATCATTACCTTAGCGGTGGCCTCCGATTAGGCACTGTGTGTCCAAAAAGGCCGGTGCTTACTTGGCAGGCTACAAACTTGACACTTGACACCACACCACACTGCCCCCCCACCCCAATCCCAGCACTCCCACCCCCCTCCCCCCATGGATAAAGTCACAGTGCCAGCAGGAGGAGGCTCTTAATTGGTGACCAATACCTTTGATGTTACTGGTAAAATTATAATGAGGTAGGATAGGGCAGCGTAGGCAGCGCGGAAAGTCCCAGTATCAGTGGCAGATTTGTAGTTAGTGAGGACCCCAGCTTCATTTTTGCCACGAGACCTGAAGGCTAAAGACGACACCTCCTCACACCGTTAACCTTCCCATCCCTCGCCCACACTCACTTCACACCTAACCCTTGCACACCGGCTGCCTTCCCCCCAACTCCTCGCACACTGCTTCTCTCCGCCCCCCTCACACATCTCGCAATCACACTCGCTGTTCCCCCCACTCCTTGCACACACCCTCTTCTCCTCCATCCCCCTCATATACACTCTCTTCCTCCCTCCCCACTACACACCCTCCCAACACCCCGAATACTCTCTCTCTGGAGCTCAAAGGCAATGCGTTGGCAGTATAATTTCTCAATCTTGTAAAACAGTGTTTTCCTCTGTATTAATCATCTGAGTCCCCCAGACATCAGTGAAACAGTGCTATTTAAGTGAAAATTATTAGTGTCATTTGACATTTTATTTTGAGCCATGAATCAGAGAATCATTAGTCTGTAGCTCAGCTAGCAATTCATTGTGCAATTATTTAATTATGTAATTCAAATCTATTAAACACATAAATTACAAAATGTTACCTAAAAGATATGGAACAAAACTGGGAAAATAGAATTTTTAAAAATAAATTTGGAGTACCCAATTCATTTTTTTCCAATTAAGGGGCAATTTAGCGTGGCCAATACACCTACCCTGCACATCCTTTGGGTTGTGGGGGCGAAACCCATGCAAACACGGGGACAATGTGCAAACTGCATTCGGACAGTTACCCAGAGCCTGGATCGAACCTTGGACCTTGGCGCTGTGAGGCCGCAGTGCTAACCTACTGCGCCACCGTGCTGCCCTGGGAAAATAGAATTAAGATACAGATCGGCCATAATGGCAGAGCATGCACAAGCGGCTGATTGGCTTGTTCCTGTGTGCCCATCTAAATACTAATGAATGGGGCTTGGCACATGTTTGCAAACATTCATGCATCAAGCTCTTTCTCCAGTCAATTTAAACTTGTCCAGATTTCAAATAACTATCAGTCAGATAATTTTTATTTTTTTAAAAATAATTTTTATTGAAATTTTTGAAAAATGTATAACAACAGAACAATAATAATAACAATAATGAACACACCCCGGCACCCATAACAACGCATATAACGGATCCTCCCACCCCCCCAAACCCAATAAACAACAAAATAAATTAACAATAAATTAAATTAACATAAACAATGCCCCCCTGAAACCCCCCCCCCCTCCCCCCCCTCCCCCCCTCTCCCCCCCTTTCCCCCCCTTTCCCCCCCTCTCCCCCCCCCCCCCCCCCCCGGGTTGCTGCATCAGTTAGATAATTTGATAACTCACATAATACCATCGAGGAATCTGGGCGTGAATGTCCACAGTTTCTGAAAAGTAGCAACACAAATGGTCAAGGTTATTAAGAAGGCACATGGCATACTTGCCTTCATCAGCTGGGACATTGAGTACAGGAGTTGGGAAATCACGTTGCAGCTAAATAAAACCTTGTTTCCGCCGCATTTGGTGTATTTTGTGCAGTTTAGGTCGCATGAAAAGCGGTGTTAACCACTTCGGCATCAACATTCCTCGATTGTCAGGTATTCTTCCTTCCTGGGGGGCTATGTCGGCGCTGGATTGGTCTCCGCTGCTCCAGCTGGCGTGGCACACCCGGCGCAAGTTCACACATGCGCGCTACGGCCAGCGCGAATTTGCGCATGCGCATGGGTTCCCGTCTCTGCGCCGGCCCCCGGGCACTATGGCGGACACCTACAGGGGCCCCGACGCGGATGGAACCAGCCCGCCCGCCGATTGGTAGGCTCCGATCGCGGGCTAGGTCATTGTGGAGGCCCCCCCATCAGCGTCAGATCCCCTCACCCCCCCCCCCCCCCCCCCCCCCCCCCACCAGGACAGCCCCCGCAAACTGAACGTCCAGGTCCCGCCATGTGGGACCATACTTGACCCACGCTAGCAGGACTCAGCCGAACTCGGCGGGCACTTGGCCCGTCAAGTCCCAAAAGATCGCCGGGGGAGCCACTTTCAACGGTCCCCAACCAGCGTGGCGGCGTCCCCGCGGGCGCCCGGGAATCGGCGCCAGAGAATCGGCGAGCCGGCATCGGGGCAGCGTGGTGCGATTCTCGCGCCCCTCCCCGGGGATTCTCCGACCCGACACGGTGTCAGAGAACCCCGGCCCATATTTGTGGCACTTTATAAATGCCTTCTGAAAATCAGAATATTCTGTAGCCACTGGTCTCACCCCTTATTTATCTTGCTAGCTACATCATGAAAAACCTGAAGAGATTTGTCAAGCATGAGCTCCCATTCATAAAACTGTATTGATTCCATCTAATCATATTGTTATATCCCAAGTGCTCTCCAACAATGCTCTGAATAAGGAATTCTCGTACTTCTGCTTCACCTGCTCTATAGTTCCCTGATTGTTTTCTCTCTCTCTCATTCCTTGCACAATGGGGTTACCTTTTTCACCTTTCAAAGAATGCAGACCACTCCAGAATCCAGGAAATTTTGAAGACCAAAACCAATACTTTCACCAAGTGTGCAGCCACCCATTATAAACTCCCAGGATCGAGGTGGTCAGATCCAGAGAATGGTTAGTTTTTACTCCTTTTAATTTCTCCAGGAAATTTTCTTTGCCCACGTGAATTACGTTAATTTCCACACTCTCATTAGACCTTTGGGGGGCGATTCTCCCATATTCGGCCCAAGAGTTTGCACCATATTGAATGCCGTCACAATGGTGCGAACCGGACCCGGTTACGTACGATTCTGGCCCCCACAGGGCGCCAGCACGGCGCTGGAGTGGTTCACGCCCCTCCAGTCTCCTTTCGTGGCGCCCGCCAACCCGCACATGCGCAGTTGGGCCAGCTCCATCCAGCGCATGCGTGGGGACTTCTTTAGCGCACCAGCCCTGACTCAAGATGGAGTTGGTGTTCAAGGGCCGGCCGCGGCAGAAAGTAAGCCCGGGGGAGAGACCAACCCGCCGATCGGTGGACCCCAATTGTGGGCCAGACCCCACCGGAGACACCCCCCCCCCCCGGTAAAGGAGACCCCCCCCACAGGCCGACCCCACCGACCGATCACGCAGAGTTCCAGCCGGCAGTGACCAGGGGTGAACGGCGCCAGCGGGACTCTGTCATATCGGCGCGGCTGCTCGGCCCATTCGGGTTGGAGAATCGGCGGCCCCACCAATTCCAGCGACCCCCGGCCGGCACTGCGCCAAACTGGGCGGGGCAAATGGCGCCGATTCTCTGTATCTCGGGGAATCACCGCAACCGCGCCACGACGGCCCGACGCCAGCACGCGATTCTCCGAGATACAGAGAATCGGCGCCATTTGTCGAGATGCTCCAGGGATGAGTGTAGGGCCAGGGAGGTGGTGTCTGCTGTGGACCAGTTGTGGCGGTATGCAAATTGCAGTTGATCAGGCATTCTGGGAGTATGGAGTTGATGTGTCTCATGACTAACCTCTCAAACCACTTCATAATGATAGATGTCAAGGCCACCAGACAGTAGTCATTGAGGCACGTTGCCTCACTCTTCTTTGGCACCGGTATGATGATGGTCTTCTTGAAGCAGGTGGGAACTTCAAAACGAAGTAGAGAGAGGTTGATGATGTCCACGAGCACACCTGCCAGTTGGTCCACAGGATCTGAGTGCATGACAAGGGACTCAATCATGACACGTTGCTTTCTGAGGATTCACTTTCAAGAAGGCCATCTGACTTTGGAAGCTGTGGTGGTAGGTATGGGTGTGTTCGAGGCAGCTGGGGCTCTCGAAAGCGGTTTGATGGTTTCTTGTTCGAACTGAGCACAGAATGCATTGAGTTCATCGGGGAGGGGTGCGCTGCTGCTGGAGATTCTATGCGGCTTTGCTTTGTAGCCCATTATGTTGCTCAAGTCTTGTCACAACTGACGAGAGTCAGTGTCGTTAGTCTGTAACTCTAGTTTAGTCTGGTATTGTCTCTTGGCATCCCTGGTGGCTTTGCGGAGGTCATATCTTAATTTCTTGAGGGGCAGCACGGTGGCACAGTGGTTAGCATTTCTGCCTACGGCGCTGAGGACCCAGGTTCGATCCCGGCTCTGGGTCACTGTCCGTGTGGAGTTTTCACATTCTCCCCGTGTCTGCGTGGGTTTCACCCCCCACAACCCAAAGATGTACAGGGTAGGTAGATTGGCCACTCTAAATTGCCCCTTAATTGGAAAAAATAATTGGGTACTCTAAATTTATTTTTAAAAATAAAATAAATACCTGAATATTTTGCATAGGTCAGGGTCACCTGCCTCAGAACTGGCCTTCAGTAGGGAATGAATCTCTCGATTAAACCATGGTTTCCGATTGGGGAATGTACGTACTACCTTCTTTGGCATGCAATCTTTTACACATTTGCTGATGAAGTCTATGATGGTGGTGGCATACTCATTTAGGCTGGCCGCTGAGTTCTTAATACGGACCAGTCCACTGACTCCAAGCAGTCACGTGGGAGCTCATCTGTTGCCTCGGCCCAGCATTGCACGGATGAAAAGCAATAGGTCCATGGTCGGCCCATTGGGAACTTGCTCAGCATGCCAAACATCAGGATGAGGGTGAGTTAGGAGCCAAGAAGGGGCGCAAGACAGGAGCATACCATGACTCTGAATGTTCTTCGCAATGGTATGTGCAATGGTCTCTGCTGTAGCTGGCCCCCCACTAATGTGGTGAAGCAACCCCTTCATCAGACTGGCTCAGGAGATGCAGACATGCCTGTCACTCAGCTGAATGCTGCTGACTGGTCTCGATGGGACCAGGTACGAGCAGATCCCAAATCGTGAGCTCTGTGCCTGAAAATCTTCAGGCACATAACTTTGCTGCGGCGTTAGATTGTAGGGGGAGGGGGAGAAACACATTTCATCTGTCAGCAAAATAATGCTGCTGTCAGATTTGTTTAATGTTAAAGTCTCCCGACAATTGTGTATTTTTTAATCTTTCCAACTCAGTTTTGCTCTTGCAAGAACATCTAATGCACTGAGAGTAATGGTCCCCGCTGAGCACACAGCAGAATGTGAACAGCCCTTGTATGCATTATTCAATCCTTGTTCTGTTCAGAGTTATTTGTGTGTTGTTTGGAATAGAGCATTGCTCAGTAGTCAGGGCTTACCCACCCTCTGTGTGAAAAGAATGCTTCTGATGACCACCACATTACTCTTTCCATTTTTAGTGACTGCAGTTATTTCATTAATTTCGGCATTGTGGTTGGGGCATGATGCTCACATTTTAATAGCTTACCTTCAATCCTGCAGGTCAATCTGTTAAAATGTCCCCCCACTAGCCATTCAACTCACACTTGATGTGATTTGATTTATTATTGTCACCTGTATTAGTATACAGTGAAAAGTATTGTTTCTTGCATGCTGTACAAACAATGCATACCGTACATAAGGAAGGAAGGAGGGACTGCAGATTATAATGTTACAGTTATAGCAAGGTGTAGAGAAAAGATCAACTTAATACGAGGTAGGTCCATTCAAAAGTCTGATGGCAGCAGGGCAGAAGCTGTTTTTGAGTCGGTTGGTACGTGACCTCAAACTTTGGTATCTTTTTCCTGACGGAAGAAGGTGGAAGAGAGTATGTCCGGGGTGCGTGGGGTCTTTAATTATGCCGGCTGCATTTCTGAGGCAGCGGGAATTATAGATGGAGTCAATGGATGGGAGGCTGGTTTGCGTGATGGACTGGGCTACATTCACAACCTTTACCTGCGGGCTTGGGCAGAGCAGGCTCCATTCCAAGCTGTGATACAACCAGAAGGAATGCTTTCTTTGATGCATCTGCAGAAGGTTTACAACACCAGGTTAAAGTCCAACATGTCTCACCTGAGGAAGGAGCAGTGCTCCGAAAGCTAGTGTTTGAAACAAACCTGTTGGACTTTAACCTGGTGTTGTAAGACTTCTTACTGTGCTCATCCCAGTCCAACGCCGGCATCTCCACATCTGCAGAATTTGGTGAGGGTCGTAGCTGACGTGCCAAATTTCCTTAGTCTTCAGAGAAAGTAGAGTCGTTGGTGGGTTTTCTTAACTATAATGTTGGCATGGGGGGAGCAGGACAGTCTGTTGGTGATCTGTACACCTAAAAACTTGAAGCTCTTATTCTTTGTAGCCTGACTGACCACAGATTGAAATATTCTCAAACGTGTGCAAATGCTTTGAATGATGTTTTAATGTAAAGCGTACAGGAACTTGGGTAACGGAGTAGGTCATTTATAGAATCTGAACAGGGCAAAGGGAGGTCATTCGGCCCAATTGAGTCTGCACCGAACCTCCAAAAGAGCACCCAACCTCGGCCCACTCCCCCCCACCCAACCCCAACCCCCATCCCCGTAATCCCACCTAACCTACACACATTTGGAAACCATCTAACATGCACACCTTTGGACTATGGAAGAAAACCCACGCAGACACGGGGGGAATGTGCAAACTCCACACCCAAGGCCAGAATCAGACCTGGGTCCTTGGTGCTGTGAGGCAGCAGTGCTAACCACTGTGCCACCGTGTCTCCCATGGCACCTGCCCCATCATTCAACTAGATCATATGATGATCTACCTCAGCGCCATTTTCATATGCTATCCCCATATACCTTTTGATCGAGGAATCTATTGGTCTTTGTATTGAATACACTCATTGACGGAGCTTCCACAGCCCTCTGGGCTGGAGAATTCCAAAGATTTGCCACTTTCTGAGTGAGGAAATGTCTCATCATCTCAATCCTAAATGGAGTGTCGGCCCTTCTGAAACTATCAGCTAATTAAAGAAATTGGCCTTATTTTTTTGCAATGGTGGAGATCCTTTCTATTGTCACAAAAATGGCTGTTCGGGCCCAGATCTGAACTTAGAATCATAGAATCATACACTCATAGAATTTACAGTGCAGAAGGAGGCCATTAAGCCCATTAAGTCTGCACCGGCCCTTGGAAAGAGCACCCTACCCAAGTCCACACCATCACTATCCCCGTAACCCCATAACCCACCCAACCTTTTTGGACATTAAGGGGCAATTTAGCACGACCAATCCACCTAACCTGCACATCTTTGGACTGTGGGAGGAAACCGGAGCACCCAGAGGAAACCCACGCAGACATGGGGAGAACGTGCAGACTCCGCACAGACAGTGAAAAAGCCGGGAATTGAACCTGGGACCCTGGAGCTGTGAAGCAACTGTGCTAACCACTGTGCTACTGTGCTGCCCCCAGCATACATAGGTTAGCATTTTAGTTGGGGTGGGAGTGGAAGGGTGTATTTGTGTTGTGGAGATTGGGAATAAGATGAGGGTTAATTAGGGTAGGTTGAAAATTGCACAGTCATTCGTCATGGAGTCATTTGTTCAGATGAAACAGAAGTCACCTCCAGTCATGTTAGATCTTCATCAAGTGGGACAGGGAAGCACAGCGTGCGCAGATTAGTAGCAAATCTAAACTTTGTGGAATTGCTGGATAAGTGAGGTGTCCGTTTGCTGGGCGAAGGTACCTATTTGATATGATCCCAGATTTCCTTTACTGGTAGTCCAGTGCCCTGTGGGAGAGGGATGATGCCCTTTGGAGTTGTTCAAAGTAGACTTGAATTTAACCCAGACAAATGTGAGCTGATGCATTTTGGTAGATCCAATTCTGGTGGGAGCTACAAAATAAATGGCAGAACCATCAGGAGCATAGATACACAGAGAGACCTGGGCATGAAGGCCCACAGATCCTTAAAAGTGGCTGTACAGGTGGAAATGGTGGTAAAGAAAGCATATGGCATGCTTGCCTTCATAAGACGGGGTATCGAGTATAACAGCTGGCAAATTATGTTAAGTTTGCAGATGATACAAAGATCTGTAGAGGGACAAATAGTATTGAGGAAGCAGATGGGCTGTAGAAGGATTTGGACAGGCTAGGAGAGTGGGCAAAGAAGGGGAAGATGGTATACAATGTGGAAAAGTGTGCGATTATGCACTTTGGAAGGAGAAATGGAGGCAGAGACTATTTTCTAAATGGGGAGATGCTTAAGAAATCAGAAGCACAAAGGGACTTGGGAGTCCTTGTTCAGGCTTCTCTTAAAGTTAATGTGCAGGTTCAATCGGCAGTTAGGAAGGCAAATGCAATGTTAGCATTCATGTCGAGAGGGCTAGAATACAAGACCAGGGATGTACTTCTGAGGCTGTATAAGGCTCTGGTCAAACCCCATTTGCAGTATTGTGAGCAGTTTTGGGCCCCGTATCTAAGGAAGGATGTGCTGGCCTTGGAAAGGGTCCAGAGGAGGTTCACAAGAATAATCCCTGGAATGAAAAGCTTGTCGTATGAGAAACGGTTGAGGACTCTGGGTCTGTACTTGTTGGAGTTTAGAAGGATGAGGGGGGATCTTATTGAAACTTACAGGATACTGCGAGGCCTAGATAGAGTGGACGTGCAGAGGATATTTCCACTTGTAGGAAAAACTAGAACCAGAGGACACCATCTCAGACTAAAGGGACGATCCTTCAAAACAGAGATGAGGGCAAATTTGTTCGGCCAGAGGGTGGTGAATCTGTGAAACTCTTTGCCGCAGAAGGCTGTGGAGGCCAAATCACTGAGTGTCTTTAAGACAGAGATAGATAGATTCTTGATTAATAAGGGGATCAGGGGTTATAGGGAGAAGGCAGGAGAATGGGAATGAGAAAAATATCAGCCATGATTGAATGGCGGAGCAGACATGATGGGCCGAGTGGCCTAATTCTGCTCCTATGTCTTATGGTCTTATGATCTAATTATATAGAACGTTGGTTAGGCCACATTTGGAATACCATGTCGAATTCTGGTCACCGCACTACCAGAAGGACGTGGAGAGAGTACAAAAAATGTTCACCAGAATGTTGCCTGGTATGGAGGGTATTAGGTATGAGGAGGAATTGAATAAACTAGGATTATTCTCCCTAGAGAGACGGAGGCTGAGGGACGACCTGATAGAACTTTATAAAATTATTAGGAGTATAGATAGGGTGAACAGCTGGAGGCTTTTTCCCAGGGCGGAAATGACAATTACAAGGGGGCACAGGTTCCAGGTGAGGGGGGGAAAGGTTCAGTGGAGATGTGCGGGGGAAGTTTTTTACACAGAGGGTGGTGGTGGCCTGGAATGAACTGCCAAGTGAGGTGGTTGAGGCAGATACATTAGCGACCTTTAAGACTTATCTGGAAAGGCACATGAACAGACGGGGTATAGAAGGATACAGGCGGTTGGTCTTGATAGGACACTTGATCGGCGCAGGCTTGGAGGGCTAAAGGGCCTGTTCCTGTGTTGTATTGTTCTTTGTTCTTCGAACGTGTGTAATAATTGCACAAACCCATTGGAACTGAAAAGCACATTGGGACGGCCCAAAGCAAATCCCAAAAGGAACTGCCAAAAAGAACTGACAAGCAGTTGAGAAATTAAAACTCCTGCTCTTTAAATATTTGGGGGAAAAGCCTGTCCCCAGTGTTTAAAGAAAATCAGTGCCCCGTATTTCACTTTGAATTTTCATGTAAGCCTGAGGGTTATCATTGCTAGATTACTGATGTCACAATCTTCAATTATCACAGTGGGGTGTCAGTCGCAGAATCCCCTCGGTGCAGAAGGAGCCCATTCAGCCCATTAACTCTGCATCGACCCTCTGAAATAACACTGAGCCTAAGCCCATCTCCCCGCACTATCCCTACAACCTCTTAACCTAAATTACACATCCCTGGACACGAAGGGGCAATTTATCATGGCCAATCCACCTACATTGCACAGATTATGCAAACTCCACACAGACAGAATTGAAGGCCGGAATTGAACCCAGGTCCCTGGCACTGTGAGGCACCAGAGCTAACCACTGTGCCGCCGTGCCGCTCAATCAGTTTACAGATTGGTTGTCAGCTCCAATTGGTTGTAGTCTCTGAAGTGGGACTATGAACTTTAATGCTTGATATCTAAGGGATTAATGGAGGTTAAATGCAGTGAACGGGATTTTATCAATTATTTTAAATAGTGAATTCTTTAACAGACAAATCAATAACTTAATAACTGTTTTATCTTATTTTATTATTTTTTCGTGAGATGTGGGCATCCGTTGGCTAGTTCAGAATTTATTGTCCATCGCTAATTGTCCTTGCAAAAGTGACCGTGAGTCACTTTCTTGAACTGTTATGGCCCATGTGGTATACATACACCCACAGCACTGTGAGGAAGAGAGTACCAGCTCTCCGACCCAGTGACGGCAAAGGATTGGTGAGATAGTTCCAAGCCAGGATGATTTGCGGCTGGAGGGGAATTTGTAGGTGGTGGTGTTCCCATGATTTTATAGGAGGTCCTGGTCATGGATTTGGAAGCTGCTGTAGAAGGAGGTTTGGTGAGTTACTTGTGAATGGGACACACTGTTGCTTCTGCACATCGGTGGCGGCATCAGTGGATATTGAAGGTGGTGGATGTGCTTACTTTGTCCTGGATGACGTTGAGCTTCTTGGAGCTGCACTCATTCAAGCAAGTAGAGAGCATTCCATCATGCTCCTCACTTTGTCCATTGCAGATGGTGGACAGATTTTGGGTGGTCAGGAGGTGAGTTACTCGCCGCAGAACCCTTAGCCCCTGACGTGCTCTTGTAGCCACAGTATTTATTTACATGGCTCGTCAAGTTCAGTATCTGGTCAATGGTAACTGCCAGATTGTTGGCAGTGAGGTGATGAGTGATGGTAATGCCTTTGAATGTCAAGGGAAATGGTTGGATTCTCTCTTGTTGGATTCCTGATGCTCTTTTCGCCTGGATGTTATTTGCCACTTTCCAAATCTGAATGTTGTCCAGCCCTTGCTGCATATGAGCACAGACTGTTTCACCTCATATCAGCAGGTGTCGGCAGCTGCAGCCAGGTACTCTACGCTGCTGTCCTGCTAGCCCCCAGCAAATGGGGAATCGGGGGTCGTTTTGCACCAATTTTCCTGGCATAAAACAACACCGTTCCCACGCCGGCGTGGGGACGTAGCCCCAGAATTGGAGAATCCGGCCCCCTGTCTGCATGTCCATTCTGTCGCAGAGGAAATCACTTGCCATACAGTACGCATCTGGTTTGGCCATAGAATATAACCACATGCCCTCGAAGACTTTCACAGCCAGCGGATGCTGGAGAATGCTGATCGTTTCATCAATGTTGTTCAGTAGCTGCAGACAAAGTTCCTGTATATGCTGTCTGCGTGACCTGAAATATCCGGGTCGTACAGTTGTGGCATTCAGAGTCTCTAAACCTTTAAATTGGCTAAAGAAAGGTGTAAAATATGTGGCGATGTAACATGTTTTAAGTGGTTCAAGGTACCTTCTACATTTTCTTTCCATTTGGTTTGATACCACAGTGGATTTAGGCTTCACGTGAAACAGAAATGGAGCAAGATTTGCTCCCTCAGGTAGCCACTTGGTTACATCAGAAACTTAACATGGCGCAAAGCATATTTATACTCAGTTAAAACTGAAGTGCAGTTGTACCCTAGTATAGCATTGTGACATTGCCCCATTCCTCCTGGTACCTGTTGTGTTATGTACTCTGGGGTAACACAGGCTGCAATTGGATGCAGCTTTAATCAAAAGATACTCCAGACCTTGAAGTTAGTTCAATCTGGTTTATTGAAGCTGTAGCACAGTTAGCACAGTTCTCTATGAGTTCGACTCTCTGTTAATCTAAGTATGGTTACCGTGTCTGACTGAACCAGACTAGCTCTTAGCCATGTGCTGGAGGTATGATACTGTACATACACCCTGACTCACTCTGTAGATCAGTGGAAAGAGGCGGAGTGTGAGTGCCTCGTGCCTTTTATAGTGAGATACCACCCCTGAGTGTACTGCCTGCTCATTGGTCATGTCCTGTTCTCTGTGTTCATTAGTTGCCTGTCTGTGCCTGTCTGTATATCATTATCTGCATGTCTGCATATCATGACAGTACCATTCATTAGACAGCTTCAAAGACTTGCAAACACTTTGCCTGATTTTTTTTTCTGGCTCAGGAAACTGACTGATGCTCGAAATGTCAGATTGTGTGCACCTCCTCAGAGCAAAGATTTGTCAGAATTCCAGTGATCACCGCATGGATCTCAAAACCAGTTTCCCTGCGACAATGAAATTAGTTTCCCCGCTTACAACTGATGGAACAGCAAAGGTCTTATGATTGCTCCAAATAGGGCATTAATTATTTAATACACGCTAATTAGGACTCTTCATATTTCGCTGGTTGGGTACACGAGTAAACAAGTTGGATGAGTTCCCCTCGGAGACCAGGGAAAGATAATCGCCTTCTTTTGATTACAGTGAGGGAAAATTTAGTACAATCATGGAGTAATTAAGGAAAAGAAAATGAGTCAGTGTTGAATTTGTGCACAGGTGTCAGCTACACATGCGATGCGAGTGTCTTTGAAGGAGCTATTTAATGAAGCGAGGCAGCTCAGGAATTAATGAGCACGGCATCCTGTGCAGGGTGGGCGGGGGGGGGGGGGGGGGGGGGGGGGGAAGAAACAAAACAGCAGCAGGAAATCAAATGACATGATGCACTGCAGCAACTCTGCAGGGCTCCTTTGGCAGACCTCCCCCCGATATCCATACTACCTTAGTGTTCAAGCAACAGCATAGACTGACTGGAGCATTCTACTGTCTGCTCATTTTACATAAGAACATAAGAACTAGGAGCAGGAGTAGGCCATCTGGCCCCTCGAGCCTGCTCCACCATTTAATGAGATCATGGCTGTTATTTTGTGGACTCAGCTCCACTTTCCGGCCCGAACACCATAACCCTTAATCCCTTTATTCTTCAAAAAACTATCTATCTTTATCTTAAAAACATTTAATGAAGGAGCCTCAACTGCTTCACTGGGCAAGGAATACCATAGATTCACAACCCTTTCGGTGAAGAAGTTCCTCCTAAACTCAGTCCTAAATCTACTTCCCCTTATTTTGAGGCTATACCCCTAGCTCTGCTTTCACCCGCCAGTGGAAACAACCTGTCCGCATCTATCCTAGTTATTCCGTTCATAATTTTATATGTTTCTATAAGATCCACCCTCACCCTTCTAAATTCCAATGAGTACAGTCCCAGTCTACTCAACCTCTCCTCGTAATCCAACCCCTTCAGCTCTGGGATTAACCTAGTGAATCTCCTCTGCACACCCTCCAGTGCCAGTATGTCCTTTCTCAGGTAAGGAGACCAAAACTGAACACAATACTCCAGGTATGGCCTCACTAACACCTTATACAATTGCAACATAACCTCCCTAGTCTTAAACTCTATCCCTCTAGCAATGAAGGACAAAATTCCATTTGCCTTCTTAATCACCTGTTGCACCTGTAAACCAACTTTTTGCGACTCATGCGCTAGCACACCCAGGTCTCTCTGCACAGCAGCATGTTTTAATATTTTATCATTTAAATAATAATCTCTTTTGCTGTTATTCCTACCAAAATGGATAACCTCATATTTGTCAACATTGTATTCCATCTGCCAGATACTAGCCCATTCACTTAACCTATCCAAATCCCTCTGCAGACTTCTGGTATCCTCTGCACTTTTTGCTTTACCACTCATCTTAGTGTCATCTGCAAACTTGGACACATTGCCCGTGGTCCCCAACTCCAAATCATCTATGTAAATTGTGAACAATTGTGGGCCCAACACTGATCCCTGAGGGACACCACTAGCTACTGAACACTAATCCCTGAGGGACACCACTAGCTACTGATTGCCAACCAGAGAAACACCCATTAATCCCCACTCTTTGCTTTCTATTAATTAACCAATCCTCTATCCATGCTACTACTTTATTTACCATTAATACCATGCATCTTTATCTTATGCAGCAACCTTTTTGTGTGGCACCTTGTCAAAGACTTTCTGGAAATCCAGATATACCACATCCATGTGGTATATCCATGAGGTAATGTCCTCAAAAAATTCCACTAAATTGGGTTAGGGACGACCTGCCCTTTATGAACCCAAGCTGTGTCTGTCCAATGGGACAATTTCCATCCAGATGCCTCACTATTTCTTCCTTGATGATAGATTCCAGCATCTTCCCTATTACCGAAGTTGAGCTCACTGGCCTATAATTACCCGCTTTCTGCCTACCTCCCTTATTGAACCTTGGAAAATGAAAGAGCGTGTCAAGCACTAGTTTGTGTGGATGGAAATTCTATCTACTTATTTTTTAAGCCTCATTTCTTTCCTCTGACGTCTGTCAACAACAGTCCGCAGGAGAATCAGGATACTAATTGTGCAGCAGAACCTACCCTCATGCAGTGTCTTTCAGAAGCTCAAGACATTCCAAAAGCAACAAAGGGCTTTTGGAGTGTAGCCACTGTTGAAATCTCCTTCAAAATCTGCTGTGGGGAGCAGTAGGGCAGCAGAGCAGAGCTTCTGATTGGCTGTTCAGGGGAGATTTGCATACGTGCAGTCCGGTCAGCGTAAGTTGAAGGTGTACCTGCGCAAGTGACCCGAGGAGTTCGAGGGAAGGAAAGCATCCAGCAGAAGGCAGCAGAGCAGAGCTTCTGATTGGCTGTTCCGGGAAGATTTGCATACGTGCAGTACGGTCAGCGTAAGTTGAAGGTGTAGCTGCGCAAGTGACCTGAGGAGTTCGAGGGAAGGAAAGCATCCAGCAGAGGGCAGCAGAGCAGAGCTTCTGATTGGCTGTTCCGGGGAGATTTGCATACGTGCAGTACGGTCAGCGTAAGTTGAAGGTGGTTTGTGAAGGGGTTGTTCTCAAGTGACAGCTTTACCCAAAACACTACTTACGTAGTTTCTCCCACCCATCCTCCTCCTCTAATCAAAAAAAAAGTTATGTCCGTCGGATTGCTAAACTAACAAGTTTTTTTTTTAGTTTTTAGTTTTCAGTAGTTGGGAAGTTAGTTCAGTGGGAATGGAGGCTAGGGCAGTTGAATGTTCCTCCTGCAGAATGTGGGAGGAAAGGGTCACCTCCAGTGTCCCTGCTGACTACATCTGCGGGAAGTGCACCCAACTCCAGCTCCTCGGGAACCGCGTTAGGGACCTGGAGCTGGAGCTGGATGAACTTTGGATCATTCGGGAGGCGGAGGGGGTTATTGAGAGGAGTTATAGGGAGGTAGTCACACCTCAGGTAAAAGAAGAAGGTAGATGGGTTACCGTCAGGGGAGGGAGAGGGAAGCGGCAGGCAGTGCAGGGATCCCCTGTGATCGTTCCCCTCTATAACAAGTATACCGTTTTGGATACTGTTGAGGGGGACGACTTACCAGGGGTAAGCAATGCGGCACAGGTCTCTGGCACAGAGTCTGTCCCTGTTGCTCAGAAGGGAAGGGAGAAGAGGAACAGAGCACTTGTCATTGGGGACTCCATAGTTAGAGGAACAGACAGGAGGTTATGTGGGAACAAAAGAGACTCACGGTTGGTGTGTTGCCTCCCAGGTGCCAGGGTTTGTGATGTCTCTGATCGTGTTTTTGGGATCCTTAAGGGGGAGGGGGAGCAGCCCCAAGTCATGGTCCACATAGGTACCAACGACATAGGTAGGAAGAGAGATGGGGATTTGAGACAGAAATTCAGGGAGCTAGGGTGGAAGCTGAGAGCTAGAACAAACATAGTTGTTATCTCTGGGTTGTTACCCGTGCCACGTGCTAGCGAAGTGAGAAATAAGGAAAGAGAGGAGTTGAACACATGGCTACAGGGATGGTGCAGGAGGGAGGGTTTTGGTTTCCTGGATAATTGGGGCTCATTCTGGGGTAAGTGGGACCTCTACAAACAGGATGGTCTTCACCTGAATCAGAGGGTTACCAATATCCTGGGGGGGGAGATTTGCTAGTGCTCTTCGGAGGGGATTAAACTAATTCAGCAGGGGGATGGGAACCTAAATTGTAGTCCCAGTGTACAGGATGTTGAGGTCAGGGATAGGGTTAAAAGTTCGAAAGAGGGCACTGGCAAGCAAGACGCTGGCTTGAAGTATGTCTACTTCAACGCCAGGAGCATCCGGAATAAGGTGGGAGAGCTTGCAGCATGGGTTGGTACCTGGGATCTCGATGTTGTGGCGATTTCGGAGACATGGGTAGAGCAGGGACAGGATTGGTTGCTGCAGGTTCCAGGATTTAGATGTTTCTGTAAGAACAAAGAAGATGGTAAAAGGGGGGGGGGGGTGGCATTGTTAATCAAGGAAAGTATTACGGCGGTAGAAAGGACGTTTGAGGACTCGTCTACTGAGGTAGTATGGACCGAGGTTAGGAACAGGAGAGGAGAGGTCACCCTGTTGGGAGTTGTCTATAGACCTCCGAATAGTTCCAGAGATGTAGAGGAAAGGATTGCAAAGATGATTCTCAACAGGAGTGAGAGTAACAGGGTAGTTGTTATGGGGGACTTTAACTTTCCAAATATTGACTGGAAATACTATAGTTCGAGTACTATAGATGGGTCAGTTTTTGTGCAGTGTGTGCAGGAGGGTTTTCTGACACAGTATGTAGACAGGCCAACAAGTGGCGAGGCCACATTGGATTTGGTACTGGGTAATGAACCCGGCCAGGTGTTAGATTTAGATGTAGGTGAGCACTTTGGTGATAGTGATCACAATTCGGTTATGTTTATTTTAGCGATGGGCAGGGATAGGTATATACCGCAAGGCAAGAATTATAGCTGGGGGAAAGGCAATTATGATGCTATTCGGCAAGATTTAGGATGTACAGGATGGGGAAGGAAACTGCAGGGGATGGGTACAATCAAAATGTGGAGCTTTTTCAAGGAACAGCTACTGCGTGTCCTTGATAAGTATGTACCTGTCAGGCAGGGAGGAAGTTGTCGAGCAAGGGAACCGTGGTTTACTAAGGAAGTTGAAGCACTTGTCAAGAGGAAGAAGAAGGCTTATGTTAGGATGCGACATGAAGGCTCAGTTAGGGCACTTGAGAGTTACAAGTTAGCCAGGAAGGACCTAAAGGGAGAGTTAAGAAGAGCGAGGAGAGGACACGAAAAGTCGTTGGTGGATAGGATCAAGGAAAACCCTAAGGCTTTCTATAGGTATATCAGGAACAAAAGAATGACTAGAGTAAGATTAGGGCCAATCAAGGATAGTAGTGGAAAGTTGTGTGTGGAATCAGAGGAGATAGGGGAAGCGTTAAATGGATATTTTTCATCAGTGTTTACACTGGAGAAAGACAATGTTGTCGAGGAGAATACTCAGGTTCAGTCGACCAGGCTAGATGGAATTGAGGTTCATAAGGAGGAGGGTGTTAGCAATTTGGAAAGTGTAAAAATAGATAAGTCCCCTGGGCCAGATGGGATTTATCCTAGGATTCTCTGGGAAGCCAGGGAGGAGATTGCAGAGCCTTTGTCCTTGATCTTCATGTCGTCTTTGTCAACAGGAATAGTGCCGGAAGACTGGAGGATAGCAAATGTTGTCCCCTTGTTCAAGAAGGGGAGTAGAGAGAACCCTGGTAATTATAGACCTGTGAGCCTTACTTCGGTTGTGGGTAAAATGTTGGAAAAGTTTATAAGAGATAGGGTTTATAATCATCTTGAAAAGAACAAGTTGATTAGCGATAGTCAACACGGTTTTGTGAAGGGTAGGTCATGCCTCACAAAACTTATTGAGTTTTTTGAGAAGGTGACCAAACAGGTGGATGAGGGTAAAGCGGTTGATGTGGTGTATATGGACTTCAGTAAGGCGTTTGATAAGGTTCCACACGGTAGGCTATTGCAGAAAATAAGGAAGTATAGGATTGAAGGTGATTTAGCAGTTTGGATCAGTAATTGGCTAGCTGAAAGAAGACAGAGGGTGGTGGTTGATGGCAAATCTTTATCCTAGAGTTCAGTTACTAGTGGTGTAGCGCAATGATCTGTTTTGGGGCCACTGCTGTTTGTCATTTTTATAAATGACCTGGAAGAGGGTGTAGAAGGATGGGTTAGCAAATTTGCAGATGACACGAAGGTCGGTGGAGTTGTGGATAGTGCTGAAGGATGTTATAGGATACAGAGGGACATAGATAAGCTGCAGAGCTGGGCTAAGAGGTGGCAGATGGAGTTTAATGCGGAAAAGTGTGAGGTGGTTCACTTTGGAAGGAGTAACAGGAATGCAGAGTACTGGGCTAATGGAAGATTCTTGGTAGTGTAGATGAACAGAGAGATCTTGGCATCCAGGTACATAAATCCCTGAAAGTTGCCACCCAGGTTAATAGGGCTGTAAGAAGGCCTATGGTGTGCTAGCCTTTATCA
The DNA here is from genome assembly GCF_902713615.1 of Scyliorhinus canicula. Taxonomy (NCBI): domain Eukaryota; kingdom Metazoa; phylum Chordata; class Chondrichthyes; order Carcharhiniformes; family Scyliorhinidae; genus Scyliorhinus; species Scyliorhinus canicula. Next base: position 189,851,331 of record NC_052154.1, on the reverse strand, counting down.
GTAGGGGGATTGAGTTTCGGAGCCACAAGGTCATGCTGCAGCTGTACATAACTCTGGTGCGGCCGCTCCTGGGAGTACTGCGTGCAGTTCGTGGTCACCACATTATAGGAAGGATGTGGAAGCTTTGGAAGGGTTCAGAGGAGATTTACTAGGATGTTGCCTGGTATGGAGGGAAGGTCTTACGAGGAAAGGCTCAGGGACTTGAGGTTGTTTCATTAGAGAGGAGAAGGCTGAGAGTTGACTTGATAGAGACATATAAGATAGTCAGAGGGTTAGATAGGTTGGACAGTGAGAGTCTCTTTCCTCGGATGATGATGACCAACACAAGGGGACATAGCTTTAAATTGAGGGGTAGCAGATATAGGACAGATGTCAGAGGCAGTTTCTTTACTCAGAGAGTAGTAGGGGTGTGGAATGCCCTGCCTGCAACAGTAGTAGACTCGCCAACTTTAAGGGTATTTAAGAGGTCACTGGATAGACATATGGATGCAAATGGAATAGTGCAGGTCAGATAGGCTTCAGATGGTTTCACGGGTCGGCGCAACATCGAGGGCCGAAGGGCCCGTACTGCGCTGTAATGTTCTATGTTCTACACCGCCAGGGTCCCAGGTTCGATTCCCCGCTGGGTCACTGTCTGTGCGCAGTCAGCACATTCTCCCCTTGTCTGTGTGGGTTTCCTCCGGGTGCTCCGGTTTCCTCCCACAGTCCAAAAGATGTGCAGGTTAGGTGGATTGGCCATTATAAATTGCCCTTAGTGTTCAAAAAAAAAAGGTTAGGAGGGGTTATTGGGTTACGGGGATAGGCTTAAGTGTGTCGGTGCAGACCCGATGGGCCAAATGTCCTCCTTTTGCACTGTATGTTCTCTGTTCTAATATGTATCTCCTTTAATTACATGGGCATTGTGTGGAGATGTTTAAGGTAAATGTCAAGACAGAAAATGCATGTTATCATTTGTGGTGCAATAGCCCCTATTGTATTTGACCCTCCCCTGGAAAAAATCTCATGAAACATTTTTTCCCTTATTTTCTTTTAATTTTGCAACATGGGTAACTTTAATTAGGACTTGCTGGAATTCACAGGGCCTGCACATTGAGATATTTAAAGCTGGACCAGAACTCCAATCTAGCATGGGAGTAGAGTACAGTAAGGGTAGGGAGAGGATTTGGGATCTGTCTGTGCAGGATCTGGAAGCTGACAGCAGCCTAATGGTGGCAGTGGATTCCTGGGACAGAAGCAGATTTTTCCTCCCACTTTCTCAAAAAGAGCACAGATGTCCCTGGGTTCTGCACTTACCGCGTTTGCTCTTCTTCCATGTGTGTTGCCCCATGAGAGGGTAAGGAAAAGGAGTAGAGGATGAAATCAGTGAGGATGAGAATTAAGAGGTGGGAAGAAGACTTCCGGTGGTGGCGATGACTTAGAAAGCCGCACATTGGGAGCTCCCATTTTAAACGGACTTTTCGGCTCTTTTTAGAGCCCAAAACGGAAATTTTTCGACGTCTCCCGGTGGGAGAAGGTGTGCTGATCGACTTTCCCCGCAGTCCATGACTCGAACTCGGAGTGGAAAGAGGGAAAAAACGGCAGCAGCTCCCCAGAAAAAAACGGGGGAAGGAATTCAAGATGGGGCCGGCGGAGCTCCAGAGGAGTGGAAGCAGTGGGCCCAGGAGCAACAAGCTGCTCTCCTGCGCTGCTTCACAGACTTCAAGGCTGAGGTACTGAACTCTCTGCAGGAAACGAACAGAAGGCTCTCGGAGATTCAGACAACCCAGGGTGCTGCCATCAAGGAGTTGCAGACGCAGGTCCACTGAATGAGAGGAGAAGGCCGGGATCCTCGTGAGGAAGGTGGAGGGGCACGAGGCACTTGGAGCTGGAGGCAGCACACAGAGTACTGGCCAGGAGGCCTAAGGAGAATGAACCCCCGCGTGCGGTGCTGGTGAGGTTCCACCGGTTCAGTGATCAGGAGTGTGTGCTGCGCTGGGCCAAGAAGGTGAAGAGCAGCAACTGGGAGAATGGGGTAGTACGGATCTACCAGGATTGGAGAGCGGAGGTGGCTAAGCGGCGGTCCGGATTTAATCGGACGATAGAGGTGCTTTACAGGAAAAAGATAAAGTTCGGAATGTTGCAGCCCGCGCGCCTGTGGGTAACTTATTCGGACCGGCATTATTATTCCGATTCCCCAGAGGAGGCGTGGGGCGTTCGTGGCGGACGGAGAAACTGGACTTGAACTAGGGGTTGGGGTTGCGGGTCGGTTGTAATATTTTATTGCTGCATTCTGCTGTTGCTGTGTTCTTTTTTTTTTGTACTTTTGCAATTTTGATATGGTTATTTATGGGGGTGTTGTTCTGTTATGTTTTTTTTGCTGTGGGGCATTGTTTGAGTTTTGTATCTTGCGGGGAGGGTGGGGGGGTTTGTTGTATTCTATGTCGGGTTGGGGGTATGGAGTGGAGCTGGTATTGGGAGCTGCGTCAGAAGGGTGTTGTTGGGCAGTGCGAAAGCACGGGCTTTCCTCTGGTTTCCCGTGCTGCGGGGCTGGGGGGCAGAGACGGTGACGGGGGGAGGCGGGGCCTTAACTGGTTCTTCCCCGCACTGGAGCGGTGCCTGGAGGAGGGATAGATTGGGGGGTGATCCCACTTTGGGAGGGGTCGGGTTATTGGCGGGAGTTTCCGGGGTCAGCAGAAGTTAGCTGACCCACGGAAGTACAATGGAGGACGGTTCGCGGCTAGGAGGTTTCCTAGCCTGGGGGGGAAGGGAGGGGGGGAAAGGGGAATACCGGGTTGCTGCTGGTAGGGTCAGGAAGAAGCTGGTGGGGGCTGGGGGGACAGAGGTGAGGTGTTGTTGCTGTGGGGACTGGGTCGGGCAGGGGGTGCTGGCCTGGGGCAGGCAGTTGACGGGCTATGGCTAGTCGACGGGGGAGGGGGGGGCGGGACGCCCTCTGATTCGGCTGGTCACCTGGAATGCGAGAGGATTGAATGGGCCGGTGAAGCAGTCGAGGGTACTTGCTCATCTGAAGGGGCTAAAGGCATAATGTGGCAATGCTTCAGGAGACCCACATGAAGTGGCGGACCAGGTCCGTCTGAGGAGGGGTGGTGGGGCAGGTTTTCCACTCTGGGTTGGATGGAAGAACCGGGGAGTGGCGATTCTGGTGGGGACAAATGTGTCGTTTGAGGCATATCGGAGGTGGTGGCGGATAAGGGGGGTAGGTATGCTATGGTAAGGGCAGGTTACAAGGACAGAAGGTGGTACTTGCTAGTGTGTATGCCCCAAATTGGAACGATGCGGGCTTTAAGAGGCGTATGTTGGGACGGGTCCCGGATCTGGAGGCAGAGGTCTGATCATGGGGGGGAGGCCTTTAATACGGTGTTGGATCCTTCACTGGATTGGTCCAGCTTTAGGACGGGTAGGAGGCCGGCGGCAGCCAAGGTACTGAGAGGGTTTATGATCAGATGGGTGTGGTGGATCCATGGAGGTTTTGTGAGGCCGAGGCACGCGAGTACTCTTTCTTCTCCCACGTACATAGGGTCTACTCTCGGATAGACTCTTCGTGGTGAGCAGGGGGACGGATTCCGAGAGTGGAGGAGGCCGAGTATTCGCCATTGCAATCTCCGACAACGCTCTGCATTGGATAGAGTTGGAGATGGGGAGGTGCGGGACCGCGCCCGTTGTGGCGGTTGGATGTGGGGTTGTTGACGGAGGAGGAGGTGTGTAGGAGGGTCCGGGCAAGTATTAAGGAGGTACCATCGAGGTGAATGATATGGGGGAGGCTCAGGTGGGGGGATCTGGGAAGCCCTGAAGGCAGTGATTCGGGGGAGCTGATATCCATCCGGGCACACAGGGAGAGGAGCGAGAGGAGTGAGATGGATAGACTGGTGGGAAAGATGCTGGAGGTGGACAGGAGTACGCAGAGGCACCAGAGGAGGGACTGTTGGGGGAGAGGCGCAGCCTGCAGGCTAAATTTGATTTGCTGACCACTAGAAAGGCGGAGGCACAGTGGAGGAAGGCACAAGGGGCAGTGTACGAACATGGTGAAAAGGCGAGTAGGATGCTGGCTCATCAGCTCCGCAAGCGGGATGTGGCTAAGGAAATTGCTGGAGTGAGAGATGAGAGTAGGAATGTGGTGCGGAAGGGGGTAGAGGTGAATGAGGTCTTCAAGGACTTTTACGGGGAACTGTACCGGTCGGAGCCAACGGGGGAGAGGGGGGGAATGGAGAGGTTCCTCGACGGGCTTTCTTTCCCGAAGGTGCAGGAGGAGCAGGTGAAGGGGTTGGGTGCGCCGATTGAGCTGGAGTAGCTAGTTAAGGGGATCGGGCAGATGCAGTCAGGGAAGGCACCGGGGCCGGATGGGTTCCCGGTGGAATTTTATAAAAAGTTTGTGGACCTAGTGGGCCCCTTGCTGGTGCGGACACTTAATGAAGCGTGGGAAGGGGGGACTTTGCCCCCGACGATGTCACGGGCGCTGGTCTCGTTAATTTTAAAGAGGGACAAGGACCCCCAGCAGTGTGGTTCATACAGGCCCATATCTCTCCTCAACGTAGATGCCAAGGGGCTGGCAAAAGTCCTGGCTAGAGGACTGTGTGCCAGTGGTTGTGCACGAGGACCAGACAAGTTTTGTGAAGGGAAGGCAGCTGAACACGAATGTGCGGAGATTGTTGAATGTCATCATTCCTTATTGTTGTTTCTATTATGTAACTTAATATTGTGTTAATTTGCGTTGTTGTTAAAATGCTGTGTTGTTCATGGAGGTGGGGCGAATGTTTATGATTGCTAATATTATTGTTATTTTTGGTATTTTATTATGGTTCATTGTTGTTGTATAAATTCAAAATTTTTCAATAAAAATTATTAAAAATCAATAAAAATAAAATTATAAAAGAGGTGGGAAGAAGTCCTTGATTTGCCGCAAGGTAATTATTATGGGGCCAAGTTGCCACATGTACCCTCGTCACTCTTGCTTTTTTCTTCTTCCTAGGTTACACTGCTTATCTGACCTCGAGGCTGGGGGGGGCCTCAGAGACTTTCACCTCACAGAATCCAGGTCTGGATAGGGCACAGGTTAAATCAACTTGCAAAAGAACCAGTAGCCAGGTGAGGGGATGGTTTTTTAAATGTTGTTTCTGTATGATCGAAACTGAAAGAATGGTGTAGAAGGCTCATTAGTAACTTTCAAAGGCGAATTAGATATGTACTACTTCGAAAAGAGGAAACAAGGTAAGGCTTTGAGGGAAGAGTTGGGGCAGGGAGGGTATTAGTCCTGGTGGTATTATCATAAATGTCAGAACTGCGAGGTTAATGAAATGTCTAGATCAGCCACTAGAGGGAGCTAGAGTTACAAATATATGAGAGATTGATGTTAAGCCTTGTGGAGGCGAGAAGTGAAGGAGTTAGCTAGAGGCAGAATGAAGGAAAGATAGTAAGAAGCCTTACAACACCAGGTTAAAGTCCAACAGTTTTGTTTGAATTCACTAGCTGTCGGAGCACAGCTCATTCCTCAGGTGAATGAAGAGGGAGGTTCCAGAAACATATATATAGAAAAAGTCAAAGATGCAATACGATACTTTGAATGCGAGTCTTTACAGATCCAGAGGGAGGGGTAATCATAGGTTAAAGAGGTGTGAATTATCTCAAACCAGGTCAGTTAGTGTGAGTAAGAGCAGATCATAGTTTATAATAGTCCAGACACTAGCTGTAGATGAGTGTAGATTATATGTTAAGAATTAACTGTATTATTTAGGAGTACGTGTCGAATCCAATTAGTAGTGTTTGATAAATTTACAGCCTTTGTTCAAGTTAAAGCTATTTTGGTGGTGTACACCAACCATCCTGAATTTAGCAATATAAGAACACACAAGTCCCAATTGGATAGCTCCTTTAAAGAGGCAGAACAGTCATGGGGGCTGAGTGGCCTTCGCTGGTGCTTATCAATATAATGAACTCTAATGTACGGCTGCAGTTTTTGAAATAGCAATTTAAAATCCTCGTCAGATGTATCCAAAGGTCCTTTCTCACAGTGAGTTCTCCAGTCTACGGAGCTGTGATGAATTCTAAATGCTACTCATATATTCGGTGTTCTGAAAATGGGAACCTTCTGTTTTTGTTGATCATGGCCTTCCAGCCGCTATCTAAATCCAAACATGGATTTATTTAGGTCATTACTGAGGGGAAAGCAATCTAGATAAGCATGACCTGAGAGTACGAAGTACCATTCTGTTTTGAATGAGACTGATGCTGAGGTACAGCTCGAATTGAACGCCAGGCAATGACCCAGAATATCAGAAACAATACAAAATCGATAGAGCTTTGTGAATGAGGACCTGTCGTGGATGGTAATGAGGGCCAATTTAAAGATTTTGAGAAATGAACATTTCAACATAGCCCAAACTTGTACTTTTATTTCTCAAATCTGACACTAATTAGGCCATTGAATAGCCAGTGGAAAATAAAACACTTTTTGCAAATATATGGTGTTAGGGTCCAAACGGTGTTGTGTTATGTACTCTGGGATAACACAGGCTGCAACTGATGCAGCTTTAACCAAAAGATACTCCAGACCTTGAAGTTAGGTTCAAATTGGTTTATTGAACCAGTAGCAACAGTAGCAACCGTTCTCTATGAGTTCGACTCTCTGCTAACCTAAGTGTGGTTACTCTGTCTGACGGAGCCAGACTAGCTCTTAGCCATGTGCTGGGGTGTGATACTGTACATACACCCTGACTCACTTTGTAGATGTTCATCAGTGGGAAGAGGCGGAGTGTGAGTGCCTCGTGCTTTTATAGTGAGATACCACCCCTGAGTGCCCTGCCTGCTCATTGGTCATGTCCTGTTCTCTGTGTTCATTAGCTGCCTGTCTGTGCCTGTCTATATATCTGCATGTCTGCATACCATGACAAATGGAACAGTTTGTTTGGATAAAAGATGGGAGGAATGAATCGTCCTGCTATCTCTTTGAATTCTACTGCCAAGGAAATGGAACAATGAGGCTCTGTTAATCAGCCAAGTGGGGTTGCGACAGGTGTAACGTTGGAAAGAAATTCCTAATGAATGTGAAATGGGAGAAAATCAGTTACGTGGGCATTTCCCCAGAGAGAGAAAATAGCACAGTGCCACTCTTGAACCTCATCAAAAACTTGCAGGAAATTTTGAGCTATACTCTAAATCCCACACCCTGAACTGTGTCTCACACCATTTGAAACTTTCTTTGTGAACATTTCAGATGCACACCAAATCTTGATCAAAACATTAATTTCATTAAGGTGGAGTTGCTGGCTTTTTCAGCACTTCCTGTTTTTAATTTTATTACCAATTGGCTGTGACTCAATTTGTCGTTGGTACTTTCACTTCTTAAGACATCGAGGTTCGAAGTTGAAGCCCCACTTGAACAGCTTGGGAACACCGATGCATCCTGGCGATGCAGTGCTGTACTGAGGCATTGCTGCAGCCTCGGAGATGTCATCGTTTGGAAGAGACTTCAAACCAAGACCCTGGGCAGGATTCTCTGATTGCTGACGCCGGAATCGGGTTCGGCGATTGGGTGGAGAATCCAAAATCGGGGGCGGTGCCGTTTTTCAGACGCTCCGCCCCCTCAAACAGGGCATCATCGCTGAGTACGCCACATGCGTTGGGACAGCATCAGGACGTCACCTGAGGCCCTCCCCCAATGCTCCGCCCCCGATGGGCTGAATTCCCAATGGCGTGGGACCTCACGTGGTGACTGTAGATTGTGTCCAGCGCCGCCACAGTCCTGGGGGGAGCCGTTCTGCTGGCGGGTGGGGCTTTGGCGAGGGCTGGGTAGACTGGTGGGGGGCGGTCCAGGGTTGGTGAGCAGGGGGGGGTGTTACAGGAGGACATTATCTGGCAGGCCGGGTTTGCGCGTCGCCGGCACCATGTTGTACGGCGTGACCGCCGCAGGTCGGCGCTGTGCGTATGCGGAGCCATGGACCCGGCAATTCTCCGTTTGTAACTGCAGGCACATGGCGCGGCAGCTAGCCCCCCACTGGGTGGAGCATCAGTGCGGGGGCGGCACCAACGTTTTGGCCGTAAGAGTGGACACATGCTCCAGACATAGCCACAAAATCAGAGAATCCAGCCCCCTGTCTGCTTCCTCTGCTGATTGTAAAAGATCCCCAGCGCTAATTTGAAGAGGATTCCCTGGATTTGTCTGATATTTGTCATTCAGTCAGCATCAATATAAACAGACTGTCTCCTTATTATCACATTTTGTTTGTTTTTGGGAACTTTCTATGTGGAAATTGGGCTGAATCATTCCCTAAAGCACAACAGTGACGACACCTCAAAAGTAATTAATTGACAGTAATGCGAGCAAAGGTGATGAAAAGAACAAAATAAATGTAAACTCTTTATTTGGAGCAATCCCCTTCTCCTGTGCCTCATCCACCCTGGGTATCCACAATGGCAGGTGGGAATATTGAACTTTTTTTACATTCCTTCATGGGGCGTGGGAACCTCAGACTGGGCCAGCATTCATTGCCCATCCCTAATTGCCATTGAAGGGTCAGTTAAGAGTCAACCACATTTCTGTGGGTCTGGAACCATTTATAGGCCAGACCAGGTAAGGACGGCAGATTTCCTCCCCGAGAGCACATTTGTGAACTAGATGGGTTTTTACGACAATCGAAAATGGTTTTATGGGCATCTGTAAACTTTTAATTCCAGATATTTATTCAATTGAAATTTCACCGTTTGCAGTGGCGGGATTTGAACCTGGCTCCGCACAGACCTGTGTCTGCTGGTTTACTAGTCCAGTGACCATACCACTCGGCCACCACCTCCCCATAACATGTCTTGTGAGGTGGCAGAAGAGCGAAGTCGCTGGGTCAGTAAGTTGGAGGACCAGCCTATTGGATTGGGAATACAGGACCAAATCCCAGCATGGCAGCTGGCGGATTTCGGAGTTAACAAAAAAAAAAGTAGTCCCAGTAATGGTGACTATGAAGCATCGCTGATTGGTGTAAAGAAACATTTGGTTCACTGATGTTCTCTGAAAAAGGAAATCTTCAGTCCTCACCTGGTCTGACATACACCTGATGCCAGACCCCCAACAATGCAGTTGGCTCTCAATAGCAAGCCACCCATGTTATGGGTCAGGGTTTAAAAACCAAAGTATATTATGGAGTTCACCTGACTTATAATTGTTGTTGAATTTGGGCGAGTATGAGCACAAGAACCGTCACTTGAGGCGTGATTCGACAGCCTTCCCAGACACTTTAATCAAAATAAGCTTTATTCTAAGAACTTAGTTAACATTTATATAAATAAACAGCAAGAATTGTTATCAATTACAAACATAAAGATACCCCACAGCCACAGTAACCTATGTATAACCCTTAATGCATTCCACCTTAACTGTTCTAACTCAAAAACAAAATCCCATAAACCAAAACCCCTTTCAAGGGTGCAGCCCAGCACTCTGCATTCCCACGTAAGACTGGCTTTCCCTGAGATTCTGACACCGTCTCACCAGCATGTTGAACTCCTTCTGTAAATCAAATTATATCTTTTAAGTTACTAAAACAGCAGATAGCTATAATCAATGTTTTTTTTTTCCACTGGAACATGCATTTAAAATGAAGAGAGACAAAACACGTCTGTTATCTGTCTGAGTCCACAGCAGCCAAATCTGAAAGTGAAACTAAGAGAAACTCACAGCCGCAGCTCAGCTCCACCCACAAAATACCATCACTGAAGCCATGTGATAAGACAAAAACCTTTCTTAAAGGGACACTCACATGACACTCAGTTGCACCAAACCCCTACAAAGTCAGAAATGAATGAAACCAGACGGACCGCCTTGGCATTGACCAAACCTTCATTGTCACTGGCTCAAAACTCCCTCCCCAGCAGCCTTGTGGTTTTACCCTCACCCTTTGGGCTACAATGTTTCAAGGTGGCAGCTCACCACCACCTTCTTAGGGGCAATTAGTGTTGGGCAGCAAGTGCTAACCAAGCCGCTGACGCTTACATCCTGTGGGAAAATGTTGTTTTAGATGGAGTACAATGTGGGGAAACGTGAGGTCATGCACTTTGCATAAATTACGAACAACATTTTGCATAAACTAGGCTTGAATTCGCTTAACTGGTGCAAATAAAGGTGTTTAAAATGTTTTAAATATTTGATCGAGAGGAATTTTTTCCCCTTGGGGGCAAGTCCAGAGCAAAAGGGAGGAACACTTTCAAATTACAGCTCGGCCATTCAGGAGTGATGCCAAAAAGCATTTCTTCATACAAACAGCAGTGGAAATTTGGAACTTTCTTGCCAACAAGGCTACGCCATTTGAAAATGTCAAAACTGAGGTGAATAGAGTTTGAAACATGCAATTCTGCTCCCAGTGTGGCCTCCTCTACTTTGGGGAGACCAGTAAGAAGTCTGACAACCCCAGGTTAAAGTCCAACGGGTTTGTTTCAAACACTAGCTTTCGGAGCACTGCTCCTTCCTCAGGTGAATGACCTCACCTGAGGAAGGAGCAGTGCTCCGAAAGCTAGTGTTTGAAACAACCTGTTGGACTTTAACCTGGTGTTGTAAGACTTCTTACCTGTGCTCACCCAAGCCCAGTGCCGGCATCTCCACATCTTGGGAGACTAAACACAGGACGGGTGATCGCTTTGCAGAGCACCTCCCTTCAGTCCACAAGCATGACCCCGCCCTTCCTGCAGTTTAATCGACCATCTGTCTTTCATGCTCACCTTTCCATCCTCGACCCGCTGCATTGTTCCAGTGAAGCCCAACGCAAAGTCACCTCATCTTCCACATAGGCACTTCACAGCCTTCTGGATTTACCCATTGACTCCCCTTCATTTTGATCATTAGAAGATCATGGGGCATGGGCATCGCTGCCTGTGCCGGCATCTATTGCCCATCCCTAATTCCCCTTGAGGGGGCAATTAAGAGTCAACCACATTTCTGTGGGTCTGGAGTCACATGTAGGCTAGACCAGGTAAGGGCGGCAGATTTCCTGAAGGACATTAGTGAACCAGATGGATTTTTTTCCCCGACAATCGACAATGGTTTCATGGTCATCTTTCAATTTTTTTTACTTCCATATATCTGTTGAATTCAAATTTCACTACCTGCAGTGGTGGGATTTGAACCTGTGTCCCCAGAGCATTACCTTGTGCTTCTGGTTCACTAGTCCAGTGACAATACCACTAGGCCACCGCCTCTCGCTAGGCTTAACTCAGTTTCCCTTTTCTTTTGACAGGCTTCTGAGCATTCGCTGAACCCTTTCTTTAACTGGGATCTCTCCCTATTTCTCAGCTTCTTTCTTTTTTTTGTCTTAACTTAACGGGAATTGTTTCTGTCCCCCTGACTTTGTGCTGCTTGACCTGGCATTCCGCTTGGAATCTCTTCCTCTCCACCTCCCCTTTCTTTGGGCTAAGATTGACTGACTGGAAAATCGCTGACTAAAATTGACTACTCGTCTCTGACCCTTGAACTGCCGGGGGAACCCATACATTCACTCACAGCAGGCTTCGGCCTTCTCCCTGCGCAGGAAACCCGGTACAAGCATTGGAACATGCCGTATCCCTACCCATAACAGTGTCCACAGGGACACGCAGGAACAGACAGAACGAATGGGCTTTGCAACACCACTCCTATTCCCATGGTCCTTCCTGAATATCCGATCACGCAAATTGATTTTGAAAAGAGCTACATGCAGACTGAAGAATCTAACGTCGATTGTTTTCTTCTGATCTCCTCAGACTGGCGGGGGGTGGGGGGCTGGGGGGGAGGCAGAATTAAACATCAAATTGAATGCCAGTGACTGGGAATTCGATGATTCTGTGTATCTTTCTGCAAAAGCAATTTATTTCTTTTCTTCCTTTGTAAAACTCTGCGTGGGCTGTGTCAGTTGTTACGCTCACATGGTTATCATGTTGGCTTGACCTAACGTTACATGAATTTGGTGCTTTACCTCGAACTGTGCTCTCAGTTATGCGGGTCTTAGAGATACAGGTTTTGCATTCAGTCAATCTTCATTAGGTTTCACTTTTAAAAAGCTGGAATGTGGAAATATTATAAAGCACAAGAGTTCGGTTTAACGTGTCTTAAAACTGCAGACTGACTTGGCTATCTCTGGTGGCAGGTGGGCAATGTGCTACATGTAATTTATTTTTGGGCTGTTTGGTTGTTAAATTGCTCAGTAGTAGCCTCATAGTTTTTCAGTGATTAATAACTGGGCTGAAGGTAATGGACTGAGTATGCATCACTGAGCTCATTATCTCTGCTATTTCAGGGCACAGCGAAGTTCGAGTCAGTGAAACGTTACAGGTCCAGATGGCCTCATTTCTGTCGAGTTTGGGAGTTTATGTATTAAAACTGACTGAGGTACTGAGTAATTGTATGGTACAAAGCTATTACGGTCATTCAGAAAATTAATCAATTAATCCCTCTGAGTATGCGTAAAATAAATAGTGCGTGGATTTTGTAGATCATAAAGGAGTCCGGGCCGAGTTGGTCAAAAGAAAACTTGGTTTCTTGCACCATTTAAGCGAGGGAACTCATATTCGGCGAGACTCACGGGGAGACTGAATACCCCAACCTCGTAGGTCCCGTGCCGGTCATAACAGAAGAATTCTCCCATCTGGGACTACGTCCTGTGATGGGGTGGGAGACACAGGGAGTGTTTCTCATGATGGAGGCCGATGGGCAACCATGCCATATCTTCCAGCCCCAACCTCCTTGATTCTGCATCCAAGGATTTTACGCCGTAGTCTGAGGCGGGGGGGGGGGGGGGGCTTTTCACAGTAACTTCATTGAAGCCTACTTGTGACAATAAACAATTATTATTATTGGTTGTGTGCAGGGCAGCACGGTGGCCTAGTGGTTAGCACAGTTGCCTCACGGTGCTGAGGTCCCAGATTCGATCCCGGCTCTGGGTCACTGTCCGTGTGGAGTTTGCACATTCTCCCCGTGTCTGCGTGGGTTTCGTCTCCACAACCCAAAAATGTGTAGAGTAGGTGGATTGGCCACGCTAAATTGCCCCTTAATTGGAAAAAAATAATTGGGTAATCTAAATTTATTAAAAATAAATGAATAAATAATTTTTTTTTAAATAAAAAAATTATTGGTTGCGTGCGTCCCACCACCATATCTGGCTGAAATATTTAAGAGGCCCCAAATGTCACTTGACCCATCATCAAAGAAACAAGTTGGACCTCCCGAAAATGTAGATTGATCTCCGGGAACGCTCTGAGGCCAAAAGGTGGACCTCAACGATGACATTGAAGCTGGAAGATTTACCTGAGATGCTCTCCTTTCCCAGTGATGTGTCCACAGAACCATTGGCGGTCTCCATCCCAAACTCCGGAGACAGCCCCAGGGCATTCTTCGGGTAATACGAAGGTCCGCACGCCACGTTTATCCAGATGTGTTCTTTACTGAAGTGTTTTCTCATTGGTGCTACATCGTGGGCAGAAGTGGGATGCAAACCTGTTTCACACCAGCCGCTAGTGGGATTCCCGGTCCATCATGTTGGGCATTGGCAGAAGACCCTGCAGGAAATTCCCATAGGCGTAAAACTGATTTTCACCTCCCATCAAATTCTACCCCCCCCCCCCCCCCCCCCCCCCCTTCCCATTGAACCTGACGGCAGGGGCATGGGAGGATTCCGCCCAGTTATTCAGAGTATCACTGTCAATGCATTATTCTCTTACTTCATGTTCAAGGACATTCTCCTGTTGAGGCTATTTTAAACAAGACCTTTGCCAAACTGGACAGACGTGTCTCAAAGTGCAGGGATATCGGAAATGTAAGAGGATCACAGATACTTACAAGTGAGCAACAAGGCAGCAATCTAATCCAAGGGTTTATATCGTAATCCCCAAGAGCAAGCCCACGAGTTTTGTTATCAATGTTCTGAGAGTGGATTACTGCATTATATTCACTTCCAAGTTGTTGCTATTATTTATAACATGGCATACTGTAAATCTATATTGAACTGAATCGCTGACCATTCTGATGGTGTGTTTCTTTGATGTTCAGGCTATCTAATGCAGTTTGTATCTGAATGTATCTGAATGCAATGCTGAACGATGAAAACAAAAGGATATTTTGACACAACCGACGAACAGTGGCAGCCGTGTGTACCATCTACAAGATGCACTGCAGTAACTCACTAAGGTTCCTTAGGCAGCACCTTCCAAACCCACAACCACCACCATCTAGAAGGACAAGAGCAGCAGATTCCTGGGAACCCCATCACCTGGAGGTTCCCCTTCAAGTCACTCACCACCCTGACTTGGAAATATATCGGCCGTTCCTTCACTGTCGCCGGGGCAACATCCTGGAACTCCTTCCCTAACAGCACAGTGGGTGCACTTACACCTCAAGGACTGCAGCGGTTCAAGAAGGCAACTCACAACCATCTTCTGAAGGGAAACTAGGGATAGGCAATAAATGCTACCCTAACCTACGGGAACTCCGTAAATGAATAAAAAATACTTTGATAAACAAGGCCTATTTCAAATGATGTAATTAAGACTCACATGTTAAATTTTGTTCCACGATGAATTTCCTGTTAAATTATTATTTGGTGCATTAAAAAAAAGCAGAATGCTTGTTACATATTCTATGGTGATTTTTCTTTATGATGAGAGTAGTTAGTTGGAAGTTCCAGAATCTATCCAAGGTCACTATGCTGTGGTCAGTATTCCATTGTGCCATTTGAATCTATGACCTTTTATAGGGTCTGTGTCTTGCCCATGGCGATCTTGCGGTGGACTGGGCGGATAAAATCCAGCCCAGAGTGTCAGAAACAATTGACTGTGGACCCTCCACAGTAGGGCCAGTGGTCTAATGGTGTTCCAACACTGTGAACCGTGACTAGGAATGTCAGGAGATAGCTGCCTTGCCCCATCCACGTGTGAGAGTGAACTTGCGAGTGCCGGACTCAAACTCGACAGGTGGAAAAATGTGGGGAATGGCTGCGCATTGGGAGAATGAATTTAAGCAATCAGCCATCGCATATAAACTCGATGAAAACACCGCTCACTTTGAAATGTGGGGCGCGATTCTCGATTCTCAAGTCATCGCGCTTGAGCATGAAACCCACGCATGCGTGGGCCGTTATGCCCCGCAGAAGCCCCGCGGATGGATCCATCGGGGCGGCGGAGGGAGAAAGAGTGCGCGGGGTAAGTACCCGCTGCCCGTGATCGGTGCCCACCGATTGCGGGCCCATGGCACCCTTGTCGGTGCCATGGTTCCCGAGAACGGGACTTTACGGCCGTTTTTACGAACGGTCAGAGCAGGTGTGTTTTACACTTGTAAAAACGGCCGTAAAGGCCTTTGAAATCGGCCCATCGGCCAGGAGAGAATCGCTGCTCGCCGTAAAAAAACGGCGGGCAGTGATTCGTGTCGGGAGGCGGGCGTTGGAGGGGGAGAATAGCAGGAGGGCGTCGGACCAGCGTGTCCGTAAAAATTTACGCCGCCCGCTATTCTCCGAATTTTCGTGAGAGCGGAGAATTGTGCCCGTGGAGTTTTGAGGGAGCTCGTAAACCACGACTAAAAGCAGCTTTTCTGATCTTGTGTAAGAGATAACTCACTACGAGGTGCTCCTGAACTCAAAGCATTACTCTTATTTCCAAATGTATAAATCAATTATATATGATAACTCCTGGAAATCTGTCTCATGTAATGAATGCATTATGCTCTTACAATTAAATGGACTCCATAATATGGAAATGCATTTGAAAAATGGTTTAAATGTTGTGAAACTGACACATGTGGTGCAAATGATCTTAATTGTCGTAACATCAGACTTTGATTGATTTCTTCTGAAAAAACTAATAGCTAAGATTTCAAAGTGACCTTTTGCTTTCAATCAGCACCACCTGTATTGATGTATCGAGGCTATTTTCAGCCTGGTTTAACTTCAGAAGAATTCACTCCAAGGGTCATTTTGGACATTGATACTTCCATAAAGACAACAAACACAATGCTCAAGATACTGGAGTTGCAGTGCAGCATTGATGGTGCACTGCATTGCTGGAGACTATGAGTTGGAATTTATGAATATGTGCACCCCCCCCCCCCCCCCCCCCCCCCCCACCACCACCACTGCCGCCAGATACTTTGAAAGGGCATGGAAATTCAGTGGATTATTACAATCCCAGATCAGACCCCAATAGTGGCTAGGATACTGGACCAAAACCCAAATACTTTATTTTATTTTGTAAGATTGCGGAAAGAATACTCCGCTATCGGAGCGATTGCACCAAGAAATTGGGATTTGGTGTTTTGAAACAAAACTTTATTATTAATACACAATTAAACTCTTTAACATCACACCCAAAAATGCTTACAATTATCCCTTAAACAATACTATTCAATACTATAAATTTAGCACTCTTAATTACTACCTCTATTCTCAATTAAACAGCAAGAAACAAAGAAAGAACATACCGTTCTCAGGCCACTCCACATCCCACTGGCACAGAGTAATACTTGCTTTCAGAACAGATTTGGCTCCTGTTAGAACCCCTGAAGACTCTGGCTGGATGTCTTCAAAAAGCTACTTCAACTGATTTGTTTCAGCTTCTTCCTTGTCCTCAGACAAGTCTGCACTGCTTTAAATACTGTCATTCTTTTTTAATTATCCTACTGGGAGAAAAATACCTTACTTGTGGTCTAAAACTGTGGCCAGATTAAAACTCAACTCAAAAAGTTTCCTCACAATGTCTGAATACCTTAGCTCCGCCCAGCAATGGCATCACCTCGCCAAGCCGAAAACAAATTAATTCCCCAGGGACAGTATGGCACACTTTATAATCCAGCCCATTGTCTTTGAGAGGAGAGGCTAAAGTGAGCCGACATCAATCTGCTTCAATCGTTCGTGTGTGTGATTAAATTCCCGTGGCAATTTCTCAAAACAAAAGCTGGGAATTTTCTGCATTCCAATTGTCTCTGAACTAATACCATTAAAAGCAAATTAAATGTTCATTGATTTCATTTCCCAATGATCTAGTCTTCCTGTGTCTAAATTGGTTTCTGTGACCATACTAAAACAGAGTAATCTATTTTTTTTCTCCTCAACTGAATCTTAATTTGGCCAAATGTGATCCTCTTAGACTGTATAACTTGAAACTTTGCATGTTTGTGAGTGGATGTGATCATTGTGATGGTTGAGACGTACACTTACCTTTTTAATGCATCTTTATATCTTTACCTGGGTCAGATTGTGGCATAATAAAAATTAACTCCACTTGCATTTAAACTCACGAAAGCCTGTCAGACTAATTTCTTTGCAAACAGTGCATCAACAGTTAAGTACAGATTTTGAATCAATAGCCTTACCCACAAGAATTGCAAAAGAAAACCCTGTTACGATCAATCGAGGAGAGGGAGAAATAAGTGCCGAGACCTGATGTGTGTCCTCACAAGTCAGAACAAGGTGCGTTACCAATTACCCAGGGACTCGGAGTTGCTGTTGTGACACGCTAACATATATGTTGTTGTCAGGAGTTATAAATATTGGGCAGAATTCTCCGACACCCCCCCCCCCCCAGCCGGGTTGGAGAATCACCCCGGGGCTGGCGTTAATCACGCCCCTGCCGTATCCTGAATTCTCCGCCCTCCGAGACTCGGCGGGGGCGGGAATCTCACCGGTCGGCGGGCCCCCCGTGGTGATTCCCCGGCCCGTGATGGGCCAAAGTCCCGCCGCTGACAGGCCTCTCCCGTCGGTGTGGATTAAACCACCTACCTGACCGGCAGGATTGGCGGCGCGGGCAGGTGCCGGGGTCCTGAGGGAGGGGGGGGGGGGGGTGATCTGACGCCGGGGGGTGCCTGTGCCGTGGGGGCACTCTTTTTCTTCCACCGCCGCCATGGTGAAGACCATGGCGGAGGCGGAAGAGACCCCCTCCCCTGCGCATATGCCGGTGTGACGTCGGCAGCCGCTGACACTCCGGCACATGCGAGGACTTAGGACGGCCGGCAAAGTCCTTTCAGCCCCGGCTGGCGTGACGCCAAAGGCCGTTCACGCCAGCCGGCAGAGTGGGAACCACTCCGACGTGGGCCTCGCCCTCAATGTGAGGGCTTGGCCCCAAACCCTTTGGGGCGGCCCGACGCCGGAGTGGTTCACGCCATTCCAATAGGCCGGGACCCCCCACCCCGCCGGGTAGGGGAGAATCCCGGCCATTGATAGTAGAGGCTCCAGCTTTCTTTCCAGCTGATCGGAATTGCTCTTGTCTGTCACTGCTGGAAGGGTCCTTCTTGTTCATTGCCTCATTTCCCCTTTATTTTTGCCATTATCATTTTGATCCATGGATGCTTGGTGGACCTGAATCTTTAACTCAAGCAGCAGAGAGAATGATGAGTTCAAGAAGTTGCAACATAGTACATGGTACTAGTTTATGAGCAGCAAATCTCAGACTCTGTGGCACCCAATTGATGCGGAGGGATTCGGTTCGATTGGCTGACTGGTGGCCAATGAATTGGCCAAAAGGCTGTATTCTGCCCAGTAACAGGTGGTCATTGGACCCTGCCAGAGGGGGATGATTCCAGAGACCTAAGGAAAGCAGATTTGGAGACCTCGACGCTGAGGGAGAAGGAACTGCTCTCTCTCTCGCTTTCTCTCCACCTCACGTTTTCTCCAGAACCGCTGTTTTTCTAAAGATACAGAGAGGTGACTAAATCTGCAGTGAAATTTCGAACTGAAAGCCTTGATTGAAGGAAAGGAAAACTGCATAGCTATACACAGAATCTGTGTGAATCTATAGAGAAAATCTTGAACTGAAAGCCTTGAAGGAAGGTTCTTCAAAAAATGTTTTTATTCATTTACGGGATGTGCGCGTCGCTTGATAGGCCAGCATTTATTGCTCATCGCTAGTTGCCTTTCGGAAGGTGGTAGTGAGCTGCCTTCTTGAACTGCTGAAGTCCTTGAAGCGCATGTACACCCATTGTGCTGTTAGGGAGGGAGTTCCAGGATGTTTCCCAGCGGCAGTGAAGGAATGGCGATATATTTCTAAGTCTGGGCGATGAGTGACTTGGACGGGATCCTCCAGGTGGTGGGGTTACCGGGTATCTGCTGCTCTTTTCTTTCTAGATGGTAGTGGTCGTGGGTTTGGAAGGTGCTGCCTCAGGAACCTTGGTGATTTACTGCAGTGCATCTTGTAGATGTTACACGCAGCTGCCAATATTCGCGGAGGGGTTGAATGTTTGTGGAAGGGGGAGCAGTCAAGTGGGGCTGCTTTGTCCTGGAGGATGTCGAGCTTCTGGAGTGTTGTTGGAGCTGCACTCATCCAGGAAAGTGGAGAGTATTCCATGACACTCCTGACTTGTGCCTTGTAGATGGTGGGCAGACTTTGGGGGGGGCTCTGGAGGTGAATTACTCGTCGTAGGATTCCTAGCCTTTGACTTACTCTGGTAGCCACGGCATTAATGTGGCTACTCCAGTACCGTTTCTGATCAATGGTAACCACCAGGATGTTGGTTGTGGGGATTCAGTGATGATAATGCCATTGAATGTCAAGGTGCAATGGTTAGATTTCTCTTGTAGGAGATGGTCATTGATTGCAGTTGTCTGGAACGACTGTAACTTGTCAGTTGTCAGCCCAAGCCTGGATATTGTCCAGGTCTTGCTGCATTTGGACATGGACTGAAGGTGTGCTGGAAACAACTACCTGGAACAAAGACTCTTGTCGTTTTCACTTGACTTAATATGTTACACCCCTCTTCTCCCCTCTGTGTTTGTCCCTCTTATCTGTGTGTGTAGAGGGTCAGGCGAGTTTAAGTGGAGGTGGGATTAGGAATTAGACAATAGTTAACCTGTTGTATTTGCATATTTAATTATATTTACTGTCACAATCAGCCTAATTGCGCTTACATTTACAAACCTGGTGACTGTAATTATTGGGCAGCTGAGGGATGAAGACTTTGGGCATTTTTCGAAGAATTATTTATTAACTTCAATTGTGTTGTGACTCCGGGTGAAGTGAAGCTGGAATGAGACGTGCACCAGCCCAGGGGGCCATAACACTGCCGTGTGATGGAGGATTTGGAGGTTGATATTCAATCCTTTTGGATACATTATGGATGGTGAAATGCCACTGCCCGTGACAGTTCAGGAAGGTGCCAGTGAGAAAGATGGCACTGCTCAATTGTATCATAAATAATGTTGCATTCACGCGAGATCCTATAATCTTGTGACCAAGGCAAGGGTGCTCCTCCTGTGGATTGGTGACTTCCTTAATCATTAATAATGTAGCGGGATGAATTGGCTTTTGTTCATTTGTAAGAAACTAAACAAAATACAAAGTTGCGCAAGAAATGAATGCACACAATATCAAGAAAATACTGAAGAGGCTTACAATGTTTGGCAGGAAAATCAGCAATTTCAGCTCATTTGGGTGGCACGGTGGCACAGTGGTTAGCACTGTGGCTTCACAGCGCCAGGGTCCCAGGTTCGATTCCCCACTGGGTCACTGTCTGTGCGGAGTCTGCAAGTTCTCCCCGTGTCTGCGTGGGTTTCCTCCGGGTGCTCCGTCCAAAGACGTGCAGGTTATGTGGATTGGCCATGTTAAATTGCCCTTAGTGACCAAAAGGTTAGGAGGGATCATTGGGTTATGGGGATAGGGTGGAAGAGAGGGCTTAAGTGGGTCGGTGCGGACTTGATGGGCCGAATGGCCTCCTTCTGCACTGTATGTTCTATAAGTGGGAATGTGCTTCGGTTCCAGCTTCATACGATCACTTCTGAATCACCTAGTGGATGAGGCACATGACTTTATACTTTCCTGAAGATGCCTAAGGATGTCATCCTCGCAAATTGATACTGGCAGCTTTCCACTCGCGATGCTTTGGAGTGACGTCAGCCATTGTTCTGTGCATCTGTGAACAAATGCACATGAGCAGAGCGAACCCTGTGGCCATCTTTAACGTGAATAGCCATCTGAGCAAGAGTGGCAAAATCACAGAGTGAATGAATGTGCCTTCCTTGGCCAGCAAGTGCTTGCTCAGTGCCAGGAATGTTACCTGCTGTGCTACCAGAGATCATAGAGTCATAGATGTTTACAGGATGGAAACAGGCCCTTCGGCCCAGCTTGTCCATGCCGCCCAGTTTCTATCACTAAGCTAGTCCCACTCACCCGCGTTTTAGAACAGTACAGCACAGAACAGGCCCCTCGGCCCTCGATGTTGTGCCGAGCAATGATCACCCTACTCAAACCCACGCATCCACCCCATACCCGTAACCCAACAACTCCCCCCCTTAACCTTACTATTAGGACACTACGGGCAATTTAGCATGGCCAATCCACCTAACCCGCACATCTTTGGACTGTGGGAGGAAACCGGAGCACCCGGAGGAAACCCATGCACACACGGGGAGGACGTGCAGACTCCACACAGACAGTGACCCAGCTGGGAATCGAACCTGGGACCCTGGAGCTGTGAAGCATTTATGCTAACCACCATGCTACCGTGCTGCCCCTATTTTGCCCATATCCCTCTACACCCACTGCCCATGTATCTGTCTAACCGCTTTTTAATAGAATAATAATCTTTATTATTGTCACAGGTAGGCTTAGACACCACAATAAAGTTGAAATCCCCTAGCCATCACACTCCGGCACCTGTTCGGGTACATGGTGAGGGAATTCAGTATGTCCAATTCACCTAACAGCACGTCTTTCGGACTTGTGGGAGGAAACCGGAGCGCCCGGAGGAAACCCACGCAGACACGGGGAGAACGTGTAGCTCCGCACAGACTTCCCCAAGCCACGAATCGAAGCTGAGACCCTGGAGCTGTGAAGCAACAGTGTTAACCACTGTGAGGTTGCAATTATTTGGCCAGCTCAAGTTACCCTGTGAAGGTGATGGTGGCACTTCATGGAATCATAGAATTTTCAGTGCATATTAAGGCAATTCATCCCATCGAGTCCGCACCGGCCTTTGGAAAGAGGTAGGGCAGGAAAGAGGTAAGCCCACACCTCCACCCTATCCCTGTAACCCAAAACCCCACCTAACCTTTTGTACACGAAGGGGCACTTTAGCGTGGCCAATCCACCTAACCTGCGCATCTTTGGACTGTGGGAGGACACCGGAGCACCTGGAGGAAATCCACGCAGACATGGGGAGAAAGTGCAAACTCCACACAGACACCCGAGGCCGTAATTGAACCCAGGACCCTGGAGCTGTGAGGCTGCAGTGCTAACCACTGTGCCACCGTGCCGCCTTCATCTTCTCCTTGATCTGCTGTAGGTAATGGAACTCCCACAATTGTGGCGATAGAACTCCCACAACTGTGTTGTGCGGGGAATCCCTCGTTGAGGTCCAGCAGCAGTGAAGGACAAACTGGTGTGTGACTTGGGGTGGAACCTAAAGGTGACACTGTTTCCCCCAGAGTTGCTGCTTCTGTCCTCAGTGGTGGCCAAGGTCTTGGGGAATAAGTAACCTTGAAGGGTTGCTGTAGTCCAGCCTAAAGGTATTGCAGCCATGGTGAAGGGGGGCGGACTTTGAACACAGTGGTAGCGGCAGCCACCAAACGTACTCTTCTGTCCTCGATTAAATTGAGCTACTTGCTGTGTAGGTGCTGTCCCGTGCGTTTTTTGTTTTGCGCACCGGCAGATCTGCCACCACCCTGCTGCATAATGATGCACTGCGTTCTATCCCTACCTCCAAGCTGTGCTGCCATTTTGCTCAGCCCTCAGCCAGGAGCGGAGAGCCTGCTAAGGTTACCCTTACCTTCCACAAAACTACAGTTCGCTATGAATAAATTCCAGTCAACTGGTGGTTAATCTTTGAGCGTCCAGCCTTGAAATGTGGCTGCCAGTGAATCAATTACGGGAATTAAAATTAAACATCTTCCAAAATATTTTAATTATGTAAGATGCTGCCACATAGAAATTATTTTCTTGAGGGCAAGTTGTTTCTGAAAGAACTCCTACTGCAAATTTGACAAAAGCGTACTTAGTTTATTCTTCATGTTAAATCATTTAAAAAGGAGGAAAATTGATGTCCCATGTAACTAGTCCAGTAGCAGCACTGCAGTTCAATGTTGCATTCCATAAGAAATAAATGCTGGGAGATGTACTGTGAAATATCATCATCATATAAATTCTGAAGATATTAAATTTCCTCTGCCCACAATTTTAATAGAAAAAATTACTGGAGTCGCATCTAGGTCACAGCAGATTTCCTTCCCTAAAGGACATTAATGAACCGGGAGTTGTTGGGGAGAGGGGAGGTTTGTGACAATCTGACAGCCTCAGTCACTATTACTGATACCAGAGTTTTTATTTCTGCTTTATGTAAATTCTGAATTTAAAGTGTTACACACCCACAAGTGAGAATTGAGCTAAATGAACCGGCGGCGGCCATTATGCTGCCAGTTTTTTAACTAGTCCTCGAAGCCACTCACCTTGTGTTTCTTTGCCACTCGTGCACGTGCATCCTGTTTGCCTACCTTCCGCCTTCATTGCTTATCCACATACTCTCCATTCTTCTGTGGCCTTTATTCCTTTGCTTTCTCCCACCCTTTCTGTTATCTCGCTCCACAATCACTTTTACCATTTAACCTTCCGCGATTCTCCACTTGAGCGCTTTCCAAGTCATCCCATTCCTCGATGTGTTTGAGTGCCTTGTGTTTTCCTGATCTCTTCCTCGTGCTGGGCTTCTTTGCAAATTCTGATCATCCACAAAACCTTCCGAATGTGACGAAAGATTCCTGTCTGTGGAATCTCCTTCATTTTCTGTTTAGGGGGGAGTGGAGGGTGTGTGTGTGTGGGCGGGGGGGGGGGGGGGGGGGGGGGGGGGGGGGGGCATAAATCAAGGGCGGTTCCAGTTTTGAAAGCTGAAAGAAGTGGATGGTTGAGCTTGGTTCACCTTTCACCAAGAAGAGGTCGTTCCGGATGTCACAGCGGCATTCACAAGGAAGTCAGCAAATGGAATCAGCCAGGTGTACTCATTCGCCACGGTTGAATAAGTCTTATGATTCAATTTACTAGAAAGTGTCCAATACAATACATTTCTGTGGACCTTATCCCGTTAAGCATGCAATCATGTCATTTATCAGGTAACTTCCCCTCCGCCATTAAGGTCATAAATGCCTGGATGAGTGTAGCTCCAACAACACTCAAGAAGCTCAACACCATCCAGGACAAAGCGGCCTGCTTGATTGGCACCCCACCCCCAACTTAAACATTCTTCCCTTCCACCACCAACACACCAACATGTACGATACCATAGCACAGTGGTTAGCACTGTTGCTTCACAGGGGCAGGGTCCCGGGTTGGATTCCCAGCTTGGGTCTCTGTCTGTGCGAAGTCTGCACATTCTCCCCTTGTCTGCGTGAGTTTGCTCCAGGTGCTCCGGTTTCCTCCCACAAGTCCCGAAATGGGGTTCCAGATGGCGTGGAATCAATACAATCCGAAACCCCATTGGCTGTTAAATAATTTGGACATTCTGAATTCTCCCTCTGTGTACCCAAACAGGTGCCAGAATGTGGCGACTAGGGGCTTTTCACAGTAACTTCATTGCAGTGTTAATGTAAGCCGACTTGTGACAATAAAGGTTATTATTATTACACAGTGGCATCAGGGTGTGCACTGTCTACAATATGCACTGCAGCAATTCATCAAGGCTCTTTCGACAGCACCTTCCAAAGGAACAAAGGCAGCAGCTGCATGGGAATGCCAACTGCAAGTTTCCCTCCAAGCTACACATCATCCTGACTTGGATAAGTATCAGAATTCCTTCACCTTCACTCCTAACAGAGCTGTGGGTGTTCCGAGGCATGTTCAAGAAGGCAGCAGACCACTACATTCTCAAGGGAAATTAGTGATGAGCACAAAATGATGGCCGCCAATGACACCCACCTCCCATGAATTAATAAATTAAAAATAACCTCACCTGGAATTGTCCAGGAATAAAGAAATAGGAGGAGGAATTCAGCATCTAATGTCTTGTTCACTATTCAATTAAATCTTTGCTGATCTGAATCTATCCTATGTTACAACAGTAAATGCACTTCAAGAAGTACTTCATTTACTGTAATGGGCCTTCAGACATCTGGGACGGAATTCTCCGACCCTCCGCAGGGTCGCGGAATCGCCCGGCGCAGGCGTAAATCCCGCCCTCGCCATGGCCGGAATTCTCCGCCACCCGTGAATCGGCAGGAGCGGGAATCACGCCCAGCCGATCGGCGTGCCCCCCCCCCCCCCCCCCCCCCCCCCCGCTGATCGGCGTGCCCCCTGCGGCAATTCTCCAGCCCGCAATTGGCCGAAGTCCCGCCACTGACAGGCCAATCCCGCCGATGTGGTTTAAACCACCTCTGTGCAGGTGGGATTGGCGGCGCGAGCGGGCCCCCAGGTCCTGGGGGACGTTCGGACCTCGGGGGGTGCCCCACGGTGGCCTGGCCCGTGATCGGGGCCCACCGATCGGCGCGCGGGCCAGTGCCGTGGGGGCACTCTTTTTTTTCCGCCGCCGCCACGGATTCCACCATGGCGGAGGCGGAAGAGACCCCCCCTACCACGCATCCGCCGGTGGTGACGTCAGCGGCCTTTGGCGCCAGTCGGCGTAGTGGGAGCCACTCCAGGGACCCCCCGCCCCGCGGGGTAGGGGAGAATTTCGCCCCTGTTGCGGGAATCTCGTTGCGGGATCCTCCGTTGGCGGAATCCTCCGTCAGCCGGATCCTCCGCTTCGTTGCCAGTGCACCCACACGCATGGGTTTCCCGACGGTGTGGGATGGACACAATATGAAACCCAATTGTCTGACTGCGGGAACAGAGAATCCCGCTGCCGGTGGGGGCGCACGGCACTGGAAAACGGGGCTGGCGGGAAGGCAAGTGCCACCCCTGGTGATTGTAACAAACGCTATTTAAATTCAAGTTTTCTTTCCTTTTTACCTCCATCTACCCGACACGGTTACAGCTTTGGCACCTTTACCCAGCTGTTATGGAGCCATGCTTTGTTTAAAAAAATGACTTTCAAGATTTAGCAGCTGGAAACCACTAATTCTTTGCCTGGAAACCAGGCAAATATTCAGCCTGGAGCCCAGTTATCAGTGGCGTACCGCAGGGATCAGTTCTGGTCCCTCTGCTGTTTGTGATTTTCATTAATGACTTGGATGAGGGAGTTGAAGGGTGGGTCAGTAAATTTGCAGATGATACGAAGATTGGTGGAGTTGTGGATAGTAAGGAGGGCTGTTGTCGGCTTCAAAGAGACATAGATAGGATGCAGAGCTGGGCTGAGAAGTGGCAGATGGAGCTTAACCCTGACAAGTGTGAGGTTGTCCATTTTGGAAGGACAAATATGAATGCAGAATACAGGGTTAATGGTAGGGTTCTTGGCAATGTGAAGGAGCAGAGAGATCTTGGGGTCTATGTTCATAGATCTTTGAAAGTTGCCACTCAAGTGGATAGAGCTGTGAAGAAGGCCTATGGTGTGCTAGCGTTCATTAGCAAAGGGATTGAATTTAAGAGCCGTGAGGTGATGATGCAGCTGTATAAAACTTTGGTAGGGCCACATTTGGAGTACTGTGTGCAGTTCTGGTCGCCTCATTTTAGGAAGGATGTGGAAAAGGTGCAAAGGAGATTTACCAGGATGTTGCCTGGAATGGAGAGTAGGTCATACGAGAAAAGGTTGAGGGTGCTAGGCCTTTTCTCATTAGAACGGAGAAGGATGAGCGGCAACTTGATAGAGGTTTATAAGGTAATCAGGGGAACAGATAGAGTAGACAGTCAGAGACATTTTCCCCGGGTTGAACAGACCATTACAAGGGGACATAAATTTAAGGTGAATGGTGGAAGATATGGGGGAAGATATAGGTTCTTTACCCAGAGAGTAGTGGGGGCATGAAATGCACTGCCTGTGGAAATAGTTGAGTCGGAAACATTAGGGACCTTCAAGCGGCTATTGGATAGCGACATGGATTACGGTAGAATGAGGGGGTGTAGATTAATTTGTTCTTAATCTAGGACAAAGGTTCGGCACAACATCATGGGCTGAAGGGCCTGTTCTGTGCTGTATTTTTCTATGTTCTATGTTCTATTTTTTATGAGAGTAAAGCAACAGTCCAGTGAGTTGAAATTACGATCAAACATGTTCATCATTGTACCGACTGCACTTTAGGCTACTGAAACAGAGAACCTGTCTGTAAAGCCTCATCAGGGGCAATTGCCCTGAAGGAGTATGAATGAAGGCCATCTCTAACCCCATTAGCAAAGTGGATCATGCTGCACACATAGGGCGAAGGGCGTTTACTGTGCGTACTGTTCTATTTATAGTGCCGACTCATTGGGTACTCAACTGGGTGGGCAATAGGACCCTGGCTATGAAAGGAATGAGCCCAGATAAAATCTAATAATTTAAAGCCAAGTAACTGGAATCCATTCGACATGACCATATTTGGGTCACTGAGCAGCTGGATTACATGTTTTCCCTGCTGACCAGGGCATGCAAATGAGACACTGAAGAAGCAAGATTTGCCCTCTCACCACCTAACCTGCAGGTTTTGATGTTGCCTGCTGATTTTGCTTATCCATGTGCGGCAGTGCAAAGACCTTTTTGAAGATTTTAATCCAGCAGCTGCTGTGCCCAGTAAAACAGTTGAATCATCCAACTGCGTGTTTAAGCTGCCTCAACATGGAACACAAAAGAGCCACCGGGTTGAGCATGAAGACAGCCAAATCACCAACCTTCAAGAGTAATAATAATAATAGTCTTTATTATTGTCACAAGTAGGCTTACATTAACACTGCAATGAAGTTACTGTGAAAATCCCCAAGTCGCTACACTCTGGTGCCTGCTTCGGGTACACCGAGGGAGAATTCAGAATGTCCAATTCACCTAACAGCACGTATTTTGGGACTTGTGGGAGGAAACCAGAGCACCCGGAGGAAACCCACGCAGACACAGGGAAGAATGTGCAGACTCAGCACAGACAGTGACCCAAGCTGGAAATCGAAGCCGGGACCCCGGTACTGTGAAGCAACAGTGCTAACCATGTCAACTGCCCAAAAACCTTTAACTTTACTGGACTTTACATTGCTTAATATATCCTCCTACTGTGCAATCTATTTGTGTGCATGTGAACTTCAAGTGTGTGTGTTTGCGAATTTAGTGTGTGTGTGTTTGCCTCTGTGTGCGTGCATGTGCATAATTGTGTGTGTGAGAACATCGAGCGTGCATGTCAACTTCAAATATGTGTGTGTGTGAACTCTGTGTGTGCATGTCAAGGAAGTGTGTGCGTATGAAAGTTGGAGCATTTTTATTATTTCTCTTTTTGCGCAAAAAAACGCAAGGAAACCTATCTCCTTGTGCCTTTTTTAGTCACAGCATATAAACAGTTACTGGATTGCCAAGCGTATCTTTGAAAGAAACTTGTTATGTCAAATAAGGACTTGGGGAAAAGGGAAGGCAATTCTCCCTTTGTCATAACACAAGCTATATTTTATGAATCACATCTTTTAAATTCTCGGTTGAACAAGCTTCAGCAGTTCTCTGGGGGAAAGAACACCAGATGGCCATTACCCTTTGTGACATCGCTCCTGAATAACCTTGTTGTTCTTATTCTCAGGTCACGTTATTGATTTCGAGAAGGTCGCTGAGCCATGTCTTGTGCTCTGATATTATACAGGGCAGGCTGAGGAGGTAGACCCCAAGTCTACTTCAACTGGAACAGGGATTAAAGCCAAAGCTGTTGGTGTTACTCTGAACTAGAATCCCTACAGTGCAGATGGAGGCCATTCAGCCCATCGGGTCTGGCACTGACCCTCTGAAAGATCACCCTACCTCAGCCCATTCCCCCATCCTATCCCCATAACCCCATCAAACCTGCACATCTCTGCCCATTAAGGGCCACTTTTAGCATGTCCAATCCACCAAATCTGTACATCATTGGACGAGACACTACAAAGTGAAAGAGCAATTGTTGCATCTTCACTGCTTACTTGAGAAGGTGCCACTGAAAGGGAAGGAAGAGTTGGAGGTGATTGATGAGACGTGGGTTGTCACTGGATAGGAACGCTGAAAGCAAAGAGGAGGAGGAGGTGTTTGACGAGTGCCATCATGCTGGAGGTGGCGTGGGTGGCAGAGGATAGAGCATTGAATGTGGTGGCTGGTGGGGTGAATGGTGAGCACAAAGACCAGCTTGTCACGGCTCTGGGAAGTAGAAGAAGGTGTGAGAGCAGAAGTGCAAGAAATGGGTTGAGAAATCTCTCAACCACAATGTTGGGGAATCCTCGCTGGAGGAAAAAGAAGGGATTTCGGAAGAATTGGCATGGAATGTGGCATTGTCAGAACGGATGTGAAAGAGATATCTATGTGTGTTGGCACAAAGGCTATCTCTGGACTGCAGAGATATGATGAACCAAACTTGGAAACAGAGACAGAAAATGGGAGCCAGAAACTGATATTCTCATTGGTTTGAGGATTTGTTTTTAAGTTGTATTACTGGGGACGTTGGCCCGGAGAATAACATTGCCTGCCATAACCAATCACTTGCCTCAGCCGTGTACCTTCATGTGTGGGAATTGCATCCCAACAGGACCAGTAAAAATCTGATCCCAAATAAAATAAGAATGTAAAATGGCTGCATCATATCCCCTTTTCTTATTCACAATGGTGGCCATCTGTGAAAGTTTCACTAAGATTGCTATTGCCTTGCTGCTCCCCATCTGACCAACTTTCTCCATCCAAGCACCTCTACTTCATTGATTCCGTGCTACATGTTTTTTCTTCATTCCATTAGAAAGGCCACCATTTGTTGAGTCATCCCAATGTCTCTTGAACTAAGTGTTTTGCTCATCCATTTCAAAGGGCAGTTAATAGTCAGCCACGTGGCTGCATGGAATCGCATGTAGGCCCAATATTGTAAACACAACATAATTCTTTCCTTAAATGGAACGAGTGAACTAAGCAGACTTTTACGATAATCAATAATAGTTGCCACAGCCACTGTTGCTTTATATTTCAGGGGCGGGATTCTCCCCTACCCAGCGGGGCGGGCGGTCCCGGCGCTGAGGGGTGGCGTGAACCACTCCGTCGTTGGGCCGTCTGGAAGGTGCGGAATCCTCTGCACCTTCAGGGGCTAGGCCGGCGCCGGCGGGGTTGGCGCCATGCTAACCGGCACCGAAGGGCCTCCGCCGGCCATGGCAGAGGTCCACAGCAGCTGGTGCGGAGGGAAAGAGTGCCCCCATTGCAGAGGCCCGCCTGCAGATCAGTGGGCCCTGATTGCAGGCCAGGCCACTGTAGGGGTACTCCCTGGGGCCAGATCCCCCCGCGCCCCCCCCCCCCCGAGGACCCAGGAGGCTGCCCGCAGAGCCAGGTCCCGCCGGTAAGTACCAGTTCTAATCTACGCCGGCGGACCGGCTAAAAACGTACGTCCGCTCGACCCGGAGAATCGCCGGGGGTGGGGCCGCTGCCAGTGGCTGCCGACCGGCGCGGTGCGATTCCCGCCCCCACCAAAACACCGGCACCGGAGTATTCGCCAGTCGGCGGTTCACGCTGCTCCCCCGGCAATTCTCCGGCCCAGCCGGGGGTCGGGAAGGGGGGGGGGGGGGGTCGGAGAATCTTGCCCCAGATGTTTGTTTTTTAAATTGAGTTTCAATTCCATTAACTGCCACGGCGGTATTGGAACCCATAGCTCCAGAGAATTAGCCTGGGTTCCTAGTTCCTAGTCCAGTGATGTTACCATTACAGCAGCATCTCCCCTCATTTTAGATTAAGATTTATTGTTACATGTACCGAGGTACAGTGAAAAGTATTGTTCTGCGTGCAGTCCAGACAGATCGTTCCATACTTGAAAAGCGTAGGATATACGATGAATACACAACGTAAATATGTAGACACTGACTTTGGTGAAGCATACGGAGTGTTTTGCCATCACAGTAGAGAAGTTCTATTTCATAGAGACATCCATTCGTTCCATAAGAGGGCCATTCAGGGGTCTGGTAACAGCGGGAAGAAGCTGTTTTTGAATCTGTTAGTGCGTGTTCTCACACTTTTGTATCTTCTGCCAATAGAAGAGGTTGGAAGAGAGAATAACACGGGGGGGGGGGGGGGGTCTTTGATTATGCTGCCCGCATTCCCAAGGCAGCGGGAGGAGTAGACAGAGTCAATGGATGGGAGGTGGGGTGCAAGATGGACTGGGCTGCGATCACAACCCTCTGTAGTTTATTGTGGTCTGGGGCCAAGCAGTTGCCATACTAAGCTGTGATAGTTTCTATGGTGCATCTATAAAAATTGGTAAGAGTCAACATGGACATGGCAAATTTTCTTGTTTCCTGAGGAAGTTTAGGCGCTGTTGTGCTTTCTTGGTGATGTGCACACCTAGGAATTTGAAACTGCTAACCATCTCCACCTCGGTGCAGACAGGGGTGTGTACTACACTTCGCTTTCTGAAGTCAATGACCAGCTCCTTAGTTTTGATGACATTGAGGGAGAGATTGCTGTAGTTACACCACTCCACTAGGTTCCCTATCTCCCTCCTGTACTCTGAGTCACTGTTGTTTGAGGTCCGAGCCACTAAGGTCGTGTCAACAGCAAATGTGTTGATGGTTTGCTTATTACCCATTCCTTCCACTCCATTGTTGATTCTTCATCAACCCTGCCTCTTCCCTCTGAAATTCTCTGCCATGTATTTCAGAACTTAAGGGAAGAGTGGCAAAGTTCTAAAAATAATTCAGGCCTATTGAAGTGTCAGCGAGATTGATTGGTGCATAGGGGAGTTGACAGGTTGCCAATTCAACTATTTAAACAGCTACTACGTTTCAGGAGAAAACAAATGGAAGAGCTATTGGATTTAATACCTACAGGCATGGGCTTAATAACCAGAATGAAAGGAAAAGTTATGAACCACTCTCTCATCTGAGCTCAAGCAATCCAAAGGTTAATTAACAGTTTAACATGAGTTGCTGCTCTCAGCAATCTTCAGCGGTATAACACCCGGCTCTCTGAGAATTGAAAAGGCAAAGTGCTGCTCAATGCGCCAACGATTGGGCCAACAGTCTGTCCTGGACTGCACCTTCCCTTCACCAAATTAGCAGCTTATGATCCAGTTTTCCAACACCAATCAGGCAGTGAAAGTAATAAGATAAAACAGATGGGTTTTGGAAGTTTGGAGTTGATTGCTGTGCCTGCAGGATCATTTCAAATGGATCCCTGGTGGGTTTAAAGAGAAATTGTAACGCTGAATAAAGTTGGCAAAAAGTACAACCACTGTATATCAAATTGAAAGCAATATTTTCTAAAAGCTGAGCCGCTGAGGTTTGGGTACAACATTTTTCAACTCTTATTGTAATGGTTTTCTACGAGACACAAATGGGAGAAAGAGATGTGAAGTTAAGGTTTTAACTAAAGGATTAAAAATCGCTCTGAGGGATGAAATAGTTTCATCTTTGTGAATGCTGACGAGCTGAATCGTCAATCTGGCACCCCCAGTTGGAGGTCCTGCTCATGGGGAGAGCGTGAGGGAATATATAAGATTACTGGCTACATTCCTGCAATTTCCTGAAATTTGGCCATTGAGAACATTAGTCCCCACTCAGAATTTGGATTTTTGCTATAAGGGTTTCATGGACATCCTTACACCCTCTTCATTCCAGATTCTCACCAAATTCAAACTTGCTGGGGTGGGATTTGAACTCAGGTTTCTAGGGCGTTAACCTGGGTCTCTGGATTAGAAGTCCAATTGCAAAACCACCACACCACTGCTGTCCCCCCACACGCAGAGTTTGGGATTGTGCAGTCACCTTTTATATTTGTGTGGAAACATGGGGCTGAATTTTACAAGGGGTAACAGCCCTTTCGAGCCCACGCGTGACACAATGGGTCCTGCTCAGCAATTTTATCTCAGGCGGCTTTCTAATTGGCTCACTGAGGTCCAATTGAGGATAGCGTGTGAGCTCCTGATGCTGCTGGCCAAATCAGATGGCCGTAACTGGGAAAGCTCAGCCATTGGGAGAACTGGCTGCTGTTGAGGAATTGCAGGAAAGGCCAGCCTACAGCGGGGGGGGGGCACTTTTAGTTTAACTGACGAGGGAAACCTCTCCAGGGAGCAGCCTCGAGGGGCGCTGCATTCACTGCTCGCAGCCCCTTTACATTGCCAACTCAGAAATCATTTATAAACCCGGAGAGTGGGCAGATTCCCTGCATTTGTTCCTGCTCCTGGTGAAATGATCAATGGTGGGACCATGTCGGGGAGCACGGCTCCCTGTGAGTCTGGTGCCCCAGTGCCGCCCCTCCTACGTCCCGGGAGTTGGTAGAATCTTGACCATACACCTTTCACCTCATCATTGAGAAGTAGGGATCGGTGGCAAGGTCAGCATTTATTACCCGTTCCTAATTGCCCAGAAGGCAATGCTGTGCTTCCTTCTCAAGCCACCCTGATACCACCATGTCTGCTCGGCTACTGGCTGGACCTCTTCAGAAAGCAGCTGAGAGACAGCTAAGCTGTTGTGGGATCTGGAATGAGGATCAGACTGAAGACGACAGCAGGCTTCCTTCCTAAAAGGGCATGATTGTTTTTTTAATGAGAATTCGACAACTTCAAGATCATTTTCATTCATTTAGGCATTTTAGGCTCCAAATTTTTAAGAACTGAACTCTGGTTCTTAAATAGACCAGGGTGGGATTCGAATTTCATTCTCTGGATTATTCGCCCATTAATTTTGAGATTATTAATCCGCTATTTTAACACCACGGCCCTGGGAAGTATAAACTATGGGCGAGATTCTCCGCAAACGCGGAGAATCGTAAAGGCTGCCGTGGGACAGGCCGTGACCCACGGCAGCCTTCACGCCCACTTCCGGGGCCGATTCTCCCCCCCCTGGGCGGGGCTAGGAGCGCGGCCCCGTGCGTCACGGCCACACATCAAGCGCCACGCCAGCTGACGCGGCCGATGACGTCGCCAATCCGCGCATGCGCAGTTGCCGTCTTTTCCCTCCGCCGCCCAGCAAGGTGTGGCGGCTTGATCGTGCGGGGCGGAGGAGGGAAAAGAGTGCGTCCCCTTGGCACGGCCGTGGTACTGCCATGCCAATTGGGCCCCCAGATGCCCCAAACGGGCATCTGGTGCCCGTCTCACGACGGCAGCGAGCAGGTGTGTTTGCTGCCGTGTTGAAACGGGCGTGAAGGCCCGGCCGCTTGGCCCATCGGCCTCGGAGAATCGCAGCTGGCCGTATAAAACGGCGAGCGGTGATTCGTGGCGTGGGTCGGGCGTGGGTGGCGGAGAATCGCGCCCTATGTTTTAGTCTGCCCTTTAATATGAACAAAAGTACAGAGAAAACTAACTGTTCAATATGCGCCTCTGTTATTAAACACTTGAAGGGCTCACACTCCAGAAAAGTGCTTTTTATGCATCATTACCCTGAAGCTAAACCTAGCGCTGTCCATTAATTCCAGGCATTGTGTATTATTACCACGGTAGATAGCCACCAATTAAGAAAGAAAGATTTGTAGTTGTACAGCTTCTTCGACTTCCAGTGGCGGCTATGAGGGAGTAGGTCGCACATTTGGTGGCTCCCGTTTCGGTCGGACTTTTGGACCTTTCCCCCCGACTTTTTTGCCCTTTTGAACGCGGAACTGGAAAGTAATAGTACTCAGGCACTGAACCCATACAGAGTTGTATGGACTTAATAAGCCGGAGGGACCGTAAACAGCAGAAGAAGTGGTCAAGAAAGGGCACGGGGGTGGCTATGAGAGAGACCAATATGGCCGGTGTCCAGAGCAAGGTGCCGACAGCCCAGCCTACAATGGAGCAGCTGCTACAGGCCACGCAGGAGGGTTTTTTAGCTCTGAAGCGCGATAATTTGGAGCCGCTCCAGAAGTCAATGGACCGAATGGGGAAAAAAGGCTGGATGATCAGGCTGAGAAGCTCCAGGAGCTGGAGAAGACGGTGGAGGAGCAGGCCGACTTTCAAACGGTAGCGGACGTGGAGATTCGGAGGTTGAGGGATCAGCGAAAAATGCTCCTGGAAAGGCTGGAGGACCTGGACAACAGATCTCGCCAGCAGAATGTAAGAATCGTTGGCCTCCT
This sequence comes from Scyliorhinus canicula, assembly GCF_902713615.1. Lineage (NCBI taxonomy): Eukaryota > Metazoa > Chordata > Chondrichthyes > Carcharhiniformes > Scyliorhinidae > Scyliorhinus > Scyliorhinus canicula. The sequence continues at coordinate 189,816,362 of NC_052154.1, read as the reverse complement.
GGAGGGGGCTGAGGGGCTTGATGCTGCCGCATATGTGGAGGGTATGTTTAGAAGCTGCTGGGGAACGAGGTGTTCCCTCGCCCGCCGGTGGTGGACAGGGCACACAGAGTGCAGGTGAGGCAGCAGCGACAAGGGGGTCTCACATGAGCGATGGTGGTCTGGTTCCACAGGTACCTGGACAAGGAGCGGGTTCTGCAATGGGCCAAGAGCACACAAAGCTGTACCTGGGACAATAGCACCCTGCGTGTTTAGTAAGCCTGAGCACTGAGGTGGCCAGTAGGAGGGGAGGCTACAGGCAGGTGAAGGAGATTTTGTATAAGAACAAGGTGAAATTCGGGCTGCTTTTTCCGGTGTGACTGTGGGTTACGTATGAGAGTCAGCACCACTATTTCGAGGAACCCGAGGAGATGATGGACTTTGTTAAGAAGCAAGAGCTGGCTCTGAGCTGAGGACTCTTGGACTCATGGTAGAACTTTTAAGTCTATTTTGTTTCTCCTTCTCTTTGAGAGATGCCTACATGCTTGGGTCCGTTCCTTTCGTTTTCACGACCTTTTCAGGTTGATGTATTTTGGCTGTGATGTGTTTTTCTTGTTCTTTTTCGTGGTTTCCCTGAATGTTTCCCTTTTGGGTTTCTTGTTTGGTTGGAAATTTGGTCGGGGGAAAATAAAAAATAAAATAAATAGTTAAAAAGGTGCGGTTATAATGGGGGTTTCAGGGGAATTTTTTGCAATCTTTTACTGTGTGTGGAGGGGAAGGGCTGATAGTGGCTGGTACTTCTTACCTCTATTTGCTTGATTTAAATTGCACTATTGTTGGGGATGTCTCTGACTTGTATAGAGTGTGTGTTTAAGCAGGGTTGGTTTGGGGAAGTGGTATGGATGGGCCGGGGGGGAGGGAAGCCAGGGAACAATGGGTGAGAGACGTGCTGGCGCTGAGGCTGGGAACCACCAGGCTAGCTGGGTGGGCTAGTCAACAGAAACCAGGTGGGGGGTGTTCATATAGTTAGATTAGAGCAGGGGTTAGGTGGTAGGATGGTGTTGCTGGGTGGCGGGAGGGGGGGGGGGGAGTTGATCTGCTGACGAGGGATGGAAATTGGACATGGTAACAGTGAGGAGGTCATGGGTGGAGCCGGCCAGGAGGTGGGCCAGAGGAAGCATGACACATGGCTGGGGGGCTGGCCAAGGAAAGGGGATGGCTGATCGGCAAAGGGGGGGGGGGCGAAGTGCCCCCCCCCCAACCAGGCTGATCACCTGGAATGTTAGAGTGCTAAACGGGCCAGTGAAGAGGACGCGTGTGTTCGCGTATTTGCGGGTTCCTAAGGTGGACGTAGTCATGCTGCAGGAGACGCAGCTGAAAGTGGCAAACCAGGTTAGGTTAAGGAAGGGCTGGGTTAGTCAGGTCTTTCATTCGGGGCTCAACACTAAGACCTGGGGGGTTTGCGATCCTGATTAATAAAAGGGTTCAATTTGAGGCAGAGGGTACAATTGCGGATGGGGGCGGCCGATTTGTTATGGTTAGGGGTAAGCTCGAAGGGGTGAGAGTAGTCTTGGTTAGTGTGTATGCCCCTAATTGGGACAATGTGGATTTTATCAGGAGGTTGCCAGGGAAGATCCCCGACTTGGACTCATGCAAACTGATCATGGGTGGGGACTTTAACACAGTCCTGGACCCGAGCCTGGATCAGTCGTCTTCAAAAATGGGCAGGCTGCCAGCGATGGCAAAGGACCTCAGACGGTTCATGGAGCAAATGGGGGGAGCTGACCCGTGGAGATTTTGTCGGCCGTTGGCGAGGAAGTTTTCGTATTACTCCCACGTCCACAACGTGTATTCCCGAATTGACTACTTTGTTGTGAGTAGGGTCCTGCTGGCCGGAATGGTGGGGGCAGAATATTCGGCAATTACCATATCGGACCATGCTCCGCACTGGGTAGATCTACAGATTTGTAAGGATAGCTTTCAGTGGCCACCATGGAGGCTGGATGTTGGATTGCTAGCGGACGAGGCGGTGTGTGAGGCTGAGGAAATGCATGCAGAGTTACCTGAAGGTGAACGATACCAGAGACGTCTCAGCAGCGGTGCTCTGGGAGGCACTGAAGGCAGTGGTGGGAGGGGAGCTGATCTCAATCCGGGCTCATAGGGACAGGACAGACAGGGCAGAAACGGACTGACTGGTTAAGAAATTTTACAGATGGACAGGAACTACGTGGAGTCCCCGAGGCCGGAGTTATTCAGGAAATGACAGAGGCTGCAGGCCGAGTTCGGGGTGCTGACTACAGGCAAGGCTGTAGAGCAGCTTAGAAAGGCAAAAGGCGCGATATATGAGCATGGAGAGAAGGCCAGCAGAATGCTCGCGCAACAACTAAGGAAGTGAGAAGCGGCTCGGGAGACGGGAAGGATAGCGGATGGGGAGTTTTACAAAATGTTTGCCGAGATAGCGGGGCCGCTGCTGGTCAGGTTTTTATCGAGACAGGAGACAGAGGGGTTCTACCCACGGCGATATCGCAGGCCACTATTGCCCTTATTCTGAAATGGGAACCGGCCGATCTCTTTGATCAACGCAGATGCTAAGTTACTGGCCAAGATCTTGGCGACTAGAATCGAGGACTGTGTACCGGGCGTAATTGCGGAGGACCAAACCGGGTTCGTAAAGGGTAGGCAACTGGCGGCCAGTCTAAGAAGGCTGCTCAATGTGATTATGATGCCCCCGGAGAGCAGGGAGGCAGAGATAGTGACAGCTATGGATGCGGAAAAGGCTTTTGACCGGGTCAAGTGGGACTATCTGTGGGAAGTGCTGGGATGGTTTGGGTTTGGGGAGGGGTTCATTGACTGAGTTAGGCTGTTGTATCAGGCCCCAGAGGCGAGTGTAAGGACGAACAAGACGACATCAGGTTACTTCAGACTGCACCGCGGGACAAGACAGGGCTGCCCTCTCGCCCCACTGCTGGTCGCGCTGGCCATAGAGCCGCTGGCAATTGCTCTGAGAGCTTCAAGGGACTGGAAAGGGCTGGTCCGGGAGGGAGTGGAACATAGAGTCTCGTTATACGCAGACGATCTGCTGTTATATCTATCGGACCCAATGGTGGCGATGGACGGTATCATGGAACTCCTGAGGGAATTTGGCCGGTTTTCAGGATATAAATTGAACATGGCTAAGAGCGAGTTGTTCGTAATTTATGAGAGAGGGGGCAGGAGAGTAGACTGAAGGGGTTGCTGTTCAGGCTGGTAGGAGAAAGCTTTAGATACTTGGGGATTCAGGTGGCACGGGACTGGGGCAGGCTGCATAAGCTCAACCTGCCCGACTGGTGGAACGAACGAGGGAGGAGGTTCGGAGTTGGGTTGCGCTCCCGCTGTCACTAGCGGGGGGGGGGGGGGGGGGGGGGGGTGCAGACTGTTAAGATGACGATTCTCCCGAGATTCTTGTTTCTTGTTCATATTGCAGTGTCTCCCCATTTTCATCCCGAGGTCCTTCTTTAAGAGGCTGAATAAAATTATCCCGGGATTTGTCTGGGCGGGGAAGTCCCCGCGGGTGAGGAAGGTGATGCTCGAAAGGAGCAGAGGGGAAGGAGGGCTCGTGTTGCCGAACTTCAGCAACTACTACTGGGCGGCCAACATAGCGATGATAAGGAAATGGATGGTGGTACGGGGTCAGTTTGGGAGCGGATGGAGGCTGCATCCTGCAGGGGCACCAGTTTGGTGGCCCTGGTAACGGGGCCTCTGCCGTTTCCGCTGGCGCAGTGCTCCACCAGCTCTATAGTGATGGCGGCTCTGTGGATCTGGGGCCAGCGGAGGAGGCATATAGGGGACGTGAGAGCATCGGTGTGGACCCCAATCGGCGGCAATCACCAATTTGCCCCGGGGGACATGGACGGTGGGTATCGACTGTGTTGGAGGGCGGGGATTGCGAGGGTGGGTGATCTGTTCCTGCAAAGGAGCTTTACAAGCATGAGGGCATGTATTGGTAGGAGTGATTGGTTGGAGGATGTATTGGGGGGGCGGGGGGGTTGGAGGATGGTATTGGGGGGGGTTGGAGGATGGTATTGGGGGGGGGGGTTGGAGGATGGTATTTGGGCAGCAGCTCTGGGCAGAGTAAACACGACCGCAACATGCACCAGGCTCAGTCTGATCCAGGTTAAGGTTGTGCACCAGGCCCACAGGACGGTGGCCCGGATGAGTAAATTCTTCGGGCTGGAGGACAAGTGTGCCAGATGCGCCAGTGGGCTGGCTAATCAGGTGCACATGTTCTGGTCGTACCCTAAACTCAGGGGGTACTGGCAGGGATTCACGGACATCATGGGCGGAATTCTCCGACCCCCCAGGGGGGGTCGCCCGGGGCTGGCATCAATCCTGCCCCCGCCGTGGCCCGAATTCTCCGCCACCTGGGAATCGGCGGGGGCGGGAATCGCGCCGCGCCAGTCAGCGGGCCCCCCGCGGCGATTCTCCGGAACGCGATGGGCCGAAGTCCTGCCGCTGACAGGCCGTTCCCGCCGGCGGGAATCAAAGCACGTCTGGTGCCGGCGGGATTGGCGGCGCGGGCGGGCGCCGGGGTCCTGGGGGGGCGCGGGGCGATCTGGCCCCGGTAGTTTCCCCCACGGTGACCTGGCCCGCAATTGGGGCCCACCGATCAGCGGGCGGGCCTGTGCCGTGGGGGCACTCTTTTTCTTCCGCCTTCGCCATGGTCTTCACCATGGCGGGGGCGGAAGAGACCCCCTACCCTGCGCATGCGCCGGTATAACGTCAGCAGCCGCTGACGCACCGGTACATGCGCGGACTTCCGCCGGCCGTGAAGGCCTTTCGGCCCCGCCTGGTGGGGCGCCAAAGGCCGTTCATGCCAGCCGGCGGAGCGGGCGCCACTCCGGCGTGGGCCTAGCCCCTAAAGGTGCGGAGAATTCCGCACCTTTGGGTAGGCCCGATGGCGGAGTGGTTTACGCCGCTCCGTCCCGCCGGGACCCCCCGCCCCGCCGGGTAGGGGAGAATCCCGGCCCATGTCCCAGGTTTTGAAAACTGGGTGGTAATGAGGCCAGAGGTGGCAATCTTTGGGGTGTCGGAGGACCCGGGATCCAGGAGGAGAAGGCCGACATCTTGGCCTTTGCTTCCCTGGCAGCCCAGCGACGAATACTGTTGGCATGGAGGGACTCAAAGCCCCCGAAGACTGAAGTATGGCTATCGAACATAGCGAGCTTTCTCGGTCTAGAGAAGGTTAAGTTCGCCTTGAGAGGTTCACTATCAGGGTTCGCCCAGAGGTGGCAGCCATTCATTGACTTCTTCGCGGAGAATTAATCATCAGCAGGAGGGGGGATTAATCGTCAGCAGGTGGGGGGCTAGGGTAGAGTAGAGTAGTGGGTGGTTTAGGCAGGTCCTTGTGAGAATGGAGTCGTGGTTTGCACTATGCGTTATTTGCTTTTCCTTCTGTACAGTACTATACAATGTCATTGTTTTATATGTCAAAAATACCTCAATAAAATTCTTTATTAAAAAAAAAGTTATACAGTTCCTTCACAAGACTGGGCCATTTAAGGGTGTTTTACAGGCAATTAAGTACTTAGTGTGTAGTCACCGTTATAATAGGGTGGCTGCCAATTTATGAAAAGTCCTACAAACAATGCGGCAATAACCAGATAAACATGGTTTGTTTTTAATGATATTGATTGAAGGATAAATATCAGCCAAGAATAATTCCCCCTGCTCTGCTCTGAATGGTGCATGGGCATCTTTTACATCCACTCAGGCAGCAGACAGAGCTTCAGTTTATTGTCCCATCTGAAGGAAGATTGAGCCAGTAATTACGAGATGGAATAGATTAATTAAGTCCATGAACCATTTCACATAAATTTTTTTGAGTGCTAATTACGCGTGATTAAGCTACATGTGGAGTAAAGTTTAATTCACCTTCTGTGTCAGAGAATTGTTTTGCGATTCTTCTTTGGCGATCACTCACTAACGGGATTGATTGTCCACCTCAGAAACTTCTCCCTGGTCATGGGTTCTGGGGGTTCTTGCTTGGCTGATCATCCAGATTCTGGAGCCGTGCCTTCGACCGCACACTTGGCCGGTGTTTCCGGGAAGTGCCATCGGTCCTTGGGTGCGAGATCAGGGATTTTCAAAGTTCAGGTCGTGACCCAGGGGTGGGTGTCGCGGGGGGGGGGGGGGGGGGGGGGGGGGTGTTGGGAGGGCCGTGGCGTTCCTGCTGTGGCCCTGATCATGGGAGAAGTGTCCAACGGCCATGAGGCATTTAGATTGAGAACTGCTACCAGCATATAAAGAGAACAAAATTAGCCTTCCAACTCTAAGCAGTGTCAGTGAGCAGGCCACACATCCTGCATGTACACTTGATGTCATGCACCCTGTAGAGACGTACTTATGGCGCCAAATCGCAGAGGAGACTTATTCCATTTTCTAGCTGCTGGTAAACAAATACTATAAAGATGGATCGTTTTGTTACAAGGAAGAGATAGCCAGAGGCGCAAATAGGCAACACCCCTACTGGCCAGGATCTCACATATGAACCTGCTGGAGAGAGCTGCACAGGAGAATCCACGGCAGGAACGAGCAGTGCCATTGGTAGCTCTGTACAGAGCTCCAGGGCCTCTGGTTAACAGCTAGCAAAGAAGAAACTTAACTCGGGGTCAAAGCAGTGTAAAGATAATTTAGAAGGATAGAATTGCTGCAGCGCAGAAAGAGGCCATTCGGCCCATCAATTCTGCACTGGCCTTCTGAAAGAGCAGCCTACCTCGGCTCACTACCCCACCCTATCCCTGTAAGCCTACCTAACCTACACATCCTTGGACGCTAAGGGGCAATTTAGCATGGTCAATCCACCTTACCTCCATGTCTTTGCATTGTGGGAGGAAACCCATGCAGACAAGGTTGGAGCTGAACTCAGGTTCCTTGGCATTTGAGACAGCAGTGTTAACCACTGTGCCACCATGCTGCTCTGTTGGGTGTCCTCAAATAATTCTGACTCTTCAATCAGGAGGTTCCTCCATGTAGGTCTCTTCCGAGAAAGGGTCTCCCAGGTGTTGACATCTCTGTTGCGTTTCTTGAGGTAAGCTTCAGGGCATCTTTGAGGCGCTTCCTTTGTCCTCCTCTTGTTCAGAAGCCTTCCTTGAGATGGGCAAAGAGGATTTGCTTTGGGCAGAGAGGACTCTGACATCCTAAGCACATGGCCTGCCCAGCAGAGTTGGTTTGGGATGATCATGGCCTTGATGCTGGTGCCCTTGGGTTTTCTTCAATGACGCTAATGTTCGTACGCCTGTCCTCCCAGCAGTTGTGGAGAATCTTCTCAGTCAGTATTGATAATACCTCTTTCGGTCCTTGAGGTGGAGTCTGTATTGTAGTCCGACTTTCTGAGCTGTACATAAGAGTTGGGAGGATGGCTTGCATTGATCAAAGATCTTGGATGTTGCGGTTATCAAAGACACTTATTTTAGACACCCGAAGGAGAGGCTCGCGGATTGGATATGATGTTTGATCTCCGCATCAATGTTAGAGGAGAGGTGGCTCTCCAGGTATGGAAAATGTTCCACGTTTGGTGGGGTTTCTTCTCAGTTGATCTTGATGGAGAGATCTTGATGTACAGAGAGATCTGGGAGTTCAGGTCCATTGTACCCTGAAGGTGGCAACGCAGGTCAATAGAGTGGTCAAGAAGGCATACAGCATGCTTGCCTTCATCGGACGGGGTAGTGAGTACAAGAGTCGGCAGGTTATGTTACAGTTGTATAGGACTTTGGTTAGGCCACATTTGGAATACTGCGTGCAGTTCTGGTCGCCACATTACCAGAAGGATGTGGATGCTTTAGAGAGAGTGCAGAGGAGCTTCACCAGGATGTTGCCTGGTATGGAGTGTGCTAGCTACTGAAGAAAGGGATCAGACCATGGATGGGTTGGGGGGGGGGGGGGGGGGATAAGCGGGCAGACCAGGAGGCGGTAGATTTGTACGAATTGATGAGATGGCTGCGTATGTTTGGTGGGTGGTTGCTCAGACCATTCAAAGGACCCCACTGGAATGATGGTCGGTGGCCCGGAATTTGCCTGGCCAGGAGGTTACAGATTATGGCTGAGTACAATTCTGCTGCTGCTGATGGTCCACAGCATCTCATGGATGCCATCTTGAGTTGATAGATACGTTCAAAGTCTATCCCATTTAGCAAGGTGGTGGTACCACACAAAATGATGGAGAGAATCTTAAATGTGAAGACGGATTTTTGGCTCCGCAAGAACTGTGCAGTGGTCACTCCTACCAATACTGTCATGGGCAGACGCATCTTCCGCAGGCAGGTTGGTCAGGGGGGCAGTGTAGGATTGGGCGAGGTGGGTGCAAAGGGGTTTTTCCCTCTTCAGGTTCCATCACCACCTGCTGCAGTCCCAGTCTAGCAGCTATTTCCATCACAACCCGGCCAGCTTGATCTGTGGCACTACTACCGAGCCTCTCTTGGTGATGGACGTTGAAGTCCCCCATCCAGAACATATTCTGTGCCCTTGCCACCCTCAGTACTTCTTCCAAATGGTGTTCAACACGATGGAATATTGATTCATCAGCTGAGAGGGGGGGGGGGGGGTAGGTGTTAATCAGCAGGTGGTTTCCTTGCCAATGTTTGAGACGTCATGGGTGTAGAGTGAATGGTGAGGACTCCCAGAGCAACTCCCTCCCGGCTGTATACCGGTGTGCCACCCGCCACTTCTGCTGGGTCTGTCCTGCCGGTGAGACATGACATACCCAGGAATGGTGACGCCGGTAACTGGGCTATTATCTGTAAGGTATGATTCTGTGTGCGTGACTATGGTCAGGCTGTTTGATTAGTCTGTGAGACATTTATCCCAACTTCGGTACAAGCCCCCATATGTTAGTAAGGAAGACAGTGCAGGGCCGACAGAGCTGGTTTTGCCGTTGACGTTTCCGGTGTTTGGGTTGATGCCGAGTGGTCCCTCCGGTTTCATTTTCCATTTTGTTTCCTTTGTTGCGATAGAATACAGCTGAGTGGCTTGCGAAGCCATTTCAGCGGACCTGGGTCTGGAGTCACATGTAGACCAGACCAGGTAAGGATGGCAAATTTCCTTCCCTTAAGGGTATTTGTCAAGTGAATGTCCCTTCAAGAAAAGTGTGTTTTATCAAATGGCTGCAGTGATGTCACTGTATGGGTGGAGCTGGAATGTGATTTTGCTTTTTACTTTTGTTTTGAGCTGGAAGCTCTTTTTGGCTCTGTGTTTTGGTTTCGCTTTCAGTTGGAGGGCTGCCTTCAAACCAAGCAGATGTATTTTGGCCTCTCTCTTTTCATGCTAAAGAATGTTTCCAGATCACTTGATGGTTTCAAAGTAATACCTGTTTCTGTAAGGAATGCAAACTTGCAGGGCAGGATTCTCCGACCCCGCGCCGGGTCGGAGAATCGACGGCGGGCCGCGCGGATCGCGGCCCGCCGGCCCAATGCCGGCACGCGATTCTCCGGAGAGCGGAGAATCAGAGCCATTGGCGCCGGCAAGGTTGGCGCAGCGCCTGCCGCGGGACGTTCGTCTTTTAAAAAAATAATTTTTATTGAAATATTTTGAAACAAATATGTATCAACAAAACAATACAATAATAACAATAACAATAATAATAATAAACACCCCAGACATCGGCCTCTTTCGCCTCCTGCACTCCCGGCTCCACCCCCACCCCAAATATCGCGAGTCCCCAACCTGGCTTGACCCTGGATCGCACCACCCTCGACACCATCCCCGCCACCCCCTTCCAGAACTCCTCCAGTGCCGGGCATGCCCAGAACATATGGGCATGGTTCGCTGGACTCCCCGAACACCTGACGCACCTATCTTCGCCCCCAAAGAACCTACTCATCCTAGATCCGGACATGTGGGCCCGGTGCAGCACCTTGAACTGGATGAGACTAAGCCTCGCACATGAAGAGGAGGAGTTCATCCTCTCCAGGGCATCCACCCATGTCCCCTCCTCAATCTGCTCCCCCAGCTCCACCTCCCACTTAGCCTTCAGCTCCTCTGCCGACGCCTCCCCCACCTCCTGCATCACCTGGTAGATGTCAGACACCTTCCCATCCCCGACCCACACCCCCGAAAGCACCCTATCCCTTACCCCCCGCGGAGGCAACAAAGGGAACCCCTCCACCTGTCGCCTAGCAAACGCCTTGACCTGAAGGTACCTGAACATATTCCCCGGGGGGAGCTCAAACTTCTCCTCCAGTTCACCAAGGCTCACGAACCTCCCGTCGATAAACAGGTCTCCCAACTTCCTAATGCCCGCCCTGTGCCACCCCACAAACCCGCCATCCATGTTCCCTGGGACAAACCGGTGGTTCCCCCGCAGCAGGGCCTCCACCGAGCCCCCCACTTCCCCCCTGTGTCGCCTCCACTGCCCCCAAATTTTGAGGGTAGCCGCCACCACCGGGCTCGTAGTGTACCTCATTGGAGGGAGCGGCAGCGGCGCCGTTACCAGTGCCTTTAGGCTCGTGCCTCCACAGGACGCCATCTCCATCCGTTTCCATGCTGCCCCCTCCCCATCCATTACCCACTTACATACCATCGAGACGTTAGCCTCCCAATAGTACCCAGAGAGGTTGGGCAGCGCCAGCCCCCCTCTATCCCTGCCCCGCTCCAAAAAGACCCTCCTTACCCTCGGAGTCCCGTGCGCCCAAACAAATCCCAGAATGCTGCTGTTCACCCTCCTAAAAAAGGCCCTCGGAACAAAAATGGGGAGGCACTGAAACAAAAACAAAAACCTCGGGAGCACCGTCATTTTAACGGACTGTACTGTACCCGCCAACGACAACGGCAGCATGTCCTACCTTTTAAATTCCTCCTCCATCTGCTCCACCAACCTAGTAAAATTGAGCTTGTGCAGAGTCCCCCAGCTCCTAACCACCTGAACCCCCAGGTACCTAAAACTCCTCACTGCCCTCTTTAGCGGGAGCCTACCAATCCCCTCCTCCTGATCTCCCGGGTGTACGACAAACAGCTCACTCTTGCCCAGGTTCAATTTATATCCCGGGAAACTCCCGAACTCAGCAAGAATCTCCATCACCTCCGGCATTCCCCCCACCGGGTCAGCAAGTCGTCCGCATACAGCGACACTCGGTGCTCCTCCCCACCTCGCACCAAACCCCTCCACCTCCCTGACTCCCTGAGAGCCATGGCAAGAGGCTCAATTGCCAGCGCAAAAAGCAAGGGGGACATGGGGCACCCCTGCCTCGTCCCACGGTGGAGCATGAAGTACTCGGACCTCCTCCCATTTGTCGCTACACTCGCCATCGGGGCGTACAGCAACCTCACCCATTTAATAAACCCCACCCCAAACCCGAACCTCTCCAACACCTCCCACAAGTACCCCCACTCAACCCTGTCAAAGGCCTTCTCCGCATCCAATGCCACCACAATCTCCGCCTCTCCTTCTGCTGCCGGCATCATTATCACATTTAGCAGCCTTCGCACGTTAGTGTTCAGCTGCCTCCCCTTCACAAAACCCGTCTGTTCTTCATGTATCACCCCCGGCATACAGTCCTCTATTCTAGTGGCCAAGATCTTCGCCAGCAACTTGGCGTCTACATTCAGCAGTGAAATCGGCCTGTATGAACCGCACTGCAAGGGGTCCTTATCACGCTTCAGGATCAGGGAGATTAGTGCCCGAGACATCGTCGTGGGCAGAACACCCCCCTCCCATGCCTCGTTAAAGGTCCTATCCAACAGGGGGCCCAGCAGGTCCGCATATTTCTTATAAAATTCAACCGGGAACCCATCCGGTCCCGGCGCCTTCCCCGACTGCATGTTGCCAATCCCACTGACCAGCTCCTCCAACTCGATCGGCGCCCCCAGTCCCTCCACCTGCTCCTCCTGCACCCTTGGAAATCGCAGCCTGTTCAAAAAGCTCTCCATTCCCTCCCCCACCCCGGCGGCTCCGACCGGTACAGTTCCCTATAGAAGTCCCTAAAGACCTCATTGACCTCTGCCCCCCTGCCGCACCACAGTCCCATCTCTATCCTTCACTCCACCAATCTCTCTAGCCGCGTCCCGCTTACGCAGCTGGTGCGCCAGCATCCTGCTCGCCTTCTCTCCATACTCATAGACCGCTCCCTGCGCCTTCCTCCACTGTGTCTCCGCCTTTCTGGTGGTCAATAAATCAAACTTGGCCTGCAAGCTACGCTTTTCCCCCAGCAATCTCTCCTCCGGGGCCTCCGCGTACCTCCAATCCACACTCAACAGCTCCTCCACCAGTCTCTCCCTCTCCCTCCTCTCCCCCCTTTCCCTATGGGCTCGGATGGAGTTCAGCTCCCCACTAATCACTGCCTTCAGAGCCTCCCACACCATCCTCACCTGGACCTCCCCAGTATCATTGACCTCGAGGTACCTCTCGATACATCCCCGAACCCTCCTACACACCTCCTCATCAGCCAACAACCCCACGTCCAGACGCCAAAGCGGGCGCTGGTCCCGCACCTCCCCCATCTCCAGATCCACCCAATGTGGAGCATGGTCCGAAATCGCGATAGCCGAATATTCGGCCTCCTCCACCCTCGGGACCAGTCCCCTACTCAGAACAAAGAAATCAATACAGGAATAAACTCTGTGCACATGGGAGAAAAAGGAGTACTCCCGAGCCCTCGGCCTCCTGAACCTGCAGGGATCCACTCCTCCCATCTGGTCCATAAACCCCCTCAATACCTTGGCCGCCGCTGGCCTCCTGCCTGTCCTTGAACTAGAACGATCCAGTAGGGGATCCAGCACCATATTGAAGTCCCCCCCCCCCCACCATGATCAAGCCCCCCACCTCCAGGCCAGGAATGCGGCCCAACATACGCCTCATGAAACCAGCATCATCCCAATTTGGGGCGTACACATTAACCAACACCACCCTCTCCCCCTGCAGCTTACTGCTCACCATCACATATCTGCCGCCACAATCAGCCACAACCTCAGACGCCTCAAACGCCACCCTCTTCCCCACCAGGATCGCCACCCCCCCGGTTCTTCGAGCCGAGCCCTGAGTGGAAAACCTGCCCCACCCACTCCTTCCTCAGACGGACCTGGTCCGCCACCTTCAGGTGGGTCTCCTGGAGCATGGCCACGTCCGCCTTCAGCCCCTTGAGATGCGAAAACACCCGGGCCCGCTTAACCGGCCCATTCAACCCCCTCACGTTCCACGTAACCAGCCGGATCAGGGGGCACCCCGCTCCCCTCCCCTGTCGACTAGCCATAACCCATCGACTGCTCGCCACTGGCCATCACCCTTCGGCCCATTTCCCACGGCGATAGAACCTCACCCCGACCCCCCGAACTCCTCCCTAGCCAATCCAGCAGCAACCCAGTATCCCCCCCACCCCAGGCTAGGACCCCTCCTAGCCGCGACTCTCCCTCCACTGTACTCCCGTGAGCCAGCTGACTTCTGTTGACCCCGGCAGCTCCCGCTCTAACTCCAACCCCTCCCGATATGAGGTCCCCCCTCCTCCCCTGAATCATCTCCTGGGCACCGCTTCAGCGCGGGAAACCCGGTCTAATAGCCACGCCCCTCGCCACCAGCTCCACCCCCTCGTTCCGCAGCGCGGGAAACCAGAGAAAAGCCCGCGCTTTCACACTGCCCCACCCCACCAATGCAGCTCCCAAACCGCAGTCCCAACCCAACCACCAACTCCATACAAACAAAGACACAGATCAACCACAAACCCCAGTACCCCCCTTAGAACACAAAACCATGACCCACATCATCCGAAAGTGAGAGAAAAAACAAAAACAAACAGAATAACCCGCTACAGCATAAACAATGATACATGAATAGAATAGAAAAACTCCCACAGCCCCCAATCTCTAGTTCGAGTCCAGATTTTCAGCCTGCACAAAGGCCCACGCTTCCTCCGGGGACTCAAAGTAGTGATGCCGGTCCTTGTAGGTGACCCACAGGCACGCAGGCGGCAACATGCCGAACTTCACCTGCTTTCCGTGGAGCACCGCCTTCGTCCGGTTAAACCCGGCTCTCTGCTTGGCCACCTCCGCACTCCAGTCCTGGTAGATACGCACTACCGAATTCTCCCACTTACTGCTCCCCACCTTCTTGGCCCATCGGAGAACACGCTCCCAGTCACTGAACCGATGGAACCGCACCAGCACCGCCCGCGGGGGTTCATTCGCCTTAGGCCGCCTGGCCAGCACTCTATGGGCCCCCTCCAGCTCCAGGGGCAGATGGAAGGATCCTGCCCCCATCAGCGAGTTCAACATCACGGCCACATAGGCCGGCAGATCCAACCCCTCCAGCACCTCCTCGAGGCCCAGGATCCGCAGGTCCTTCCTCCTTGACCGAAGCTCCATCTCCTCAAACCGATCTTGCCACTTTTTATGAAGTGCCTCGTGTATCTCCACCTTCCCCATGAGGGCCGAAACCTCCTCCTCGCGCTCAGAGGCCTGCTGCTGCAACTCGAGTATCGCTGCACCCTGGGTTGTCTGGGTCTCCAGCAGCTTACTCGTCGTCACTTTCAGGGATTCCAACAACTCCCATTTCAACTCCATGAAATAGCGCAGGAGGGCCGCCTGCTGCTCCTCAGCCCACTGCCTCCACTCCTCAGGGTCTCCACCGGCTGCCATTTTGTCCACCTTCCCCCGCTTTTCCAGGGGAGCTGCTGCCGTTTTTCTCCTCGCCCCACTTCGAGTCCGAACCATAAATCCCGGGGGGTTTTGCTCCAGACCCCTTTATCCACCGGGAATCGTCGAATCAGCGCCGTTTGGGGCCCTTAAAAGAGCCCACAAGTCCTTTTAAAGCGGGAGTTGGCGAACGTGCGGCTTAGCTCCGCATTGCCGCCACCGGAAGCCCGGCCGCGGGCCGTTCTACGCAGCCGGCCCAACAATTCTCCGGCCGTAAGAAAAGAGCCGAGTCCCACTGATGCCATTCTAACCTGCTCTGGGCCGGCGGGACCTCAGTGTGTAAGAGTCAGATGGCAGCCTTTGGAGGGGGAGGGGATCTAACCCTGGGGGGCCTCCGATGTGGACTGGCCTGCGATCGGGGCCCACCGATCGGCGGGCCGGCCTCTGCTGCTGGGGGCCTCCTTTCCTACGCGCCGGCCCCTGTAGTCCTGCGCCATGTTGCGTCAGGGCCGACGTGTTGAAGGAGGCCACTGCGTATGCGCGCGTTGGCACTGGTGCCACTGCGCATTTCCTCATCGGCTCCGGCGCAACTGCACATGTGCGCGTCCCGCGGTGCACAGTTTGCGCCGGGAACTGCAGCTGGAGTAGTGCAAACCGCTCCATCGCCCTGCTGGCACCCTGGAGGGGACAGTATTAGTCATGGGAGAGGCCCATTCACACCGTCGTAAAACACGACGGCGTGGACACTCTGCCGCAGGATTGGAGAATCCCGCCCACAGTCTTTGTTAAAAAGGGTTTTTTGACTAATGGATGTTGTTTTGAAAGTTACTAAGGGTTACCTATAGAGTACTGTATTTTTTTGTGGGGGGGTTATCAGTGTTGGTAGTGGATAAGATGTTTACTGTGTGTTGATAAAATGTTTTTTTAAATTTCTTTTTCTGAGTTACAAAGCCAGGGCTCAGAATGTGGACAGGGGCGAACCCCTAATCCAGCTCCTTGCCTGCTCCAAAAACCAATTCAAATTCAAATTGAATCCAATTCATGGTCCGCACAAGAGAGACAGACCAGATCTGAGCCAAAAGGCAGAGCAGATACTACACTTGATCTTAGCCAAAAGGCCGAGAAGTGATGTGTTTATAAAATGTTCACTGGATACATAGAATAAACATTGTTTTTGTTTAAAAACACTTTTAGTTCTCTGTTGCATCACACCTGTAAAGTGGGCCCTTGTGCTCTCCATAACCAAAATCTATTAGAAGTTGTGGGTCAGGTGAACTCCATGATATACTTTGGTGTTCTCTAAACCCTGGCCCATAATATATTAGTGATCCAGTTGGGTTTTCTGACAGTCGACAATTAATTCATGGTCGTCATTAACTATTAAAATTTCAAATGTTTCATTGAATGCGGGTCCCAGGGTCTCTGGATTGTTCATCCAGTGACAATGCCACTGTGCCACCACCTCCCCACTGTAATTGTTCAAGAAGGCAGCCCTCCACCACATTCTCAAGCGCAGTTAGAGCTGGACAGTAAATACCGGCCAGCGATGCACACATCCCATGAATGATTTTTTTTACAATGTGGAGGATTCTCAGAGCTGTGCCCCCCTGACACTGTCTCGCCACCTCTCTGTTTGAGCAGTGTATCCTCACCCTCCCTACCCTGATGCCTTTGCAAACCTTGTCCAGTCTCCTGAGAGTCTTGAATCTGAAAGGATTCTGAAAATATGAGGGGGTAAAGTAACTATGATGGACTGGGAAAATACACTGAAAATGCTAACAGTGGACAGGCAACTTCTCATATTTAAAGGAGCATTGCATGGTCTATAACAAATATACAGTCGATACAAAAAACCCAACAGGTCACGTCAACCAACCATAGCCAATAATTAGTTACAGATTGCATTTGATCAAAATAAAGTCCTTGTCAGTGTGATGAATGAGATTCACACGGTATTATGTTACCAATATCACTCTGTTCCCATTGTATATATGTACCGATATTGTAAGTGCAGTTGCACTACCTGGCTACCAGGGGGAGTAGCTCTGGGAGTACTCGAGAGTTTGTACTGGGC
The DNA here is from genome assembly GCF_902713615.1 of Scyliorhinus canicula. Taxonomy (NCBI): domain Eukaryota; kingdom Metazoa; phylum Chordata; class Chondrichthyes; order Carcharhiniformes; family Scyliorhinidae; genus Scyliorhinus; species Scyliorhinus canicula. Next base: position 189,799,720 of record NC_052154.1, on the reverse strand, counting down.
TCCCCCCATTGGCTCCGCCCAGAACTCCTCCCCCTGGAGCTTCTGTATAAAGATCCGTGCCACAGAGCCAGCCGGCCAGTTCATCGAAAGTTCAATGGCGAACAGGCTGGCTCTGTTGTAAGTATATTAAAACCGCTATTCTAATCCTACAAGCACGTGTCCGTAGAATTGAGGGTTCCATCAGTCGGCTTGCCAGAAAAAGTGGTAAGCCCAAGGATCGGACGCCACTTAGAATCCAGAAAAGGACGACCAAGAGTGCAATTCACTGGGCCCTTCCGCTGGCCAGATCATCCAGCCCCACCAAAGTCAGCAGGGATTTGAATGGATCGCCACATCGGACACAGGGAATCCCATCACAGCAAGACTGAAGGAAGGGAAACGAGAATATAAAGGCAAGCTAGCGAGAAACATAACGCTGGGCTGTAAAATCTGCTTCAGGTACGTGAAAAGGTAAAGGTTAACAAGGACAAATGTGGGTTTGTCACAGACGGAGACAGGAGAATTTATTCAGGAGAAAGGGGTAACGGGAGAGAAAATAATGAATTACTTTGTGTCTGTCTTCACAGCTACAGAAACTGCAGAAAATCTCCCAGAAATACTCAGGGACCATGGAGTTTGCGGAAAATGAGGAACTGAAAGAAATGAGTATTTTTAATTTGGCAGCGCTCGAAAAATTAATTGGATTGAAGATTGATAAGTCTCCTCGAGCTGATGAGCAACATCACAGAGCGTTTGAATGAAGTGGTTGTAGAGATAGTGGAATTGCTGCTCATCTTTCAAATCTATATCGATTCAGCAAAGGTTCCTGCAGTATGGAAAGTAGCAAATGTATTCCCACTATTTAAGAGGAGAGAGGGAGAGGAAATGGAAGGACGTGATCATGGTAGATGGAATATAATACAGATCTGTGTAAAGTTTACGACTTTGGTAGAAAAAACAGAAAAGCATTGCTTAAATGGTGAGAGTTGGGGAGTATTCTGTCCAAAGTGACCTGGGTGTCCTTGTCTATGGGTCACTGAATCCTCGCAGCCAGGAGCAGCAAACATGTGGAAAGGCAAATGGCATGATGGCCTTCATCGCAAGGGAATTTGAGTCCAGGAGTAAGGATATCTTACTGCAGTTGTATAGAACCTTGGTTAGACTTGCCCAGGAGTACTGTGTACAGTTTTTGACTCCTAATCTAAGGAAGGATATACTTCCCACAGCAGGAGTGCATTGGATGTTCACAGAATCGCAGAATTGTTGCTGTGCAGAAGGAGGCTATTTGGCCCATCGTGTCTGCGCCGCCTCTCCAAACGAGCATCATCACTTAGTGCCATTCCCCTGACTTTTCCCCGTACCCTCGCACATTGTTTCTATTCAAGTAATCATCTCGCACCCTCTGGAATCCCCGACTGAGCCTGCCTCCACGACACTTTTTCTCACCTCACATTTGCTTCTTTTGGAAAATCTCTTTTGATCTGTGCCCTCCTTTTGTCAAACCTTTTATGTGTGGGGACAGTTTCTCTTTATCTACTCTGTCCAGCCCCCTCATGATTTTGAACATCTCTATCGAATCTCCTCTTACCCTTCTTCTCTCCAAGGAGGACAGTCCTAACCTCTCCAATCTATCCTCGTTACTGAAGTGTCTCATCCCTGGAACCCTCCTTGTAAACCTCATCTGCACTCCCCCCAAAGTGTTCACATCCTTCCTATAGTGTGGTGCCCAGAACTGTGCACAATATCCCAGCTGAGGTCTCACTAACGTTCTGTACAAATTCAACACAACCTCCTTGCTCTGGTGCTCAATGCCCCTGTTAATGAAGCCCAGGAGACTGGATGCTTCAGGAACTTCCCTCTCCACCTGTGCTACCACCTTCAATGAGCTATGCACACAGACACCCAGACCCCTTTTTATTATTTATTTGATGTTTTCTCTCCATCTTCTTCCTACCAAAATGTATCACCTCACACATCAGGTTCACCAGACTAATCCCTGGGATTACGATCACAAGGGATTAGAGGTAATTAATTACCTTGGATAGAAGACTGGCTAACTGACAGAAGGCAGAGAGTCAGAATAATTGGGTTTTTTCTGGTTGGCAAGATGTAGCTGATGGGGTGCCTCAGGGTTCGGTCTTCAGGCCTCAGGGGTAGAAAGTACTGTAGCCAAATCTGTAAATTGCAATGAGGAAATAAGAAATTTACAAATGGATATAGAGAGGTGAGGTGAGCGGGACAACATTTGGTAGATGGATTTTAAAGTCGGTATGTGTGAGATTATCCACTTTGGTCGGAATAATGGAAAAGCAATTTATTATCTAAATGGAGAGGAACTTCAGAGCGTCTCGGTGCGGAGGGAGCTTAGTGTTCTCATGCATGGATCTCAGAAAACCAGTATGCAGGCATAGCAGCTAATAAGGAAGGCAAGTGGAATTTTGGCATTTATAGTTAAAGGAATCGAGTATAAAAGTGGGGAAGTGTTGCTGCAACTGTACGAGGCATTGGTGAGACCGCACCTGGAGTATTGTGTATAGTTTTGGTTCCCTAATTTGTGTGAGGATAAACTGTGTGGCACGGAAAGGTAGTCGACACTTAGGTTATATTGGGTTTTGTGAATAAACCTGTGTTGAAGACAAATTCGTTCCAGCGTCTTCTTTTACCAAATGCCCAGTACAGGCCTCGATTAACACCACTGCAGGAAAAATGTAGGGTGGTGATTCCAATTGGCCACATAAATGTCTCAATGGGTCTTCCATCGGGCAGGACATCTGCCGCCTCACGTGCCACCCGCAAATTGCATGCTGGAAGGATGGAGTTAGGCAGCATTTCCTGTCCTGCCACCCCCTCTCTGCCCTTATGTCTTCGCATGCCATTGTCGGCCTTCCCTTCTCCCAGCCTATGGGACAGTTCCCTTCATTTTGGTGCAAGTTCCCAGGATGTGAGAAGGACAATGCAAGGTCAATTGGACTGGCCGTGCCTTGGTTCTATCCAAATACAATGGCACGCTCAAAGGCGAATGCTCTGTCCAATTTTATTCTTTTAGTTCCTTGTCGTGGTTTTGATGCAACTGAGTGGCTTGCTGGGCCATGATTGTGGATCTGGCATCAAACGTAGGCCAATCTGGGAGGAAAGGCAGATTTTCTCCTCTCTAGGACAGTGGTGAACCGGATAAGTTTGTCTGACAATCCTTTACAGTAGCTTTACGGTCACCATGACTGACACTAGCATTTCAGCTCCAGATTTAATTGATTAATTGCAATTGAAATCCCCAATTGCTTTCATAAGACTTGATCATTCGCCTCAGCTGATGGAAATTCAGCCATTATGCTACAGCTATTTTTTTATACATCGTTAGCTACCAAATTGCATTGCCTACCTGGAGCTGCGTTTGGGAAGACAAAGTTAACAAGCTAAAGATAAGAAAGCTCATTAGCTCCTACAGATAATACTTTGGTCCACGCTTTAGTGAGGCATTCTTTCCATTATTTGAAATAATGAACCAAAATACTAATCGGGTTATTCATTCAAATATTCATCTTGACCAGGGGTGGGCAAACTACGGCCCGCGGGCCGCATGCGGCCCGCCAAAGGTCTTTATGCGGCCCACCAAGTCATTAAAAAAAAAAAATTTTTTTTAAGGTTTAAAAAAAAATAAAAAATTTTTTTAAGGTTAATGGGGGGGGGGGGGGGGGGGGGGCTGTTGGGTTACTTACTGGTATAGGGTGGATACGTTGACTTGAGTAGGGTGATCATTGCTCAGCACAACATCGAGGGCCGAAGGGCCTGTTCTGTGCTGTACTGTTCTATGTTCTATATGAGGCGCCCAGAATCATAACCGGGTGAAGTAATTATTTTACTTAATATACTATGCGGCCCTTTAAAATTGTGAATTTCTGAATGTGGCCCTTGCACGGAAAAGTTTGCCCACCCCTGATCTTGACCAATCGCATGTAACCTGAAAGAGTTTGTGATGATGAACGCAGAATTATTTTGATGAAGGTTTTGTTGTGATGTTTGCCCCCAGAAGGATTATTTTATCATCGTGGTCTTTTACCTTTTACATTGCAGCTCCCGGATAATGGATCCAAAGCTGGGTGATGGTTCAGCAGGCTGGCGACCATCTGACCTGACTAATTATAAGAGGAAAGCAGGATAATCCAGTCACATAGACTTTTCCTCCATCATTGTGAATATTGGTTCATAGCAGCAGACATACGTGCAGCTGAACTAAACTGCTCTCTCCTGCCTTTTGTACAGTGTATTGCAGAGATTTTCAACCAGATACGACGAGACACGACAAGTTCCATGAGGAGATTCTTGGCAGTTCATGAGATCCTGAGAATTTTGAACATCTTTATCATCAGATTTCCATGTTTCTGATTTTCTGTTTCATATTTCTGTTGATGGGGATATGTTTATTTCTATATCTATGTAGCAACAAGAGAGAGTTTGTTAATAATAGTACATCATTCCTTTGTGTAGGTGACAGTCTGTCTTTTGGAAATGATATTGAATCAGTGAGGGTCTCTGGGATTGTGTTGATCCTGGAGTCACTCACATGATAGGGAAATTTGAAAATCATTGTCCTAACAAGACAATAAATTCTGAGCTGGATTCTCCGTAGCCCGACGCTAAAATTGCGATCACCGATCGGGTGGAGAATGGATTCCGACATCTGAATCGGAGGCGGTTTGATGCCTGTCCGCCATGCACCGCCCCTCCAAACCGGCACCATCGTGATATGAACCGCGCGCCGTTTCAGCGCCGTTGCCAATGCTCCACCCCCGATGGGCCAGGTTCCTGACGGTGTGGGCCACATGTGGTCCCAAGCATTCGGGAATCCGGCATGCCAACGATGTCCAGCGCCACCACACTCGGCCAGGATCCATGTCGCTGACCGGGGGGAGGGGGATTTTGCTGGGACATGGAGGATTGGTGAGGGGTGGCCAGGGGGTGGGCTGTGGGGTCGCGGTTGGCGGGTGAGGGTCGTGCACGGCCGACGCTCTGTTTTACGGCACAACTGGTACAGGTCGTCAGCCGTGCGCATGCGCAGCGGGGAATCCAGCCATTCTCCGGCTGTTTTGGGCGAGATCCACGGGAGTTTCAGTCAGCGTCGGTGCTAGCCCTCAACGGTACCACAATCGCCGAGTTTTCTTTCGTGAAAGTCCACGCATGCTCCGCTGGTGTCAACACTTAGTCTCAGCCCTCTATCTATCAACGCAACTCGTGGCAAAAAAAAACACGGCCCAGCTTGGGTAACTGTCTGTGTGGAGTCTGCACATCCTCCCCGTGTCTGCGTGGGTTTCCTCTGGGTGCTCTGGTTTTCTCCCATGGTCCAAAGGTGTGCAGGTTAGGTGGATTGGCCGTGATAAATTGCCCTTAGTGTCCAAAACGTTGAGATGGGGTTACTGGGTTATAGGGGTAGGGTGGAGGTGTGAGTTTAGGTAGGGTGCCCTTTCTGGTGCAGACTCGATGGGCCAAATGGCCTTCTTCTGCACTGTACTAAATTCTATGATTCTATGATGTAAATCTAATTTGATCGCGAGCATCAATTAATTCATTCTGTTTGGCTTTTAAAGCACCATTGTGTCAAAAGAAAGTTTGAATTGATGGGAAAACTCCAACGAGAATAGAAGTTGGGAGGTGGCAGGATTCCAGAATCTGTATCGCTCATGAATTTTAATAACATGGGAGTAAATGACTTTTTTTTTGTAAAGGTTGTGGGAATAAAATTCAATTCATTTTTGTGAAATTGTGATGACAGTGGCTGATATCATGACATCTAATGTGTCCTTGCCTTTCAATGTAGGTCAAATGGGACAGGTACACTTGGAAACGCTGCCCCACGGATGACAAATTGTCTTCATTAATTCAAGCAATCAGAATCTCACTTCTATTCTGTTACCGACCCTCTGCAAAAGATTCTTACTTACAAACTGAGCCGGCCAAGGAGACCAAAATATGGGCTTTCTAAATGTTGGTAATAATGACAAATAGCACCGAGCTGTAAAGTTGTACGATGTCTCTGTTAGAATTTCAGGCTGTTAAACTTATTTTACAAGTCATCCCTGCAGGCATCTTGTGCACGAACTCCAAGCAGCTCATGCTGTTAAGAGACAAAATTAATCAACTGCTAATGATATGACAGTTATGTAAATACAGTAATCCATTAATCATTGATCACAGCAGCATTTATTATTTAGATGCTGTGCAAATGTATAATCATTGCATATTTATCGCGAAGTTCATTATTGCCTTTGCTTTATATCCGTACTTTCCTGGCCATTCTTCCATGTTGATTAAATCAAATTAGATTTGGCACTGGGTGGGTTATCGTCTCACAGTATCATCTATTTAAATGTGTTTCAGGGTTTAGATTTGGTCCAGCTGAGCGCGAGGCAGATTCTCACACACTGATGGATGGTGATTGTTCTATGAACAATAATTTTGGTATCCTCAATCTCACATCTTGCGGGTGAAAGTCTTAAGACCAAACGACTACATTATGCCGCAATATATTAAGGACGTGCTGCACTGATAGGTCATTCTTCAGTCCAAAGTTTTATTCCACCTCATTAAAACCATTGCATTAGGGAGGAGGCAATGGCTGACATTTGAATGTGATCACTTAAGAACGCTCACTCCCATAATTGTGGTGATATGCATCACTGTAGATACACAAGGGGTTAATGTAAGTACACGTAGACTAGCTAGACACTAGAGGGAGCACCAGAGACATGACACACAGACACTCAACCAATAGGTCAGTTAGATAGGACGCGACCAATGGGCATTCACGATACACACAGAGGTGACACTACCAGAGGGGGGCATTACACCAACCCATGTATAAAGGGCACAGCACGCATGATCTTCCTCTTTCCAGTGGAGACCCTCAGTGAGTAGAGACACAGGGTTGATTCAATATCACACCCACCACGTGGATTGTAGCAGACTGGTTTGTCAGTCTGAGTAGCTATAGAAGGATTAACAGTAGAAGCGAATCCAAGTAGGAGAGTTGTAAATAGTTTAATAAACGTGTTGAAGTTATCTCCACGCCTGAACCTTCCTTTGTCAGAGTGAACATCAAGGAAGCTGCTTATGCTACGCCAAGAGCATAACAAGACAATAATGTTCATTTTTTTTTGTTAACGATTTACTCCACTTTCCAACACTTTAACAATGGTGATGTTTCAAATGTAGTTTAATGGGTGCAAAATGCTTTGGGACATCTTGAGATCATGACAGGCGCCATATCAATGCAGTGTTCTTCCTTTTCTGTCCGTCATACTTAAGTAGCACCAAGGGGCATGGGACATTTTAAGGACTCCGTTTTACGGCCCCGTCGTGGACTGGGGTGGGGGGGGGGGGGGGGGGGGGGGGGGGGTGGAGCTGGAAAATGTGGCAAGCCATTCAAAGTGCACTGACTTCAGTGGGAGTGGAAAATCCTGCCGGTGGAAAATTCCATCCTTTGGCCGTAATTTTCATGCAATTTGTCGAAGTCTCAGGCTCTGACTGAAAACTGGCACGAACCTTGCCTGAAGCAGAGCCGGCTTTTCCGTCAGTCTGGCAGGGCAGGGCCTGATAGAGTTGGCAAGACTGGCTCCACAAAATCGTCAGGCCATCTTTAAAGGGCACTCCAATCGGAACTGAGGTGAAAATTCACCCCCCATCACTCTGCCAATAGCCCTCCAACCCAACCCCCCCACCATAAAGGTATCAGTAGCTCTCCTCCCCCACCATAACACAATTATCGGGGTCCCTCCCCCACCATGGCACAATTATCGTGGGCTCCCATGGCATTGAATCATAGAATTTACAGTGCAGAAGGAGGCCATTCAGCCCACCAAGTCTGTAATGGCCCTTGGAAAGAGCACCCTTCCTAAGCCCATACCTCCACTCTATCCCCATAATCTCACCTAACCTTTTTTGGACACTAAGGGGAATTTAGCACGTCCAATCCACCTAACCTGCACGTCTTTGGACTGTGGGAGGAAACTGGAGCACCCGGAGGAAACCCACGCAGAGACGGGGAGAATGTGCAGACTCTGCACAGACAGTGATCCAAGCCGGGAATCGAACCAGGAATCCTGGAGCTGTGATGCCACAGTGTTAACCACGATGCTTCCATGCTGCCCCTCTCCCATCGGGAGCTATTCTTCCCTTGGTGACCCCGGGGGGAACACTTTGACCCTTTTCCGTCTTCATAAGGCTTTTGCGATCACCATGTTGGTGAGGTTTGAATATTCAGTGTGGGGGAATCATGTGATGGATTGGCTTTTTAATGATCTGCATATTAATTTAAATGTATTCAAATGAGGTTCCCCTTTCTGGTGAGAACCTCGTTATGTCACCAGCGAGGGCGGGAAAATCGGGAAATGAGATCTCGCTGGCGAGAATGATGTTTCCCGACTATCACATCTTGTGCCTGCGTCGCCGTTCTCGCTGACGATGAATGGTTCATCTGTTATTGTCTCTGACAATCAGACACCTTTGGCTAGTAAAGAATGTCAGAGGTTCAAAGATCTGAATGGCACCTGGTACATAAAGGCTGCCCCCCACCCAACCCGGTAGCATTGTGGATAGCACAATCGCTTCACAGCCCCAAGGTCCCAGGTTCGATTCCGGATGGGGTCACTGTCTGTGCGGAGTCTGCACATCCTCCCCGTGTGTGTGTGGGGTTGGGTTACTGGGTTATGGGGATAGGGTGGAGGTGTGGGCTTGGGTAGGGTGCTTTTTCCAAGAGCCAGGGCAGACTCGATGGGCTGAATGGCCTCCTTCTGCACTGTAAATTCTATGAAAATTACCAGAAAGCCTGCCGTGATTGCTATCTCTCTCCAGAAAGCATGTTGAGAGGGTCGTGTTCGTGAAACGAGAGGCCTGAATACAAACCACGAACTGGAAGCAAACTTTGAAGACAAGTAAGGTGCCTCTTCAGAAAATCTGTGAATACTGCATTTCCAAACTACACAGAACCTGAATTAATGAATGATCCTACAGAGAAGAGCGGGACAGGCTGCAAACAGAGACTTTAACTTGCAAGTTTTGATTTGTTTTGAATTATTGTTCGGTGTACCGAGGCACAGTGAAAAGTATTATTCTGCTTACAGTCCAGACACTATCGTTCCATACATGAAAACATAGAACATATTATAATAATTAATAATTCTAGAACACACTGTAATAATGTTTATAAAAGATGAAGGAAGAGAATCTGCGGGGGAACTTGCACAGAGTTGCAACGTTCCAGCACCACCTTGGGAAAGAAAATTTAATTTAACATCCAGATACAGCCTGGTGTTTTCCTTTTAGCCCGATGTCAGTCAGGAAGTGGAGAAGCTGGTCAGATTCCCTTGCAGTTGGCCTCCTTGGCTCGGTGTTTAGAAAATGCTCGATCAGTCTCTGATTTCTTCGTTCCTGCTACAATTAAGAGAATCTAACCATCACCTCTTCACATTCAATGGCATTACCATCACTGAATCCCCCCAATAGCAACTTCCTGAGGGGGGGGGGGGGGGGGGTAACATTGACCAGAAACTGAATGGGAGTGGCTATATAACTATCGTGGCTACAAGAGAAGATCGGAGGCTGGGGATCCTGCAGCAAGTAAATCATCTCCTGATTCCCCCAAAGTGCTACCCACTTCCTACAAGGTACAAGTCAGGAGTGTAATGGAATACTCCCCACTTGCCTGGATGAATGCAGCTCCAACAACAATCGAGAAGTTCAACACCATCCAGGACAAAGCCCATTGGATTGGGACCCAATCTACAAACATTCAATCCTTCCACAACAGCCAAACAGTTTACTACAACGCTAAAAACTATGTATACTGTGTTTACTATGTATCCTAAAAACCATCAAACGAAACAAAGGGCATGATTAACGGAAAGGTATCTCAGTGTCGTTTTGGGAGGGTTTCGCAAGGTGTTTCCCTTCGGTTCTGTCGGTGTGATTGATGCCATTATTTACCCAAGCTTAGTCAATATTTTGGGCTTTGGGGAGATTCTTCCTGGTCCAACCCACACTTGGGAATGTTTTCAGCAGTGGGGAGCTGGACTCACTGGTAATGCCGGCTCCTCAGGCATTGAGCCACTGTTTTCAAAGTGTTCCCCAAGTGAGCTTGACGCCCCCACATCCCCACCCAAGGGCAATGTCACCGCCCACACACATGCGCATTATCCCACACCCCCTCCCCAAGTGAGGAGACCTCACTATGGGGTCGCTGAGGGACCCCCTTTTTCAGGTTTCGCCGCCCCCCCATTTGGCACCCACCCTTCAGGACAACACCACCCTTCAGCACCCAAACCTTTAGGAGGCCACTTCACACCCACCTTTCACCCCCCACAATTCATAGCCCCCTCAATCCCCTCCCCTATCATGGGCATGCCCCCCCCCCTCAGACCCTAGTCCTTGGCAATGCCACCCTGGCAGTGCCACCCACACACACTGGCAATGCCGTTGCTAACCTACTAGTGCCAACCAGGCACCTTGACAGTGCCAGGGTGCCAAAGGGAGAGTGAAGGTACCACCCTGCCCTGTCCCTGGCCACCAATGGATGCTAATGGCCTGGAAGATCCCCTCCCTCCAGGTGCCATTCCAACGGGTCCACGTTTAGATCGCAAATCCCCAAATCATCCTCTCCCTTTGCCCAGATCCGTGCCAGGCCATACGCCGCCATCAAATCGTGCCCAAAGACTCCTTTTCCTTTCACTTATGATTTTCACACCTTTCCACCCCTCAGTTTGTCTGTCTTGTGTATGGGTATAGAGGGGGGGGGGGGGGGGGGTCAGTTAAAGTGGGGAGTTAGGAATTAGTTAATTGTTGACCAGTTGTTTTTGCTGCATATTTCATTATAGTTCTTGTTACAAATACACAGTAACTGTGTTTAAACTTACAAACCTAGTGACTGTAATTATTGGGCAGCCAAGGGCCAAATACTCTGGGCATTTTTATAAGAATTATTGGCTAATTCAATTGCGTTGTGACTCCGGGGACTGTGGGTCTGGAATTGACCACGTACTAGCCCAGGGCATTGTAACAGGTGCTCCAGTTTCCCCAGGTGCTCCGGTTTCCACCCACAGTCCAAAGACGTGCAGGTTAGGTGGATTGGTGGATTGCTAAATTGCCCCTTAGTGTCCAAAAATATTAGGTGGGGTTACTGAGTTCCGGGGATAGGGTAGAGGCCTGGGCTTCAGTCGGGCGCTCTTTCCAAGAGCTGGTGCAGACTCGATGGGCCAAATGGCCTCCTTCTGCACTTTAAATTCTATGAACTGTACGTACAGGGCAACAATATCGTCTGGCACGGTGGTCCAGATCAACTGGAAGAAGTCTCGGCCTAACTGTGGACTTTGGGTCAGCTGAAGGTTTCAAGAATAAGATTGATAAGATTTGTGTGAGGTAAGCCTACCAAGGGAACTAAAATTCAGATAAGCGGATTTGAGATAAAGATCAGCCATGATGTAATTGAATGATGCAACTGAGCTCTAGGGAGCCAACTGACAAACTCGAGTCCCCAAAGTCCCTGCATGTTTTAAATGTCCATAATAAAACAGTGTGCCTTAAGTAACGGCAGACTGTTGCTGTGAGGCAGGGGAATAGAAATTCTAATCTTTAAATGTTTTCACACTCTGAGGGAACACCACTGGTCCATTACGAAGGTAATTGGCATAATTCACCTTTTACTGAAAATGTTTTGTTTCGACGGGGCGCAGGCAGACAACAAGCTTTCCTCTACGGCAATAGAAACAGATTTTGGCTGTTAAGTGTCACTCCGAGCAGACGGGTGACGACATCCGTTAGAAAACAGTGATGGAAATTGTTTTATGGCGGGTGACTCAGGGGTTCATCGTCCTTTGACATTGGATCACCTGTCCCTTCATTCGTTTTGAGAGCAAATTGTAGGAGTTTTGACAAAAAGTTAACATCTGTGTAGTTTTCTTGTCCGGCGAATGCTCCAGCTATCACATCCAACAGCTGAGATATGTTCGGCTCCTCCAAAGCAAAGTGCCCGCAGATTACACCTTGCATTTGGCAGTTCTCATTTCTTCTCTGGGGATAGTGTTTGATATGAAGTAAGCCCAATTTGAGCCTGAGGAGGGAAGGACGGGACTAACGAGGGGGGGGGGGGGGGGGGGGGGGGGGGGGGATTTCAAAGAATAGCTACAGTCAAAGTTGTTTATTTATACTGTTGTCTTTTTAGATTTGAAGCACAACCTGCCACAACAGCAGCCAAAGGCCGTGTTTGAGCTCAACAAGTAGACAACAAATATTTAGGAATATGTTCACATCTGCCCCTGTAGTGATTGCGCTGTTCAAAGTGGTGTTCCTTCAGAACTATCTTCCCTGGATCAAAATTCCAGTCATATGGGTACCAGTTCTAAACAGGGAACTGTTCCCAACTGGTGTTGCAATAAAGAGTGCCAGTGGGATTGGTGACAGGGCCAGGAGGAACTGCCAGTCACACTGGTGACATTACTATTACTGGTCTGAACTGCGTATTTTCCCAGTTCACCTTGTGGCGTTTATTGCTAGCTGCACTTTGAGAGAGCACCAACTGATGGGAAAAGCTGGAAGTGCACAGTCTGCTTCCAACGTGGATTTGTGTGAATAGAGACGCTCGAGGTTAGTAAGTCTGATTCTGCTGTCGCACAAATCACACATGGGACGATGACGAGCCCGTACCAGCCGTCAGTGAGAAACGCGACACGTGGGGTCCAAATCCGGAGAGAATCGAAAAACCCAATTCTCCCCGGTGCAATTGGGATTTGCGATTCTACGAGTGGGAATTCAGAGGTGAGCGTGAAGGCAGCCATTATGCTCAGGGTGCACCGGAGAGGATGTGGGGGACAAGCAGACCAAGGCAGGCCATCAGCAAGGTTCAATTCCCATACCAGCCTCCCCGAACAGGCGCTGGAATGTGGCAACTAGGGGCTTTTCACAATAGCTTCATTGAAGCCTACTCGTGACAATAAGCAATTTTCATTTCATTTAATTTTCATTTAATCTCGAGGCCGGGCTGGAGTTCGGTCACTCATTTTCGTGGAGGGGAGGGGCACGGTGTGGAGGGGGTTGGAGGGGGGCGCGATGTGGAGGGGGGGGGTGGTCACGAGCAGGCTTTACCTTCCAATCACTTCGGGGCGCCCCTTGCTTTAAGGAGGTTCCGGAGTCTGGAAGAACTGTGAGGACAAAAGGGTTAAGCTGTGTAACATTTCCAATCCACTTGTCTGGGAAGTTTGACTGTCAGGAATTAGTGTGTCGGGCTGTGAAATGGGAGAATGAGAATGCTCTCCAGGTATGTCCTTGTCATGCTAATCGCAGGCTTCACTCTAATCAGCTGTACCTCACCTGCCATAAGAGACAGTCATTTTCCTGATATGGTACCTCGCCCTTCAATGACTAGTCAATTGTGCTCATGAAATCTTCAGAGCTAAACATCAGTGCCACTGATTGGGGTCCAAAGCCTTGAACGCCAATGCTCAGACAAGAGTTAACTGATGTGTACCCCAATGTAAAGCTTCATGGTGAAGTCTGTCATCAATCACCCTGTTGTAAGTCATCATGGAGTGCATCCCCCGTGAGGATCCAGATGCTGGTACCATGCATCCACTCAATAGCCCTGTCACCTAATGCAAGGTTTGGGGAGTGGCGGCTGGGAAAAGGTCAGGGAAATGGTGCCATTGAGACTCTCAGTGGTTCAGGCCCCTAATCCTGGTGAGGTTGAGAGGGAGAGGTGTGGGGATTTGCTAGTGTGGGAGAAGAGCGTGTGAGGCCGTGGGCAGAGGCACTTTCTCAGGGGGAAGCACATGGGATGGAGGTCTGAGAGGAATGGGTAACTGAGGGTCAGGGCTCTGTCTGGAATCCTCAATGCTCACTGTAGTGTTCTCTTCGTTGCAGTGCCCGATTCTGGACAATCATTGGCTTTTCTATTGGTAGCGATCGTACACGGCAGAGACGTCACTGTGCTGCTGCTCGTGGCCAGGACCAGCAGCCTGCAGAGGAAGGGGAGGCTAGGCTTGTAGATGTTCTGGGAGTAGCACCACATAAGGTGGAGCCTCATAGGAGAGACTAAAGGGTTTCTGACATCAGACATCCAACGTACAGATGTCGGAGCCACAGTGCCGGAGAAGATTGTGTCTGTTCTGGGGACAGCGGACCACCTTTTGCAGGTCCTGAAAGAGCTGGCACCACATGCAATTGGAGGCCACCCAATGTCCGTGGCCCTTAAACTTACCGCTACTCTGAACTTCAAGTCAGCCGCACAGATGTATTAGGGAGATGCCTTTATTGCGAGGGCTCACGTGTATATAAACTTGGATCGGGAAGCCAGGGCCATGGGGTAAGCCCGCTTAGCTATGCCCCTGGTGCAGGGTGTGAGCCCACTTAGCTGGCATGCCCCTGGTGCAGGGTGTGATATACTGAACCCACGAATACCTGTCTCCATGGCAGCATGTGGCACCATTCATGAATTGCAGGGGATACCATTCCCTCAACGTCTAACTCATTTGTGACCGCACGATGCACATAGTACAGGTGTGTGCCCGTTTCCCAGTGACCATCCGTGATAGTTACATCTTGGGGAGCTCGCAGATTCCTGGTTTTGAGGGTGAGCAGCATCTGGGGGGATGGCTATCGGGGACAGGGATACCCACTCAGGAAGTGGCGGATGACACCAGTGTGGAGACTCACTGCAATGAGTCTCACCCAGCAACGCGTGTGGTGGTCACGCAGCTGATTGGACTGCTCACTGATGCATGGACTGGTCCCTCCAATACAGCCCCCAGAGGATATCCCACATACTGTGGTCTACTGCGCTCTCCACAACTTGTCGCTGCAGACCAGGAAGAGATGGCGGAGCGACACATCTACTCGGATGAGGAGGAGACGGACCGGGGGCTGGGTGGGTGGATTAAGGGAAACCTGCAGAGGAGGAGAAGTGGTTTAGAGCCATGGCCAGGCCTGCATGGGCTGACAAACAAGGGGATGCTCTGATAGCCTCTCAGTTTGGGGACAACCAAGGAAATCTCTCCCCTGCGGTGCGTGACACCATCAGTGCTGTGTTGCCAGCGGTAGGTTCTTGTGATGGTGCTGATTCCATAGGTAGGGTGCTTAAACCATTGGTCGGATTCTGCGGGAGAATGATGACAACTTGCATTGAGGACAGAGCGATGTTCCTCTCGCCCTCAATGATACATCTGACCCCTGCCTGACAGAGAGCTGAACACATCATGCCAATGCTAAATTTCCCCTCAGTGACCAAAGATATGTAGCTAAGTTAAGGTGCTATTGGGATAGGGAGGGGGAGTGGGCTTGGGTGCACTTTCAAAAGATAGGTGCAGACTCGATGGCCCAAATGGCCTCCTTCTGCACTGTAGGGATTCTATGGCTCTATGGCTTATGCACATAGATGATTTGGAGTTGGGGACCAAGTGCAATGTGTCCAAGTTTGCAGACGACACTAAGGAGAGTGGTAAAGCAAAAAGTGCAGAGGATACCGGAAGTCTGCAGAGGGATTTGGATAGGTGAAGTGAATGGGCTAGGGTCTGGCAGATGGAATACAATGTTGACAAATATGAGGTTATCCATTTTGGTAGGAATAACAGCAAAAGGGATTATTATTTAAATGATAAAATATTAAAGCATGCTGCTGTGCAGAGAGACCTGGGTGCGCTAGTGCATGAGTCACAAAAAGTTGGTTTACAGGAGCAACAGGTGATTAAGAAGGCAAATGGAATTTTGCCCTTCATTGCTACAGGGATGGAGTTTAAGAATAGGGAGGTTATGCTGCAATTGTGTACGGTGTTAGTGAGGCCACACCGGAGTATTGTGTTCAGTTTTGGTCTCCTTACCTGAAAAAGGAGGTGCTGGCACTGGAGGGTGTGCAGAGGAGAATCATTAGGTTAATCCCAGAGCTGAAAGGGTTGTATTATGAGGAGAGGTTGAGTAGACTGGGACTGTACTCATTGGAATTTAGAAGGATGAGGGGGGATCTTTTAGAAACATACATTTATGAAGGGAATAGATAGGATAGATGCTGGCAGGCTGTTTCCACTGGCAGGTGAAAGCAGAACTAGGGTGTATAGCCTCAAAATAAGGGGTAGCAGATTTAGGACTGAGTTTAGGAGGAACTTCTTCACCCAAAGGGTTGTGAATCTATGGAGTTCCTTGCCCAGTGAAGCAGTTGAGGCTCCTTCATTAAATGTTTTTAAGATAGAGATAGATAGTTTTTAGATAGGGCCGGAAAGTGGAGCTGAGTCCACAAAAGATCAGCCATGATCTCATTGAATGACGGAGCAGGCTCGAGGGGCTAGATGGCCTACTCCTGCTCCTAGTTCTTAAGTTCTTATGTTCTGATGGCTTCTATGGGAAGAACTGGAAAATCTTGTTGTGGTGATCTCTACCACTGTATATATGTGTGTGCTTGCATTAGGGGATGTATGACAGTACCTGTATTACAGGTTTTCGGGTAAGCCCCTGCCGGCTAGCTCCGCCCACAGGGAGCAGTATAAATATTCATAAGTTTCCCTGAGATGCCATTCTACAGCTGCAGACGAAGGAATAGTATCTCACTGTAATAAAGCCTCTCTTGTACCGTATCGAATCTTTAGTATGCAATTGTTAGCGCCAAAATTTATTACAGTGAGATTTTCCAACATCATGGACATCAGAATCAAGCCTGATCGCCTGCAGCTGGATCCACAGTCGCCACAAGCCAGGAAAGACTTTAACCACTGGCTGGCTGTTTTCGAGGCCTGCATCTCCTCAGCGGACCCTGCACCATCGGAGGCTCAGAAGGTACAACTCCTGTACTCAAGGCTGAGCTCCAGCGTGTTCCCGCTGATTCAGGACGCGCCTACCTACGCCCGGGCCATGGAACTGCTCAAAGAGAATTACGCTCAATCGACGAACACTCTGTTTGCGAGACATGTACTCTCCACTCGCGTTCAACAACCGGGTGAGTCGATTGAGGACTTCTGGCGGGCCCTTATCCCTCTAGTAAGGGACTGCGACTGCCAGGCCGTCTCGGCCACGGAACATTCGAATCTACTCATGCGGGATGCATTTGTAATGGGTATTGCATCGGACCCCATCCGGCAACGACTGCTGGAAGGGGCCGCCCTCGATCTTGTGGCAACAAAGACCTTTGCGCTCTCAATGACGGCCGCTTCCCGTAATGTGCAATCCTACCCCGCCAGCCGCGTGGCCCACCCATCCTACCCCTCGTGGACCCCACAACCGATCCCCCGACTGGGGCCGCTCCCGCGCAGTATGCCTGCGCTGCTCGCCGCACCACGCACCCTGGAGGTCCCCACTGCTACTTCTGTGGTCAGCAGAAGCACCCTGGCCAGCACTGCCCGGCCCGCACCGCGACCTGCAAATCTTGTGGCAAGAAAGGCCACTTTGCAGCGGTGTGTCAGTCCCGTGCAGTTGCCGCTATCGCGCCCGAACTCCCCCCTCGCCGCAGCCGATCGCACAATGGGCCCTGTCGTCCGCTGCCCCCGGGGCCACGTGCGATCAGTGGGCACTGCCATCTTCCTTCCCTGACTCCACGTGCGATCAGTGGGCGCCGCCATCTTTCGCCACACACTTCCTTGCAACGCGTTCCAGGCACTCACCATTCTCTGTGCAAATAAAGACCTTCATCGCACATACCCTCTAAACTTTGCCGCACGGACCTTCATCCTCCGACTCCATGTGCATTCCATGGCCGCCGCCATCTTGCCCCGCCCACGCAACGTGCGCTCCATGGTCGCCGCCATCTTGCTCCACCCCCGCAACGTGCGCTGCATGGGCGCCCCCATCTTTTTCCCCGCAGGTACTCCAGACGCCGCCAATTTGTCCTCCCCTTAGAACGGGACCACGGGACCCGGGTCGCAGCCGCTACTCATCGGACTCTTCGGACTCTTCAGGCGATCGCCTGCTACTCACCTCCATGACGCTTGACCAATCCCGTCCTCGCAACCTGGCCACTGCTTCTACGACGGTGCTTGTCAACGGCCACGCGACCTCCTGCCTCATCGACTCCAGGAGCACGGACAGTTTCATCAATCCGGACACGGTAAGGCGCTGCTCCCTCGCGGTCCATCCCGCCAACCAGCGGATCTCCCTGGCCTCCGGATCCCACTCTGTCCCGATCTGGGGCATCTCTCTGGTTAAATTCACCGTACAGGGCGTTGAATTCAACCGTTTCCGCCTGTACATTCTCCCCAACCTCTGTGCGACACTTTTACTGGGCCTGGACTTCCAATGTAACCTCCAGAGCCTCACCCTCAAATTCGGCGGACCCCTACCTTCCCTCACCGTTTGCGGCCTCACGACCCTCAGGGTTGACCCTCCCTCCCTCTTTGCCAATCTGACTGCAGATTGCAAAGCCCGTTGCCACCAGGAGCAGACGGTACAGCACCCAGGACAAGACCTTCATCAGGCCCGAGGTCCAGCGGCTGCTTCGGGAGGGTATTATCGAGGCCAGCAACAGTCCCTGGAGAGCCCAAGTGGTGGCGGTTAAAACTGGGGAGAAACACAGGATAGTCGTGGACTACGGACAGTCTCCAGAGACTGCCAGGTTTGTGCAGAGTGCAAGCTGCACTTCTACCGGCCAGACCGTGCGCGCCTGGTGAAAGCGCCCCGCCCCTTTGAACGGTGTAGATTTCAAAGGGCCCCTCCCCTCCACCGACCGCAACACCTACATCCTTAGTGTGGTCGATGAATTCTCTAGCTTCCCCTTCGCCATCCCATGCCCGGTTATGACGTCTGCCACCGTCATCAAGGCCCTGGATTCCATATTCGCTCTGTTCAGTTTCCCCGACTATATCCACAGTGACAGGAGATCCTCATTCATGAGTGATGCGCTGCGTCAGTTCCTGCTCAGCAGGGGTATCGCCTCCAGCAGGACGACCAGCTACAATCCCCGGGGAAACGGGCAGGTAGAGAGGGAGAACGGGACGGTATGGAGGGCCGTCCAGCTGGCCCTACAGTCCAGGAACCTCCCAGCGGCTCGCTGGCAGCAGGTCCTCCCTGACGCGCTCCATTCCATTCGGTCACTGCTGTGCACCGCAACTAACAATACACCCCATGAACGTGTTTTTACCTTCCCTAGGAAGTCTACATCCGGGGTGTCGCTCCCGGCTTGGCTCGCTGCTCCAGGGCCAGTCCTTCTTCGTAGGCATGTCCGGCACCACAAGGCAGACCCTCTGGTGGACAAGGTACGCTTGCTCCACGCGAACCCCCAGTATGCCTACGTGGAGTTCCCCGACGGCCGCCTGTGTGTGTGAGAGGTGAGTGTGTGTGTGAGAGGCGAGTGTGTGTGTGAGAGGCGAGTGTGTGTGTGAGAGGCGAGTGTGTGTGTGAGAGGCGAGTGTGTGTGTGAGTGTCTCGCTCAGAGACCTGGCTCCCTCGGGTGCCGATCCCATACCCACACTCCTCCCTACCTATGTGCCACCCTCCTTTTCCCTGGCACCCCCGAATTCAGCCCCACCAGGTCCATCCCTCGTTCCCCTGCCCACACTAGAGGACATGGAAGATTTCGGCTCGCTCCCCGCCGGACTCATTTTTTACAGGGGGTGAATGTTGTGATCTCTACCACTGTATATATGTGTGTGCTTGCATTAGGGGATGTATGACAGTACCTGTATTACAGGTTTTCGGGTAAGCCCCTGCCGGCTAGCTCCGCCCACAGGGAGGCAGTATAAATATTCATAAGTTTCCCTGAGATGCCATTCTACAGCTGCAGACGAAGGAATAGCATCTCACTGTAATAAAGCCTCTCTTGTACCGTATCGAGTCTTTAGTATGCAATTGTTAGCGCCACACTTGTCCAGAGTAAAGGTTTCAGTAAAAGCTCGACCAGTTTTATTGCTGGAAAAAGGGTGCAAACACAAATAACTCCACATCCTCACTATACTGCTGTTTGACTTCGGGCTGACTTTGATTTTCTGTCAAGGTCTATGATCCTCCCCATTGCCGAGCTCCTTCGAGACCTCCTCCTCACTCAACCTTCAAGCAATGAGTGAAACATGCTGCAGATGGGGAACGAAGATGAGAACCATTAACATCGACTCATTGAAACCGATGGAGTCATAACTGAAGTCACATTTGAGGTTGCAGTGACATGTATCGCAGAGAGAGAGAGAGAGATGAGACGTTAAACTAGAAATAGATGGAATCTGCAGTGAATGCAAACTAAGAAAAAATAGTGCTTGTGGAAGGCTGGCGAGAGCTGGGGTTTTACTGTGTCATGTGTGCCAGCATTTATGAAGCGTGGACATTTGTAACCCGATATGGATCTGCTTCTGAGCACATTGAATTCCCATAGCAGCAAACAATGACTTAACAAGTAATGTGACATGTGGCCTTGATGTTTGCCCACTGCCACTCAGCGATCTCCAGACCATCCTGCAGTAGCCTGCGTGTAAGATCTGTAAATACAGGCTAAATTACTATCCTGTACTCTGCATGATTTCCATCAGTGTGGGGGATACTTACTGTGTGAAACTGCACTGCATCTGGAGGAATGTTGTTTGTCAATGCGCTATGACATTACCACTGAGAAAGCATAACAGTGCCTATACTTCCTCAGGAAACTAAGGAAATTCGGCATGTCCACACTGACTCTTACCAATTTTTACAGATGCACCATAGAAAGCATCCTACCTGGCTGCATCACAGCCTGGTATGGCAACTGCTCGGCCCAAGACCATAAGAAACTATAGAGAGTTGTGAACCCAGCCTAGTCCAGCAAACCCGCCTTCTATCCATTCACTCTGCCTACACCTCTCTCTGCCTTGGGGAAGCAGGCAACATAATCAAAGACCCCTCCCACCCGGGTTATTCACTCTTCCAACTTCTCCCATCGGGCAGGAGATACAAAAGTCTGAGAACATGCACCAACAGATTCAAAAACAGCTTCTTCTCCTCTGATACCAGACCCTCATGCGGACTGAACTGATCTCGTTACATATCTGTCCTACTGAGTAGTACTATACCGTATGCTTCACCCGATGTCCGTGTCTATGCATTTACCTTATGTATTTATGCCTATCCTATGTTTTTTTCATATATGGAGCGATCTGTCAGGACTGTACGCAGAACAGTGTTTTTCACTGTCCCTCGGTACACGTGACAATAAAATCAAGATCCGAAATCCAACATTTGGAACAGAAAGGCACCAATTATTACTTCCCCCTTTTCCACTTCATAATTCAACAGAACCCCAACTCCTTAACATTTTTTCTTGAACATTATTTCCTTCAGGAGCTTTATCCTGGTAAGCTATTCCAAATCGGGTTGATTTTAACTTGGCCCAGTTGTCCAAATGCATTATTGGTAGATGGGTGCAACTGGCAAGCTTGTGGTTCATTGCCATTTCGTCCGAAAGAAGGTCTCTGTGATCTGCCTGAGCAGCTGCAGCCTGTGTGGTGAAAATGGTCTCACAACGCCGCTGGATGGAGAGTGGGATTTTCACCCAGCAACACTGAAGTGACAGTATGTGTCCAAGTCAAGATCGCTGTGTGACATGGAGAGGGAATTTGTAAGTGATGGTATTACCATGCACCTTTTTAAAAAATGAATTAGTGAGATGAGGATGTCCCTAATGTCCGTTGAACTGAATGACTCGCTTGGCCATTTTCAGAGAGAGCGTTTAAGAGTCAACCACATTGCCGTGGATCTGGAGTCACATTTAGGCCAGACCATAGGGATTTCTTTCCCTAAAGGACATTCGTGAAATTGACAGGTTTTTACAACAAATGACAATGGTTTCATGATCATTGTTAGACTTATAGGGCGCGATTTAATGGGAAAGAAACAGAGTTCCCTGTAGAGCACATTTAGCCGGTTGCTTCCCAGTGCTGGCTGTGCTGAGAACGATCCTGCTATTAAACAGGAAGCTGCTTCATTTCGGGGCCTGGCAAGGAACGCCCCACAGAGGCCGCACTTAGTCCCATTTCCTGCACTAACAAGTACCTCTCGTTAGTGCAGGAAAAGACCGGGGCACATTTTTAAATGGCACCCCAGTCTCTAGGCCCCCTACCACAGCATCTGGAACCCCCCCCCCCAACTCTCCTATAAGGGGTCATCAAGCCCCCCCCCCTCCCCAGCTCATAACGAGAGGGCACCTCTGGGCATGACCCAGCACAGGCACAATGCCACCTGGAAACTGCCAACCTGGCAGTGCCAGTGTGGTTTTCAGGTGGCACTGCCATGGTGCACAGTTGGCATCAGGGTGCCAGGGTACCACCATGCCCAGAGCCCGACCATCTAGGAACCCCCGAGTGCCTGGGAGATCCCCCCCCAAGTGCCAGTACACCTGGTCTACGTTGGTGGAGCCTAGTGTTGAAGAGTGATTACTCAAGATCTCCGAGGCAAGACCATTAGATCCCGCGTCTTGGGTAACTCCAGCATGAGCATAATTAAGTGAGCCTAACTGCACACTTGAATATGTAAATCTCGGTCCCGCCCATTGTGGGTTAATCCAGATCATAAGATCTCTCTAGATCCTGTTAGATCTTGGAAGGCGTAACGAGCTGGGTAAATTGTGCAAATCGTGCCCCAAGTCGGGCGCGGCCATGAGATCATGGCCATAATTCCAGATTTCTTTTTACTGAATTCAAATTTCACTTCCTGCCATGGTGGGATTCAATCCCGGAGCAGTACCCTGGGTCATTGAAACATCAAGGATTCTTAAGCGGCTTGATAGGGGAAATGCTGAGAGGATGTCTCATCTCATGGGAGAGTCTAGGTTCGGAGGGCACAGTCTCAGAATAAAGGGGTGTCAATTTAAGACTGAGATAAGGAGGAATTTCTTCTCTCAGAGGGTTGTGAGTTTTTGGAACTCCATGTTTTTTTTAGAACAGTACAGCACAGAACAGGCCCTTCGGCCCTCGATGTTGTGCCGAGCAATGATCACCCTATTCAAGCCTACGTATCCACCAGTAACTCTACAAACCCCATTAACCTTATTTTTTTTTGGACACTAAGGGCAATTTAGCCTGGCCAATCCACCTAACCCACACATCTTTGGACTGTGGGAGGAAACCGGAGCACCCGGAGGAAACCCACGCACACACGGGGAGGACGTGCAGACTCCGCACAGACAGTGACCCAGCCAGGAATTGAACCTGGGACAATTCACAGAGAGCTGTGGGGGCAGAGTCCTTGTGTTTACTTAATGCTGAGATGGACAGATTCTTGATCAGTCAGGGAGTCAAGGGTTACGGGGAAAGGGCAGGAAGGTGGACGTGAGGAATGTGTCGGTTCAGCCTTGGTGAATGGAGGAGCGGACTCGAGGGACCTAATGGCCTACTTGTCTTCCTATTTCTTATGGTCTGTTGGTCCCTGCATTACTAGTCCAGTCAAAGCACCACTGTGCCACCTCCACCGTCATTCCCGTAGCATCTGCTGCCCTTAAACTTCGAGCCGCTGGTGGGTTTTCGATGGGTGAGCAATAATGTGAATTACAAACTGCCCCAGAAATAATGTTTCGGGAATTGTACCACCCAAGCCTCATTCAATCTCACTCATAGACTTCCAACATGCTCAAAGAAGGTAAGGGCCAAGGTGCCACCAAAGGGTAGATTTAAATTTGCCCTCCCAATGAGGGCGAAATGCTTTATATTTTTGTTTCAATTGTTTATTTCCCCTTAATATCGAACGGATGCCCACATTCATGCCAAGTTACAAACAGAATTTTTTTGTTTGTAATTGATGTGAAGCCTCAGGGGCAGTTGCTGCTGCACTTTCTCACCTGTTCTTTGCGAGTACCTTTTGTAAGTGGATTTAACAATCACTGAATGTACTTTTCCTGGGCCTCAACAGAGTTCCCATCCAGCACACACCAGCAAGAAAAAGGAACTATCCATCATATAAATGGCAAGCATTAAGATGTTTCCAGAAGGTTAAACACATTGCACAGAAAAGCTTTGCGTGTATACAGGAGACGATGGAATGTCAGGGAATATAGAACTGAAATGTTGTAATCAGTGTTTACCAATGTCGTTGAAAAGGCCCGAGAGTTCTCATTGAGATTCAGAAACCACAGCAACCGTTTGATGAAGGTGCGGACCATTTAGAACAGGGATGAGGAGAGATTTCTTTGCGCAGAGAGTGGTGAGCCTCTGGAATAACACATGAAGTAGTTGGGGCCAAGAAAATTTCAGCAGGATTCTCCGTCTGCGGGATTCTGCATTGCGCAGGTAGCGCACCCATGCCCACGGGTTTTTTTGGCAGCGTTCGATGGCAACAATGGGAAATCCCATGAGCAGGCGGGAGAAAGGGGTATACCGCTGATGGTGAGGGGGGCACCGTCCAGGAAAACGCAGTCGGCGGACCGGAGAATCCGACTCTGTATGTCTTCAAAAAGTAGTTGGATATCGCACTTCGGGCGAAGGGCAACAACGGATATGGGGGGGTAGAGGGTGGGGGGGTGGGGGGGGGGGGGAATTGGGATTATGCTACTGAGTTGGATGATCAGCCACGATCATAATGAATGCCGGAGCAGGCTGGAAGGACCAAATGGCCTCCTCCTGCTCCTATTTTCTATGTTTCTAGAAAAATGGGATCTTTAAAAAAATGTTTTTATTGAAGGGTTTTATTTTATATACTGTAATGTAAACAAGAGTATATGGATCGGGTACAGTATACAAGAACCTTCCAATGAGACAGCACGGAACAGACCCCTTATTATCCGTTTCAGCCATTCTACAACTTCCCCCTCCTCTCTCCCTGGCCTCCTCCCCCCTGCCCTCCCTTCCTTATCTGTTCCCTGCTGTCTCGTTGACTCCCGTGTGCCCCCCCCCCCCCCCCCCCCCCTCCTCCCCTCGCTCTATTGGCTGTTGGCTTCGAACAGGTGCTGGAACAAGTTGGTGAGTGGCCTCCTGGTTTTGTGGAAGTCCTGCTCTGACCCTCGGATGGCAACATTTGATTTTCTCCAGGTGGGGAAATCCCAACAGGTCTGCCAGCCAGTCTGCGGCTGCAGTAATGCTGCCAATCGCCAGCCGAGCAGGATTCTTCGAAGGGCGATTAGGCCAGCCCCCTTCTCCATCAATAGTTCTGGCTGGTAATGACACTGATTCTTAGAGGTGGTATAGAGTCGGGATCTGTACACACGGGGTGACCGACATGCTTGGGCTGCAGCCAGGCCGGGGGGAGATGTCAATTGTAGACCAGCCCCCTGGAGGTTGAGGTCGCAGATGAGTTTTGCTGTTGGGGACGCGGATAAGGACTTCGATGGGGCAGCTGCTGTCCTGCTGGGCAGCCTCCTCTTTTCACCGGAGGCACTGGGAACACCGTGCCGAGGAGAATCCAGTCCATTCTTTACAGGTGTGCCTGCTCCCCCCTGCAATGTTCAGATTGAGCAGACATTTAAAATGAGGGCGACCTTGATGACCTCGGGCAACATCTTGTCCTGTGTGAGGCTACATGTTGGCTGGTTTGACCTTTAACTAGGAATATGGGAAATAGGACTTCGGGGCAGGAGTAGTCCATTCGGCCCTTCTAGCCTGCATCCCCAGTCTGGCTGGCCTGGTTGCGATGTCAACTCCACTTTCCTGTGCGCCCCCCCATCATCCTTGACTCACTTGTCCATCATGAAGTTTTCTAACTGAGCCACAAATGAATTCAATGACCCAGCCAGCACTGCGATCCGGGAAAGATAATTCCACAGACAAATGACCCCCGAGAGAAAAATAAATCTCCTCATTTCATCTCCAAAGGGAGAGCTCTTTATTCTTAAATTGCGTCCCCTGGTTCCAGTCGCCCCAGAAGGAAAATCACTGGGGAGCATGGGGGGAGAGTGTATCCTGCAGCTGAATGCATGCTCTTCTGCTGTGATGGGTTAACAAAGGGCTTACGCTGGAGCAGTGCGGTTCAAGTTTATGGAAACTGTGTGGAATCAGCCTGAGAGGATGTTTGGCACCACAACCTGTCCACCGCAAAACCTTCTGGTGCATGCACGGCTCACCACGCATGCTGCATAGGAAGTACCTGGAAATGCTGCGATTGGCATTTGATAACCTTCGGCTGGAGCAAGCAGCATGACTTTGGAGTCCTTGCCACACACCCTGCCATGTGCCACTGGGGGCAGTGGTGAATCAAAGTCGGTGCCGGAATTCTCTGGCCGTTATGATTCTCTTTTCTTCCGGAGAATAGTGTCGGGGTGGAGAAAATACAAGACGGCCGACAAAAAAAATTGAATAATTCTCGATTGTTCATTTCTTCAGTGTGGAATAAGATAGCACTGAAATGAAGTAACTTGACTCATCAAGCTTGCTTCCTCAAGATTGCACGTGTGATTAGGGTTAGGGATTGCACGGTTAGCTCAGTTGGTTGGATGACTGGTTTGTGATGTGGTGCGATGCCAACAGCATCGGGTCCATTCCTGTATGGCCTTAGGTTCTTCATGAAGGCCCCGACTTTTCAACAACGCTCCGCACCTGAGGTGTGGTGAATCTCACGTTGAATCGCCACCAGTCAGCTCTCAAAGGGGTTGAGCAGCCTCTGTTCCTCTGGGATTGTGGTAACCTTTACATTTTTCATTCTGTCACAAAGTCCTCCAAAGGATGGAATTCTTCATCAAGGTGGATATTGAGACAGTTGATTCTGAGACCAGGGTCCTGAATCTCAGTAAAGGTAACTATGATGGTATGAGTCATGAGCTGGCTATGATGGACTGGGAAACATTACTGAAAGGAAAGACAGTGGACAGGCAATGGCAGGCATTCAAGGGATGAATAGATGATCTCCAAAAGTTGTGTATTCCTATTTGGTGCAAGAGTAGAAAAGGAACTGTGGCCAAACCATGGCTCACAATGGAAATTAGAGATAGTATTAGATCATTCAAATTGTCAAGCAAAAGACCTGAGGATTGGAAACAATTTAAAATTCTGCAAAGGCAAACCAAGGGACTGATTAAGAAGGAGAAAATACTATATAAAAGCAGTCAGTTATAAGCCTGGTTAGAGTGGGCTTGACTGATGCAGTCATGATTTGAGAAGAATTTGGGTTTGAAAGACAACAAAGCTTTTAGGAGCTAGAGGTGCAATTACCCATCACAAAAGGCTTGGGCTAATGCACTTCTGTTTTCATTAAGGGGATTACCCTGGGGAGTTAAGCCATTTCTGGGTGAAGCTAAGGCACCAGACATTTTTGAGCCAGCATTTTGAGTTGAGTTCTAATTCTGACTGAAGCTGAGACCAAGTAAAGCAGTTTGTTCTGACTGTAGGTTAGATAAAAGAGATGAACCATATTTAAAGCAGTGCAGAGCTGTCTAAGAAAAGGGGGAGCTGAAACAAGCCAGTTGAAACAGCTGTTGAAGACATCCAGGCAGAGTTCCAACAGTTCTATAACAGTTCCAACAGTGTTCTATAATCCTATCTCAAATAATAACTCTGTAAATAAAGTAAGTATTACTACGTGCCATTAGTATTTAAGGTGGCTTGAGATCTTAGGGGTGGAATCCTCCGCTCCCCACGCGGCCTGGGAGAATTGTGGGAGGGCTCCCCGACATTTTTTATGCCCCCCTGGCCCCCCCCCCCCCCCCCCATGATTCCCCCCCCCCCCCCCCCCCCCCCCCCCGGCTCGGAAAAATCGCTGCTCGCCATTTTTCAAGGCGAACGGCAATTCTCCGAGCCCGATGGGCCGAGCGGCCGGCCCTTCACGCCCGTTTCAACACGGCAGCAACCACACCTGGTCGCTGCATTTGTGAAACGGGCGGCAGATGCCCGTTTGGGGCATCTAGGGGCCCGATTGGGACGGGAGCACCACGACTGTGCTCGGGAGGGGACAGGCCCGCGATCGGTGCCCACCGATCGTCGGGCCAGCGTCCAAAACGGACTCATTCTTTCCCCTCCGCCGCCTGGCAAGATCAAGCCGTCACGTCTTGCCGGGCGGCTGAGGAGAAAGACGGCCACCACGCATGCGCGGGTTCATGCCGTCTGCGCGATGAAGTCATCCACGCATGCGCGGGTTGGAACCGCCAACCCGCGCATGCGCGGATGACTTTACAAATGCACAAGACGCGCGTCATTCTCGGCGCGACGAGGTCGCTGCCGAGAAAGATGGAGGCCCGCTCCTAGCCCCCCGGGTGGGGGTGAATTAGGTGCAGGGAGCGGGCTCCGAGGCCGTCATGAACCTCAGCCGAGTTCACGACGGCCTTCACAAATTCAGCCCCCTGCGGAGAATTTGCCCGAGATTGTTCATTTTCTTCTTGTTTACATGGGAATAAAGATAGCAATTAAGGCTATTGTAATCAGGGTGGCAGGTGACACAGTGGTTAGCACTGGGACTACGGTGGTGAGGTCCTGAGTTCGAATCCCAGCCCTCGGTCACAGCCCTTGGAGGTAACAAAATCCTAACTTGGTTCAGTGCGTGGAGTAATGCAAGATTTTCTAAGTAAAGTCAACGTGAATCGTAAGTTAAGAGTCGGCCAGGACATCTTAAACATAGCAAAACTTAGATCTCAAGCAGCATCTTTCATTGTTTGATTCTATTATACAACAATTGATGAATAGAAATGTATCATCTCACCTAAAACAAAAGAGATGATGGGAGACACACGTGTAGAAGTCGCAGTGGCATAAGCATGCTGCCTATTTCAGAGCAAAGTATTATCCGGGCCCAGGCAGGCTGCTCCATTGTCCCTTGTGTTAAGTCATGAATGACTTGTAAGCGAAAAAAGCAAATAACAGGTGTATTTGCAACAAATTACATATTAAACACCAAATGTTACAGAAACAAAGTGTTACATAACGAAAAACAAAAAAAAGGAGGGAGGGGTGTGATGTCCTGTGGGTGAGAGGGGTCCATCTCGCATAATTATGCTCCTAATGGCAGCACGGTAGCATGGTGGTTAACATAAATGCTTCACAGCTTCAGGGTCCCAGGTTCGATTCCCGGCTGGGTCACTGTCTGTGCGGAGTCTGCACGTCCTCCCCGTGTGTGCGTGGGTTTCCTCCGGGTGCTCCGGTTTCCTCCCACAGTCCAAAGATGTGCGGGTTAGGTGGATTGGCCATGTTAAATTGCCCGTAGTGTCCTAAAAAGTAAGGTTAAGGGGGGGGGGGGTTGTTGGGTTATGGGTATAGGGTGGATACGTGGGTTTGAGTAGGGTGATCATGGCTCGGCACAACATCGAGGGCCGAAGGGCCTGTTCTGTGCTGAACTGTTCTATGTTCTATGTTCTATGTTCTAAACACGTATCAGTTGATTGAGCTAAGATATGGTGAGCACTGGAGAAGTTTACAACACACTTTCTTCATGGCAAGAAGTGGAGGATTGTGGAACATTCCCACAAAAAATCAGCAGATGCCTGCTCAATTAATAATGTGAAATATGACATTGATTGCTTATTGCTAACCTGGCATGTAAATGGATATGGAGCTGGGGCATTTGATCTGATCTAGATCAGCTATAATCCCTTGAAGGATGGAACAGGCTTAAGAGCCTGAATGACAGCTTGGCCGGAATCCTCCATCCGTTTAGGCAGGTAGGATTCTCCGTTATCGCTGGCATTGGTGGCGAGACGAACTTGGACCGGAAAATCCCGGCCCTTGCGTTCCGATATTCCGATATGTGTCCTTCTCTGATTCTGTAGCAATGTTCTCTCCTGCCCCGAGGAATGAACCAGCGCATGAAACAGGAACTAGTTTAAATTTCAAACAAAGCTTGGCAGTTAACTGTCAGTCACCATCAACTGGTGCATTTTCCATGGCAAATCCCCTGCCAGTCAGAATCCACTTACCAGCACATCAGCACTCTTATCTTCTACAGTACAAATGTATTGCTTCCCCTGACATTGGTGTTCCTGTGAATGGTTCTGATGAGTGCAAGACGGAAAGCTTCAACAAAATGTTTTTTTTTTCAGAAATACCCGGGCTCTGCACTACCAAATGACTATCTTGTATGAAATGAAATGAAAATCGCTTATTGTCACGAGTAGGCTTCAAATGAAGTTACTGTGAAAAGCCCCTAGTCACCACATTCCGGCGCCTGTGCACAGTCCGGCGTCTTGTTCTGTGCAGTTTTGTTTTGGACAAAGTTGACTTTAAGAGTTCAGCGGACGTCAAGTCACTTCCACGGAAAATCAAAGCTTCCAGATATAAGCATCATTATTTTCTTGTGAGCTTGTAAAAGTTAATTAAACAATGTTTCACTGACCTTTTAAAATGATCTAACCATTGGTCCTTGAACAAGGAAACAGACCATAAATTTCCAGTCCAGATTCTACAAGAACTGCTGGGATCTGCAGAGTGTCATTATGCTTCACTGATCATCCGACAGTCGATTAAGAATATTTAATTTCACCACTCCACCCATTCCATTCCCATCATTCAAATTGTCCATTTGGGAGTTATATTTCTCAAACAGCTATTCCTTCCTCAGATTCTACTTTGATGGCTTGCTTTGGTGCAGTTGAGTGTTCTTACATTTATTCATCATTGACTCATATCTATTTTACCAAAAGCTCCCGGTTTGAATCCCTCCAATCAGGTTTCTGTTTCTGTGGCAACACCAAAACAACCCTTCTCAAAGCCACAAATAACATCCTTTTTTTAAAATAAATTTAAAGTACACGATTTCTTTTTTCCAATTAAGGGGCAATTTAGCGTGGCCAATCCACCTACCCTGCACATCTTTTTGGGTTGTGGGGGTGAGACCCACGCAGACACGGGGAGAATGCGCAAACTCCACACGGACAGCGACCCGGGGCCGGGATCGAACCCGGGTCCTCGGCGCTGTGAGGCAGCAGTGCTAACCGTACAATTCACATCCTTTGAGACTGTGACAGAGGTCAGCCTTCCTTTCTCACCCTTCTCGACCTGTCTGCTGCCTTTGTCATGGTTGGTCGCACGATCTTCCTCCAGCATCTCGTCACTGTCATCCAGCCGAACAGAACGATACTTGCCTAGTTCCATATGTACCTACCCAATAGCTTCTCTTGGCTACCCACCCACCGCTCACTCAGCTGCCCCACAAGATCCTATTTTTCAAGCAAATTCTACCCCTCAGCGGCATCAAAAACACAAACAGTGCCAGTTTTTTTTTAACAATCTTGGCCCGTTGTGAACCCCCTGCTTTAATGACTCCATCATTGGCGGCTCAGCATTCAGCTGCCAAGGCCTGAAACTCTGCAATTCCCTCCCTAAATATGTCTGTTTTTATTCCTTCATGGGATGTGGGTATCGCTGGCTAGGACAACATTTGTTGCCCATCCCTAACTACCGTGAGAAGGTGGTGGTGAGTCACCATCTTGACCCGCTGCAGGCCATAGAGTGTAGGTGCACCCACTGTGCTGTTAGAGAGGGAATTCTGAAATTTGGACCCAGCGACAGTGAAGGAAGGTGATATATTTCCAAGTCAGGATGGTTTGTGGCTTGGAGGGGAACCTCCAGGTGGTGGTGTTCCCATGGCTCTGCTGCCCTTGTCCTTCTAGATGGTGGTGGTTGTATATGTGGAAAGTGCTGTTGAAGGATCCCTTGTGAGTTCCTGCACTGCCTTTTTTTGTGTGGTACATACTGCTGTCACTGTACACTGGTGGTGGAGAAAGTGAATGTTTACAATGGGTGAAAGGGGTGCCAATCAAGCAGGTTGCTTTGTCCTGGGTGTGTTGAGCTTTTTGAGTGTTGTTGGAGCTGCGCTCATCCAGGCAAGTACATGCTGTGTAGACGTTGGACAGGCTTTGGGGAGTCAGTAGGTGAGTTACTTGGCATAGAATTCACAGTTTCTGACCTGCATGTACACACCCATGTACACAAGCTCACAAACTCCCACAGCTACCTTGACAACCTCTCCTCAAAGCCTGCTTCCTGCAAGGACTCCATTCCATTCTCCCAGTTTCTTCATCTCCGTTGTATCTGTTGTGAAGCTGCTCCCTTCCACACTGGCACTTCCAACATGTCTTCCTGTTTCACCAGCAGAGGAATTTTTTAGAATCTCTGCAGTCCAGAAGGAGGCCATTTGGTCCATCAAGTGTGCAGCGACCCTCCACAAGAGCACCCTACCTAGATCCATTCCCCTGCCCTATCCCTGTAACCCTGTGTAATCGTTAGATGCTAAGGGCAATTTAGCATGGTCTGCTCATCTTTGGACTGTGGGAGGAAAGCTGAGCACCAGGAGGAAACCCACATAGACACAGGGAGAATGTGAAAACTCCACACGGTCACCCAAGGTCTGAATCAAACATTGGTCCTTGGCGCTGTGAGGCAGCAGCGCGAACCTTGGTTGGAAGGGCCTTCAACCAAGCCCGCCCCATGACCTGCCCTTCTAACCTCACCCCATCCCTTCCTTCCAGACCACAATAGGATTCCCTTGTCTACAGTTTCCATTCCACCAGTCTCTATATTCAAAGGGTTGTCCTCTGCCTTTTCCGACAATTTCAGCATGATGTTACCACCAAGGGCATCTTCCCCACGCTTCTCCGCCATCTCTCCCTATCATCCTCAACACCTCATCCCCTTCCCATAGCTACTCCCGTGCAATTTCATGAAGTGTAACACCCTACCACTTTACTGCCTCACTGTCCAAGGCACCAATCACCTCTTCTAAGTGGCACAGTAATTTCCTACTGCCCCCAATGAAGTCTCCTCTACTTTCGTTCAGTTTGGAAGCAGGACCCCAGCCTTCCTGTTGCTGCCATTTCAATTCGCCATCGCCCTCTTGTGCTTACATTTCTGCTCACGGACTGCTGAACTGTTTCAGATGCCCAACACAAGCTGGAGCAACCGCACCTCCTCTTCTGAATAGGTGCTTTGCTGCCTTTTGCACTCAACATTGAGACCACCAACTTCACCCCGTGAACTCTGTCCCCCATTTTGAACTATTTCTCTCAAGTGCCAGTCTGCATCTCGTTCTCATGATTTTGTTTCCAGACAGTCTGACCTTTATTCCGCTATGAACACCTATTCTGGACAAGCGCGTTGCTTTTTTAATTCTCTCATTATCACTCCCTTTGCTTCTTGTTCCGTGACACATTTGTCGTTAAATCTCGCTGCTCGCCAACCTTTCCCTGGCATGCCCTTTTGCTCTATCTGCCCCCCCCCCCCCAATTAGCTGCACCCCCCCCCCCCCCCACCCCCGCCCCGAACATGGCTGCAATCCTCTAGGTACAAATCAGTTCCTGAACTCGTTGGCGCCTTTCTCTACAAGGACGTTAACATGAGTTTGATGTGTGGGCGAGGAGATGCATTCAGGCTGGGTCTCACTGGCTGATTATTTTAATGCTTTGGAATAGTTTAAAATATTTAATAAATTTAGATTTTTTTATTAGCGTAATTTGTATTGCTAATATTATTTAATACATATTATTTTGACAAAAAACGAGCAACGTACCCAAAACAATTTGCATTTGGATACTGAGGGAGTGAATTAAATTGAATATCATTGGGTGGGATTTTCCAGCGACCACATCCCTGCAGCATGTTTCCGGGCAGCGGAGGCGGTCCGTCATTGGGGAGCTTCCAGTGCTGCCGGTATCCATGGTGATTTGCATTGGGGCTTCTGCCACCAGAGAGCTCCTCACGAGGGTGGGTTGGGGGGTGGTGCTGTTTGCCATTGGCAAGACTGGAAAATCCCACCGTCTGGAAGGACTGGAAAATTCAGCTCAGTGTTTCTTTTAGTAAACAAATCTTTTGAGATTGTTACCTTGTGGCGGCGATAGCTGAACAGCGGTGTGTTCGACAATGGAAAACCCTGCAACTGCTGGTAATCGGAACTAAAATACAGAAAATGCAGGGGGCCCGCAGCGGCTCATGCGGGTCTGTGGAACCAGGGACGCAACGGTTAACGCTTCAGGTCATTTGAGCGTTTCCAGCAGCTTTTCGTTTTCAGTCGACTGCGTTTGAATCCTAACGTCAGGTGACATTTGCAATCTGAATGCCCTCCAGCTGCCACTTTCCCTGCGTTGGCCACGATGTGAAATGGAGCACTAATCCGAGGATGGCAACCTAACACGCAAGAGGGTTTGGAAAGCAGCCAAGGCAGTGCACCCTTATGACCAACCTAGAGCTATGGGCCGTGGGTAAGTCGCAGGGCTGACAAGTCGATGGGCTGGCTGTCATTCTCCCAGCCAATTCCCAGTAGACGTGGATAATTGGAAATAATAGTCATAAAACAAATTGTGCAAGATAAGAATTGTCCACTCATGCAAATCATGCTGTAGGATTGGCTGCTTTAATGTCAGTCTATTACCCACCACGGGTATAGATTGTAGTGTTGGAATTGAATTAGAATTTGCATCACCTCCACAAGAACAACATCCAATTTTATGTGTTCTTATTCTGACAGTCACACTGCTGTTGATCCTTCGTTCGCAAGCTATCTGTCAGGACTTGCTATTTTTACTTTATATCATGCAACATGCTTGAAGGGAGTGTTCTCTCATTGATGTTTGTGGTTTGACTCTAGCAACGCTATCTGGTAAATAATTAAGAAACCCTTAAATATTAATAGATGGAGAATAAGATTGTCTCAAAACATTACTCCAAAAGAGCACCATTTCTAATTTATCTATGAATGTGTACGATCATTCACTTTGATGAAGTGATAACATGACAAATCTTCCTGAGGTCAAAGGTTGCTGAGCAGCAGGACAACTGATTCCATTGCTCTGGACATGTCAGCAGATAGGTACGCGCATGTGACGTTTTGTACAAAGCCCCATTTCATTTTTCTCTCCAAATTGAGTTTGCGTTGAAAGTCCCCTTTGCAGAAGCAGTTTTAGTTCAAAGCAATTTGCCGGCTCGGTTGCAGGAAAGAGATTGCGTCAGAGTAAGGACCGGTAAAGTCTCCTGTTAAAAAGCACAAGGGCAGGATTCAAAAGCGAATCTCCAAGGAAACCCAGGATGGATTCACTTGCACTCATGAGTAGTAGCTTCTTAGATGGAAGCGCTTTCTCACAAACCTCCCCCAATAATTTCCAACAGGGCCGATGAAGGTGACGGGAATAAAAATGAGACCGGATTCTCGGTTTCCCCAGCCGCATATTCCTCGGCAGCGTGGCGTTCACTGACAGCGAGGCTCTTTCTTCTCACGGCTTGATTTTTGATTTTGATTTGATTTATTGTCACATGTACCGAAGTACAGTGAAAAGTATTTTTCTGCGGCTGAGGAACCGTACACAGTACGTACATAGTAGACAAAAAGAATAATCAACAGAGAACATTTACAAGTGGTACATCGACAAACAGTGATTGGTTACTGTGCAGAACAAGGGCCCAAACAAAGCAAATACATGAGTAAGAGCAGCATAGGGCTTCGTGAATAGTGTTCTTACAGGGAACAGATCAGTCCGAGGGGGAGTCGTTGAAGAGTCTTGTAGCTGTGGGGAAGAAGCTGTTCCTATGTCTGAATGTGCAGGTCCTCAGTCTTCTGTACCTTCTGCCTGATGGAAGGATCTGGAAGAAGGTAATGCCTGGGTGGGAGGGGTCTCTTACAATGCTGTCGGCCTTCCTGAGGCTGAGGGAGGTGTAGACAGAATCAATGTGGGGGTGGAAAGCTTGTGTGATGAGTTCACCACACACTGCAGTTTCTTGTTATCTTGGAGTGAGCAGTTGCCATACCAGGCTGTGATGCAGCTGGATAGGATGCTCTCTATCACACATCTGTAGAAGTTTGTGAGAGTCGATGCAGACATGCCAAATTTCTTTAGCTTCCGTAGGAAGTAGAGATGTTATTGGGCTTTCTTGACTGTTGCATCAACGTGAGTGGACCAGGACAGACTGTTGGTGACGGTGACCCCTCAGGAACTTAAAGCTTTTGACCATCTCCACTTCGGAGCCATTGATGCAGACGGGAGTGTGTGTCGTGCTACACACGGGAGTGTGTGTCGTGCTTGTAAATGGAATTGCCCATTTAGGTCACCACGCACTGCCGGGAAACCCGCGGATGGGGGTGCCCTGGGGTGGGAGAACAGAATCTCAACGGCCAGAGAATTCCGGCCAGTCTGGCTTTCTTCATCGGATTCAGGATGTGTTGCTGCATATGTCATGGCACACTGCGGGAACGAGAACCGTGACCATCCTTAGTTTTCACTTTTAGTTCAGCTTGAGTGATAAATTCCCCATTGGTCAATAATTTAGAATGAAGAACAACATAAAATAAATGAGCTTTTGCAAAATGGTCTGTTGCCTCGTACTCCACGACTGAATACTGATTCAGTCAAGCGAAGTTAAAAACAAACATAATATATTTATATATTAATCATGTGCTGACGTGCAACACAGCTCAATTGAATTGCTATCTCGTCGATCCTTTTTAGCTGCATATAATCCTTTATGCAATTCATGTGGGAGATGCTTATTATTTTTTCAAAATCTAATTACTCCTAAAAAGAACCCTCAAAACTTCAGTCATAGAAAGGATAGTAGCCAGAGGGAGGAGAAATGAAGCATAAAGATAAAAAATAAACCTATTAAAACTTAATGTATCTCCCTGTTGGTGGTACCGAACTGTAAGAGACTAGTTAGTTGTTTTTTTTTTTTGCTACCCTTCACTATGAAGTGGAGAACCTGATTGTAACTTATTTTTTATTATTCCCATCCCTAATTGCCCTTGAGAGGGCAGTTAAGAGTCAATCACATTGTTGTGGGTCTGGAGTCACACCTAGGCCAGACCAGGTAAGGATGGCAGATTTCCTTCCCTAAAGGACGTCAGTGAACCAGATTGTACTTTACGACAATCGACAATGGCTTCTTGGCCATCATTAGACTTTTCATACCAGATTTTTTTATTGATTTCAAATTTCACCATCTGCAGTGGTGGGATTTGAACCTGAGACCCAGCAGTACTCCAGTCCAGAGACCCAGCAGTACTCCAGTCCAGAGACCCAGCAGTACTCCAGTCCTGAGACCCAGCAGTACTCCAGTCCAGAGACCCAGCAGTACTCCAGTCCAGAGACCCAGCAGTACTCCAGTCCTGAGACCCAGCAGTACTCCAGTCCTGAGACCCAGCAGTACTCCAGTCCTGAGACCCAGCAGTACTCCAGTCCTGAGACCCAGCAGTACTCCAGTCCTGAGACACAGCAGTACTCCAGTCCAGAGACCCAGCAGTACTCCAGTCCAGAGACCCAGCAGTACTCCAGTCCAGAGACCCAGCAGTACTCCAGTCCAGAGACCCAGCAGTACTCCAGTCCTGAGACCCAGCAGTATTCCAGTCCTGGGACCCAGCAGTACTCCAGTCCTGAGACCCAGCAGTACTCAGGTCCAGAGACCCAGCAGTACTCCAGTCCTGAGACCCAGCAGTACTCCAGTCCTGAAACCCAGCAGTACTCCAGTCCTGAGACCCAGCAGTACTTCAGTCCAGAGACCCAGCAGTACTCCAGTCCAGAGACCCAGCAGTACTCCAGTCCTGAGACCCAGCAGTACTCCAGTCCTGAGACCCAGCAGTACTCCAGTCCTGAGACCCAGCAGTACTCCAGTCCTGAGACCCAGCAGTACTCCAGTCCAGAGACCCAGCAGTACTCCAGTCCAGAGACCCAGCAGTACTCCAGTCCAGAGACCCAGCAGTACTCCAGTCCTGAAACCCAGCAGTACTCCAGTCCTGAGACCCAGCAGTACTCCAGTCCTGAGACCCAGCAGTACTCCAGTCGAGAGACCCAGCAGTACTCCAGTCCAGAGACCCAGCAGTACTCCAGTCCAGAGACCCAGCAGTACTCCAGTCCAGAGACCCAGCAGTACTCCAGTCCTGAGACCCAGCAGTATTCCAGTCCTGGGACCCAGCAGTACTCCAGTCCTGAGACCCAGCAGTACTCCAGTCCAGAGACCCAGCAGTACTCCAGTCCTGGGACCCAGCAGTACTCCAGTCCAGAGACCCAGCAGTACTCCAGTCCAGAGACCCAGCAGTGCTCCAGTCCTGAGACCCAGCAGTACTCCAGTCCTGAGACCCAGCAGTACTCCAGCCCAGAGACCCAGCAGTACTCCAGTCCAGAGACCCAGCAGTACTCCAGTCCAGAGACCCAGCAGTACTCCAGTCCTGAGACCCAGCAGTACTCCAGTCCAGAGACCCAGCAGTACTCCAGTCCAGAGACCCAGCAGTACTCCAGTCCTGAGACCCAGCAGTACTCCAGTCCTGAGACCCAGCAGTACTCCAGTCCTGAGACCCAGCAGTACTCCAGTCCTGAGACCCAGCAGTACTCCAGTCCAGAGACCCAGCAGTACTCCAGTCCAGAGACCCAGCAGTACTCCAGTCCAGAGACCCAGCAGTACTCCAGTCCAGAGACCCAGCAGTACTCCAGTCCTGAGACCCAGCAGTACTCCAGTCCTGAGACCCAGCAGTACTCCAGTCCTGAGACCCAGCAGTACTCCAGTCCTGAGACCCAGCAGTACTCAGGTCCAGAGACCCAGCAGTACTCCAGTCCAGAGACCCAGCAGTACTCCAGTCCTGAGACCCAGCAGTACTCCAGTCCAGAGACCCAGCAGTACTCCAGTCCTGAGACCCAGCAGTATTCCAGTCCTGGGACCCAGCAGTACTCCAGTCCTGAGACCCAGCAGTACTCCAGTCCAGAGACCCAGCAGTACTCCAGTCCAGAGACCCAGCAGTACTCCAGTCCTGAAACCCAGCAGTACTCCAGTCCTGAGACCCAGCAGTACTCCAGTCCTGAGACCCAGCAGTACTCCAGTCCAGAGACCCAGCAGTACTCCAGTCCAGAGACCCAGCAGTACTCCAGTCCAGAGACCCAGCAGTACTCCAGTCCAGAGACCCAGCAGTACTCCAGTCCAGAGACCCAGCAGTACTCCAGTCCAGAGACCCAGCAGTACTCCAGTCCTGAGACCCAGCAGTACTCCAGTCCTGAGACCCAGCAGTACTCCAGTCCTGAAACCCAGCAGTACTCCAGTCCTGAGACCCAGCAGTACTCCAGTCCAGAGACCCAGCAGTACTCCAGTCCAGAGACCCAGCAGTACTCCAGTCCTGAGACCCAGCAGTACTCCAGTCCTGAGACCCAGCAGTACTCCAGTCCTGAGACCCAGCAGTACTCCAGTCCTGAGACCCAGCAGTACTCCAGTCCAGAGACCCAGCAGTACTCCAGTCCAGAGACCCAGCAGTACTCCAGTCCAGAGACCCAGCAGTACTCCAGTCCTGAGACCCAGCAGTATTCCAGTCCTGGGACCCAGCAGTACTCCAGTCCTGAGACCCAGCAGTACTCCAGTCCAGAGACCCAGCAGTACTCCAGTCCTGAGACCCAGCAGTACTCCAGTCCTGAAACCCAGCAGTACTCCAGTCCTGAGACCCAGCAATACTCCAGTCCTGAGACCCAGCAGTACTCCAGTCCAGAGACCCAGCAGTACTCCAGTCCAGAGACCCAGCAGTACTCCAGTCCAGAGACCCAGCAGTACTCCAGTCCTGAGACCCAGCAGTACTCCAGTCCAGAGACCCAGCAGTACTCCAGTCCTGAGACCCAGCAGTACTCCAGTCCAGAGACCCAGCAGTACTCCAGTCCTGAGACCCAGCAGTACTCCAGTCCAGAGACCCAGCAGTACTCCAGTCCTGAGACCCAGCAGTACTCCAGCCCTGAGACCCAGCAGTACTCCAGTCCTGAGACCCATCAGTACTCCAGTCCAGAGACCCAGCAGTACTCCACTCCAGAGACCCAGCAGTACTCCAGTCCTGAGACCCAGCAGTGCTCCAGTCCTGAGACCCAGCAGTACTCCAGTCCTGAGACCCAGCAGTACTCCAGTCCTGAGACCCAGCAGTACTCCAGTCCTGAGACCCAGCAGTACTCCAGTCCAGAGACCCAGCAGTACTCCAGTCCAGAGACCCAGCAGTACTCCAGTCCAGAGACCCAGCAGTACTCCAGTCCAGAGACCCAGCAGTACTCCAGTCCAGAGACCCAGCAGTACTCAGGTCCTGAGACCCAGCAGTACTCCAGTCCAGAGACCCAGCAGTACTCCAGTCCAGAGACCCA
The DNA here is from genome assembly GCF_902713615.1 of Scyliorhinus canicula. Classification (NCBI taxonomy): domain Eukaryota; kingdom Metazoa; phylum Chordata; class Chondrichthyes; order Carcharhiniformes; family Scyliorhinidae; genus Scyliorhinus; species Scyliorhinus canicula. The sequence goes on along the minus strand of NC_052154.1, from coordinate 189,759,855 downwards.
GCAGTACTCCAGTCCAGAGACGACCCAGCAGTACTCCAGTCCTGAGACCCAGCAGTACTCCAGTCCTGAGACCCAGCAGTACTCCAGTCCTGAGACCCAGCAGTACTCCAGCCCAGAGACCCAGCAGTACTCCAGCCCAGAGACCCAGCAGTACTCCAGTCCTGAGACCCAGTAGTAATCTGGGTCTCTGGATTACTAGTCCAGTGACAATACCACTATTCCACCGCCTCCCACTATGCAAACTGAGGGTCCTTTAAGGGATTGTTGAAGTGAAACAGTGCCAGTCTTGGTTATGTCAAAGAGAATCAAAATATAGGTGCCAGATGGATTTCTGGATGGAACAATAGCCTCTGAGTGAGATCTTTCTGGGTTTAAATCTCGCTCCAGAAACCTCAGGATAAAATCTACACTGATATGCCACGAGAATGTCACACTGTCAGAGTCTTTTGAGTCTGATATTAACCTGTCTCAAGTAGATGATATTGGTGCTTTGGTCCCATCAAAAATAATCGCAGTAGGCCACTTGGCTCATTGGACCCATTCAATATGATCATGGCTGATCTGATTGTAATCTCAACCCCACATTTCCATCTTAACTGATAACCTTTCACCCCCTTGCTCATCAATAATCTATCCAGCTCTGCCTTAAAAAAATATTTAACGCCTCTGCTTCCACTGCCATTTGAGGAACAGAGTTGCAAAGAGTCACTACCCTCTGACAGAAAATAATTCTGCTCATCTCGGTCCTAAATGGGTGACCCCTTATTTTTAAACAGTGACCCCCTCGTTCTAGATCCTGATATGAAAATCGCTTATTGTCACAAGTAGGCTTCAAATGAAGATACTGTGAAAAGCCCCTAGTCGCCACATTCCGGCGCCTGTTCGGGGAGGCTGGTACGGGAACCCACAGGGTGAAAACTCTGCTTCACATCCACCCTGACAATACCCTCCAGGATCTTGTTTCAATCAATACTGTTTACTTCAAAAATATATGAATGTATTGGCATTTCAAAGTATACCATTGACTGAGGTCATGGGGCTAGATAAATGCAAATCTTCCCTTTAAATCTGGTTGCGTTGTCAAGAAAACACTTGATGTGGAGATGCCGGCGTTGGACTGGGGTGAACACAGTAAGAAGTCTTACGACACCAGGTTAAAATCCAACAGGTTTGTTTCAAACACGAGCTTTTGGAGCACAGAGCTCAGGTGAGGAAGGAGCAGTGCTCCGAAAGCTTGTGTTTGAAATAAACCTGTTGGACTTTAACCTGGTGTTGTAAGACTTCTTACTAAGAAAACACTTGGAAGAGGAAATAGTCACCAAGAAGAGGAGGTTGGAGGGTATAGGTAGTTCATTTGAGTTAATTTTAAGATATTACTGCAAGTCAGCTCCAACGTTTAATGGAGATGTCTTTGGATATGTGCAAGTGACACTCACTGAAGTCTGCACATTAATCAGTGCAGGTAACCAGCCACTAAAGTAATTATCGTCCTTAGCCGATGAATTTTAGAATCAGCTGCAGTTCAGAACTATACTTACGATCGCCCCCAATTGCATAAAAGCTCAGCTGGTGTCCCAGTTGCCTTTGGCTGAGAGAGCTTATGGAGATACAGCTAAACTTTAGAGGGAGGTGTGCAGAGAGTGGCCGAGGTCCACAGGAGGCACTACACATGTCACAAGGGTTTACAGACAGAGGTTCAGCTTCTTAGGTCTCCTAAAAGAGCTGTGCTTGCTCCTGCTAAGGTTAGCACACCAGCTGGTAACAGACACTTGCAGCCTACAGACCAATTGCTACCTGCTGGAAATGGTGACCACACATGACCAATGACTCAAGTCGCTGCTGCCCTCATTTTATTTTCCTCTGACCCTTTCGATGGAGCGACCATGTTGTGGTATCCTACTGAAGGCTTGTCTAAAACTGCTACACACGAAATAGGATGTATATATCTATGTAATCATCAGGCAGATGATAGGGAAGGCTCTGGAGACCAGAACTGTTGACTATCCTCCCAGATATTGTTGGCTATCATTTCATCCCTTCAAATAAACGAAGCCACCTGATTGGGTAATTAATTCTCTTTATGTGTTTGCTGTTTTTGCATAAGGTAGAAAACACAATAATATTACCAGAAACATCTCAACAGTCTTGCAGGACAGGGAGCATAGTTGAGGTGCCAAAATGGGTCTGGGATCTTCACTGCCCCCTTCCGATTACATGATCAGGATCACTCTAACTGAGCTTGATTAGCACATTTAAAAATAAATTTAAATCTAATTACAGGGCTTCACACAGCTGCCTCCGTCCTCACTCTATCGTCCCACCAGCCGGTGTGACATTTCACTACAGGTTTTCATGAATAAAAATCAGAGTTGCTGACCATGGATTCTTCTGCCAACGTTTATCCCTGTCGACTCTGTCCAGCCTCTTTATGATATTGAGCATTTCTATCAAATCTCCTCTTCTTCTTTTCTTCTCCAAGGAGAGCAACCCCAGTTTCTCCAACCTGTCCTGCCCTCTCTCCAATGTCTTCACGTCCTTCTTAAAGTGTGGTGCCCAGAACTGGGCACGAGACTCCAACTGAAGCCAAACCAGTGTTTTTCCAATAGGTTCAACATAACTTCCTTTCTTTCAACTTGATGCACCCTTTTTACAACTTTACCTTTTATGTCGACTCTCCTCACTCTTCCGACCAAACCTCCTGACATCAAATTTCATCTGCCACCGGTTTGCTCATTCCACCAGTCTGCCTGTGCCCTTTGGAGTTGGTCACTGTCCTCCTCACAATTCACAATTCAATGCCTGGCTCCAACTCCATCTGCAAGTTTGCTGACAACACGACCATAGTGGATTGGATCTCGTGCAACGACGAGTCAGAATACAAGAGGCAAGAGGGAGATAGAGAACCTAGTGTAACGACAAAACAATCTCTCCCCCATTGCCAGAAAAACTAAAGAGCTGGCCATTGACTTCAGGAGCCAAGTATTGTACACACCCTATCAGCATCAATGGGTCCGAGGTGGAGATGGTTGACAGCTTCAAATTCCTAGGTATGCACATCACCAAAAATATGTCCTGGTCCACCCACATCAACACTACTACCAAGAAAGCACAACAGCGCCTAGACTTCCTCAAGAAACTAAGGAAATTCAGCCTGTCCACATTGACTCTTACCAATATTTACAGATGCACTATAGAGAGCATCCTATCTGGCTGCATCACAGCCTGGTATGGCAACTGCTCGGTCCAAGACCGTACGAAACTTCAGAGTCGTGGACACTGCCCAGTCCATCGCACGAACCCGTCTCCCATCCATTGACTCCATCTACACCTCCCACTGCTTGGGGAAAGCGGGCAGCATATTCAAAGACCCCTCCCACCGGGCTTCCTCACTCTTCCAACTTCTTCCATCGGGCAGGAGATACAGAAGTCTGAGAACACGCACGAACAGACTAGAAAACAGCTTCAACCCTGCTGTTACCAGACTCCTGAACGACCGTCTTATGGACTGATCTGATTAATTTATTTAATGTATTTTTATTAAGGTTTTTCATAATAATTCAGTAGTAACCATAATCACAAAACAAACTAGAGTGAACATTAACATAGTGCAAAAAGAGAATTACAATAACAATTAAATAGACATTACACCACATGACCCAGCCTTCCCACACCATCCCAATGAAGCACTCACCCACCGCCCCCCCCCCCCCCCCCCACAGATTGCTGCTGCTGCTGACATTTTAATTTTCCCCGAGAAAGTCGACGACCGGCTGCCACCTCCGAGAGAACCCTAGCTTAGACCCTCTTAAGGCAAACTTTATTTTCTCGAGGCTGAGAAGCCCAGCCATGTCGTTAACCCAAGTCTCTACGACACTCCTGTGTGCTACACCCGATGCCGGTGTCTATGTATTTACATAGTGTACCTTGCGTTGCCCTATTAATTATTTTCGTTTCATGTACTGAACGATTTGTTGAGCTTCTTGCAGAAAAATACTTTTCACTGTACCTTACTGACAATAAACGAAATCCAATCCAATAGTGTATACCGTGAAAAGCAGTGGTCCCAACAGCAGCCCCAGGGTAACCCGACGCGATTTTTTCCTCCAGTTCGAAAAACAATCATGCACCTCTGCTTTTTGTTTCCTGTCGTGCAGTTACCAGTGTCCCTTTTGTTCTGTTCAACTTTGCTGGCAAGCCCATTGTGTGATACCTTATCAAAACACCTTTTGGAGGTTTACACTACATCAGCTGCATTTTTGTTAGGAGTTTGGGAGATAATAACAAATAGAACAACAGATTTGTTTTTAAATTGACAGATGTAGAGACAAAAGTCACAGCATCGAAACAAGAGGAAGTTAAACCCAGATGACAGGTAGACAGTTACATTGAGACAAAACTGAAGATGATTGCAGTGAAATGAATGCCTGGAAGGGAGAGAAAGGCAAGGGAAAATTGAATATTGCTATCGCTGAGATAATAAAAGCGAGATCAAAATGCAATTTTGTTTTCTTTGTTTGTGTTATTGGCGAGATGGTGTTATAGAAAAGGTTGGCTCTGTCAGTATTTCAATGTGTCTCTCCATTAAACATAGCTTGACACCCTGACTTGATTACTGAATTGTCTTTGTAATGATACTGGCGGAAGCAAACAAAGAAAACTTGATTGTATTGCATTCAAATTAAAGCTTGTATTGAATCCCAGGCTATAGTCTTCATATCATGAATTTAAATTAGCCCTGGCCACATCAACTCAAGCCGTTCATCTCCTTATCTGTACAGCAGAAATCTCAAAGCAGATCTCCGCATCTTGAAAAATTCTAAATGACCACGATTTCCATGTTTTTAATTGAAAATGCATTTTTGCACAATTGGCTTTCATCTTCCCCATTCTCAAGTTTAGTGAATTTTTATCACTTGCCAATATCAGTGCAACTTGTGATATTAATGAAGCCAGCATAATGAAGCAAATGTTGAAACTACGTAGCCAATTCATCAACGACGGAAAGGGGCACTTGATTTTGATTTTCCACTTGTATTGAGCTAATGTGTTGAGTTGAAGTGTTCTGACAGGATAATTATAGAGTATTACTGAGTCTGTTGTTAGTTTAACTGTGATGCGTCGAGGAATAAATCATTTCCATTTCTCGGTTTCAGAACAGGCCTATTCCCTCGCAAACCAAATCTAATCCCATTGCCCCGCTCTCCCGCAGCTGCGCATCCTTCCCCCCGTTTCAAACATTTATCCAATTTTTTGCATAAAAAGAAATGGTGAGTTCAGCGTCAAACATTCCCTGCGGCAAAGCAAACACCCGCTAAGATTTGTGTCACTCAGGGCAGCACGGTGGCGCAGCGGTTAGCACTGCTGCCTCACGGCGCCGAGGACCCGGGTTCGATCCCGGCACCCGGGTGACTGTCCGTGTGGAGTTTGCACATTCTCCCAGTGCCTGCGTCAATCTCACCCCCGCAACCCAAAAAGATGTGCAGGGTAGGTGGATTGGCCACGCTAATGTGCCCCTTAATTGGGAAAAAACAAACATTATTTGTCACAAATTAACTTTTTCTCTACCTTTTGTTCAAATGGGTCAATTCACCCGATCGTATGTTTATTCTGTGTACATTTGTGAAATGCCTTTTTAAAAAGCTTGGCCATCATATCACCAGCAGAAACCGCATCTAAAGAAAGGCTTGCAGGCGCAATCAGGATATCCTGAAGTGTTTTACAATCAATCCCCTGTGTTTGAAGTGTAGCCACTGCTGTAGGAAATACAGAGTATCCTGTATCCCTGAGTGCCGCTTTATAAAAATGGAGAGGATAACATTACCTTTCCCAAGCCTGCTGGGAAGACCGGGTTGACATACCCTTCTACACCCCAACTGATTTGACTTGAATGGAGAGTACAATTGGGCAGGATTTGATTTGATGATTTGATTTATTGTCACATGTACCGAAGTACAGTGAAAAGTATTTTTCTGCGGGCGAGGGAACATACACAGTACGTACATAGTAGACAAAAAGGATAATCAACAGAGAACATTGACAAATGGTACATCGACAAAACAGTGATCGGTTACAGTGCAGAACAAGGGGCTAAACAAAGCAAATACATGAGTAAGCGCAGCAGAGGGCATCGTGAATAGTTTTCTTACAAGGAACAGATCAGTCTGCGGGGGAGTCATTGAGGAGTCTTGTAGCTGTGGGGAAGAAGCTGCTCCTATCTCTGGATGTGCGAGTCTTCAGACTTCTGTACCTACTGCCTGATGGAAGGGTCTGGAAGAAGGCTATGCCTGGGTGGGAGGGGTCTCTGACAATGCTGTCTGCCTTTCTGAGGCAATGGGAGGTGTAGACAGAATCAGTGTGGGGGTGGCAAGCTTGTGTGATGCGTTGAGCTGAGTTCACCACACTCTGCAGTTTCTTGCGCTCTTGGACCGAGCAGTTGCCATACCAGGCTGTGATGCAGCTGGATAGGATGCTCTCTATCGCACATCTGTAGAGGTTTGTGAGAGTCGATGCAGACATGCCAAATTTCTTTAACTTCCGTAGGAAGTAGAGACGTTGTAAATTGAGCGGATTATCCTCGCCCATTCCAATATCCGTCTTGATGCGTAGGGATGTCAATCATTTTTAAAAGTAAGCATCATCCGACAGAGATTGCTGTGCCAACTCTGTCCCAACTCTGCAGCGCCAGTCTGCTCACCAGACAGGCAGAGAGGCAGAACCTCCTGCTCGCACCATTATTACATGCTCCAACTCCTGGGGAAATAGCCGCCTAAATAACTGGGGCGAGTGCCCAAATCTGCAGTGGAGCAAGCTGGAACATAAACATGTTCTGTTTTATTTCCTTCTTTTTCCTCTCAGTTATGAGACTCGATAGAATCTTAGGATCCTTTCAGTCCAGAAGGAGACTATTCGGCCCATCAAGTCTGCACTAACCCTCAGAAAGAGCACCTCACATAGGCTCACTCCCCTCCCCATAACCCCACCTAACCTTTGGGCACTAAGGGCAATTTAGTGTGGCCAATCCACCAAACCTGCACGTCTTTGGACTGTGGGAGGAAACCAGAGCGCCCAGCGGAAACCCACGCAGACACAGGGAGAACGTGCAGACTCCACACAGACAGTGACCTAAGCCGGGAATCGAACCTGAGAATTTGGCGCTGTGAGGCAGCAGTGCTAACCACTGTGCCACTGTGCCACCCTCTGGGATGGCAATTGGTCCTCCAGGGTTAATCTAATTTTGCTTTTAAGACCAACCGGATAAATTCCTTCTTTCAGGAGGTGTGTAAGTCCCATTTAGTCTTTTATAGGATTAGCCCTGAAACTTGAACTCATCCAAAACTCAGTTATCTATTATCTCGTACCTGAGTCTATATTTACCAATTAGCCCTCACATTCACTGATCTACATAAACTCCTGCTCCACCACAGTCTTCATTTTAAAATTCTCTCCCGTATCTTCCAAGATCCCAATGACCTTACCTCTCCTTCTGTCTGGAACCTCCTCCAGCCCTGCAGCCCTCCCCGTCACCCAGAGCACTTGCCATAAGTGTGGTGGGCAGAGAAAGATCCTGCTCCTCTCCCATCACAATCCGGAGGATGTTCGTAAATTGGGCAGGAGTCAGGAAGAAGCAGGTTCTGGTTTTTGATGCACGTATCCACCTGGATCCCCCAAACCACCCCACTATCACCACCACCAGAATGGGCGGCACGTTAGCACAGTGGCTATCACTGTTGCTTCTCAGCGCCAGGGTCCCAGGATCGATTCCCGGCTTGGATCACTGTCTGTGCAGAGTCTGCACGTTCTCCCTGTGTCTGCATGGGTTTCCTCCGGGTGCTCCGGTTTCCTCCCACAAGTCCCGAAAGACGTGCTTGTTAGGCGAATTGGACATTCTGAATTCTCCCTCAGTGTACCCGAACAGGCGCCGGAATGTGGCGACTCGGGGATTTTCACAGTAACTTCATTGCAGTGTTAATGCAAGCCTACTTGTGACAATAATAAAGGTTATTATGATATAAAATTTGGGTGATTTTGTTTTGAGAGTTTGAGTGCTTTGCAAAAGCAGGTCTCTGATGACAGGTTTGTGGAAGGGTCTTGGTGAAACTGTTGAAGCAGACAGTATAAGGTTATTAAATTAACATATGCACAGGCAAAATTACAATACTCATGTAAATTCTTAGCGCTATTAAGCATTAATATTCCCCTCAAATAGCTTCCCCACTGATTTCATTTGTTTTCAATTCTAAATATTACTGATGGTTCGATGCCTTTTGATGGTTAGAGGGCTCAGCAACTGACATTTACTTTTTGAAACAGATACCGAGAACAAGGTACCCTGGGTTACAGTTCTGGCAAAGGTTGGTATCATGACCGGTAGAGGCTTGGAGCGCCGCAGGGCCTGGTCCTGTGCTGTATTGTTCTTTGTACATTTAGAACTTATAATCGGGCATTAAACTAGCGTTGAGGATTAGCTGCCTGTTAGACACGTTTTAGTTCTGTTGGATTGAATGGAAGTGCAAAGCAGATGGTCTCAATGGACATCTGATCTGTAACAAACAGTTTAATGTTGAGGCAACAAGTTTAATCTGTCTCCTTCCCCTGTTAAGGTTTTTTGCACGATGCAATGTTAACATAACATGTAGCATAACACTTAATATCACACGTATTTGTGTTCTTGTCTGCCATACCACTCGGAGCGAAGGGGAACAAAGTGACGGAAGGAGGGATTAGGCTATTGAGTTGGATGATCAGAAATGATCATGATGAATGCTGGAGCAGGCTCGAAGGGCCGAATGGCCTCCTACTGCTACTATCTTCTATGTTTCTATCTGTCAGATAACAATGGAATTTCAGATGGTAGAGATCGTTTGTCTAAACGTGTTGAGGTGACTCGCACACTAGAACAGTGCTGGGCAGCCTAGGCTAGTGAGTGGGCTGTGTGGGTGCCCCTCCTTCATCTCGGTGGACTGCAAGATTGAGATTGGGCATGTTCACTAACCGTGACCCCAGGAATAAGATTCAATACACTTCATACACGCCAAATACTTTGTGACAAGTTATAGAAAATGCTTCATCATTGATATCTTTATAGAACTATCGTCAATCTGAAATGGTGAACGCAAAAGAAATATCTACACTTTGATTGGACGCAGCCCTACCCAAAAGCTCTGACCGAATTCAGCGTAGAATGGTGTTGACTTATGCGAGACTGCAAAACTCTATGTTCAAAAATGTTCTTAAGCCATGTGTGGTAATCAATGAGCTGCAAACCACGTAATTTCAAATGTGCGGGAAGGGAAGGGGAGGGGATTGAGAAGTGGAGATGGGAAGGGAAAGAGAGAGAGAGGGGGGGAGGGAGGGATGGAGAGAGAGGGGAGGGGATGGAGAGGGAGAGTGGGGGGGGGGGAGAACATAAGAACTAGGACAAGGGAATTCAGCCCCTCCATTCCACTCTGCCATTGAATCTGATCATGGCTGATCTCTCCTCGACCTCAACTCCCACCCATTCTCCATAACCCTTCAGCCCATTACTAATTAAAAATCTGTCTGTCTCCTCCTTAAATGTACTCAGTGTCCTATCACCCACCGCACTCTGGGGTAGTAAAATCCACAGATTCGTGACCCTTTGAGAGAAGTAATTTCTCCTCATCTCTGTTTTCAATCTGCTACCCCTTATCCTAAAACTATGACCCCCTCGTTCTGGATTGCCCCAGAAGAGAAAGCATCCGCTCTTTGTCTACTTTGTCAATACCTTTTATCATCTCAATTAGACCTCCTCTCCTTTTTCTAAACGCTGGAGAGTTTTTGTAGAACACAAACAAGTCCAGACTGCGTAAATGTAAGACTTGGTTTATTAACACACAGTAGTATTTACAATATACATCAGATCCCAACCGGGTCTGAACTGTCAGTACCATATCTGGCAGACTTTATTCAGAACTTACCTATGGGAAGTAATTCTGAATAAATTATTTAGAGTTCCCTGACCATTTCGCTGGGAAGCTCGTATTCAGCGAGACTCATGGGAAGGTTGATTGCTCCAACCCCGTATATCTCTTCCGGGTTATAACATCCCTCCCCCATTAAGTCCGAAAATTCCTCTGGCATCTGTAGTAGAGGGCACCAGATCTTCTCTGCATCCGATGGTGCTTCTGTGATTCGCGGTGCTGGATCGGGTGGTGTTTAATAATAATCTTTATTAGTGCCACAAGTAGGCTTACATTAACACTGCAATGAAGTTACTGTGAAAATCCCCTAGTCGCCACATTCCGGAGCCTGTTCGGGTACACGGAGGGAGAAACAAGCACATCTTTCGGGACTTGTGGGAGGAAACCGGAGCACCCGGAGTGTCCACGCAGACACGGGGAGAACGTGCAGACTCCGCACAGACAGTGGCCCAAGCCGGGAATCGAACCCGGGACCCTGGCGCTATGCAGCAATAGTGCTAACCACTGTGCTACCGTGCCGCCCAAAAGGCATACCATATTGCAAAAGCCAGTGGCTGGATGGAAGATTGGGAAACTTTTAAAGATCAACAAAGAGTTACTAAAAAAGGAATTTAAAAAAAGCAAAGGAAAATTATGTAAGAAATCTAGCGCAAAATATAAAAAGAATTAGCTAAAGTTTCTATAGGTATCGACAAAGGAAGAGAGTGGCAAAAGTGAATGTTGGTCCCTTGGAGGATGAGGTTGGGGAGTTAATATTTGGGGACACAGAAATGACGAAGATGCTAAACTGATATTTTCCCTCAGTCTTCATGGTGGAGGACATCAGTATAATTCCAATAGTAATAGGTAATGCAAAGGTAATAGAAAGGGAGGAAATGAGAGCAATCCTTATCAATATGGTGCTTTGGCCTGGAGAGGTTTCTCTGCACTGAGGCAACACTGAGTGAGATTTCCTGCTGGCGAGCTGACCTCACCAGATCTGTTCGCAGATCTGCACGCCAAAGTTGTATCAAGACCTCCCTGTGCTGTTCTTTGAATTGATTATTTATGATGGGTTGGCGTAGTGTTCTACAAAGACCACAGTATAGCTTTTACTGAAGCAAAGCTATGATTTTATTTACGCTACTAAACTGGGATTCGACACTTAGTCCTTTAGAATATAGAGTTGATCAATAACATCTAACTACATTCATCTACTGCTAATCTCACTAACTGGTATAAACTCTCATCTAACCTTCTCACACTAACTACTCTTCTGACCTTCCCTAGCTGTCTCCTGCACACACTCCTCCCCTAAGGTCTCGCATCACAGGGTGACACGGTAGCACAGTGGTTAGCACAGTTGCTTCACAGCTCCAGGGTCCCAGGTTCAATTCCCGGCTTGGGTCACTGTGCAGAGTCTGCACGTTCTCCCTGTGTCTGCGTGGGTTTCCTCCCACAGTCCAAAGATGTGCTTGTTAGGTGGATTGGCCATGCTAAATTACCCTTAGTGTCCAAAAAGGTTAAGTGGGGTTACTGGGTTACGGGGATAGGGTGGAGGTGTGGGCTTAGGTAGGGTGCTCTTTCCAAGGGCCTCCTTCTGATCTGTAACTTCTATGATCACTGCTTTCTGTAGTAGTATCTCCAGCTCCATCTAGTGGCTATTCATGGTTCTACATTGACCCTTGTAATGCTGATAGTTATGATCATACCACACTCCCTGCTCCTGTATTCTATGCCCTGGCTAATGAAGATAAGCATTCCGTATGCCTTCTTCACTGTCCTGTGCTGCCATCTTGACCATTTCTTCACTGCGCCACTTCCCCTATCCTTCAGCGTCTCCTGTTCCCATAAGTTGGCGAGGACATTATCCTTGAATTCACAAGTGATCCCAATTACTAATGATCGCTTTCAAACGAAGAAGATTTTTTTCACAACCTTGACGAGCAGCAATGGCTTTCAAATGTTTTTGAGTGCATTTAATGATACTGGTTGAAGGGATTTTATTTCCAAGTGTAAAAGAGCCTTTTTTCACATAAATTAATACTCGTTCCAAATTACACCATTTGAAGTCAGATCAGCACTTACGAACTTTTATGAGTGCTGAAGAGCAGCAGAATTTTTCGGGGAGGGTGAGAGGTTACAGGGTTCTCGCAGTCAATGTTGTGGCAGTCAGCGCACACCTCCCTTCACACGCCCTCGCTTTACATGCATTGCACTTCAATTATACCGGTGGTAGAAAACCAACACAGACGGAAATCAATGGGATCTGGCAATGCGGCACAGGGGACAACGGCCAACAAAATGTCTCATGGGCTACACCCAGAACTTGGCCGCATATCGCCCACCTCTACTTAGGTCGACGGGTAGCATTGTAACTTTTTGCATGCTACCTTACGGTAGCACAGTGGTTATCACTGTTGCTTCACAGCGCCAGGTGCCCCGGTTCGATTCCCGGCTTGGGTCACTGTCTTGTGCGGAGTCTGCACGTCCTCCCCATGCCGGTGTGTGTTTCCTCCGGGTGCTCCAGTTTCCTAACGCAAGTCCCGAAAAACATGCTTGTTAGGTGAAGTGGACATTCTGAATTCTCCCTCTGTATACCCGAACAGGCGCCGCAATGTGGCGACGAGGGGATTTTCACAGGAACTTTATTGCAGTGTTAATGTAAGCCTATTTGTGACACTAATTAAGATTATCATATTCATATTCATCGCACCCATGCTTGCCGACTTTACATTTGTTTCCAGTTGCAAGCAAAGTCTCAATTTTAAAATTCTTCACTCTTGTTTGCAAATCCCTCCATGGCTGACTTTGTCCCTCTCCATTTCTGTCCTCTCCTCCAACCCTACAACTCTTTGAGATATCTGTCCCCCCCTCCCTATCCGGCCTCTTGAGCATCGGTTTTCCTGCCTCCAGCTGCCTGGACTCTATTCTGGAATTCTAAACATCACTGCCTCTCTACCTCACTGTCCTCTTCTAAGACATTCCTTAAACCTAACTCTTCAGCCAAGCTTTTGGTCACAAGCCTTCATATCTCCTACGGTGCCCTATTTCACAAAGCCTCTGTATTTCCCCGAATGGCTAAATGATCCTAAATGTTACAAACTAAGGTGTTTTTTTTCACCTTATGGGCGTCTAAGTAGTTTTTTTTGTTACTGCTGTGGATTTACAGGGGCTGGTTTAACACAGTGGGCTAAACAGCTGGCTTGTAATGCAGAACAAGGCAGCAGCGCGGGTTCAATTCCCATACCGGCCTCCCCGAACAGGCGCCGGAGTGTGGCGACTAGGGGCTTTTCACAGTAACTTCATTGAAGCCTACTTGTGACAATAAGTGATTATTATTTATATTTAGGGGCATCGGTTTAGACTCTCAAAATTGACATTTTCTTTTGTAAAGTTGCCCTGTTGCGACAGCCTGAAATTGTGCCCCAGTAACATGATGAATAGATAGTGCTACCCCCATGGTATTTTCCCATTCGCTGGAAAAACAATCTATATCACAGCGCTCCCGTCCTGACTCCAGAATTAAAAGATGATTGATGCGCAATAAATATTCAGAAAAATATCCTTTGCAAGCTCTGATGTGTGACAATTCAGTGGAAGATTCTTTCCATTTAAGGGAGTGAGGAGATGACTAAAATGCCAGAACGCTTTCTTTAGCAAACAACATAGGTGTCAGGGTAAACATTAATTAGAAGGTGTGCTCATTGAAAATGAAAACCAATCTTGTACAAGGTGTAAAAGTTGTCAGGGTGATGCATCAGATATTTAGTAGGCAGCTGCTGTCAAAACTGTTGGCAGCATCTTTTTGTATCGGAATAATTGCAAAAAGACTCAGTGTTGAAAGAGTGCGAAGATGGGGAGGTTCATTTGGTCTATTTTAATTTAATGAAAATATCATATTAATTGCAGCTCAGATTCAGGTCTTTAAGTCTACCATGTCAGCGCTTGCTCCTAAACTGGAGCTTACATCGTGCTAGACATCACCTAGGATGGCGATGGCTAGCACGAGGGGACACAGCTTTAAATTGAGGGGAGATAGATATAGGACAGATGTCAGAGGTGGGTTCTTTACTCAGAGAGTAGTAAGGGCGTGGAATGCCCTGCCTGCAACAGTAGTGGACTTGCCAACACTAAGGGCATTCAAATGGTCATTGGATAGACAGATGGATGATAAGGGAATAGTGTAGATGGGCTTTAGAGTGGTTTCACAGGTCGGCGCAACATCGAGGACCGAAGGGCCTGTACTGCGCTGTAATGTTCTATGTTCTACTATCCCAGTCTCACTTCCCTGTCCTGAGGTGATGGAGATATATCCCTTTTTGCCAGAATTCATTGTGAAGGGTTAGTTGATAGCCGTTACCTTTAGAGTGTGAAGATTATGCTCGATCCCGCAGAGTCAAGAAGGGAATGAGAGAGTGGTTCCTGAACACTTCCTTTCAGAGTTGGTGATTGATACGACAAGTGTTGTTATTCAGTGCCCCTCCCCAAGAGGCACAAATGATATTTCTAGCAGCTTCCCTCCCACTGACACCCATCATTACGCGTTTCCTGATCCCACCTTCTGCAATGAGGCCTTACAGGCAGGGCTCAATGAGCTAAAGCTTAACCCTCCACCCTGCTTACGGTGGGGGAGGCAACAGCGATCGGAGGCATGGGACCTTCGGCAACACGTTTGTCTGTATCTTCTGAATTCAGCCACGGCATTTACATGTGACGTCTGTATTTCCTAACCAATTAGAGCCAGTGACGCGCTGATAGTTCATTGCAGTCTGTATTTCAGCGCCACCCTCGAAAGAGAAGGCAAGAGTGCCGAAACGATTGCCCAGAATGGCCACCAGGGGTGGAGGTCTTTGTAATGATATATAGAATATCATTTGTGTATGTAACATAATAACCAAACTGTGTGTAAGCATTCGTGCCTGCACGTATAGATTACAATTCTAGCCTCCGACCACAGGTGGCGTGGCTCCAGGAGAAGGTTACTGGAGGACACCCGTATGTGGGAGACAGGACATAGAACATAGAACTGTACAGCACAGTACAGGCCCTTCGACCCACAATGTTGTGCCCAACTAGTCTGAAACTAAGATCAAATCAATCTACTCCCAATCATTCTAGTGCACTCCATATGCCTATCCAATAACCACTTGAAAGGTTCTAAAGTGTCCGACTCCAGTACCATAGCTGGGAGTGGGAGTGTATTCCACGCCCCAATCACTCTCTGGGGAAAGAACCTACCTCTGACATCCCTCCTACATCTTCCACCATGAACCTTATAGTTATGCCCCCTTGTAACAGCTACATCCACCTGAGGAAAATGTCGCTGATCGTCCACTCTATCTATCCCTGTTATCATCTAAAACACCTCAATTAAGTCACCTCTCATCCTCCTTCACTCCAGTGAGAAAAGCCCTAGCTCCCTCAACCTTTCCTTATAAGACCTACCCTCCAATCCAGGCAGCATCCTCTGCACCTCTGCACCCTTTCCAATGCTTCCACATCCTTCCTATAATGAGGTGACCAGAACTGCACACAATACTCTAAATGTGGTCTAACCAAGGTCTTGTACAGTTGCAGCATAACCTCACGGCTCTTAAACTCAATCCCCCTGTTAATAAATGCGAACACACTATAGGCTTTCTTCACGGCTCTATCCACTTGGGTGGCAATATTCTAACATCCGACCACAGGTGGTGTGGCGATAGGAGATCGTTACTGGAAGATACCCACATGTTGGTGACAGAACCTGGACAGCGCAGGGACGTAACCTGGACTGCAGACACAGATCGAGTAGCTCCTGCATCAACAGTAATTAATAATAGTTAATCATAGTTTATTGTATTTAGCCATCACATCAAACTAATCTCAGAGGCCATCATAGAAGCCCTTTAGTGGTTTAGTTAATTAATAAACAGTTTTGTTCATTTATAAAGCCGTACATTCTCTGATCACTTCAACTACAAACACCTCGCCATCTGTGCACACAGAGAACATTACAGGCTTCAGTTCCATGGATAGGTTAGGATTTGGGATTGTTCTTGGACAAGAGAAATCTGGACAGAGCAGATAGGAAGAAGTTATTAAGGATGGTGAACGGGAGGGCGCAGAGTTAAAATAATTGGGAAAAGAAGCAATGGCGACGTGAGGAGAAATGTTTTTATGCGGCGAGTAGTTAAGATCTGGAATGCGCTGCCTGAGAGTCGGATGGAGGCAGATTCAATCCAGGCTTTCAAGAGGGAAATAGATTATTATCCCCGCCCCGCCTCATCGACCTTGCCCCTCACCTGAGGTGTGGTGATCCTCGGGTTAAGTCACCACCAGTCAGCTCCCCTGGGGCTGGTTTAGCACACTGGGCTAAATCGCTGGCTTTTAAAGCAGACCAAGGAAGGCCAGCAGCACGGTTCAATTCCCGTACCAGCCTCCCCGCACAGGCACCGGAATGTGGAGACTAGGGGATTTTCACTGTAACGTCATTGAAGCCTACTCGTGACAATAAGCGATTTTCATTTCAAAGGTGAAAGCAGCCTCCGGTCATCTGGGACTGTGGCGACTTTACTTACTTTTAGTTCATGAGCTGAAAAGAAAGAATGTGTAGGGTTATGAGGAGCGAATGACAAAAAGTAATTTCGAGGGCCGCGTGCAGATGGAACAGGTTGATTGCCTCCTTCTGCTGTAACGGTTGGGCGATTCTGTAGCACTGTGAGGGCCAAAGTGGAAGCGTTTTAGAAGTGTCAAAACAGAAGCAGCAACTGGATAGATGAAGGGAGGACGCACTGAGGCTGCCCAATACTCTCCGGATTATCCCTGGACAACATGCCGGAGGCTGCAGGGCCCAAACGGGAATTCTTGACATGGATACGAGGTTGCTGAGGAGGTGAGCAGTAGGGGATTAGCACTCCATTCCGTGCTCCTCCTGCTTTTCACTGCTCAGAGAAACAAACCTTGCTGCTGCCCTGACCCCTCTCTCTCTCTCAACACAAGACACACAAGAAATTGAAGCAGGATGGGCCAGCAGGCCCTTCACACCTGCCCCACCATTCAATACGATTATGGCAGATCCACTCCAGCCTCAACTCCGTTTCTGTGCCATTTCCCCGTCGCCCCCTATTCCTCGATCTATCAAATATTTATCCACCTCCACATTAAATACTTCTGATGATCCGGCCACCACCATCCTCCGGACAGGGAATTCCAGAGATTCGCCACTCTCTGTGAGAAGAGATTTCCACTCATTTCAGTTTTAAATGACCTGCCCTTTATCTTGTAGCTGTGTCTCCTTGTTTGAGACTCTCACACTAGTGAAAAACATCTCACCATCTGTCCTGTCAAGCCCCCTCAGCAGCTCAAGGTGTCTCCTCACATGCTAATCTGATTCATCGTTGCTGACGCTCACCCATGTCTTACACAATGTCACACCTCTCCTTCACAGTTAACCCTTCACATATTCCATCCTTCCATCCTATTGAAGCATTACCTCAGGTCCTGCCCCTTTCATGCCTTCATTCCCCGTCTCTTGGCAGTGCCAACCTGGAACCGTGGCAGTGCCAACCTGGAACCCTGGCAGGGCCAACATAGCACCTTGGCAGTGCCAACCTGGAACCGTGGCAGTGCCAACCTGGAACCCTGGCAGGGCCAACATAGCACCTTGGCAGCGCCAACCTGGAACCCTGGCAGTGCCAACCTGGAACCCTGGCAGGGCCAACATAACACCTTGGCAGTGCCAACCTGGCACTTTAAGATTGGCACTGCCAGGTTGGGACTGTTAAGGGACAATGAAAGGACCCTCTCAGAACAAGTTTCATTTAGATAAGGATAGTGAAGATGTCTTTTTATAGAATCCCGACAGTGCAGAAGGAGTCCATTCGGTCCATCGTGTCTGCACTGACCCGATGAACGAGCACCCTCTGACCTATCCCCATAATCCCAGCTGACCTGCACATCTTTGGACAAGCTAAGGGGAAATCTAGCAAGACCAATCCACCTAACCTGCACATCTTTGGACTGTGGGAGGAAAACGGAGCCCCCGGAGGAAACCCACGCAGACATGGGGAGGAGGTGCAAACTCTACACAAGATAGTCACCCGAGGGCGGAACTGAACCTTGATCCGTGGAGCTGTGAAGCAGGAGTGCTAGCCACTGTGCCACCGTGCCGCCCCATCTTACCGAGATATGAAGGTTTTCTTGCATGTGACATCAGGCTGCGGCAGGACGGGTGGCGTGGAGTTGTTGCTGATCTCAGGGACAGGAAATGCGCAATCCTGGGGCACTGTGTTTGTGGGTTGTGGGGGGGGGGGGGGGGGGGCGCTGGTGGTTGGTGCATGATCAGAGTTGGGTATATTTGGAAGGTGGCCAATGCAGGAAAGGGAGTGATCCTGCTGGGTTGGAGGACTGCCGATCGTGGGTGCCCAGGTGGGGATTTGCTGGCAGGACGGCTGGAGATCTGAGGGGGAGGTGAGTCAGTAGATTGGAGGCCCAGGCTGAACCAACAGACCTGAGTGAGGGATCAAAGGCCTTGGGTAGGTGGGAGAATCGAGGGCCTCTGCTGGGAGGTGGGAGGAAGAGATGATTGGATTGATCAGAGGCATGGGAAGAAGGCCAGAGGCCTTAGAGGGAAGGTAAATAGAAGGATTGGGATGGCGTTGGGGGTAGGGTACATTGTCCAACCACAGGGAATGGCACAGGCAAGCCTGCTGGATTCAATAGGCCAAAGGGGAGGCTCATGGAACCAATAGCCTTTGTCTGGTTGTAACCGTCAAGTTTCTCCCGCTTCTGGAGGCTCGGCAGCGCAGAGGTAAATCTAAAATGGCGTGTAACATTGGGAATAGTCACCTCATTCAAGAGTCAACCCAGCGGATTGTAGCTCTCCCATCCCACTTCTGTCAAGACTGGGAATGAGCAGGCTGGAGGTGGCTTGATGGTGCGATTCTGACTTTTGGCACAAACCTCCCATGCCATCGAAACCCACCTGTTTCTTTGGGGGGGGTGAAATCTCCAATGAGGCTCTGCCACCACCTCATCCTGTGCATCATGCCCTGGTGCCAATGAGGGCCAATGAGGCCCTGCCACCACCTCATCCTGTGCACCATGCCCTGGTGCCATTTGTTTCAATTGCAGACATCGTTGAACAATGCAAACAAAACCTTCATAACACATTTGCATAATCAAGTGCGTGAACGAAACCACTTGTCCTATTGTTCATCCAGGCTGCTGTGGCAATCGTCAGCCAGGATGGGTTTCTTTTAAAGGTGGCACTCTTTATTATGTCTTGACATAATGAGGGGCTGGTTTAGCTCACTGGGCTAAATCACTGACTTTTAAAGCAGACCAAGGCAGGCCAGCAGCACGGTTTGTATTCCCGTACCAGCCTCCCTGAACAGGTGCCGGAATGTGGCGACTAGGGGCTTTTCACGGTAACTTAATTGAAGCCTACTCGTGACAATAAGCGATTTTCATTTCATTTTCAGTTCACTCCAATTGTGCTCATGATTAATGGCAATCATTTTTCCAAAGGCCATGCAAATGAGCAGTTCCAGGGAACGCTCCTGTAACTAGCTCTCCAGACCACTGGCTAGCACAAATGGTTATCACTTGAGATAAAATCCATGTCAGCATTTTCCCTCCTCATGTAAATTTCTATTGCTAATTTAAATGTCAATACAACAAATGGTTAAACTTCTGAATGAAGCAGCCAGTCCTAATGAGCTGTCAGCTTCCCAATGGAATAAATGCTTACACTATTATGGGCCAGGGTTTAGAGAACACCAAAGTATATCATGGAATTCATCTGACCCACAACTTTGAATAGATTTTATGGAGAGCACAGGGGCCCACTTTACAGGTGTGATGCAACAGAGAACTAAAAGTATTTTGAAACAAAAACAATGTTATTCTATGAATCCAGTTAACATTTTACAAACACACAGTAAACATCTCATCAACTACCAACTCTGATAACGCTCCAAAAAGATACAGTACTCTATAGGTAACCCTTAGTAACTTTCCTAACAACATCCATATGTCAATAAACCCATTTTAACAAAGACAGTAGGTTTGAATTCTCGACAGAAACATGTATTACTTTGAAATCATCAAGTGATCTGGAGACATTCTTTAGAGAGAGAGAGAGATACACCTTCTTGATTGAATGCAGCTCCCCAATTGAAAGCAAATCTAAAACACAGAGCCAAAAAGAGCTACCAGCTCAAAACAAAACTAATCAGCAGAATCACATTCCAGCTCCACCCACACAATGACATCACTGCAGCCATTTGATAAAACATTCTTTTCTTAAAGGGACATTCACATGACAACACATAAAACCTCAGAGATGTTTAAAACCATTCGAAAAATGTAAAAAGAAAATCTGCAATGACCTTAGCAAAAGACTTCCACTATTGTCAGTTGTTAAATTATTATTATTTTTGGAATACCAATTCAATGTAAAGCACAAAATTGCTGGGCTAAAGATTGAGATTTATTGTCACGTGTACCGAGGTACAGTGAAAAGTATTGTTCTGCGTACAGTCTCGGCAGATCATTCCAGACATGAAAAACCTAGGACATACATAAAGGCACAGAAGATATGTGGAGAGATCAATTCAGTCCATAAGAGGGTCATTCAGGGGAAGAAGCTATTTTTGAATCCGTTAGTGCGTGTTCTCAGACTTTTATATCTCCTGCCGAATAGAAGAGGTTGGATGAGAGAATAACCTGGGTGGGAGGGGTCTTTGATTATGCTGTCCGCTTTCCCAAGGCAGCAGGAGGTGTAGACAGAGACAATAGGCAGGTCCGAGCGATGGACTGGGCTGTGTGCACGACTCTCTGTGGTTTCTTACGGTCTTGGGCCAAGCAGTTGCCATGCCAGATAGGATGCTTTCTATGATGCGTCTGTAAAAATTGGCAAGACCTTTGGGGATTGGAGAGCAGTGGACCTGCCAGGGATACTCTTCTTGGAGCGGCGGATAAAGGGAACACAAGGCTGGTGTCCCTCACTCAGCTTCAGGCAGTGGAGAGCACCGGACCTGTGAGGGACGCTCCTCTGGAGAATAAAGGGAGCTAGAGGCGTGGGGCCCTCACTCAGCTTCAGGCCGTGGTGAGCACCGGACCTATGCCCACTGGTGAGAGCGCGCTGAGTTTGAAAAATCCAAGAATGATGTCACAGGAATCAACAAATTAACTGGTTGGTGAGTAACTGATATTAAGGACTATCTTTAAATAGCTAAAACTTAAATAACTAAGATAACAGTTAGAGAACAAAGCTATGAGGACAAAGGAATAAAGAAAAAGTGAATTGAAGAGCAGAACCAGGTGGCTAAATGACTGCACGAAAGAGAGGAGTGCAAGTTTACATCTCCTGAGTCCCAAGTTTACATCTCCCGTTTGGTGAGTACAGTTGAGTAGGTACTTACGACTACCATTGGGTGATGAAAATGAAAAAAGGAAATTAAAATCGCTTATTATCATAAGTAGGCTTCAAATGAAGTTACTGTGAAAAGCCCCTAATTATTAAGATATCATTCTGTGTTTCATTATTTGTAAGAAATATATTCTATGATAACAAAGTGTGGAGAAGAAGGGCCCTCGTTTATATTGTTTGACATTGAAAGGATTAATTTAGAACATAGAACATAGAACAGTACAGCACAGAACAGGCCCTTCGGCCCTCGATGTTGTGCCAAGCAATGATCACCCTACTCAAACCCACGTATCCACCCTACACCCGTAACCCAACAACGCCCACCCCCCTTAACCTTACTTTTTAGGACACTACGGGCAATTTAGCATGGCCAATCCACCTAACCCGCACATCTTTGGACTGTGGGAGGAAACCGGAGCACCCGGAGGAAACCCACGCACACACGGGGAGGGCGTGCAGACTCCGCACAGACAGTGACCCAGCCGGGAACTGAACCTGGGACCCTGGAGCTGTGAAGCATTTATGCTAACCACTATGCTACCGTGCTGCCCAAATTTAACGGAAAGGGTGAGACATGGCAGGAGAGCTACAAGCCATGGTCTGCTCTTCTTGCTCCATGTGGGAGACCAGGAACTTTTTCAGTTCCCAGGACCAGCATGTATGCAGGAAGTATCGCCAGCTGTAGTTCCTGGAAGCCCGCATTTCAAAGCTGGAGCGGTGTCTGGGGACACAGTGGAGCATCTGCGAGGCGGAGAGTATCATGGATAGCACATAGAGAGAGGTGGTCACACTGCAGACTCAGACTCCACATAACTCTCGAGGGCTTGATAATCTTCATCACAGTGTACCTAAGGAAGAGGCCCTCGAAATAATAGATCCATTGGTGGTCATTTTTCAAAATACTTTGTACTCTGGAATGGTTCCTACAGATTGGAGAGTAGCTAATATAACTCTACTTTTCAAAAAGAGAGGCAGAGAGAAAACCTCTTCCTGCTTCTATTTTCTATGTTTGTTTTTATGTTTAATCCATAAAACAATTCATAGTCATGTATTAAGGCGATGGCCTGACTTTTTTAAAACCATTCATGGGATGTGTGTGTTGCTGGCTAGGTTAGATTTATTGCTCATCCCTTGCGAAAGTGGTGGTGAGCTGCCTTCTTGAACCGCTGGAGTCCATGAGGTGTAGGTACACCCGCGGTGCTGTTAGGGAGGATGTTCCAGGATTTTGACCAGTGACATGGAGGAGGTTTGAAGGATCGACAATTATCATAAGGAAGTCAATGGTCAGTGGCATTGTGTCAGTAGATAAGGAGCAGGAAAACTTGATGTCAATGTTCAGAAGAGGGACCTGGAAAGCATACATATCCAAGTAACTATTGCAGACCCAAGTAACCATTGCAGACCCAAGTAACCATTGCAGACCCAAGTAACCATTGCAGACCCAAGTAACTATTGATCTATTAATTTTACTTCCATTCTATATTAATGAATGGAGTTGTTTACCAGGAGTAAGCTTGAGGTCATCTTTACTGCAACAACAATATTATTCATCCACATGGATTCATAGGAGGAAGATCCTGCCTGCCGAACATCTTTAATTTCTTTGCGGACGTGACAACATAATTAACCCCCAGGAAGTCTTTTGTCCTCAGACACCTTAACTTCAGAAAGGCATCTCAGAGAGTTGGACACAATATGCAGCACAATGGCAGAGAAATAGACAATTCTGCAGCGCAACCTACGGGGAAGAAGCACAAGATGATAAAGCTAACTGAGCGTTGCTGAAAAGTCTAGGGGTGAAAGTTGAAAGAGACCTTGTGCTTTTGGTGGATTCAATGCCAAACATGTTGAAGCAATCAACACAGAGGTTTGTGATGAACATGACATTAACAGGGGGGCATCATTCAACGGAGACAGTATTGTGGTAATATTGAACAGTGTTCAAGAGGCAAGGAAGGTACAGTGGACAATGCTAATTAGAAAAACGTGGCCTGGAATTTCTTTTCAGAGAGATGATCTGTTGACGCGGTATAGGATTGTTCAGAAGATAGAGTTCACCTGGAACCTTACCTTAAATTAAACTGTGAGATTCAAACTCGGGGACAAAAGCACAAAGTGATAAAAAAAATTATAATTTTGGTGCAAAGAGTGATCACCATGTGAAATCAACATCAGGATAGAATAATGGAGGTAAACGTTCTGGAATCATGTAAGAGATAATTGGATATCACAATAGTTAAGTTGGGATATTAAGGGCTTGTTAGGATCTCTTTGTATTGCTGGATTAAGGTAGGCTGATTAGGTTTCCTCCTCTGCAATTATCTTGTGATAAGCCCTTCTTGCTAAAAGCACAAGAGTGACACGGAAATAGGTTAATACTTTCTTGACCTCAACAGACTGTCAATAAGACCATAAATTAGATGAAGATGTAAAACGAGCTGCCAAGTTGCTGTCACCCATTTTACGCGACTGCACAAAATTAGAATTGCCCAGCTATGTTTAATTATGATCTAAATATATGCATTTGCACACTGTTTCAGTTGAACTGCCAGCGGTGTGTATAACTAACAACACCTCACTGCTGATTTTGTGGAGTGTGCTTTTTCTAGCCACCCAAAAAATCCAGCCGTGTATTGCATCTCAACTGTTGGACCTCGTCAATCATTCCAACCCGTTAGCCGGCCTTGTGACTATCATGTCAAATCCTGCCAGGCTTCCTGAAGTTATTTTCAACAATCTGCAAGTGATTTGCTTTAGTTCTATGCCTCCTCTTGATGGATCCTTAACTGATTCACCATCAAACATTCACCAGTTCAAAAACAGTCGGGTTTCTAATGATAACAGAGGCAATAAACATACACGTACAACTGAGCAGTTTCAGTAATTGCATATGAAGCAAAGCACTCATCGAGGTATAGGACTACGCCTCTCATCGTGAAGAACTGCTGTTGCTGATTGCACAGATAGCTACAGTTTTTGATAAGCTTCTATCCTTCACAGTGAATGTCTTTCTCGAAAAGCTCTCAGACAATCTTTCAGTTAATCTTTAAGTGTATATGCATTTATCATAGTGCCCTTGACAATCTCAAACTCGAAGATCATAAGAAATAAGTGCAGAAGTGAGCCATTCAGCCCATCGTGTGTGCTCGGCCCTTCAATAATTTGTTAAAATTCACTCTCAGGGGTGTGGTGTCGCTGGCCAGGCCTGGATTTACTGTCCTTCCCTAATTGCCCTCGAGAAGGTGGTAATGAGCCGCTTTCTTGAGCCACTGCGGTCCCTGAGAAGCAGGTACACCCGCAGTGCACGAGACTGTGTACGTGTGCGAGTGTGAGAGAGAGAGTGAGTGTTGTGACCAAGTGGGGGTGTGAGCATTGGAGTCTGTGTTAATATGTGTGTGCATGTGAGAGCTCGCAGGTGTCTGAGTGTGTGTGTGTGTGCATGTGTGTGTATGTGAGTGTGTTATGAGCAAGTGTGCATGAATGGGTGTGAGTGTACATGGGTTTGTTTGTGTGCGTGAGAAAGAGTATTGCGAGCGAGGTGTGTATGTGTGTGCGAGAGTGTGAGAGAGCGTGGCTCACTCCCAGTGGCAGGGTTCGCACTAACCCTCACCCCTCATGCATCGACACATTCACACCGGTTCTCACAGTGTGTGAGGATGAGTGAATACGTACCCTTTGAGTGAGCCAGGAAAACACAATTTGACCCTCTCACACTTTAGTGAGCATCTTAATTAATCACTCATCATCTTAAATTATCAATTTATTGCTTTGACGTTGCTTTACTTTTGCTCAGTCAGTTGTTTGTTTTCTTAATGTCTCAACAATTTATTGAAATTCATGTTTAATGTTGCATCAAACTTCAACTTTTTGAAATTTGCTCCTCGACATCTGGAGAAAGAAAATAATGAAAATGTGGCCCCTTGCACAAACAGGTTGGACAAGCCTGATCTAAATGAACAAGGGGCTCAACCACATGGGATAGCCATCATCTGGACGTTCCCCCCCGCAAGCCACTCACTGTCCTGACTTGGAAATATATTACTGTTACCTCACTGTCACTTGGGGCAACGTCCTGGAACTAGGAGCAGGAGTAGGCCATCTGGCCCCTCGAGCCTGTTCCGCCATTCAATAAGATTATGGCTGATCTTTTAGTGGAATCAGCTCCACTTACCCGCCCGCTCACCGTAAACATTTATTCGTGTACTGTTTAAAAATCTACCTACCTTTGCCTTAAAAAGTATCATTTGCATCATTGACTTTGTCTATATATGTATTTGTGGAACCCACCTCTTCACTCACCTGATGAAGGAGCTACGCTCCAAAAGCTAATGATTCAAAACAAACCTGTTAGAATTTAGCTTGGTGTACTGCAAGGTAGAGCCAAGTGTGCAGAGGACACTGAAAGTCTGCAGAGGGATATAGATAGTTTAAGTGAGTGGGCAAATGTCTGGCGGATGGATTCAATGTTGATAACGTGAGGTCACGCATTTTGGTGGAAATAACAGCAAAATGGACTATTATTTAAGTGGTGAAATATTGCAGCATGCTGCTGTGCAGAGGGACCTGGGTGTCCTTGTACATGAATCGCAAAAAGTTGATTTGCAGGTATAGTAGGTAATTAATAACAATAATCTTTTATTGTCACAAGTGGGCGGCACGGTAGCACAGTGGTTAGCACTGTTGCTTCACAGCGCCAGGGTCCCAGGTTCAATTCCCGGCTTGGGTCACTGTCTGTGCGGAGTCTGCACGTTCTCCCCGTGTCTGCGTGGGTTTCCTCCGGGTGCTCCAGTTTCCTCCCACAAGTCCCGAAAGACATCCTGTTCGGTGAATTGAACATTCTGAATTCTCCGTCCATCTACCCGAACAGGAGACGGTGTGTGGCGACTAGGGGATTTTCACAGTAACTTCTTTGCAGTATTAATGCAAGCCTATTTGTAACAACTAAAATTTTTCTAAAAAAAATTAAGGCGGCAAATGGAACTTTGTCCTCCACTGCCAGAGGGGTGAAGTTTAAAAGCAGGGAGGTTATGCTGCAGCTGTATAGGGTGCTGATGAGGCCACACCTGTACTGTGTACAGTTTTGGTCTCCTTACTTGAGAAAGGATGTATTGGCACTGGAGGGGATGCAGAGGAGATTCCGGAGTTGAGAGGATTGGCTTATGAGGTGAGACAAAGTAGACTGGGAATATCGTCATTGGTATTTAGAAGAATGAGGGGGGATCTTATAGAAACAAATACAATTATGAAGGGAATAGATAGGATAGAAGCAGGGAGGTTGTTTCCATTGGCAGGTGAAACTAGAACTTGGGGGCAGAGCCTCAAAATAAGGGGGAGCAGATTTAGGACTGAGTTGAGGAGGAACTTCTTCACCCAAGGGGTTGTGAATCTGTGGAATTTCCTACCCAATGAAGCAGTTGAGGCTACCTCGTTAAATGTTTTTCGATGTGGAGATGCCGGCGTGTGCTGCAAGGTGAGATTAGAGAATAGAAAAAGAGTGAATGGATAGAACTAAAGGCTCTGTATTTGAGTGCATGAAGCATTCAAAAACAAAACAGATGAACTAAGAGGATACATCGAGATAAATAGGTAAGATTTGAGAGCCATTACAGAGACATGGCTGCAGAAGGGCAGAATTGTATTGGGACGTGAATATTGAAGGGTACAGGTGGTGATTTGACCTGAGAGTCACCATACCTCAGCCGAGGGGCAAGGCTGAGATTGCTGAGCTCTGATGTGCAGAGAGACCTGGGTGTCTTCGTGCATGAATCACAAAAGGCCAGTATACAGGTACAGAAGGCAATTAGGAAAGTTAATAGAATGTTGTCATTTATTGTGAGGGGAATTCTATACAAAAGTAGGGAGGTTATGCTTCAGTTATACAGAGCAGCAGTGGGATCACATCTGGGGTATTGTGTTTAGTATTGGTCTCCTTACTTCAGGAAATAAGTAAATGCTTTGGAAGCAGTTCAGAGGTTTATCAGACTAATAGCTGGGATGACTGAGTTGTCTGATGAGCAGGCTCAAGGGGCTGAATGGCCTACTCCTCCACCTTGTTCATATGTTCAAATGTATGTTCATTCTTGTTTCCAAATCCCCCCATGGCCTTGCTGCTCCCCTTTCCCTGTAATTCCCTCTGACTCCATAACCCTCCCAGATATCAGCTCTTCTCTACTTCCAATCTCTTGACTCTAGTGATAGCATGGTTGTGTTGTAATTCACCGACTGACCGCTAGGAGTCTCACCATTATATAAGTGAACGTTAGAGTCAGGTGATCCCTCCGACTGGCTGGAGGGAGCTGAAGAGAGAGGTTGCTTGTGCATAATTACACTGTTACTCATCTGTTGTTTTGTAATATACTTTACCCACAATTATGTTAATAAATTGTTTATAGCTTTAGCTACAAGTTTTCTTGTAATATAAATCAGGCCATCCGACAAGAACATTGCATTGACCATCCCCAATTGCTTAAGGGGCCTCACGGTAGCATGGTGGTTAGCATCAATGCTTCACAGCTCCAGGGTCCCAGGTTCGATTCCCGGCTGGGTCACTGTCTGTGTGGAGTCTGCACGTCCTCCCCGTGTGTGCGTGGGTTTCCTCCGGGTGTTCCGGTTTCCTCCCACAGTCCAAAGATGTGCGGGTTAGGTGGATTGGCCATGCTAAATTGCCCGTAGTGTAAGGTTAATGGTGGGATTGTTGGGTTACAGGTATACGGGTTACGTGGGTTTAAGTAGGGTGATCATTGCTCGGCACAACATTGAGGGCCGAAGGGCCTGTTCTGTGCTGTACTGTTCTATCTATAAATTGCTCCATCATAGGTGGTCTTGTCTTCCGTTACCCAGCTCTGGAATTACCTCCATGCACCTCGTCATCTCTGCCTTATTTCCCTCCTTCATTACTCTTCTTAAACCAGGTTTTTTAATCAACAGACCATGGGATGGTTTAGCACAATGGGCTGAACAGCTGGCTTGTAATGCAGAACAATGCCACCAGCGCGGGTTCAAGTCTCGTCCTGGCCTCCCCGAACAGGCTCCGGAATGTGGCGACTAGGGGCTTTTCACAGTAACTTCATTTGAAGCCCACTGGTGACAATAAGCGATTTTCATTTCATTTCATTTCACAGCAAAATAAGGTTCAGATTTTAAGTACACCCTGAGGGTTGACGGAGATATCACTATTGTATCATTTTATTTTAGTTGTTGCGCTAATTTCGATCTTTTAATCTCTGTTTTATTGATTGCTCCTTTCCATTTCTGGTACCATTTTAAAAAAACAACTCTGGATTTGGGCAATGAGGTGTATCTACAATTGTGTAGTGAGCTTCCGGCTTGTCCTGTCTCTCAGCTGAACGTTGATGCTTTCTGTATCTTTTCCTGGTATCATCGCTCCTCTATTATTTATTTTGCAGACACCTTAATATTTTGCCAATGCTGTTTCCGCATCCATCAGAAACAGTTGTCTTGTGCATTATGTCCTTGCATTTACGGACAACTCAGCAATTTCATCAGCAAAGTTCAAATCTTCGAGTCATTGTCTTCTGAGGCACGCAACCTTCCCCTGAATTTGTTTTTAATCTGTTACTGGAGTCGTTACTTTTACGGTAAACTATGCTGTCAGTTTATTTTCCACTTTGATGCAGTATTCTTGATGTCATTGCTATATTCCTCCAAAATATCGCGAACTGTCATTACTTTCCCTCCTTGCTTTACTGTTCATTCCATTGAATGGATTTGCAGAATCAATGAAGCTGAACATAATAGGCTATTCTTGTCGGATTTTTTCTCAGTGTTGCAATAGGTTGTTAAACACTTTTCCTTGGATTGATGAGAATGTCAGCATTAAACTATATGGAACTAATCTCTCAGCACCAAGGTGAATTGGCAGAGCACTTCTCAAATAACATTTCAGCTACGTACTCTTCAGCCTTTGATAGGGCAAATGGAGATTTGTGAGACATTTTGATGAAACTTAGAGGTGAGGGAACGGGTCACAATCAGGGAAAGATACATTAAAATGGGGAAAGGGAGGGATTGTAATTCTTCTTTGCACTGAGAAGATTTGAGTGAACGAGGTCAAGGTGGATGGCTCATATACTGATAGAGGTCTACAAAATTATGAGGGGCATAGACAGATTGGATGGTCAGAAACTTTTTCCCAAAGTGGAGGGGTCAATTACTGGGGAACACAGGTTTAAGGTGCGAGGGGCAAGGTTTAGAGGAGATGTACGAGGCAAGGTTTTTACACCGAGGGTAGTGGGTGCCTGGAACTCGCTACCGGAGGAGGCGGTGGAAGCAGGGACGATAGTGACGTTTAAGGGGCATCTTGACAAATACATGAATAGGATGGGAATAGAGGGATACGGACCGCGGAAGTGTAGAAGATTTTAGTTTAGACGGGAAGTATGGTCGAAGCAGGTTTGGAGGGCCGAAGGGCCTGTTCCTGTGCTGTACTTTTCTTTGTTCTTTGTTCTTGGTTGATGGATCGGTTACGAGGGGACACAAGTTCAAGCTCAGGGGCGGGAGGTCCAAGGGGGATTTGAGGAAAAACGTTTTTACCCTGAGCTTTAGAGCAGTCTGGATCGCACTGCCTGGGAGCGTAATAGAGGTGGGTTGCCTCACATCCTTTAAAATGTACCTTGATGAGCACTTGGCACATTTTAGCATTCCAGAGCTGGAAAATGGGATTAGGATTGGAAAATCAGGTGCCTTTCATGCGGCGGTGCAGACTCGATGGGCCGAAAGGCCTTATCTGCACTGTATGTTTCTGCGATTCTATAGTGCATAGATGTAGCAGAGCAATCACACCACTAATAACTTCCATTAGTTAATGGTTTCTACTGATTTTCCACTGTGCTTCTGCACCGCCCTCAGTTCATCTACTATTCACATTGGATTTTTGTTTGCAATATTAAAAACTACTCAAGCATCCCTTTTGCTTTATTGGGCTGTCACCAAATGCCATTTCCAGTAATATTTCTAACATCTAAGTCTTGAGCCAAATGATTATCTATTGTTTTATCTTTTGTTTTTCTAAAATGAATTAGAACGTACAATGATCAGTATAAAAATGAGGCGGTAATTTTGGACACATCCTTAAACCCGAGAAATGTCCCAGATGATTGGAAAACTGCCAGTGTAACACCTTTATTCTAAAAGGGAGGTCGAGAAAAAATAGGTAACTACAGGTCAGTTAGCTGAATATCTGTAATTTGGAAAGTGTTAGCATCCATTATAAAAGATGCAACAATCAAACATTCAGAAATGTATAATATAATGAAGCAGAGTCAGCAAGGCGCTATGAAGGGGAAATCATGCCTGACAAATTTATTACAATGCTTTGAGGTGGTAATGAGCAGGATAGATAAAGGGGAACCAGTAGATGTAATATACTTACATTTCCAAAAATTGTTTGATACGATACCGCACAAAAGGTGACTTAATAAGATAAGAGCCCATGGTGTTGTGGATTGCATATCAGCATGGATGGAGGATTGCTAATTAATAGAAGACAGTGTTGGGATGGAGGGCCATTTTCAGCATGGAAAATTGGAGTACCATTATATTAATGAGACTATATTAATAACTATAATCACAATGGCTCGGCGAGGGGCATGAATGTACTATTTCCAAAGATGACTCAAAAATAGGTGGGAAGGCAAGTGGCGAGGATAACACAAGTGTCTACAGAGGGCTAGAGACAGGTTAAGCGAGTAACATATATTAATTCAAGTAAAATAACAGTCTGCTGTCTTGCACATCAGTGGTAGTGATGAACCCCAGCCCCATAAGTGCAGAAATGGGGCTATGGAAGCAGTATGTGTCATCCACACTTTGGACGTTAATGCGCCTGTTCCTTCAGCATGTGCCTCCAACTCAGAAGGGTCAAAGTCCCCCTTGATTCCGGAAGACTGTAAGATGCCTAGTCAAAAGATAAGGTGGTGTTCTTTGAGTTTATGCTGAACTCCATTGGAATATGTAAGAGTCTGAGGTCCGAGTGGGTATAAAATGGAGAATAAAAATGCCGAGCAACAAGACCTGTGGACTAAACGGAGGTATTCCAAGAAACAATCACCTAATCTGAGCATGAACTCTTCCATGTAGAGGAAATCACACCAAACGCAATGTGCTAAACTGAAAGAAGTACAAGTCAATTTATTATACTGAATTCGCTGCGCAAACGGCTGTCTTTGTTATATATGTGGGTTATTGTAGTTGTATGCAATGTCGCTTCAAGAGGCGAATCAAGCGAAATGCGTGACATCATCGGCTACTTCACAGACTTTTGTCCTTCGTCTGGTTCCAGCCTTTGTACAGTGAAGATTTATTTAATAACCTCTGTTAACGTTGCTTTCAACCCACGTGCATCTGGAATCTAATTTTTTTCGTACTGTTAGACTAAAGATACAACCAGAAAACTGACAACGAGGAAAGAATCTGAAAAACAATTATTTTCAGAAGACAAAACCTTTGGTGGTGAGGACTCGATGATTGATGGAGAAGAGTTGAACAGCTTCAATAGATGAATCGATCAAGCAGATTAACACAAGGTCATAAATCACACCTAAGATCAGAGCCGGTAAGGTTTGCCAGGCAAAAATTCAAAGGAAGGGCCGAATTTAAACCGGAACTCCAAGGAGTTCAGGCTGCGTAGCTGGCCACATGCAGTATAGTAAGGCACGGAGGTAGAGCGAGGCAGAGGACAAAAGGTTCTCACAACCTGCGATGTGATGTTACAGTTGG
This sequence comes from Scyliorhinus canicula, assembly GCF_902713615.1. Lineage (NCBI taxonomy): Eukaryota > Metazoa > Chordata > Chondrichthyes > Carcharhiniformes > Scyliorhinidae > Scyliorhinus > Scyliorhinus canicula. The sequence continues at coordinate 189,727,779 of NC_052154.1, read as the reverse complement.
TAATTCAACTTTATTTAAGTAGACCATTAATTTAAGGGAAGTTGGGAGGGCATTCAGACGCCATGACAATGGCAGGAGATTTTGCCGCAATGGGCTCATTTGATGAAGATGCGGAAAACTGGAAGTTATACTCAAAAATATTCTAATATTATATTCTAGCCAATAAGATTTTGGGAGATATTAAGGTCCCTTCATTCTAAGTGCAATTGGAAGCAAAACATTTAATTTGTTAAAAACGTTGGTTCTGCCCAAGAAATCCGGTGATAAGACACATCAAGAGTTGGTTAAAATATTAGAAGCACATTTTGCACCAAAGCCATAAATTAGTGCAGAGTTTTTTCAGTTTCATCGAAGGAATCGGCGATAAGGGGAAAATATTGCAGAATTCATCGCTTCCCAGAAGCGACTTGCAGAGTTTTGCAAATTTGGCAACTTGTTGGGTGGCACAATTAGAGATTGTCTGGTGTGCCGTTTAGAAAATGAGGTCATTCGGGGAAGATTATTAATGGAATGAAGTCTAAGTCTGAAGACTGCATTAGATATTGCTGCTTCACTGGAGCTCACGGCTAAGGAAGCTTCAGAGCTCATACGAGGATCCATAAACTGGCTGCCGCCCAGAGGAAGTCTACCCAGCAACAGCTGTGCCATTGCGATGCTAAAACGGGTCATTCACAGGCTCACTGCTGGAGCAAGGATGGCCATTGTAATTCTGTGGCAGTACTGGCCACACTGCAAGAGATTGCTGGAGTAAAATAACTTCTCCACAGAAGAGCACTCAATGAAAATGAAATGAAAATCGCTTATTGTCACGAGTAGGCTTCAATGAAGTTACTGTGAAAAGCCCCTAGTCGCCACATTCCAGCACCTGTCCGGGGAGGCTGATATGGGAAAGTCACTAATTTAAAGGAAAAAAATCAAAACAAATTCAATTGAGAAAATTCACAATGTGGAAAAAAAGACAACCGCTGTAGCACTTCACTCTGATGAAGAACTGAAGCTGAATGTACTCTCAGTCCAGGGTGAGTTACACCGTTTTTGGGTAGTCCCAAAACAGAATGGACAATCTACTAAAACGGAGGGCGATGCAGGCGCTGCCTTTCCCTAATTCCTGAGACCATCTCCGAATAAAAATGTAATCACCTTGCCTTTGAAGCCAGCAGATGTGACCTTGAGGACCTGTACTGAGGAAATAGTACCTCTGAGAGGTTACATCACAGCCAAACTAAGTGGACAAACTGCAGAGCTACCATTCCATGTGGTCTGAGGAAGTTTTCAACTCTCTTTGGCCGCTCTTGGCTGGAAAGGATTAAACTGAACTCGAACGCTTTAAGCAGCTTAGATGATTCAAAGCCGGACTTACAGACCATCTTGGAAAATACGGGGGCAGCACGGTGGCGCAGTGGTAGCACTGCAGTCTCACGGCGCCGAGGTCCCAGGTTTGATCCCGGCTCTGGGTCACTGTCCGTGTGGAGTTTGCACATTCTCCCCGTGTTTGCATGGGTTTCGCCCCCACAACCCAAAGATGTGCAAGGTAGGTGGATTGAACACGTTAAATTGCCCCCTTAATTGGAAAAAATGAATTGGGTACTCTATATTTATTTTAAGAAAAAAAACAAATTCTTGGAAAATACAGCAAATGTTTTTGAAGTCTCACTGCAGTCTATGAAAGACGTACAAAAGTCCCTGAAGATTCAAGGAAATAGCCAGCCGGTATGTCTCGAGGCTGGAGCAGTACCCTATGCTATATGCCCAAATGTCAAATCTGAACTACTGGGACTTGCGAAAACAGGATTCTTAGAACTCATTTCTAGTAGTGACTGGGCAACCCCTATTATACCAGTCATGAAGCAGGATGATACATTCATTTCTGCGGTGATTTTAAGGCAACAATCAATCTGGTTATGTGCGCAGATGAATATTCGTTCCATTGATTTAAGATTTATTTGCAGGCCCAGCAGGAGGACAGCAAAATTGACCTGTCACAGGCTTATCTGCAAATGAATGAGGCAGCTGAATCTCAATAAAATAATAATAATCTTTATTGTCACAAGTAGGCTTACATTAACACTGCAATTAAGTTACTGTGAAAAGCCCCGAGTCGCCACATTCCGGCGCCTGTTCGGGTACACAGAGAGGGAGAATTCAGAATGTCCAATTCACCTAACAGCGCGTCTTTGGGGACTTGTGGGAGGAAACGGGAGCACCCGGAGGAAACCCACGCAGACACGGGGAGAACGTGCAGACTCTGCACAGACAGTGACCCAAGCCGGGAATCGAACCTGGGACTCTGCCGCTGCAAAGCAACAGTGCTAACCACTGTGCTGCCCAATGATGATAGGAAGCTGAAGACTACCTTTGATTTACTCTTGCCAGAGTAGTCATCTGATATAGTGGAGTGATCCAACAGTCTTGAGAGGAGAAAGTAACTTAAGGAAATGCTCAATTGAACAAGGAAAGCCAGTGTTAGCACACAGCTACAACAATAGTGAGAAGTGGGTCCCCAAGATGGGTAATGGTTCAGGTGGGTCCCACCTACTGCATGGTCCAAATGACAGACAAACTCGAGTGAAGATGCCACGTGGATAAATTATTGTCAACACACCTTAGTGTGCCAGTGCCAGAACCATCTGAAGAGATACCAGTCTCCATCCCATCTGACTGTGTGGCTTCTGGTCTGTTTACAGAAGAGATTGCATCAGAAGTACCTGCTAGTCTTCTCTTGGAAAAAGAGACTGCAATGCCTTCAAGGGTAGCGGCAGCCACTGGAGAATTTAAAAAATACATCTAAGGACAAGAATAACAAATTTCCCCAAGCACATAGGCAACCATCTATCTTATTGCCTGTGTTACAATGTACTAATTTGATGCCTGTGCTTGTGTATGTACACACATGACTGTGTTTAAATACTAGTTTTAGCTAGAAATGAAAGGAGACTGATATATGTGTGGGTTATTGTGGTTGTGTACATCGTCTCTTTAAGAACCGAGTCAAGTTATGTTATAGGCTGGTTTAGCTCACTCAGCTAAAATCGCTGGCTTTGAAAGCAGACCAAGCAGGCCAGCATAACGGTTCGATTCCCGTACCAGCCTCCCCGGACAGGCGCCGGAATGTGGCGACTAGGGGCTTTTCACAGTAACTTCATTGAAGCCTACTCGTGACAATAAGCGATTTTCATTTCATTTCATTTCTTAGTCTAGTACCGGCCTTTGCAAAGTAAAGACTTATTTAATAAACCTCTGTTACTGTTGCTTTCAACCCACGTGTATCTGCAATCCATTTATTTTGTACTGTTAGTCCAAAGATACAACAGTCTTCTCTGCTATCTCTTCATTCAACCTGCAAGTGTTACCTTGAATTTCTGATTGCCTGTCATTTTAATTCTCCACTCCACTCCCACTCTGACCTATCTGTCCTCGACTTACTGCATTTTTGCAATGAGGCTCAGCAGAAGCTCAAAGCACACGGCCTCATCTTTTGATCAGGGACTTAACAGCCTTCCAGAATGTAAACTCAGTTCAACAATAACCGATCATAAGCTCTGCCCCCTTTCTTCCAATGACAACAGCCTGATGTTGACTCTGCCTTCTCCTTTCCCACCCCCAGAAATGTTTGTTTCTTTATTTATCAATTACCATTTTTAAAAAAAATTCACGATCATCTCTTTAGTCAGTTGATCACTCATGCCTCGACCCTATTGTGAACCTTCCTCCTTGTCCCTACTTTCTTTTCCTCACTTCATCCTCCCTGGCTAAATCTGTTACACCTCTCAGCCTTTCCAGTTCTGATGATGAGTCACTGGCCTGAAATTTTCACTCTATTTACCTCTCCTAAGATGGTAACCGACCTACCCTAACAGAAAGTGTCAACATAATAATAATTATTATTATCATTATATTATTATTATTAGCAGACCTACCCTAACAGAAAGCGTCAACAGCATTTACATTCAGCAATCATCATGCACGTTAATTTATGATCGTTTGCACTCAAAGGTGATCAATCGGCCATCATTTGACATAATTTTTACTCAACATTGACCCTTTTTTTATTCATTCGTGGAATGTGGGCACCAATAGCTGGTCCATTAGCAGTTGTTGCCTGTCCATAATTGCCCTGAATGGCTTCCAGTTCAGAGGGCATTTAAGGGTCAGCCTCATTGATGTGAGTCTGGAGTCACATATAGGCCTGACCAGATTAAGATGACCTAGGGGCTTTTCACAGTAACTTCACTGCAGTGTTAATGTAAGTCTACTTGTGACAGTCATGATTATTATTATTATAAAAATGACAGATTTCCTTCCTTACAGGACATTAATGAGTTAGATTGATTTTTACAACAATGGTTTCATGGTCATCATTCAACATCTGCCACATTGGGATTCGAACCGGATCCCCAAAGTATTACCCTGGTTCTTCAGATTTCTAGTCCAATGACAATACAACAGCACTCTTCCCTCCCCCTTTAGACATCACCGAACATCCCAGGTAGTCAAATAGCATTCAACTGACACCATTGGTCATCAATCAACGTCAAATGAAATCACACAGTGCTCAAGAAATATTATTTGCAATCATTTAGCGTCATTTAATTCCCTTCAAAACACTCAGAAGCAATCGGCTGATATCAAAAGAACTTGATTATGGGAAAAAAAATTTGAAGTCCTCGTGATTTTGACAGAATTTGACTAAGTTTCTGACATCAGTTGACATCAACAATATTTTGCCATCGAGCGTTGTAAGTTACAGCTGGTGCAGTATGTGATGCATGCATTGAGGAGATTGTTTAACATCGGGTCATTACAAAAGTCACTGGTGGGGGGGTGAAAACACACACCTTTCTCCCGGCATCTGTGATTTTTGGAAACTTCTTTTGTTTCTTTTCCAATGATAAAAGTTTTGTCTCATTTTGTCTATGCCAGACGGAACACCCACCCCCCCCCCCCCCCCCCCCCCCCCACACACACACACACACCACGCACCACGATGCTTTGATCAATCATGCCGTCAAGGCCATGGACCATTGGATTTTTGGCAAAGCCGTTTCACATCCCTCCTTTACAGAATTCTCTGGGTTCCATTGAGTCTGACAAACATGTAGGCTTTAGCGACACAAGTAATCTGGAGGATGGAGGGGACATATGTATTCACCATTTTCTTTTTAGAAATTATTGTGATGGGGTGGAGAGCAACCCAGCAAAAATATGATTCATTGTAGAGGCATTTCTTCCAATTCCTGTCTCTGAGTGACCGTGTATGAAGCTGAGAATCATGAAATCATAGACTCCCTGCAGTGCAGAAGGAGGTCATTCGGCCCATCGAGTCTGCACCAATCATTTGAAAGACCGCCCTGCACAGATCCAATCCCTGCCCAATCCCTGTAATCTCACCTAAACTTTAGTCATTTCGGGGCAATTTATCACGGCCAATCCACCTACCCTGCACATCTTTGGGCTGTGGGAGGAAACCAGAGCACCCGGAGGATACCCACAAAGACACAGGGAGAACGTGCAGACTCCACACGGACAGTCACCCAAGGTTGGAATTGAACCCATGTCCCTGGCACTGTGAGGCAGCAGTGCTAACCACTGTGCCACCGTGCCGCCCATAATACGTCATTCCATTCCACACAGAGAAAAATAAAATAGTAACACACTTGGTGTTAATTCATGTGCATGTTTCATGGTCAGAATTCTATGTTGCTTGGGTGGGCATGTGCAACCTGGAAGTGTGTAAAATCACATGAGAAGACGTTGGATGCGTTTCCTGATATCCTCGTGCCCTTGTGCGATATTCAGTCGGCGGGCGCAAGTCAGAATTGAAACAGACAACAATCAAGAGCCAATTTAAGTTAATTGAGCAGCTGTTGACTGGGATATTATGTTGTTCACCTGCCTTTACAGTGGGTGGGTGGGCCAATGAGCCTTTCCGCTTTAGCTGAAACCTCGATCCAGGGTGGGATGAAATTCAGGGCTCAAATAAAATTAACAAACGTGTCTGGGGACTGAGGTCTGTGTATGATTGTGCAGTCTAGACACTCAGGGGATGGGTTTTCTGTTGATTTTGTTTTTCAGGTCAGCAGCTTTCTGAGGCAGCTCCGCAGAAGTTATCCCCTTGATGGAGCAGATTGTAAACGGTAGCCCGCACGCTGCTTTTCCTTGGGGCCTGCCCTCTTCCCGTTCTCCCCGGCAGTACTCAGCGTTTCACAAGGCCATTAATTGGCCAGCCATCAAAATATCCCGTCAACAACGCAATCTCGGACAAGATTGGATACCCACCCGTTTCACATTGGATACCCACCCGTGCCGACTTTGGGCCCTCCCTGAACATAAAGTTCAGGCCCATATTTTTGCTTTTCGTTACAGGAAATTTGTTTCCACGTTCAAAACAACCACCAAATAGTCCTGGAAAATGCCATGATGGGGGCGACCAATCAGAGAAAAGCCAAGCCCAAAGAGAAGGTGACAGATTCGGGAAGGAAATGCTCCTCCAATCACAGAATTCCTCTCCCACGGTTGCTGTTCATAGGCTCACCCAATCAGCAGCAAATGCCAAGAAAACCAGCCTGTGATTGGAGCAAGCAGGGGGAGTGTGTGCGTCGGTGGCGAGGCCAAAAGACCAGAGCGACAGCAGCAAGTGAGACCCAAAGCCTGGAGCCACGGTGGCCACACCCGAGAACTGGAGCGGTGACACCAGAGGACGGAGCAGCGGCAGTGGCGAGCAAAGTCCACGGGCAACCAGCCATGCTGGATTTCCTAAAATGTGTCCTGCTGTCTGGCCCACTTTCCATGTGCGGGCTTCCCAGCACTCCATTTGTCCATTTGGGGAATATTGCTCAGGGTCGCCACTCTCCACTGTCCAACCATCTTTGATGTTTCTGTAAGAACACACCATGGCAATCTGCCACCATGATGAACGTCCGAACCAAGAGAACACAGCAACCAGGTGTGCGGAATGGGGTGGGGGAAATCCACACTGTAAGATCTGAATTTAGGGCAGCTGGGGGGGTGGGAGGGGGGGGGGGGGGTTATGAGTCCAAACGAAAGACGCCCAGAAAACCATTTTATCGTAAAGTAAACTATTTACAGGGTATACTTCAGGTCACCTGCTCACCTCTCACCTGGACCAGCTTTTACGGTAAGAGTCCATTACCTCCGCCTGGTGGACCCCCGCTCCTCAGCTCGTATTCTACAAGGCTCACAGGGAAACTAAAAGCAAATTACTGCGGATGCTGGAATCTGAAACAAAAGCAGAAAATGCCAGACACTCTCGGCAGGTCTGACCGCATCTGTGGAGAGAGAAGGGAGTTAACGTTTCGATTCTGGGTGACTTGGTTTTAAAATACCAAATCTCTTGTTCTGCGTACAATCGCTCGCGGAGCAAATCATTCTTTCTGCACAGTCTGCCAAAGTAAAATAAAATATTGGGGTTTGGGTTTGGTACCCCCTAGCAATGCCCCCTGGCACATTTGGGATGGCGGAGGGAAGTTCTTAGTTTCACATTGGAGATCGGGGCACCTTTAAAAAAGACGCCCCGATCTCGGGATTCCCAGTGTTGTTGGCCTCTTCCGGCCCCAACCCACCGGTTAGACGGTGTCGGCCGTGCCTGCAGGTTTTGTCTGCAGTGTACCAAACAATGTGACCAGAAAAACCGACTGTGCAGTCAGTAAGCTACAGGCCAATGTTCCCACCTCAGCCGGCACTCTGTGTATCAATTACGCCTGCCGCCTCTCAAATTAGCGGACGCCCCCCCCCCCCCCCCACCTCACTAATCCTTGCAGCTCATTTAAGGTCATCTTCTTCCTACATATGGTGGCAGTCCTTCTTGTCTTGCTGCCCACACTCAGTGCAGCTGCCAATGCCTACCAGGCGGCATCGCCAATCCCAGCTGCCGGTCCTGCAACCCCCTTGGGGGGGGGTACAGGGTGCCCCACCTCGAATCCACAGCGGCGAGAAGCCGTGTGAAGTCGGCAGCCCCAAAATGAGGAGCATGTCCGCGCGCTGCCATCCTCGTGTGTTGACTGGTGAATGAGTGGTGAGGGAACATTTAAAAACGGATCCCCAGGGACGGCATTGTTGGCCCAGTGGTTAACACTGCTACTTTGCAGCACCAGGGACCGGGTTCAATTCCTGCCTCGGGTGACTGCCTGTGTGGAGTTTGTACTTCGTACTTTCTTCCCGTGTCTGTGTGGGTTCTCCCCGGGTGCTCTGGTTTCCCCCGACAGTCCAAAGATAGGCAGGTTAGGCGGATTGGCCATGCTAAAATTGACCCTTAAAAATGCAGACCCCTCTTGTTAGCGATGAGCAGCTGAGGCCTGAGTCGGGCCAATCAGTTGGGGAGGGAGCCAGGAATGATGAAAATCTCACAGGGGCTCATTTTTGGCACTAAGTGCCGTTGAATATGTAAGAATATAAGAACTAGGAGCAGGAGTAGGCCATCTGGCCCCTCGAGCCTGCTCCACCATTTAATGAGATCATGGCTGATCCTTTTATGGACTCAGCTCCACTTTCCGGCCCGAACACCATAACCCTTAATCCCTTTATTCTTCAAAAAACTATCCATCTTTATCTTTAAAACATTTAATGAAGGAGCCTCAACTGCTTCACTGGGCAAGGAATTCCACAGATTCACAACCCTTTGGGTGAAGAAGTTCCTCCTAAACTCAGTCCTAAATCTACTTCCCCTTATTTTGAGGCTGTGCCCCCTAATTCTGCTTTCAACCACCAGTGGAAACAACCTCCCTGCTTCCATCCTAACTATTCCCTTCACAATTGTATATGTTTCTATAAGATCCCCCTTCATTCTTCTAAATTCCAATGTGTATAGTCTCAGTCTACTTAGTCTCTCCTCATAAGCCAATCATTCAGAATCAACCTAACGAATCTCCTCTGCACCCCCTCCAATGCCAGTACATCCTTTCTCAAGTAAGGAGATTACACTGCACACGGTACTCCAGATGTGGCCTCACCAGCACCCTGTACAGCTGCAGCATAACCTCCTAGTTTTCAAACTCCATCTCTCGAGCAATGGAGGACAAAATTCCATTTGACATCCTAACTACCTGCTGCACTTGCAAACCAACTTTTTGCGATTCATGCACAAGGGCACCCAGGTCCCTCTGCACAGCAGCATGCTGCAATTTTTTACCATTTAAATAATAGGGGCTTTTCACAGTAACTTCATTGAAGCCCATTTGTGACAATAAGCGATTATTATTATTATCTGATGCAACAGCCTTTTGTGTGGCAACTTGTCGAATGCCTTCTGGAAACCCAGATACACCACATCCACTAGTTCCCCATTGTCCACTGCACTCGTAATATCCTCAAAGAATTTCAATAAATTAGTTAAACATTATCTCATCAATGTAGCCGTTGCGAAACACCTCACCCAAACTACTCAAAACTAGATTTCAGCTTTAGTCTGCTGAATCGTGCTCCAAATCAGGAAGTATAAAGCAGGAAATATAAAATGGTCAAAAACCCCGTACATTGAAAGAGAAGTACAGGTTAGGAAATACAAATGACGTTAAGGGAGAGAAATAAAAGAGACAGGGAAAGTATTAAAATAAATATTTTAAAAAATATTTCCAACACTCGTTTTGTTTGGATTGGCTTAGGCTGCACAATTGTCAATTTAATCTTTCAGGGTCAGAGAGGTTGTTCAAAGATAATTATCATGATCACACAATTAAAAACTCACTCCTGAAAATACCCTCGTTTTCACGCATTTGTGGCGCGAAACTAATAGGCAAGTGTAACAATTTCACAATAGGCAAGTGTAACAATTTCACAATAGGCAAGTGTAACAATTTCACAATAGGCAAGTGTAACAATTTCACAATAGGCAAGTGTAACAATTTCACACTGTTGCAGTCATTTCCCTGCTGTGTCTATAAGCGAGGACTGTGAAAGCACACCCCGTGAGAGAAAATCTCTGACAGCAACTTCTGGATTTAAATATTTAACCGCGCAAGTGTGTGTTCCAGAAGGTGCTGTCAGATTTCCTCCATTATAACTAGGAGTGATGATATCCTCATGATGATTCTCATCAGAATTTCCATTATATTTACTCATAAGTAGGAAAGCTAGCTGTGAAATGTGGCCTTGATGATCTCTCCTTGCAATAAGAACTTGCATTTATACAACACCTTAAACATAGCAAAACATCCCAAGGCATTTCACAGGGGCGTTTTCAAATGAAATTCGATAGGAAGATATTGATGCACTGCTGATAAGTTACTTTCAACTGTCGAGGGAGGCAGATCTGTATCCAAACTCTGCCCGATTTAAGTGACAGCGGAGAGAAATGCAGCAGTGGGCACGCTGCCGCTATTTGAAGCACTTTCTTGCTGCACTCAATGAAGGCTGGGGTCTTGAGCATTTCAGAACACTGAGCTGTATACACTTAAAATTATGCGACGACAAAACCTGACTAAACAAATTAGAATGAAAAATTTGGACATTGGAAACCACAAATAAAAATGCAATTGTTAACTGGCTCCAATTGTCATGACAATGGATTGGACATGAATGTTAAATCACGACTTCCTGTATTGGAGATTGAAGAGTGCCATCTTGTGGCAATACTCCAAGGACAATTGATATCTTTATCGTTGGTCTCTTCCTGTAGTTTTGAGAAAGTGATTTCAAAGAATTTTCATCCACAATTTTACTTTGCAAGTTATAGACGAGCATAGGAACTAGGAGCAGGAGTCAGCCCTGAGGCCCCTCGAGCCCGCTCCGCCATTCAAGTAGATCATGGCTGATCTGATTGTAACCTCAACACCGCACGCACACCTACCCCAATAACCTCTCACCCCCTTGCTTATCAAGAATCCAACCACCTCTGCCTTAAAAATATTCAAAGGCGCTGATTCCACTGCCCTTTGAGGATGAAAGTTCCAGAAACTCAGAGCCCCACGATGAAAATAAGACGCAATGCCATTTTGGTGGATACTAGTATATTGGAGAGGCTCCTTCCACATTCCCAGTTCCCATTGCTCCACCACTAAAAGCAGGGCCGTCGGTTGCTTAGGCGCTAAAATCTAGATTTCCCTCCCTGAACTCTCTGCTTCCCTATCTCTCTCTGCCCCTTGAAGATGCTCCTTAAAACCTACATCTTTGACCAGGTTTTTGGCCACATGTCCTCACCCATAAAGCCCCTACAGTGCAAAAGGGGGCCATTCGGCCCATCGGGTCTGCACCGACCCTCTTGAAAAAGCACCCGACCTAGGTTCACTGCCCCCGATCTATCCCCGTAGCCCCGCTCATTGCTCATGGCCAATCTAACCTGCACATCTTTGGACTTTGGGAGGAAATCAGAGCACCCGACGGAAGCCCATGCAGACACCGGGAGAAAGTGTAAACTCCACACAGTCAACCGAGGCCGGAATTGAACCCAGGCCCTGGGGCTGTGAGGCAATGGAGCCTCTCATCAGTACCTTATCAGCAATGCATCCATATCTCCTTGTCAAACTTTATTTGAAGATGCGCCTGTGAAATGCCTTGGGATGTTTTGCTGCATTTAAGGTGTTATATAAATGCAAGGAGAGATCATCAAGGCCTCATTTCACAACCAGCTTTCCCAGCAAGCTGTAGATGTAATGGATGTTAATCCAAGCAAACTATATCAACAATTTAGATGGAACAGCTGTTGCCATTGAAGTTGTGGTTATGATTTAGCAAGAGATTGTTTTTTGCTCTACATAGTTAATGTCATTATTTACCATTACTTTGAAGTGGAGTAAGAGAGTGTAATGAATATTTTATAGTTTGTACGTAGGCCAGCATTGCTAATGCTTGCATTTATTTTTAGGGGCAAAATGGAGAGGCATTTTCCATCAGCATAATCCCTCATACCATTGTACAGGACTTTGGTTCGGCCACATTTGGAATACTGCGTGCAGTTCTGGTCGCCACATTACCAGAAGGATGTGGATGCTTTGGAGAGGGTGCAGAGGAGGTTCACCAGGATGTTGCCTGGTATGGAGGGTGCTAGCTATGAAGAAAGGTTGAGTAGATTAGGATTGTTTTCGTTGGAAAGACAGAGGTTGAGGGGGGACCTGATTGAGGTCTAGAAAATTATGAGAGGTATGGACAGGGTGGATAGCAACAAGCTTTTCCCAAGAGTGGGGGTGTCAGTTACAAGGGGTCACGATTTCAAGGTGAGAGGGGGAAAGTTTAAGGAAGATGTGCGTGGAAAGTTTTTTACGCAGAGGGTGGTGGGTGCCTGGAACGCTTTACCAGCGGAGGTGGTAGAGGCAGGCACGATAGCATCATTGAAGAGGCATCTAGACAGGTATATGAACGGGCGTGAACAGAGGGAAGTAGACCTTGGAAAATAGGGGACAGGTTTAGATAAAGGATCTGGATCGGCGCAGGCTGGGAGGGCCGAAGGGCCTGTTCCTGTGCTGTAATTTTCTTTGTTCTTTGTTCATTCAGCACATGCAAGATCTTGGGTTCAGGTATTGCTCTCTCATCTATCCCCAGATGGAACGCCGGGAGCGGGAAGCAAGGTGGGTGGTGGAAATTAATTGAGCAGGAGTCCATAAATCAGCTTAGTGACAACGGGTGTATCTGGGTTTCTTGCCGACAAGCACTGCATGCATCTTCCTGCCATGCGCACTCATCAAAAGACCATCTCATCAGAATGATGTTTCCCTTGCTAATTATTCTCAGCTATTGGCAACTGAGCAATAATTGCCTTCAGATTTATGACTGTATATAAGTGGTGTGCAACAGACAAAGGGGTCAACTTGCTGGAATTGGAGTGAGAAGCCACCGGTTCTTTTCTCTTTGTGGAGTGTGTTTCAATGGGACAATGGTCAGGTGGCGACAGTCTAAGCAGCGTGGGGCAGGGAGGCTGGTTAAGAGAAGGAGGTATCCCAGGGCATGGATGAAGGCCAGGTCGGGAATGGGAAGGCGCAGGGATGTCGGAGAGGGAGAAGGGGCTTTTTATCTTTTTATGTTGGGGCATGGGGATATGGTGAATGGGTGAGGGGGGGGGGGGCGTGTTTCCAGGCTGGTATGGTGGGGAAGGGATGGTCCTAAAAGATGGGGTCAGTGCACCTGTGCTGGGATTCTGGTAGTTGAACTAAGGGCAGTGCTGGGAACAGGCAGTCACAGTGAGACAGAGTCGTGGGATGTGATCAGGCGACGGACCCAGGGTCATGTAACAGATTGTTTCATGAGGAGGGTTCACTGAAATGGGCAAAAACAGATGATGTCTATAACGAGAGATGTCAGGGCAGGTCGGGCATGGGGTCAGTAAGACATTTAGGGTCAGGTGGGAAAGGGGAGGGTGATGGTTGGAGGCTTATGTGTAATGGGGGCGAGGTTAAAGGATGACTGAGTGCAGAGAAATGGTTAGATTAAGTGGGTTAGGGTGATGCGGGGGGGGGGGGGGTGAGTTGGTAGTTGACAGGGAAAGGGTAGAAGGAGGCCGAGGATATCTGGAAAGCCTTGCCCACCGGTTTCTCAAAGCTCTTCTTCACATCACAGTTGTTCTGAATGTGTGAATCCTTAAAATGGAAAGAGGCTTTTTTTTCTGGTGGGTGGAGTTAAAGGTCAGAACAAATGACATGACCAGCAGTGTCTGTATGCACAGATGGCAAGGTCTTTGTAGTTGAAGGGATCAGAGAACATACGGCTTGTAAATGAACAAATCTATTTATTAATAAACCAAAGGGTTTCTGTGACGTCTACTAAGATTACAGTTGGATATGATGGCTAAATACAAACTATGATCAACTATTATTAATTATTGTTGACTCAGGAGCTGCTCGATAGGCGACTGCACTGTGCCTGCTGTCCAGGTTCTGTCTCTCTGTCTTGTCCAGGTTCTGTGTCCCATGTGGGTGTCTTGTGGTGACGTTCTCCTGTTGTCACGCCACCTGTGGTCAGATTCTAGAACACGTCCCGTCTCACATGTGGCCGTCTTCCAGTAACGTTCTCCTGTCGTCACGCCACCTGTGGTCAGATGCTAGAATACTATTCCATACATACAGGCACTAATGTTTCTATACGGTTTTTTATTATATTATATAAATAGATGATAGTTCACATATCATCACAAGCGGGACATCCTAATAATCACAAGTCAACTGCCTGAGAACCATGCTCAGATGTGTTCTCCGCTCTACAGTGAAGCCCACACAGCAGCAGGTTAGCCCCTTGTCTCATGGATCTCATATCGAGAACCCACAAGGTTAAGGAGCAAAGTCTGAACTGAAGAGGAACTCATGTTGAACAGAGTGGGAGACAGCAATATGTCAGTTTAGAGCCTCAAGGGTCCGGGGTAGATGGCCATGGCCGATAATGGAGTGGGCGTTACATCCATACTGGGAAAGCAAGGGACCTCTCAAATTTGTCAGGAGGATGATGGAGAGAAGCAAAAAGCTTTTGAGGGAGGGTATGTGGGCGTGGCTTTCACTACCCCAGTCAATACAGTAATATCCATATGCATGTGGTTGTGAATGAGGGGAGAACTCACCCGTGGTCCTTCAGAATGGGTTTCACCATGGTGAGGTGGTGACGCCAGGGTGGACCGATGCCAGCTCCAGGGCTTCCCATTGGCTGAAATGCTGAGGGCTGAAGTTTAGCTTTGAAGAATAAGCAAACGAGATGGAACTCTGCGATTGGTTCACAGATCACCTCGGGCTTATTTGTTGATGGCTCCAGGCCATCCTGCACTGCTACTGGCTATGATCCAGCTGAGGAGAAAGCAAGGGGAATGTCGACTTACTTGCCCACCTCTTGCAATGCTCCTTGCCCATGCATATTTAATGAGTTGACCAGCGCAAGATCATGTGCGGTCAGCCACCTTGCCCAGAGCAGAAATCACTCTCACATCCCACCTTCCAACCTATACTCCAGACTGGACGATTCTGCCCTGTGGACGTAGTTTTGTCAGGGAGGAATTTCTTCTCCCTGAGGATCGTTAGTGTTTGGAATTCTCACCTCCATGCAATGAGCGGTGAAGGCTCGGCCATTAAATAAATTCAAGGCTGAGTTAGACAGATTTTTAATTGATACGGGAGTCAAGGATTATGGGAGTCAGGCAGGGAAATAGATTTAAGGCTGCGTCAGATGAGCCATGATCTTATTGACCTGCAGACCAGGCACCAAGCGCCAAAATCCCGAGTCCTACAATTATTTCTTTAGTTCTTATGATGTGTAAAGAGGCACATTCGCCGGCTTAATGAATGTACACATAAGGTGTTTATTAATAAGAACGGTGCAGCTGCCTCATGGCTGTAGCTAGCTCCCAAAATGTCTCCTTTCCTGGCTCCAACACCTGGGGTGGTTATCCACTCTGAGTCTCAATTGGTCACCCAAGCCAGGTGACCCTTACTCTGCTGTGTTGCCCTTAAAGGGACTATCACCACATCCCTCCCCCTTTAACTCCTTTATACAATCTTCGATAACTTCAGTCCCAAATTCTAACTAACAATATATACATGAGTTGGACAATTATAAATCGAGTCTTTGAGGGGGGTTTCAGTTTCTTACAGAGTGGCGCAAATCTGTTGTCTGAGATGCTTCCACAGGATCAACGTTAACAGGAACTGCAATCACGGGTACCTCTTCTGGCACAGGCGAGTCATTACCATTTGCTTCCATGGCGACATTAGTTAAGTCGAGAATAGGTTGATCAGATATTCAATGCTTATGGGTTCATAAACATTTCTTGATGGCAGCACTGCCTCAAGTAGTCCATGTGTTTACAAGCGATCCGGCCCTCCATGTTTACTTGGTCCAACGGGAGACGGGTCTTGGAGATAATCATTCCGGGGATCCAACTTGATCCATTACCAAAGTTTCTCACTTCTACGTCTTTATTTACCAGAAACGATCGTGCTGTGCTGTGTGAATCATGGCTTGCTTTATGATTACGCTGGCTGTCTTCTACCCTCCCTGGCAAATGTGGAAACATGAGGCTCAGTCTCGGTTCTGCTGCTGGAACTCCCGTTATTGCGTGCGGAGTGGCAAAATAGCGAAGGAGGAATTGTGAGACTTTGGATTCCAAGGTTCCTCGTGACAGTTTCTTTAGACCAGTCTTGAAAGTTTGGATGGCTCTCTCAGCTAGTCGGTTTGATGCAGGGGGTAATACGCAGTTCTAATATGTTTAATACCATTGACAGTGGTGACGTTTTGAAACTCAGCAGTTGTGAATATGGCTATATTGTCTGATACCCTAACTTCAGGTAATCCATGAGTTGAAAAGCATTGGTGCTATCTTTCAATGTAAGCATTCAATGCAGGTGACTCCACCTCAAAAATGTCTATCCATATAGAGCGTGCATCAAACATGATCAATAACATTGTGCCCAAGAATAAACAACATAATCGATCTGGATTTGAACCTATGGGCGGCTGGGATCTAAACGTTTAAAGGTTACCATGAAAGTTCTTGACTGTTGTTAAAACCCATCTGGTTCACGGATGTCCTTGAGGGAAGGAAATCTGCCGTCCTTACCCGATCTGGCCTATTTGTGACTCCAGATCCTCAGCAATGTGGTTGACTCTTAAATGCCCCCAGGGATGGGCAATAAATGCTGCCCAGCCAGCGACGTCCACATCCCCATGAACGAGTAAGAAAAAAAAAGCTCTCTGCCTGGTACAGGTATGACTACTCTTGCTCCCCAGAATATGATGCCAACCTGATAACTCAATTCATTCTTGCAGCTAAAAAATGGCTTAAATTCCTCGCATACTGGCTGATTTGCCCATCCTATAATTATTTTGTCTTTCACTTTGAACAGAAGTGGATCTCAATTGGTCCACGTCTTGATCTGCTTCACCGAAGCTGGCGATGTACTTAAAAACTTTAACTTTAGCTTCACAGCGCCAGGGTCCCAGGCTCGATTCCCTGCTGGGTCACGGTCTGTGCAGAGTCTGCACGTTCTTCCCGTGTCTGCGTGGGTTCCCTCCGGGTGCTCTGGCTTCCTCCCACAGTCGAAAGACGTGCAGGTTAGGTGGATTGGCCACAATAAATTGCCCTTAGTGACCAAAAAAGGTTAGGAGGGGATATTGGGTTACGGGGATAGGGTGGAAGAGAGAGCTTAAGTGGGTCGGTGCAGACTCGATGGGCCGAATGGCCTCTTTCTGATCTGTAGGTTCTATGTTCTATGTAATGCCATGATTATTTCTTGTGGTACTGGAGTACATGAGGACAGCACTGTAGCATAATGTTTAGCACTATTGTTTCACAGCACCAGGGTCCCAGGTTCCATTCCCGCTTAGGTCACTGTCTGTGCGGAGTCTGCACGTTCTCCTCGTGTCTGCGTGGGTTTCCCCCGGGTGCTCCGGCTTCCTCCCACAAGTCCAGGAAGATGCGCTTGTTAGGTAATTTGGACATTCTTAATTTTCCATCAGTGTACCCGAACAGGGGCTTTTCACAGTAACTTCATTGCAGTGTTAATGTAAGCCTACTTGTGACAATAATAAATATTATTATTATGTGATAATTCCTTGAATGGGTCGGGCACTTAGAGCATCTGCATTCATTGGTGCTTGAAGTATATTCATAGGCGGGCAGAATTACCACCCAGCATTGAATTCTTGCTGAGGAGATCGGCGGGGTGGCCTCGTCCTCTTTGAAGAGACCCCAGAATGGTTTGTGGTCAGAAATGATGGTAAAATGTCTACCATGTCAGTACAGGAGAAATTTCTTGACGTCAACGACTATTATCAATCCTTCCTTCTCGATTCGTAAGTAGCCTTTTTTGGGACCTGAGAGGGTCTTGAAACTTACCCTCTCGGCCTTTCAGAGTTGCTGTCTACCTCATGGGACAACGCCGCACCAACACCATATGGAGAGGTGTCGCAGGTCAATAGCAGTTCTTTGGATGGGTTGAAGTGTACTGACACGTTTGAGGAATGCAGCAATTCCTTAACTCTGTTGAAATCCTACCCCTGGGGAGCCATCCAAGGCCAGCAATGATGTTTCTTTAGCAGAATATACAAGGGGGCCAAGTCCATCAATACGTTTGGTAAAAAAACAGCCATAGTAGTTTGCCAACCCAAAAAACAATTTGAGTTCAATTATGCTTGTGGGGGCAGGCCGCTTCCTGAATGACCTTGACCTTGTCTTCCACAGGTGTAATCCTTGTGCATCTACACAGTGTCACAGATAGGTCACCTCAGTGGCTTGAACAGTGCACTTCCCTTTCTTGAGGTAAACTCCTGCCTCCTGAAATCTCTTGAACACCACTTAAAAGTTTTGTTCACCTGAGAAAGGAGCTGTGCTCCGAAAGCTAGTGATTTGAAGCAAACCTGTTGGACTTTAACCTGGTGTTGTAAGAGTTCTTACTTAAAAAAAAGTTTGCTCGGCCTCTGCCGATGCAGTTATAAGGACATCATCAAGGTATACCACAACCCACAGTATTCCCTGTAGCAGGCTCTCCATTGTCCTTTGGAATATTGCACATGTCAAAAGCACGCTAAAAAGGCAGGTGTGTGTACTAGAATAGACCTTTGTTTGAGTTTATCGTGACATACCCCCGGGAAGTGTCATCGAGCTCGAGTTGCTGGTACACATGACTCATCTCCAGCTTTACATGAGATTGATCTCTTGCCGGTTTTGCATACTGGTCTTCAAGTCTCGGGATTGGATATTTATCCAGCTCGGCGGCCTAATTAACTTTAGTTTATAATCACCGCAAATATCTTGTCCCCTTTCAACACAGGTGCTGCCCGTTCCAACAACTGAACTCATTGGATAATGCCTTCTGAAATAAAATGAAAATCACTTATTGTCACAAGTAGGCTTCAATGAAGTTACTGTGAAAGCCCCTAGTCGCCACATTCCGGCGCCTGTTTGGGAAGGCTGGTACGGGAATTGAACCGTGCTGCTGGCCTGCCTTGGTCTGCTTTCAAAGCCAGCTCTTTAGCCCTGTGCTAAACCAGCCCACTTCTCCAAACTGTATAACTCAGTGTCCACTTTCTCTCGTAAGGTGTTTGGTAAGGGTCTTGCTCTAAAGAACTGGTGAGTCACCTCTTGATCCACATAAATCTGAGCTTATAGCCTTTTGATTTTACCTAATTCATCACAGAAGATACTCTCATATTTTCTAATCTGTTCAGACAGTCCTCCTTCCCGTAATTGAAAGGTCTTCAACTTGGCAGAAGTGCTCTTCAAGTTCAATGGTTGCACTCCCTTTCTTAGGTACTGATGTAAGCTGAGGTCCCTGTGTCCACTTCCATCTTAAGAGGCGTTCCATTTACTCAGAACATTACAGTAATAGAGTCTATCTTGCTCGTTTTTAGATCAAACAGAGAGTGAATAACAGGAGCATTGATGCTAGACTCTTCCACATTGTATACTTGCAACATATTGGTTGATCGATTACTCAGCAAGCTTGATTTACCTCTGCACTGCTTTATCAAATGCCCTCTTCTGTGACAATAAAAACACTCATCCTCCTTAAACCGACATGATTCAAGAGTGTGTTTTCCTCCACATCGGTAACATTCCACTTTAAGTATCACTGACTGATTGCCTATTCTGTACCTTTTAGTTTTGTTAGTGGCTGACAATGTTTCCCGCTTCACAGCTACTTTGGCGGTTTTGGCACCATGGCTGGCTGTAGACGCTTGCCCTAACTGGTGGATGGCGCCGTTTTTTGCATTCTGCAGCTCTTTTGCAACTTTTTCAGTGCTTTCCATGGCTAGCACTAAGTCCATTGCTCATTTAAACTTCATGTCAATCTCTGCAAGCAATCTGCATTGAATTGCGCTGTTGTTCATGCCGCAGACTAACCTAACCTGTAACATTTCATTTAGGGTGACTCCAAAGTCACAATACTCTGATAATTGTTTCAATTTATTGGTGTAAGTTGCGATCAATTCGCCTGGGGCTCTCTCCCTCGAATTAAATTTGAATCTCTGAAGTATGGCTGATGGCTGACATTGCAATTGAGCCTTCACTAAATTCACGAGCTCACAAAATGATTTGGAGTTGTGCGCGTTTGGGGCTGTAAGACTGTGAACAAGGTTATAAGTCTGAGTTCCACAAACACTTAGGAGATTTGCTTCGCATTTCGCCTCTGCCCCTATTTCATTTCCTTGGAAATAATACCCAAGGAGCTCAATGTATTGCACCCAGTCCTCCATGGAGGAGTCAAATGGGTTTATTCGCCCAAAGGCAGGCATTCTGGTGAGTATTGTTTTTCAAACTTTGATTGAAACATGATATCACACATGTCAGGCCAGAGACAGTGTCAGAAAAAATAAAGGTGTACCTTCAGAGACTTCATTAATTAACAAAAAGGATATTTATTAATTAGAATTACACATCAACCTCATGGCTGTAGCAAGCTCCTCCAAATGACACTTTTCCGAAGAGAGCTCCGACCCTGGGATGTATGAATATGGTTGTTTCTGCATTGTTCGAAAAGAAAGACAGAGCAGGCACTGTAAGCAGAGGTCGTTTAAATTGCGTGCTCGCAAACTCTTAACCTTTCATCCGCACGGTAGCATAGTGGTTAGCACAATTGCTTCACAGTTCCAGGGTCCCAGGTTTGATTCCCAGCCTGGGTCACTGTCTGTGCTGAGTCTGCACGTTCTCCCCGTGTGTGCGTGGGTTTCCTCCGGGTGCTCCGGTTTCCTCCCACAGTCCAAAGATGTGCAGGTTAGGTGGATTGGCCATGCTAAATTGCCCTTAGTGTCCAAAATTGCCCTCAGTGTTGGGTGTGGTTACTGGGTTATGGAGGTAGGGTGGAGGTGTGGGCTTGGGCAGGGTGCTCTTTCCAGGAGCCGTTGCAGACCCGATGGGCCGAATGGCCTCCTTCTGCACTGTAAATTCTATGATAATGATTGCCCACTCTGAGTCCCAATTGATCACCCAAGCCAGGTGAAGCTTTCTCTGCTGCCCCTTAAAGGGAAAATCACCACATATTCGTAGTTCAGTTAGGTGATAACACCCTGAATTTTCCGCTCTTCAGTCATTACTAGCTGCCAGGCAGAAGTTGACAGGGGCAAACCATTTATCTATAGACTGATGTATCTGAAATGTCACCAAGCATGGAGCTGCTGTTTGTCTTTGTTCCAGTCTCGCGGCTGTAGCCACCTGGTTGAGAAATGGTCAAGATCTCGACATGGATTATACTAATAACCACAAACCGTACAGCATTCTCTCTTTCTGACATGACATCTTGCATTGCGTTTACAGTCCAGACTGTTCCAGGAGTATTCAAAAAATATTCTTATAGGCTTAATTAACCCTCTCAACAAAAATCTGTTTAGCAATACTTCTAATAACCAATATATTGGTCTTATTATGAACAATCTCAAACTGTTTGAATATTTTCATTTCTTTTCCGTCCTTGTGGAGCATCGATGCGGCAGTTCTGGCACATTTCCACTATTTAATTTGATGCAATTCAATTTCATAATTTACGGACATTCTTTTAAAGGGTTTTCAATTTCTGGCTTGAATATCTGCCATCAGTACTTGGGCTCTGTTGATGTATGCTGAAAAATAGCTCGTAGAATTGAACATCCCCATTGCATAATCCTCTCACTTTGTGTTGCAAAACTGTGCTTTTTTTTGTATAGTCAGATAGAAGAACATACATTTGTATGAATATGGATATTTCTGCATTGTTCGAAAAGAAAGACAGAGCAGGCACTGTAAACAGAGGTCGTTTAAATTGCGTGCTCGCAAACTCTTAACCTTTCATCACAATGGACCGATAAGATTGGAGAGAATTAATTTCAAGGCTAGAAGACATTGTACTGCAGGAATTGGCACATTTCGTTTTTTTAAATAAATACACTTGTTGGCATTGATGAAATAATATGGAGCTTAGAAGTAGTCAGGTTATGAATAGGCTTTTGAAAAGTCAGGTTTTTGAGCACTGCAGGGACAGTGTAAAGCGAAGGGAATGACTGCTGTGTAAAGAAGGCATTAACTTCCCTTTTCTTCAGAGGTTGCAAGAGGTCATGACACTTACGCCTTGCATAACAAAGGCTATGGTGAGGGAAGAGCAAAGATAGAAAGCAACTCTGGTGTAAGGCATCTCATGTTTGTACAGCAATCTGTTCAATGATTGGAGTGAGGGTCATAAAGCATGTGTTGAAGTTGAACCCAGCGAGAATTAGATAATGAAAGAAAATTGGATGAAAAGAAGCACAGCGTTTCACTCAATGCACATTTTTGACTTCTTTCAAGACCGTGAATCGTAGAATCATAGAATTTACAGTGCAGAAGGATTTGGCCATTTGGCCCATCGAGTCTGCACCAGTTCTTGGAAAGAGCAATCCATTTCAGCCCACGCCTCCAACCTATCCCCGTAACCCAGTAAACCCACCTAGCCTTTTTGTTTGGACACTAAGGGCAATTTACCATGTCCAATCCACCAAACCTGGACATCGTTGGACTGAGGAAGGCAGCATGGTGGTGCAGTGGTTAGCACGGCTGCCTCACGGCGCCAAGGTCCCAGGTTCACTCCCAGCTCTGGGTCACTGTCCGTGTGGAGTTTGCACCTTCTCCCCGTGTTTGCGTGGGTTTCACCCCAGCGCAAAGATGTACAGGGTAGGTTGGTTGACCACGCTAAATTGCCCTTTAATTAGAAAAAATTAATTGGGTTCCCTAAATTTATTTTTTTAAATCTTTGGACTGTGGGAGGAAACAGGAGCACCCGGAATAAACCCATGCAGACATGGGGAAAACGTGCAGACTCTGCACAGACAGTGACCCAAGCTGGGAATTGAACCCGGGTTCCTGGAAATGTAAAGCAACTGTGCTAACCAATGTGCTACTGTGCTGCTCGAAGATTTGCATAAAATGTTTCGGAAAAACTACACTCACGACTTCCTGCAAAAACGTCCTGTACATCTGAGATTTGGACATGGGGCTTGCATGAATGAGGTTTGAAGATAAATGTTTGGAAGCAACAATAAATTCAGTTGTCAGGAGTATTATTGTCTCTAGCTTTATAAGCATGTTAAAAGGATGAGGGAGGAATAATTCTAACAAGAATTAAGGATTCATGCATTTCAGGCATCAGGGGCGGGATTCTCCCGTACCCGGCAGGGCCGGGGGGTTGGATAATCCCTCTTTAGATAACTATTTATCGATTATTACTAAAGGTTTTTTGCTTGTGACCATCTGGAATAAACAAATGGGGTGGGATTCTCCCATCTGATGACAGTGTTGATACCGTCGTAAAAACTGGAGAGTTTAACGACGGCATCAACGGACCGCTATGTGTAGCGATCCTCTGCCCGACAGGAGTCCAGCACGGCACTGGAGCGACCCACGCAGCGTCCAATGGGAGTCGCGGGTCTGCGCATGCGCACAGCGACTGGCGCGAATGCGCGCATGCGCGGTAGTCTCGTTCTCCGCACCGGCCCCGACGCAACATGGCATAGGACTACAGGGGCCGGCGTGGAGCAAAAAAGTCCCCACCATGAGGGGCCAGGCCACGGTGGAGGCCTCCCCCTCCCCAGGGTCAGACCCCCCTCCCCACCAGGCCTCCCCCGACAGGATGGACGCCAAGGTCCCGCCAGGTAAGACCAGATGTGAAGAACGGCGCAGGCGGGAATGGGCTTTTTTGTGCTGCCACTTAGCCCATCCCGGGCGGAGAATTGCTCGGGGGGGGGGGGGGGCACGTAGAGCGGCCCCCGACTTGCGACGCGCCGACTGCACCGGCACCAATGGCGCCTAATTTCCGCTCACCGGAGCATCGACGGACCGGCGTTGGGGCGACGTTGCACAATTCGCGCCCGGCCCGGCGATTCTCCGACCCGGCGCGGGGCTGAGGGAATCCCGCTCGTGGTTTTTTTTGTGCTTTCTGTTCTCCAGATGTATAATACGATTTATTAATTCTATTTCTGTCACTTCTCTTTGTCCAGCAGTTTAAAGTGAATTCAGTCAGCACCTAAAGTGATCAAGTCCCAAAGTTTAATTTGAACCTTGACCAGCATGAATGGGGCAGGCAAATGGTGCAGATAACAGCAATCTGCCCACCACGGCACGTTTGCCCCATTTGAATCAGACAAGCTTTAGATTCTGGCCATTTTCACTGCTCCAGGCAGGTGGGGACCTTTTGGCATTGATCCAGGCTGTAAAATAAGTGAAACCTTCTGACCCGGAGCAGGAAGATTGGCGATTGGTGGGGGGGGGGGGTGCTTGATTTAGCGGGAGGCCAAACATTTGTATCCCGACAGCGGGATGAACTTTTGCAAAGAAAGCTCTCAAAATTTTAAAGGCGGGTGATGCGTCCCAATGTTGGGACGCCCTATTGCATCCATTTGTATTCCATGTGTGCTCATTAAAACACCAGCCCCATCAGAAATAAGTTCCGGTCACCAACGCCAAAATACTAATATTATTATTGTTATTTCATGAGCCTGGGATTGTCCATATTTTAATGAGATACTTGCTTGAGTTTCAGATGTTGCCTGGAGCTGCTATTGCCAAAGTCACATGATGTGTTGTCAGCCATCTTAAAAACTAATCTGTCCATTTTTTAATAAACAGCTTGAAGATTGGAAATATCTTAATGTCTGCATTGGTCTCGTTGGCAAGGCCAGCATCTGTTGCCCATCACTAACTACCCTTGAACTGAGTGGCTTGCCAGGCTATCGAAGAGGGCAGTCAAGAGCCAATGACATTTCTCCAGGTCTGAAGTCACATGCAGGCCAGACTGGTAAGGAATTCCTTCCCAAAAGGGCAATAGTGAACCAGATGGGTCGTGTGTCATGGTTACTTTAATGAGTCTAGTTTTAAATTCCAGATTTATTGCTTAAATTTAAATTCCACCAGCTGCGATGATGGGATTTGAACCCCTGTCCTCAGAATATTAGCCTGAGTGCCTGGATGACTGGCCTAGTGACATTGCCAGAATGCCACCATTTCCCCAGCATGGCTCACCATTTACCTTTGCAAATTGTCTTTTTTCCCCGCTGTGTTTAACTGTCACAGTGAAGGGTCTGTGGCTACCAGGGCAGGTCAGAGGCTAGGAATCCTACGGCGAGTAACTCACCTCCTGACCCCCCCCCCCCCCCCCCCCCAAAACCTGTCCACCAACTACAAGCCACAAGTCAGGAGTGTGATGGAATACTCTCCACTTGCCTGGATGAGTGCAGCTCCAACAACACACAAGAAGCTCAACACCATCCAGGACAAAGCAGCCCCGCTTGATTGCTCCAACTTCCACAAACATTCAAGTTGATCAAGCAAGTAAGGGGTGCACATGGACACTGTTAGGGGAGTGGGGAGGAAGCTTGTTCGATGTGCAATCACTGGTCACAAAGTAACAGTGTTTTAATGGATTTCCAGAGTAACAACTAAACAAATTTCCATTTTATTTAGGGGCTGGTTTAGCACAGTGCGCTAAATAGCTGGCTTGTAATGCAGAACAATGCCAGCAGCGTGGGTTCAATTCCCATACAGGCCTCCCTGAACAGGCATCGGAATGTGGTGACTAGGGGCTTTTCACAGTAACTTAATTGAAGCCTACTTGTGACAATAAGTGATTATTATTATTACATTCAAATTCTCCACCACTGATGAACAGTGGCCGCCATGTGTACCATCTACAAGATACACTGCAGTAACTCACCAAGGTTCTTAGACAGCACCTTCCAAACCCACAGCCACCACCATCTAGAAGCTCAGCAGATACTTGGGAACCCCACCACCTGGAGGTTCCACTCCAAGGCACTGACCACCCTGACTTGGAAATATATCGCCGTTCCTTCACTGACGTTGGGGCAACATCCTGGAACTCCCTCCCTAACAGCACTGTGGGTGTACCTACACCTCAAGGACTGCGGCGGTTCAAGAAGGCAGCTCACCACCACCTTCTGAAGGGCAACTAGAGATGGGCAATAAATGCTGGCCTGAGCAACGACGCCCACATCCTGCAAATGAATAAAAGAAAACATGCGGCTGGATTCTCCGCCGGCGGGATTCTCCGTTTTGCCGGCACCCGGGGGTTTCCCGACGGCGTGGGCCTGCTCTAAAATGCGAAACCCCATTGACCCCTGCTGGCGTAACGGAGAATCCCACCAGCAGGTCGGGGCAAAAATGTGGCGCGGCAGGGCGGAGAATCCAGCCCATGGTTCCCTGGAAAGGGTTGCATAAAATTCTGTTCCACTCCGTTGCCATCTAGTGTACGAAGAGAGATGACAGTGAACACTCCCTCAGGCAATTTACTGGCGCGTACTATATTTAAAAAGTGACTAACTTGGCAAATTATGAGAGAGTTTAACATTTGACAAGGAATTAAAGTAAGTGTCATCAAATAAACCTGCTAAGAGTTTAATTCACTGCTGATCTCCAAGCTTTCACCGTAATGACGACTGAATGATGTGAAATAACGGATTATGCTGTAATTTAAATCTTGCAAAAACAATAGCAGGTGGATGAAATCCGGAATGACTTGAATCTATCATCTTGCCACGTCAAAACAGTGCTGGGATCATGTACAATACTGTCAGCCACATAACAGATCCAGCCTGAAATATGGTAGAATTAGTTTCTGCTCTAATGGAAACCAAAATACTTCCAAAGATTTTAGTCCTTTAATTTTATATTGTTCCTGTCTTATTGCTGAGAGATTCAGAAATATATTTTGAAGTGTTTTTTTGCTTATCTAAATGTACTTCTAATACCTCTTATAATAAAATATCAAGTATAGCTTGATATTGTTCAGCATGAGTCTGAGGTTGTAATATTCCAGGTTGGAATATTCAGTTGATCAAGCAAGTAAGGGGTGCACATGGATACTGTTAGGACTGGGGAAGAAACTTGCTTGATGTGCGACCACTGATCACAAAGTAACAGTGTTTTGATGGTTTTCCAGAGTAACAACTAAACAAATGACCATTTTATTTTGTGTGGCACTTTCATAGAATCATGGTATCCCCACAGTGCAGAAGGAGGCCATTCAGCCCATCGAGTCTGCTCCGACCCTTTGAAAGAGCACCTTGGCCCAATCCCCACTCTAGCCCCGTCTCCCAACCCAACCTTTGGACACTAAGCGGCAATTTAGTGTGGCCAATCCACCTAACCTGTACACCTTTGGACTGCGGGAGGAAACAGGAGCATGAAACCCACGCAGATGCGGGGAGAAAGTGCAAACTCCACACAGACAGTCACCCGGGGTCGGAATCTGAACCCAGGTCCCTGCCACTGTGAGGCAGCATTGCTAGCCACTGTGCCACCATGCTGTCCCTAACAGACATCAGAGCACCCGAAAGAAACCCACGTGGACACGGAGAGAACGCACAAACTCCACACAGATAGAATTGAACCCAGGTCTCTGGCGTTGTTCAGTAACCACTGTGCCACCGTGCCACCCTGTGCCGGTATGCTTTTTTTTAGCACTGGACCAGCAAATTTCCTGTGATGCTGATAATACTCATTTTTCTGGATATGAATATTATAAAGTAGGTTGCATACAGTAGCAGAGTCAGAACGAAGATGATTGGGTAATTCCCCAACCTGATTACAGGCGTAATTTTGTATATACTCTCCTCCATTCACTGTATATTGCTGGAGAGTTTGTAGCGCTTTTAATGCAGGTCGCTGTAGTCATGGTCATGCACGAGGATGTCTCCAGTAGCTCTTGGCAGCTCTTTTAAAACTGACAGTTTCAGTAAACTTTCTTTGTTTTTTTCGGATGAAATACATTTTTTTCTAGGCCTTGTGATGAGTCCAGGCTAGCCACCAATTCATTGGCCAGCACATTGTGTAAGATTTTGATAATTCTACTAATGCGTTGGGTTTGATGTTAGCCTGTAACAACTATGGATTTTAATATTTAACCAAATTTTCAAATCATAGAATTTACAGTGAAGAAGGAGGCCATTCGGCCCATCGAGTCTGCACTGGCTCTCGGAAAGAGCACCCCACTTAAACCCACGCCTCCACCCTATCCCCGTAACCCAGTAACCCCACCTAACCTTTTTGGACACTAAGGACAATTTAGCGCGGCCAATCCACCTAACCTGCCCGTCTTT
Organism: Scyliorhinus canicula; assembly: GCF_902713615.1. Classification (NCBI taxonomy): domain Eukaryota; kingdom Metazoa; phylum Chordata; class Chondrichthyes; order Carcharhiniformes; family Scyliorhinidae; genus Scyliorhinus; species Scyliorhinus canicula. The sequence continues at coordinate 189,699,804 of NC_052154.1, read as the reverse complement.
GGACTGTGGGAGGAAACCGGAGCACCGGGAGGAAACCCGCGCAGACACGGGAAGAATGTGCAGACTCCGCACAGACAGCAAACCAAGCTGGGAATCGAACCTGGGATCCTGACGCTGTGAAGCAACTGTGCCAACCACTGTGATACCGAGCCCCCCACCAAATAAATTGTTTGGTTTGAATTTCTGTTTGTGAGGCAAGGCAGTTGCGTTTCATTCCAGGAAGGTTGCTGTTTGTGAGGAAATACACTTGGGCCCGAATTTTACACGCGACGTTCATGCACGGGGCTGGCGGGATCAGAAGCGACCATGGTTCCCCTCCGGCCCAAGATCAATTACTGAATGCAGTATCATGTTGGCCGACCACTTGAGTGACTGTGACTGTTCTGTAGCTGAAGGAAATATATCATTGGTTTGCAATGGAATGTAAACTCTGCTAGCCCAAGGAAATAAGGGAGAATTTGCCTTTAGTCTATATGACTCTAGTTACAGAGGTAAAGTGACATGAGATGATTCACAGTTTAAGCCAAAGGAAGAGGTGAATTTGGATTATTTCCAAATAAAGGAGGAGGAACAATGAGAAGTGGGGACAAAAGTTGGAAAATTGTCATCTTTAGTGGCATAGTGTTACCGTGGCTTCTGGGTATGACTCTCCTGTGCACAGATCAACGTCACCTCAAAGACAAAAACAAGAGAGACATTCCCTGTGTTGGCAATGCTCAAGAACTGCTCGGAACTTGAGGGATGAAGAACTTGCATGTTGTCTTCACTGCTTTGCGTTAAGTAGATGTAAAGTCTTGATTAATAAATTGTATTTGATTCATGAATATTAGTTATTCAAGGACTGTTTGAACAAACACAACCGAGAACCCTCGTGCAAGAAATTAAGAATTCAGAACTTAGAAAATTTAATTAGAAGGCTTTTGCACCTCAAAACCCTAAAACCATACAGTTGCCGCTAATAGACATTGCGTGCAATGTGAAACTAATTTGGTATTATGCTGCGAAAGCATCTCTTAAAATATATCAGTGAATCAGCTGTGTTTGCAACAGTCTGGTAACGTTGACTGACACTAATTCCTTATTTCCAGATCTTTTACAAATTGAATTCCACCTCCGAAACTGCCATGGTGGGAACTGACTTCATGTTAGATGGATTATTAGTCCTTCAGCATAACTATTCAACTATCATATCCTGAGATAGGTCCAGGAAAATGTGACAATGACTATTAATTGCAGTTGGCGATCCAGCAGTACGTCCAATGGGGAAGGAAATCTGCTGTCATTGCCTGGTCTGGTCTACATGTGACTCCAGATCCACAGCAATGTGGTTGCCTCTGAAATGCCCTCTGAAATTGCCCAGCTAGCCATTCAGTTGCATCAAACTTATAAATAGTCTAAAACGAATGAAACTGGTTGGACATCCGAGATCGACCTTAAGACCGAAAACAACAAAGGCAAACTGAACCATGTCGACCCTGCAAAGTGCTCCTTAATTAACATCTGGGGGATTGTGCCACAATTTGGAGAGCTGTCTCACAGATGAGCCAAACAGCAGCCTGACATAGTCATACTCAAGAAATCATCCCTTACAGATAACGTCCCAGACGCCACCATTACCATTCTTGGGTGTGTCCTGCCCCACTGGCTGACAGTGCGTTCATACCCGTCCTCTGAACAGGGTCTGCATCAGGGACGTTTGTTCTTGGACCACCATGCCCAGGGGGGGAAGGGGGGGAGAGAGGGCAACAGGAGGTGGGGGTGCAAGCAGGCCCACTGTGAAGATTAATGTGACAGAGGCTTCCCATGGATCAATGTGATATCTTTTAATTTGAACATTTTACTGTGACAGATTTCCATTTGTCCAGCTCCACATCGCAAACCCCCCCCCAGGCCAAATTGCCACTCAGTGCTCCTCACTCTCCTTGATCTTACGTGCTCTCCTGTTCCGTCCAGGTGTGTCCCCAGGATGCACACCAGAGGTGGAGGCAGCCTGCTGCTTTTCACACCCTGTGGCCTTTGATGCCTTTGGCGGAATATCTCTGGAGAGCCTGGAGCCAGGGTACCCCAGCCAACGTACCAGTGTCATTGACGTCGCCATGCCACTCTATTCCGCTCACTGCCCTTGAGATACACCAGTGTCAGGAGGGGGGATTCTGAAGAAATGGAGACTGCCATAGTGTCCTTGGTGGCGGGCAATGGTTTGTCCTCCAGCGCTTCCTCCTCCCTGATAGTGTGCATGGGACCCTGGGGGACTCCATGGGATGGGGGGACACCTGTAGGCTCACCATTGTCTGCACTATGGAGTTGATGCCCTCAGCGTTGCTCCTCAGTGACTGTGACTTGCTCGGTGATCACTCAGCAATGTCCACCTGCGTATGGGGCATGTTCCTCAGTGATTGGGAAATGTAGTCAAGGCCCTCAGCCATGATCCCAGTGATGCCTGGGACATCACTGAAGACGGGGGCATTATGCTCCAGGCCTTCCACTGCGGTCGCCACCCGAGCAGTGTTGGCCTCAGTGCCATGCATTGTTGGCACCATCTCCTGCGCCTACAGTCTTTGGGACTCCTCCAATCAGCCTTGCAGTCGCTGGAATGCACCCCTTCCTGAATCTCACGGCTGTGCCCTGCCATCTGCATCAGCTCTGGGAGGATGCTGTCCAGAGGCTCAGCATCTGGCTGGGACCCAGCTGTGTCCTGGGATCCAACAAATCTCTCATTGCTGTTTCCTTCGGTGTTCCACCCGATCATTTTGTCTGACAGGAACTATTCGCTTGAGACAAGCCATCTGGGCGAAGGAGCGATGGATCCTCACCTCTCTGTGGCAGGCCAACCTTGCTGTCAGTCAATGCTCTCTCCTTGGTCAACCCCGCAATCTCCAAGGCCTGTTCCTCATAGGGGGGGGCGAAGAGTCGGATCTCTGGGATTCCTCCCCCCCGTCTTGGCCCTTTCCCTTTTATTAAGGTGTATTTTCTCCTGCGGGGACAAAGAGAGGGCATTATGAACCACATGCTTGATGGGTTAGGGGGTCTATAGCAGGTGGCATGTGTGGGCACCGCTCGTGGACATGAAGGGGTTGTGCTGTTGAGTGACAGGGGGTTCTGAGGAACAAGCATGAGGATCGGATGTGGGGAAGATGCGATGCATAAGCCAATCAACTGGATGGTGGGGGAGGAGAGGGGTTTTGGTAATTTAAGGAGCTGCAGGCAGAACTGATGCCAGGGAAGAGATGGCAACGCCTTGCAGCTCGTTTGAAGTCGTTGATCTTCTTCAGACATTGGACGTTGGTCCTCGTGGTCATGCTGCCCGCACTGACAGCCGCTGCCATTGCCTCCCAGGCTGCATTGTTTACCCTGCTGCAGGTCCTCCGACCCCCTCGAGGGAACAGGGTGGCCCACCTCCCATTCGCTACATTGAGAAATCTTGTGAGGTCAGCATCCCCAAAGCGAGGAGCAGCTCTGTGTGCCGCCATGGTTGTGTGTTCACTGGGAGTGAGTGGTAAGGGTGTACCTGAAAGCAGCTCCCCTTTCTTAGCAGTGAGCTGCTGAGGCGTGCGCAGGCGAACCAGACGGTAAGGTGGCCAGGAATGTCGAGAACCTCTCCCCACCACCTCGCCGACTCCCAGGTAAGTGGATAAAATGCAGTAATAAGAAATGCTGAATGTCAAAGAGCCATTGAACAGGCAGGAAGACTGGCTGAAATCAGGGACTGTCAGGATGTTAAGCATGAACAGCAAGACAGCAGTAAGAAGGAAACAAAAATGTCTTGAGGTAAAAAGGCAGAAAGGTTGAGCTCGGTAGTATGTGGAGGTTTAATTGATTCCAGGGGATGAATTTTGTTCAGGCTCCCCCACTCAACCAATGTAACTTTAGCAGAAGAGCCAGATAAACTTGAGAAAAATGGCCTGAATGCGTCTACCTCAATCTGCCAGTGTTCTTTGCAACCTTTCCACCCAAGTTGGTGGAGATAGCCCAGCAGGAATTGGCTCCAATGATAATGATCACATGGAGCACTGGGAATGGAAGAATATCTCTAGGCAGAGCGTTCTGGGCGGTAGCATACTGAAGCTGGGCAAAGGCGACATTGGCCAAAGTCTGGCAGCAGGCTGCATGCGTGAGTTTGTGAATTGGATGAATGCTGGAGGGAGGGGGGGTGGCACCTCGGGGGTGGGGGGGGGGGGGGGGGCGCAGGGGGCACCTCACAAAGGAAAAAGTAACCTTAAAGACTTATCTTTGCACACTTCCCTCACTGCGGTTGAACTTTCTTTCCTTCCTTCCTATTGCTCGTACACATGGTAGGGCAGTGGTGTTGCTCTGTTTATCTGGTTATAAATATAGCAGTCAATATAGTCGCCTTCCTTAATCCTAATTATGTCTACTTTAGAGTCGCCAGGTATCTCTCGATACCGCCACAAGGTTCAAACCCGAATACCGATCAAAGAGCCAATGCACCAGTTAGTTAGTTCCATGTCAATACTATTTATTTACACACACAGTAAGATCTACTCATGCACAACAGTACTAGAAACTAAACTATCTCTAACGCTAATGCCTATACTTAACTTCGGGTGCCCACTTAGGTCAGAGGAACAATGGCCGTTGTTCGGATCTGAGGCTGTTGGGTTCGAAGAGGGAGCAGGAGAACAGCTAAGGTCGTCCGTCTGGTAGCGAGCGTTGAACTTGAACTTACTGCTTCTGGTGATGCTGGTGGACAGGTCTCTCCGCTTTGAGAGCTAAGTCCAAGAGAGTGAATCTCTTGGGGGTTCCTTCTTATACTTGGAGGGGCTTCGGGCCCTAAACTTGGTCCCAATTAATTGGGCCGCTTCTCGATCATTGTTATCGATCTTGTCCAATAAAGGGGTGGGTGCCCTGATGGATGGGCGCGTCTTAGGTTGCCGTTGGCCTTGCTTTGTTTGTGTCTTTCTGGCGCCGGGATGTCTGCAACAGTATCAACGATCTGAGTGTTGGTCCTTTGTTTCTCGGACATGGGCCATCAACATGCTAATCAACCCGAAGTTTCGATTCCATCTGGTAACTGCTTCCCAAATATATATTCAGGCACTGTGCCTCCTTGCTGTCTAGCATTTTCCACATTTCCCTACATTCTTTGTGAGCGTCCATCTTGTGTTCTGGAAGTGGCCATCCCAGATGGCTACAGTGGTTAGCACAGTTGCTTCACAGCTCCAGGGTCCCAGGTTCGATTCCCGGCTTGGGTCACTGTCTGTGCGGAGTCTGCACGTTCTCCCCGTGTCTGCGTGGGTTTCCTCTGGTTGCTCCGGTTTCCTCCCACAGTGCAAAGATGTGCTGGTTAGGTGGATTGGCCTTGCTAAAATTGCCCCTTAGTGTCCAAAAAGGTTAGGTTAGGTGGGGTTTACAGGGATAGGTTGGAAGTGTGGTCTTAAGTAGGGTGCTCTTTCCAAAGGCCGGTGCAGACTCAATGGGCCGAATAACCTCCTTTTGCACTGTAAATTGTATGATTCTATGATTCTTTCTTTGTGGGCACACAGATCAGACACAGAGCTCCTCGAATCATTATCAGCGCAAATTCATGGTGAGCAAACACTCAACATAAATCAAGCAAGTCAAGTTGGGCCTGGTGAGAATCCCTCCAGCCACTTAACTTTGCCACAATATATCTCACTCGGAAGTTCGATAGGTCATGGAATTCCCCACGGGAGCAGTGGAACATAAAGAAAAAGCAGAATCCATAAAAGTTTAGTGGACAAATAATTGGAGAGGAAATTTTAACGGTGCGCCGGGAAATGCAGGCGGAATGTGACTGAGTGGATGGTTCTTTCAAGGAGCCAGCATTGATTCCATCAGCATTATTGACTCTTTCTGAGCTATATTTATTGGTTGGCAGCTTGAAAATGACGTGTCATTTGCACAGAATCCAAATGAAAATTAGTGGTATCGCATGTTAGCAAAGGTTCACGTTTTTACAAAACTGTAAATATTTTGTAAATTTTGATACGCTAATTATGCAAACATAATACGTAGGATTAAGACTTTGTTTCATCCCGTGTGGTTTAAGTAGAATCATAATGAAAATGAAATGAAAATCGCTTATTGTCACGAGTAGGCTTCAAATGAAGTTACTGTGAAAAGCCCCTAGTCGCCACATTCCGGCACCTGTCACGGGAGGCTGTTACGGGAATCGAACCGTGCTGCTGGCCTGCTTGGTCTGCTTTCAAAGCCAGAGATTTAGCCCTGAGCTAAACAGCCCCTCATAGAATCCCTACAGTGCTGAAAGAGGCCATTCGGCCCATCAAGTCTGCACCGACCCTCTGAGAGATCACGATACCGAGGCTCATGCCCCCACCCCATCACCGTAACCCCACCTAACCTAACATTTTTGGATACTAAGGGGCAATTTAGCATGGTCAATCCGCACAGCGTGCACATCTTTGGACTGTGGGAGGAAACCCACGCAGACACGGGGAGAATGTGCAGACTCCACACAGGCAGTTACCCAAAGTCAGAATCGAACCTGGGTCCCTGGCGCCTGTGAGGCAGCAGTGCGAACCCACTGTGCTACCATGCGAACCATTTTAAAAATAAATTTAGTGTACCCAATTAATTTTTTTCCAACAAAGGGCAATTTAGCGTGTTCAATCCACCTACCCTGCACATCTTTGGGTTGTGGGGGCGAAACCCATGCAAACACAGGGAGAATGTGCAAATCCCACACGGACAGTGACCCAGAGCCGGGATCGAACCTGGGACCTCGGAGCCGTGAGGCAGCAGTGCTAACCCACTGCACCACCGTGCTGCCCACACCGTGCCAACCATTTTGTTTGTTTTCTTATAAAATTAAATGGTTAGAGTGGTTCATCCCCAGGATATTTGGGGGTTTGGTGTGTCGAGGAGCAGTTTAGCTTTGACTGTGCTAATTGCCTGCTGATTCGCAGGATGTAAGATTGGTGACTTGTCTTTATGGCCACATTTGTCAAGGCAGCTTTGAGATAAGAGATGAAACAATGGCCAGCAGGAGGTGTCACTTGTTGTTTTCGTGAGAACTACATCCTTTACCAGAGTATTGGTCCTAAAGCCATCATAAATTATCAATGATAGTGTTTAGGTCAGATGTGGACTATCCATCTTGAAATGCTCTTCAGCAATTTTCTGCGAGGTTCAGAACTGGAAAGGGACATCAACTAAAAGTCTTTCCTCAGCTGTACTGTTTTGTTTCACTGGAGGGTAATTGTTCCGAGACATTGTACAGATTCGATCTGAGGGACATAGGGCAGGATTGGCCATTCTGCCCATCGAACCTGCTCTGTTATTCACTGGCTGATCAGATACGTCAATGCCTTTTACACCCAGGGTGTAATTCTCTGTTTCTGCGGCTAAGTGCCGACGCCGGGGTGGGACCCGTGGTGTTTCACGAACGGCACATCGGCACAAACCCCTCACCGACTCCAGTACCGGTGAGGGGCTAGCACCGGCGCTGCGTGTAACGCCTGCGGATCGCGCAGAAAACAGCCAGAGAATGGCTGGGTTCCGCGGGTGCGCAAGCGCACGGCTGACGACCTGCAGCGGTCACGCCGTATAACAAGGCGCCGGCCATGCACTGACCCGACCCACAAACAGCAACCCCACAGCCCACACCCTGGCCACCACCCACCAGTTCCCCAAACCCTCGGCTGAAGACCCCCCGGCAAGCGGCACAGATCCCGGCTGAGTGTGGTGGGGCTGGACACAGTCTGCAGCAGCCACGCCGGGTTCACGATTTTTGTGAGGACACGTGTCTCGCGCCGCCGGGAACTGGGGCCATCAGGGGTGGAGCATCGCGAGTGGGCCGACTGATGAGGCGCCAATGGCATTGTGACTGCATGCAGCGCGTGTCACGATGATGCTGGTTTGGAGGGGCTGAAACGCGCAAGCCGGGCGCCAAACCGGCACTGGCCTCGATTCCGGCGTCAGAATGGATTCTCCGCCCAATTGCCGATTATGATATCGGCATCGGGCAATGGAGAATTCCACCCCCAATGTCCCCATAACCCTTTACATTATTGTTAATCCAAAATCTATCAATCTCTGTTTTAAACATATACAATCAGTGGAATTTTTGTCACTTTTGGTGCAAGAACCGGTGTGAATCACGTTGGCCCTGGCAGTGCGAGCCAGACCCCCAGTTATTAGGCACTCTGGAAAAAAAGATATCCTCACACAAAACAGGCCATGCCTGTGGCAACAATGTCTGATTCGCCTGCCCCGAAGGTCATCTGAGCACTTCAATAAAGGGCATTTAAATGGCTCCACATCATTTACACTCATTCAAGCCAGGTGGATGGCAGTGAGGGAGCTAACGCCAGGGAGGAGGCACTAATCCGAATGTTGGATGCTGTGGAGGAGATTGGCCCTCAGATTGGCAGGAGACCCTCCAGCAAAGGTCACGGACCCCGCTTGGGAGATGGTCACAGCACTGGCAATTGCCAGTGCCCTGCACAGGAGGACAGGGTGGCAATGCCGCAGGAAGGTGAATAACCTCCCCAGTTCTGGCAGGGTAAGTTCTCCCTGTATCCTCTCTGCACTCCATCTTGCCGTCACCCCTCAGACCCCATGTGCTGCCATCTAGCAGGACCCCAGAATCTGACATCCCACAAACATACTCAAACCCCTTGGTACTCCTCTCCTCACAACCCCTCTCTGCTCACACTCTGTGCCCACACATGCCAGGTTTCATCAACATCTGACCCACCAGATGGCCGGCGAACATGATCCCCATTTGTACCTCTGCAGGATAAGCTCGTTCACAACCGTGAGCGAGCGAAGACGAGCAGTGAGATGCAAGAGTTGAAGATGCTGATACTTTTCGCGGAGAGAACCCTGGAGCCCTCAGGGGAGAAACAGGAGTGGGCCTGTGCCGTGAGCAAGGTGGGCCTGCAAGAGAAAAGTGAGGAGCCTCTGCATGTTTATCCAGATGACTAATCTCAAGTCAGTTCAGTGTATCGCAGATGCTTGACCGAATGTATTAATACCATGTTCCTTTCCTTGCAGAAAATCACCTGATCAGCCTGGCCCATCCACCAGGAGTGTCCCACTGCCCACCCTCGACATGGTCTCGGAGAAGCTGTCAGAGGAAGACCCAATAAATACGTCATGGCTATCGCCCGCACCATCAACCAAGCCACCTGTTGTTGGGCAGAATTCAGAACTGGCCACATGACCACCTTCATTTCCCCCATTTTGCCCCAAGTTAAAGAGACAGACCCAAAACATAACACTCTCATAAACTTCATGTTTATAGCACCTTCACCTTAAAGATGAAAAGGCATCACCGAAGTGATGGGCAGAATCTTGTGGAGGTTTCAGGGTCATGGCCACTGAGCGGAAGAACCAGCGAAAGCCTCATATCACCTCTTTTCAGGACCCCATTCTGCAACTTGTTCCAGTCAGGCACTGACAGGGCAGCAGTGGGAACCCCAAAGACAGACGCCCACCTACCCGAGTCCTGGTTCCCAGGGCATAGTGAGTTGTGCCAGGAGAGGTGTTGCACTGTGGAAGTCACAGGGGATAGGGGGCGTCAGCAGCAAGTGCATGCAGGCTGGCTATTTGTAGCTGTCCTTCCCAATTCTGGATCCCTCGATAAGGCACGGAGTGTCTTTGAACCTGGGACCCCCACTGCACCTACCCCCCTCCCCTCCAGGGAAACCTGCAGGCAACCCCACACAGGTTTCCTTATCATGCCCCCTGCATGGTGGACCTCCCTGGGCTAATGTAGTAGCGGCAGGACAAGGCCCTTAAGTGGGCATTAAGTGCCCCCTTAAGGGCTCAACTGGTGACAGGGAGGGAAGGCCATCCACCACACACCTTCCCACCATGGATTGAATTGGGTTGGATGCAGCAAAGTTGCAAGGTCAACACCTGCCACCCTCCTGCCAGATTAAATGCCCTCTGCCACAAAACCCACCATGCGGAAGGGCACAAGATGAGTGTTGTGTTCTTTATTTTAGATCTTTCTGGATGGTGAAGGTTGTAGTGCTAACAAAGAACAGCAAAGCTGCATTTAATAAACAAAGCTAATTTACTGCGCTACACTGAATGAGATTCGAACATATTTCTAAAGAATTAGTTAAGTAAAGATTACACTACACATCGACACTATGAACTATACTATCAGTTCAACTATCTCACAACTACTCTGTCTTGCTCTCTTCCACTCTCTCCAGCTATTTCCAGCTATCTCCCAGAAGCCAAGGAGGCATGTGCCATTTATATGGTTGCTCTATAGCACCATCTAGTGACTAGAATAGTAACATTTCATTAACCATTTATGTGCTTTACAACATCCACATATTGTGGCAATAGAACATAGAACGATACAGCACAGTACAGGCCCTTCGGCCCTCGATGTTGCACCGACATGGAAAACAAAAAAACTAAAGGCCATCTAACCTACACTATGCCCTTATCATCCATATGCTTATCCAATAAACTTTTAAATGCCCTCAATGTTGGCGAGTTCACTACTGTTGCAGGTAGGGCATTCCACGGCCTCACCACTCTTTGCGTAAAAAACCCACCTCTGACCTCTGTCCTATATCTATTACCCCTCAATTTAAGGCTATGTCCCCTCGTGCTAGCCACCTCCATCCGCGGGAGAAGGCTCTCGCTGTCCACCCTATCTAACCCTCTCGCTGTCCACCCTATCTAACCCTCTGATCATTTTGTATGCCTCTGAGTTTTCAAAAACAGTATCCAAAATATAACAGCTTATAACATCCTTCAAATTTTAACTACCAACCTGTTACACACAGTATCAATTTCTCCCCATGAGTCCCATCTCACCAGTACATTCTTACACGGATTAGCCCATCACCACAGTTTGGGGACTGTCCCTTTAATTTAGGGTTAAATGGAGGAATAAAAGTCTTCCCGTGACCTGTTCTGAATTCAGCCCAACGACAAGCGTGGGCGATTTGGTTGTTAAAGGTTAAAGGTCGAGGGGGCAGGGTTTCTCATATGTGACAGGTTAGCATTTTTATTGTTCAACCAATCAGAGTCTTTAAAGTTTTTTTCCTTTATATAAAGAAGAATTTATTTCAATGCGAGTGGCTTCACCTCCTGTTACCTGTTGCGAAATATCACGCTTCACACTTTGCAGTCTGCACGTTTTCCCAATACCCTTGACTTGCCACAAATGGGACAGGCTGGGTGTTGACTTTTTGACTCGGTCTCTCGGTCCAGATTTTCCTGTCGATCGCAATTCTCTTTTGTGTTTCTCAACTCTTTAATGCCCAGGTCAAAGAGGAATGCCTCAGCCAATCAGACACTCGAGCCACCTTTTCCAGTTTTTAATTATGATTTTCCTTTTGGAGTTTCAGTTTGTCTTCCAAAACTTTATGACACCCGGTAGTTCCAAAATAACAGCATTAGCTGTCAGCCTGACAGCTCTGGTGATGGCCCCACTGCCGTTTCCCCTCCGAGGAAGTATACGAGGAGTCAGGTGGTGGAGTCATCTGTAAAGCATTGGAATCAGCTAAGGAGGCACTTTAAACTGGGTCACATTGTCAGTGATGACTCCACTGTGTGGGAATCATAGGTTTACGCCGGGAGGACTGGTTGGAGGGAGGGGTGTTTACAGCGGATCAGGGACATGTTTTCTGAGGGGAAGTTTGTTTGGCTCGAGGAGCTGCGGGTTATGTTCCAGCTACCAAGGGGGAGTGAATTTAGATACTGGCAGGTGGGGGATTTTCCGCGCAAGGAGCTGCCTTCGTTCCCTCAGGTGCCAGAGTATACGCTTTTGGAGAAAATGTTGCTCCCGGATGAGGGGCGGGTGGTAGGATTGGGGATATATATGGGTGGTTGGGGGAGAAGCCTCGGTGAAAAGGATCGAGAGGAAGCGGGAGGAGGAGTTTGGGAAGGGAGATAGAATGGGGAATTTGGTGCGAAGTAACGCGCTGAGTGATCTCAACCTCCTCCCGCGCAGGATGAGTCTTACAATTTAAGATGGTGCACAGGGTCCACATGACTCGGGCCCGGATGAGTGGGTTTCTTCACGGACCGGTGCGAGAGGTGTGGGAGGGGGCCGGGAAACTATGCCCGTATGTTCTGGGGGCGTGAGGAGATGGAGAGCTTTTGGGAGGCAGTGTTCGGGAACTTATTAAGGATTGTAAACTTTGAGACGAAGCCGGACCCTATGGTGGCGATCTTTAGTGTGCCGGAGCTGCTGGAAGGGATGTCGTGGCCTTCGCCTCTGTGATTGCCTGGCGATTGATACTTTTGAATTGGAGGTTGTCCACCCCGCCAGGTGTAGTGGCCTGGCTGGAAGACATATACAGGTTTCTCAGTTTGGACAAAATCGAATTTGCCCTCAGGGGTCAGAGGAGAGCTTTGAGGTCGGGTGGAGGCTGTTCATGACTATATTTGAGGAGCTGTTTGTTTGTTGCAGGGGAGGGGGGAAGTAAATGGGGAAAAATGTACATATTATATACTCGCTTGGATGCTGAGGTTATGTTATTATGCTGAACATGCTTGGAATAAAATATCTTTCAAAAAAATAACAGCATTAGCAACAAATTAATTCAGCAGGGGGTTGGGAATCTGAATTGTAGCTCCAGTATACAGGAGGTTGGGAGCAGTGAGGTCATGAGTAAGGTTTCAAGGTTGCAAGAGTGTACCGGCAGGCAGGAAGGTGGTTTAAAGCGTGTCTACTTTAATGCCAGGAGCATCCGGAATAAGGTGGGTGAACTTGCGGCATGGGTTCGATGTTGTGGCCATTTCGGAGACATGGATAGAGCAGGGACAGGAATGGTTGTTGCAGGTTCCGGGGTTTAGATATTTCAGTAAGCTCAGGGAAGGTGGTAAAAGAGTGGGAGGGGTGGCATTGTTAGTCAAGGACAGTATTGCGGTGGCAGAAAGGACGTTTGATGAGGACTCAAGCCGTTGAATCACTTGTCAAGAGGAAGGAGGAGGCTTATGTAAAGATGAGACGTGAAGGTTCAGTTCGGGCACTCGAGAGTTACAAGTTAGCTAGGAAGGACCTAAAGAGAGAGCTAAGAAGGGCCAAGAGGGGACGAGAGGTCTTTGGCAGGTAGGATCAAGGATAACCCTAAAGCTTTCTTTAGGTATGTCAGGAATAAAAGAATGACTAGAGTAAGAGTAGGGCCAGTCAAGGACAGTAGTGGGAAGTTGTGCGTGGAGTCCGAGGAAATAGGAGAGGTGCGAAATGAATATTTTTCGTCAGTATTCACACAGGAAAAAGACAATGTTGTCGAGGAGAATACTGAGATACAGGCTACTAGACTAGAAGGGCTTGAGGTTCATAGGAGGAGGTGTCAGGAATTCTGGAAAGTGTGAAAATAGATAAGTCCCCTGGGCCAGATGGGGTTTATGCTAGGATTCTCTGGGAATCTAGGGAGGAGATTTCTGAGCCTTTGGCTTTGATCTTTATGTCATCATTATCTACAGGAATAGTGCCAGATAGCAAATGTTGTCCCCTTGTTCAAGAAGGGAGCAGAGACAACCCCAGTAACTATAGACCAATGAGCCTTACATCTGTTGTGGGCAAAGTCTTGCAAAGGTTTATAAGTGATGGGATTTATAATCACCTGGAAAGGAATAATTTGATTAGCAATAGTCAACACGGTTTTGTGAAGGGTAGGTCCTGCCTCACAAACCTTATTGAGTTCTTTGAGAAGGTGATCAAACAGGTGGACGAGGGTAAAGCAGTTGATGTGGTTTATTTGGATTTCAGTAAAGTGTTTGATAAAGTTCCCCATGGTAGGCTCTTGCAGAAAATATGGAGGCATGGAATTCAGGGTGATTTAGCAGTTTGGACCAGAAATTGGCTAGCTGGAAGATGACAGAGGGTGGTGGTTGATGGGAAATGTTCAGCCTGGAGTTCAGTTACCAGTGGTGTACCACAGGATCTGTTTTGGGGGCACTGCTGCTTGTCATTTTTATAAATGACCTGGAGGAGGGCGTAGAAGGATGGGTGAGTAAATTTGCAGATGACACTAATGTCGGTGGAGTTGTGGACAGTGTGGAAGGATGTTACAAGTTACAGAGGGACATAGATAAGCTGCAGAGCTGGGCTGAGAGGTGGCAAATGGAGTTTAATGCAGAAAAGTGTGAGGTGATTCATTTTGGAAGGAATAACAGGAAGACAGAATACTGGGCTAATGGTAAGATTCTTGGCGGTGTGGATGAGCAGAGAGATCTCGGTGTCCATGTACATAGATCCCTGAAAGTTGCCATCCAGGTTGATAGGGTTGTTAAGCAGACGTACGGTGTGTTATCTTTTATTGGTAGAGGGATTGAGTTTCGGAGCCATGAGGTCATGTTGCAGCTGTTCAAAGCTCTGGTGCGGCCGCATTTGGAGTATTGTGTGGAGTTCTGGTCGCCGCATTATAGGAAGGATGTGGAAGCATTGGAAAGGGTGCAGAGGAGATTTAACAGAATGTTGTCTGGTATGGAGGGAAGATCTTATGAGGGAAGGCTGAGGCACTTGAGGCTGTTTTCGTTAGAGAGAAGGTTAAGAGGTGACTTAATTGAGGCATACAAGATGATCAGAGGATTAGATAGGGTGGACAGTGAGAGCCTTTTTCCTCGGATGGTGATGTCTAGCACGAGGGGACATAACTTTAACTTGAGGGGAGATAGATATAGGATAGAAATCAGAGGTAGGTTCATTACTCAGAGAGTAGTAAGGGCGTGGAATGCCCTGTCTGCAACAGTAGTGGACTCGCCAACATTAAGGGCATTTAAATGGTCATTGGATAAACATATGGACGATAAGGGAATAGTGTACATGGGCTTTAGAGTGGTTTCAGAGGTCGGCGCAAGGTCGAGGGCCGAAGGGCCTGTACTGCGCTGTTATGTTCTATGTTCTTACAATTCATTCTGCTTCAAGTCCTGTCTTTCTTTACCTGTTCATTTGCCTCATATTCTTATGTTGTGACCTGTTCTAACCCCAGTGATTTTAGGTTGGATTTTCACAGAGTTCTATGGACCATAAAGCCATTGAAAAATAGCTGGCGGGGCACGATTTCAGGATTCTTGCTCACTGATGCACTATCAATGACCACAGAAGCGAGGTTGTAGTCCAACTGAAGGCTTTAATCGACTAGATGTTTCCCCCAGCAGCTCAGGTACAGAAAGGAAACTGCAGTGGATACATGGGCTCTTATACCCCGCCTTACTGGGTGGAGCTACCTTCCAGCCTTGACCAATAGGTAACATGCATTACCCACCTCTGGACCAATAGGCAACGTGCCTTATCCACCAATGGTGTCTCGGTCTTATTAGGTACCATAATACCTCTAGTCATACTACCACACTCTCATTCCCATCAACCCCAATTTTCAGTGGCACTGGATAAGGATGCAAGTAGTGAGCCCCCCACCCTGTAATCCCCCACCCTGCAATCCTGACCTGGCGGGCTCCACTGTGAGGGTAAAGACCTCCCAGCCCCTTGCTGCGGAGTTGGGCCAGATTCTCAACGACTCATGGTTCATGGCTTCTCACAGGATTCAAAAGCCATGGGCTGGATTCTCCGTTTGGGAGACTAAGTCCCCGCGCCGGCGTGAAAATGGTGGTGTTTTTCGCCAGGAAAACTGGCGCGAAACATCTACAGATTCGGCATTTTGCTGGGGACTAGCAGGGACGCAGTGTAGAGCTCCCGGCTCTAGCTACCCATACGGCCTGCAGCAATTCCGCGTCCGTGGCCGCGCATTCCCACGGCGGCCGCCGCGTGAGACCCACACCATCGGGAACTCGGCTGGTCGGCGACAGAGCATCGCGGGACGGGCCTCAGGCAATAGGAGTATGCCGCGCCACGTATCCACGGCCTCAGGCCATGAGTATGTGGAGCGACGTACTCCAAGAGTACGCCAATTTTCAGGGGCCAGAGAATCCAATAACTGCCGCAGCCTCGATTTCGGCATCAAAACAGATTCTCCGCCCTGTTGCCGAACGTGATTTTAACCCGGGGAGCAGATTCTCCAGCCCCTTATCCATGCCAATTCATGCAAATGTATGATTTCCGTCCACAACTGTTGACTTCTTTATTTCTATGTGAACCACAAGCTGTTTCTTATATTGACTGAATGACCACACAAGCAGTATATTAGTTCAAAAGACAGTTTATTGACAAACACATTTGTTATATATGCAATGATTCACGCGGCTACGCACTAAACTAGAACTAATAACTAAGATGGGTGACTGGCTCTGTGTGGGAGATTAGGGGCGGGATTCTCTGACCCCCCCCCCCCCCCCCCCCCCCGCCGGGTTGGAGAATCGCCGGGGGGGCGGCGTGAATCCTGTCCCTGCCGGCTGCCGAATTCTCCGGCGCCGGAGGTTTGGCGAGGGCCGGAATTGCGGCAGTCGACGGGCTCCCCCGGCGATTCTCCGACCCGCGATGGCCGAAGTCCCGCTTGTTCTATGCAGGTCCCGCCGGCGTAAATTGGACTAGGTCCCTTACTGGCGGGACCTGATGGCGCGGGCGGGCTCCGTGGTCCTGGGGGACCGCAGGGCGATCTGGCCCCGGGAGGGTGCCCCCACGGTGGCCTGGCCCGCGATCGGGGCCCACTGATCCGTGAGCGGGCCTGTGCCGTGGGGGCACTCTTTTCCTATGTGCCGGGCGTGTAGGCCTCCACGATGGCCAGTGCGAAGGTGAAACCCCCCTGCGCATGTGCGGGGAGGACGTCAGCAGCCGCTGACGCTCCCGCGCATGCACGGACACGCGCTGGCCGGCAGAGTCCCTTCGGCCCCGGCTGGCATGGCGCCAAAGGCCTTCCACGCCGGCCGGCAAGGTGCAAACCACTCTGTCGCTGGCCTAGCCCCTGAAGGTGCGGAATCCCTCTGAAGGTATGGCCCAACGCTGGAGTGGTTCACGCCACTCCATCCCACCGGGACCCCCCGCCCCGCCGGGTATGGGAAAACTCCGCCCACGGCCTTTATCTGTGTCCACGTGGGTCGGTTGGAAGTCGGCAGGTTTGTCTCAGCTGGGCTCGTCCTTCAGGTAGCGACTCGCACATCCTTGAACTTGGCTGGTTGATCTGCTGCAATTGGTCACACACAGGCCGGTCCCAAAGAGGCCAACCCCTAGTGCGCAGGACTTTGTATCCTTTTTCTTTTTCACGCCCTTTTGGGAGGTCCTAACTCCAGATCCAATGGATTGATACGGTTTTGATCACCCTCATTGATCCTGGCCAATTAGGGGTGTTATGGGAGCGGCGTTTTCAGAACCCCAAAATGTATCATGGAGTTCAACCAACCCCCACTTTAATGTATTGTTGCTTTGAAGCACACGGCTTGGTCCCCAGGTGTGGTACTACAATTATGGACACGTGGGTTTTTAAACACAAAACAATGTTTATTCCATGAATTCAACTTAACCCTCTTAAATAAACATTGGATCCCTTAACACCCCTTACTTAAAATAATACAACACTAAATAATTCCTCAAAATGTTCCTTCATATCTCCAAAAGACTTAACACCTTTAAACAGGTTAAATACATTACTATTATGAGTTTAAATCACCCAAATGATTCGGAGATAATCTTTCATGGCAGAGATCACAGCAAATCCAGCTCCCTGCAAAACACAGACACACTCAAGCTCTTTTCCTCCAAACTGGCTTTCTCCTTTCAAAACAGCTCACAGCAAACCAGCCAGGCACTTTTCAGCTGCTTTCTCAAACTGAAACTAAAAGCAGAAAAAGCAAAAGTGATCTCAGCTCAGCCCCCCCCCCCCCCCCCCCCCCCTCCTGACATCTCTTCAGTAATAGGAGTTGCTCCATTTCTTAAAGGTACATTGCTTAAACATCCATTTCTTAAAGGTACTCTCATATGACATGGGGTGGATACCTCGGTGGCTGGGTGGGTCCTAGCTGTCATTGTCCCAGGCACGTAGGCCTTTCCTAATAAGTGGAAGTGGCGCCGGTTAGTCTGCTACTGTTGTTCCTTGATTCGATTTCTATTGTTCTGGGGGAAATGGTGATTGACTTTTCATGGGTGCAAGATTCAGTCAGGTCTGACTTCTTTGCACAGTACACAGAGACTGTGTACTTGTCTGTGTACAGGTTGACCACAATTCCCATGGTCCTTTGCAGGTGGCCATTTTAGATGGTTCCACCACCATGGTCCGACATATTTCTTCTGCCAACTAATGATACATTTTTGCCCATTCACCAGCATACACTCTGTATAGAACCAATCCTTATAGCAACAATAGCACGTCCATTCATATTCTTTTTAAAACTTCTGTTGCTACAATCCTATAAAAGTGTCAATCGACCAGACTTTAACACATCAATAACAGAAGCTACAAGCACTTGACATCTAATTATCTTGTGCAAATAAACATTGAGGTATTGACAAAGGAGGTTACAGAAAATTTGCTTATTGCAACATTATTTCACGTATTTAAAGCACAGCCATTTACAAAACTCGACATTCCTGACAACCCCCTGTGACTTGGAAACCAGCAGCCGATCCATCGGCAACACAGCTGCCCTGCTCATTTTTTACAGGTTTTAATATCCCACACTTTCTTGCCAGTAAGACAACCTTTAACAATCTAGCCAACCAAGCTTGTTGTCAGGCAGAATTCATCAGAAGAGAAGTCACATGCCCCCTTCCTCCCCCGAGATAGAATTAAAATGGTGAGGGAAAACTTGGTTGGTGTCTTGCACTGTCACTGTGTGCATATGGAATTGGATGATGAGGATTATAAGAAGATGTTTAAGATCTCTGTGAGGCAAGGATACCATCCTCTCCCAATTCTAAAATTCACTTCCTTGCCACTCGACTGCAAGAACCATGGACGTGATTCTCCGACCCCCCCCGCCTGTCATAATATACACCAGTATATCATGGTGCAGACACACACTGATGGACACACACCGGGACCAATCAACATGTACAAACACCGCAGCCAATCACCAGTTAGAATGCACACACTATAAACGCAGAGGGCACCACGGTTCCCGCTCATTCTGGGTGCTTCCTGAGAGTGTAACAAGAACTCATCCAGCCCAGCACGGACTCACACCACGTGCTGAGAGAATCAACTGGTTCGGACAAGGCTTAGGTCTCTATTTTAAGTCAGCATCATTTAGACCCACAGTCATTGTGCGGGGGCAGGAATCGTGCCCCCACCCCCCCAGCAATTCTCCGGCCCACGGTGGGCCGAGTGGCCGCCCGTTTCCGGCCGGTCCCACCGGCGTAGGTTAGAGTAGGTACTTACCAGCGGGACCTGGCTGTGCAGGCGGCCTCCGGGGTCCTGGTTGGGTGGGGAGACCCAGGGGGGGTGCCCGCACGTTGGCCTGGCCCGCGATCGGGGGCCCACCGAACCGCGGGCGGGCCTGTGCTGTGGGGGCACTCTATTCTTCTGCGTCGGCTGCTGTGGTCCTCCGCCATGGCCGACGCAGAGATGAACCCCCCTGCATATGCACTGGGATGATGCCGGCGCACACTGGGGCTCCGGCGCATGCGCCAACCTGCGCCGGCCGGCGGAGGCCCTTCAGCGCCGGTTGGCGTTGCGCCATGCCCCTTCCCCACCGGCCGGTGCGGCGCAAACCACCCCGCCGCTGGCCTAGCCCCTGAAAATGTGGAGGATTCTGCACCTTTGGGGCGGCCCGACGCCGGAGTGGTTCACACCACTCCTCGGCGCCGGAGTTACCCGCCCCGCCTATTCCCGCAGAATCCCGCCCCAAATCAGTCTCCAGTTGGTTACTGGCAAGATCAGTTAAGAATATCGATGTGGACAGAGTATTGAAGCCCCAGCGGAACGTTGGCAATCCAGATAATAGCTATAAAATGACACCAACCACAATAGCTCTTCCTCAGAGTAGAGTCCGAGCCAATAATCCAAGGGACCACACCCTGTTGACCCAAATATTTTTATCCTGACAGTGAAGACAAATAAAGGGAGGCCAGTTAACAAAACAGCCCCCTCAATTAATATTTTGGAAACTGCCTGTCAGGCTTGGGGCCTATGTGCAGGTCCCTACATTGGGCACGCAAACCCAGAATAATTCAGGGACTCAGCCTAAATTTGGAAACAACTTTTGCCGAGTTGTTTAGGTACCAGAAATGAAGGCACCTGACGTGGGATGGCCAGAGCTAAAGCGGCGACAGTCCACAGGTAAAAGAAATGGTAAAACTGTGAGCGGTGTGAAATCATCTACTCTTTCCGATTGTGTATTTCAGGAATCTTACCGCAACGAAGAGGGACAAATGTAAATTTGTTTTTGCTTTTTGGGGGTCAGCCTGTCATAAGGGTTTCAGAACTATTCTCCTGTTGGTAAAAATCAGGCTGCGCCACCACATTCTCAGAGGCAATTAGGGATGGGCAACAAGGCTGGCCTTTCACATGCCTTCAAAATTATTTTCAAAAAGGATTAATTTTGACATCAAGATTGTTTGTTAGAGTGTGTCAACGATTTGTTACTTTCTACAGAAACCCACGGTTAACACGAAGGCTTCTGGACTTTCTACCATTTCTACCATTGCTACCAATTTGCGGTTGTTATAATTAGCCCTCGCAAAACAAATCTCCCACATCCAGAAATAATTTCTCTGAGTGTTCACACCTTGAAGGGGAGGCATGGTGACACAGTGCTTAGCACTGCTGCTTAGCAGCGCCAGGGGTCCAAGGGTTCAATTCAGGCCTTGGGTCACTGTCTGTGCAGAGTCTGTATGCTCTTCCCGTGTCTGCGTGGGTTTCCTCCGGGTGCTTCGGTTTCCTCCCATAGTCCAAAGATGTGCAGTTTAAGTAGATTGACCATGCTAAATTGCCTCCTGATGTCTAAAGACGGGAACGTTAGGCAGGGTTATGGGGATTGGATGGGGGAATGGGCCTAGGTTAGATGCTCTTTCGGAGGGTCGGTGCAGACTTGATGCTCTTTCGGAGGGTCGGTGCAGACTTGATGGGCTCAATGGCCTGCTTCTTCACTGTAGGCATTCTATGAATGAAGTATGAAGCCACGATCAACATAAAGTAGCTGTGACCCAAAGGCAGTCCCAGCCTACTTGTGCAATGGCTTTCTGTGCTTTTCTGGTGTTGTTGAAGCATCAGAGATTAGCCCACCCACAGCATGCTGAGTTTACCAGCCCACTGTCTGGCTTACTGATTCTCCAGGATAAAGGACTTAAAGAGAGTGATGTGGAGATGCCAGCGTTGGACTGGGGTGGACACAGTAAGTCATCATAGAACATCAGGTTAATGTCCAACAGGTTTATTTGGAATCAGGACCTTTCGAAGTGCAGCTCCTTCATCAGGTAAGTGAAGAGGTAGGTTACACAAACACAGCATATATAGGCAAAGTCAACGATGCAAGATGACACTTTGTATGTGAGTCTTTGCAGGTAAGAAAATAAGAACTGGAAGCAGGAGTCGGCTATCTGGCCCCTCGAGCCTGCTCCACCATTCAGTGAGATCATGGCTGATCTGTTTTGGACTCAGCTCCACTTTCCGGCCCGAACACCATAACCCTTAATCTCTTTATTCTTCAAAAAACTATCTATTCTTATCTTAAAAACATTGAATGAAGGAGCCTCAACTGCTTCACTGGGCAAGTTTCTCCTAAACTCAGTCCTAAATCTACTTCCCCTTATTTTGAGGCTATGCCCCCTAGTTTTGCTTTCACCTACCAGTGGAAACAACCTGCCCACATCTATTCCCTTCATAATTTTATACATTTCTAATCCAACCCCTTCAGCTCTGGGATTAACCTAGTGAATCTCCTCTGCACACCCTCCAGTGCCAGTATGTCCTTTCTCAGGTAAGGAGACCAAAACTGAACACAATATTCCAGGTGTGGCCTCACTAATACCTCATACAATTGCATCATAACCTCCCTAGTCTTAAACTCCATCCCTCTAGCAATGAAGGACAAAACTCCATTTGCCTTCTTCATCACCTGTTGCACTTGTAAACCAACTTTTTGCGACTCATGCACGAGCACACCCAGGTCTCTCTGCACAGCAGCATGTTTTAATATTTTATCATTTAAATAATAATCCCGTTTGCTGTTATTCCTACCAAAATGTATAACCACACATTTGTCAACGTTATATTCCATCTGCCAGACCCTAGCCCATTCACTTAACCTATCCAAATCCCTCTGCAGATTTCTGGTATGCTCTGCACTTTTTGCTTTACCACTCACCTTAGTGTCGTCTGCAAACTTGGACACATTGCACTTGGTCCCCAACTCCAAATCATCTATGTAAATTGTGAACAATTATGGGCCCAACACTGATCCCTGAGGGACACCACTAGCTACTGATTGCCAACCAGAGAAACACCCATTAATCCCCACTCTTTGCTTTCTATTAATTAACCAATCCTCTATCCATGCTGCAATCCTTACCTGGTCTGGCCTACACCATAGGAAGGACGTGGAAGCATTGGAAAGGGTGCAAAGGAAATTTACCAGGATGCTGCCTGATTTGCAGGATAGGTCTTATGAGGAAAGGTTGAGGGAGCTAGGTCTTTTCTCTTTGGAGCGGAGGAGGATGAGAGGTGACATCATAGAGGTTTATAAGATGATGAGGGGGATAGATAGAGTGGACGTTCAGAGACTATTTCCTCGGATGGATGTAGCTGATACAAGGGGGCATAACTATAAAGTTCAGGGTGGGAGATATAGGAGGGATGTCCGACGTAGGTTCTTTACGGATAGCTTGATCTTGGTTTCGGGCAATGCTCGGCACAACATCGAGGGCCGAAGGGCCTGTTCTGTGCTGTACTGTTCTATGTTCTATGATACTACTTTACACTTAATGCCATGCATCTTTATCTTATGCAGCAACCTTTTGTGTGGCACCTTGTCAAAGGCTTTCTGGAAATCCAGATATACCACATCCATTGGCTCCCCGTTATCTACTGCACTGGTAACGTCCTCAAAAAATTCCACGAAATTAGTTAGATATGACCTGCCATTTATGAACCCATGCTGCGTCTGCCCAATGGGACAATTTCCATCCAAATGCCTAACTAAGGGTAGCAAGGTAGCACAGTGGTTATCACTGTGGCTTCACAGCACCAGGGTCCCAGGTTCGATTCCCCGCTGCATCACTGTCTGTGTGGAGTCTGCATGTTCTGCCCATGCCTGCCTGGGTTTCCACAGGATGCTCCATTCAGCCCATCGAGTCTGCACCAACCCACTTAAGCCCTCACTTCCACCCTATCCCCGTCACCCAATAACCCCTCCTAATCTTTTTTGGACACTAAGGGCAATTTATCATGGCCAATCCACCTAACCTGCACATCTTTGGACTGTGGGAGGAAACGGGAGCACCCAGAGGAAACCCACGCAGACACTGGGAGAACGTGCAGGCTCTGCACAGACAGTGACCCAGCGGGGAATGGAACCTGGGACCCTGGTGCTATGAAGCCACAGTGCTGTCCACTTGTGCTATCATGCTGCCCGAAAAGAGAGTGGGCAGATATGCTCACTGAAGGTAATCAAACATCCCTGCAGTGATTGAAATTATAAAAACAGAAAATGTTTGTAATACTCAACAGTTTTGTCAGCATCTGAGGAGGGAGACAGGTTTCAGATTGTGACTGCTCATTGGAACTGGGGACCAGTAAAAAAACAAAGATGAGTCCAGAGGAGATGTGAATGGCAGAATAAAGAATAGCTGACGTCCAAAAACAAAATTTTTTAAAAAATTAATTAGTGGGCTGATGGTGGCTGAACCAATGTTTATTGCCCATCCCTAATTGCCCTTGAAATGAATGACTCACTCAGTCAGTTAATAAAAATAATCTTCATTATTGTCACAAGTAGGCTTATATAAACGCTTCAGTGAAGTTACAATGAAATGCCCCCAATTGCCACACTCTGTCGCCTGTTCGGGTACACGGAGGGAGAATTCAGAATGTCCAAATCCCCTAACAAGCGCATCTTTTGGGACTTGTGGGAGGAAACCCCGGAGCGCCCGGAGGAAACCCACGTAGACACGGGGAGAACGTGTAGACTCCGCACAGACACTGATCCAAGCTGGAATCGAACCTGGGACCCAGGCGCTGTGAAGCAACAGTGTCAACCACTGTGCTGCCGTGCCGTCCATTCAGGGGGCAGTTGAGAGTCAACAGCATTGCTATGGATCAGGTGTCACATCTCGGTCAGACCAGGCAAGGACGGCAGAATTCCTTCCATAAAAAGCATTGGTGAACCAGATGAGTTTTTATGACAATCATCAATCGTTTCTTGGTTATCATTAGCCTTTTGATTCCAGATTTTTCTTTTCATCAAATTCAAATTTCACCATTTGCCATTGTGGGTTTTGAACCCAGGTCCCCAGAACATTACGCTGGGTTCTAGATTACGGGTCCAGAGGCATTTCCACCACGCCACTACCACATGTACAAGGCAAAGAAAAGGGAACAAAATGGGGCAGCAGAGATTACAGCTTGGAGTTGCTGAATTCGATATTGAGTACAGAAGGCTGTCAAGTGTCTAACTGAAAGATGAGATTGTGTTCTTTGAGTTTGTGTTGAGCCTTAATTGGAACACTACAGTAGGCCAAGGACAGAGATGACAGCGGGTGGTGAATTAAAATAGTAGGCCACCAGAAGCTTGGGATCATGTCTACAGACTGAACCAAGATGTTCCGCAGAATAGTCACCCAACCTGTGTTTGGTCTTTCCAGTGTAGAGGAGATGACAGTGTGAGCAGGGAATACTGAAAAAAACACACGTAAATCACAGCTTCACCTGGAGGGGGTGTTTAGCTGCCTGAGACTGTATGCAGAGAGGCGGTAAAAGGCCATTCACACCTCCTTTGAACCTTATCAGTATATATTGTCACAGGGTCATAGAACATAGAACAGTACAGCACAGAACAGGCCCTTCGGCCCTCGATGTTGTGCCGAGCCATGATCACCCTACTCAAACCCACGTATTCACCCTATACCCGTAACCCAAGAACCCCCCCTTAACCTTACTTTTTTAGGACACTACGGGCAATTTAGCATGGCCAATCCACCTAACCCGCACATCTTTGGACTGTGGGAGGAAACCGGAGCACCCGGAGGAAACCCACGCACACACGGGGAGGACGTGCAGACTCCGCACAGAAAGTGACCCAGCCGAAAATCGAACCTGGGACCCTGGAGCTGTGAAGCATTTATGCTAACCACCATGCTACCGTGCTGCCCACTATGACTATGGGGTCATAGTGTTTTACAGCACAGGAGGAGGCCCTTCAGCCCATCAATCACCTAACTATTCTGATCCCATTTTCCAGCACTTGGCCCATAGCCTTGTATGCTGTGGTGTTTCAAGTGCTCATTTCAAGTGCCCCATTCTACCACCCTTTCAGGCAGTGAGTTCCAGATTCCATCCTCTGGGTGAAATAGGTTTTCCTCACATCTCCTTTAAATCTCCTGCCCATTACTGTGCCCCCTGGTTATTGACCGCTCCACTATGGGGAAATGTATCTTCATGCCCACCCTATCTATGTCCCTCATAATTTTATACACCTCAATCAGGTCCATCCTCAGCCTTCTCTGCTCCAGGGAGACCAACTCCAGACTGTCCAGTCTCTCTTGGTCGCTGAAACGCTCCAGCCCAGACAACATCCTGGTGAATTTCCTCTGCACCCTCTCCTCGTAATCACTTCCTTTCTATAATGTGGTGATCAGAACTGTACACAGTGCTCCAGCTGTGACCTAACAAGCGTTTTATGCAGCTCCATCGTAACCTACCTGCTCTTATATTCAATGCTCAGTTAATGAAGGCAAGAATCCAATAAGCCTTCTTTAACCACCTTATCTACCTATCCTGTTGTCTTCGGAGATCTGTGGACATGCACAGCAAGGTTCCTTTGATCCTCTGTACTCCTTAGGTTCCGACCATTCATTGTATATTCCCTTGCCTTGTTTGTCCTCCCAAAATACATTACCTCACACTTTTGAAATGAAAATCGCTTGGCACGAGTAGGCTTCAATGAAGTTACTGTGAAAAGCCCTTAGTTGCCACATTCCGGCACCTGTCCGGGGAGGCTGATACGGGAATCGAACTGTGCTGCTGGCCTGCTTGGTCTGCTTTAAAAGCCAGCGATTTAGCCCAGTGAGCTAAATTGCTACTGTTGCCGTTTGCAACACATCCTGTGTGAAGGAATCAGTGCTGGATAGAGAGGATATCGATGGAGCTTCTTTTCATCAATAAGGAAAACTAAAAACTAGACCCATTCTTTGTATTCCTCACAATGTCAGTTAATACAAGTGTACCTGTGACAAAACAGATTACCTGCTGATAGTTATGAAGGATACTTCTCCGATAGGGGGCTAACGTTAACAAGGGGATAGGGACAGATCAGGCCATATTAGTCCCTAAGCTGTTCGACTGTCCAATTTTTACTATGTGTGTACCTCCATGGCTTGCTCAGGATTTCTCTCACAGGTTTTGTTCTTATCTGACAAGGCAGTGATTATTCACCTGAGGTAACTTGTCAAAAAGAATCAGTCAGGTTGCCTGATGGTGAACATGTTTAGTTTGCCTGCAACATAATCCTTCTTTGTACAGTAACCGTATCTTTCTAGGATTTACTTTGCTCCCTCAGGGACCGTGAACTAAACTCCAAATTGATTTTATTGAACCTTTGTACAGGTCAAGTGCAGGTCACCAGAACTGCTGACTGATTATTGACAAATTCACCAAGAGGATTGAGATATTCGAACGAATGGGACACTTGCTGCAGCTTGCTTGCGATTGAGAGAGCTGATCCGCTGGTGGGAATTAATAATAATAATAATAATCGCTTATTGTCACAAGTAGGCATCAATGAATTTACTGGGAAAAGCCCCTAGTCGCCACATTCCGGTGCCTGTTCGGGGAGGCCGGTACGGGTATTGAACCCGGGCTGCTGGCATTATTCTCACTATGCTAAACCAGCCCCTTTACTTGGAGAGTGATCATGGTTCTGTTTTCACAAGGAAATTTGTTATCGCATTGCAGGAAAGAATGGGAATTATGCAAAAATGCCATCGGCGGGATTCTTCGTTCCTACGTGTTGACGTTGGGGCAGGATTGGTGGAGTTCCACCACAGCAAAACTGGCGGCACACCTGGACCCATTCAGCGACCATTAAAAGGGGCTAGCACCATCGCCACGTGGAACACAATCGATTCCCGTACCAGCCTCCCCAGACAGGGGCCGGAATGTGGCGACTAGGGGCTTTTCACAGTAACTTCATTGAAGCCTACTCGTGACAATGAGCGATTTTCATTTCGTTTCATTTCATTCCAATGAGAAATAGTGCGGGATTCGCTGGATTCGCGATTAACACTCAGGAGGCTGCCAAACTGCACCCGCAGATTTACATTTCACTCCCCACACACACCATCCCAGCCAACAAGACGGCAGCAAAGGGAGCAGCTCCGAGATTCCCCGAAACCGATCTCGAGACCCACCGGGAAGCGGTGGAGGAGAGGCAGTCCACCCTGTACCCCGGCCCGGGAAGGAGGTTGCCAGCCATCGCCGTTTGCCGTGCCTGGGCCCACGTGGCAGAGGCGGTGAGTGCCGTGAGCATCACCGTCAGGACCGGCCTGCAGTATCAGAAGAACCTCCTCAGGGCGTCCAGGGTAAGTAGGCAGCACAGTGCCCCTGGCATCAACCCCCATTCCACACATCCATAAACCCCCCCCCGCCCACCAGGAGGGCAGCCGAACCTCAACCCTGTACCAAATACCAGCACACAAACTGGCCTGCATGGCCAGTGGCACTGGCCACTAAGGCCACCAGCTACTACTCACCCACCCAACCCTGGACTCCATGCGTCAGACTGTCTACCACTGTCATTTTCTGTGCTGTCTTGAGGTAACATATACTCCTGAAGTTTGTCAAGTAAGCTGGGATTGTGAGTCAATGATAATTTCGGTTCGACGAGGTTCTCAAGTAAAAGACCAGGAAAGAGCACGTGAGCATACTTTACAGACGGAGCCAATAACTGGCTTGTGACTCTGGTTACACATCAAGTGGGTCCCCCAACATGCAATATGAAATTGTAATGTTTGTGAAGACTTCCGGTTGCGGCTATGCGGAGCTAAGCCGCACGTTCGGCAGCTCCCGCCAGGAACGGTCTTTTGGGCTCTTTTAAGGGCCCCCAGCGGTACTTGCTCGACGGTTCCCGACGTGGGAGGGTGTCTGCAGCGGATCCCCAGTGGTCTATGGTCTTCACCAGGAGTGGGGCCAGCAGAATAGCGGTGGCAGCGCCTAAGAAAAAGCGGGGGAAGAGAATCAAGATGGCGGCTGGTGGAGGCCTCGAGGAATGGAGGCAGTGGGCGCAAGTGCAGCAGGAGACTCTCCAGCGATGTTTTCAGGAGCTTAAAGTGGAGCTGCTAGACTCGCTGAAGGCAAATACGGACAAGCTGCTGGCGACGCAGGCAGCCCAGGGGGTGGAGATCCGGGAGCTCCGACAACAAGCCTCCGAAAGAGAGGATGAGGCCTCGGCCCTCGCGGTAAAGGTGGAGATGCACGAGGCGCTCCATAAGAAGTGGCAGGAGCGGTTCGAGGAGATGGAGAACCGGTCGAGGCAGAAAAATTTGCGGATCCTGGGCCTCACGGAGGGGCTGGAGGGGTCAGACCTGGGGGCCTATGTGGTCGTTTTGTTGAACTCGCTGATGGGAGCTGGGTCCTTCCAGTGGCCCCTGGAGCTGGAGGGGGCCCACAGAATACTGGCCAGGAGGCCCAAGCCGAATGAGCCGTCACGGGCGGTGCTGGTGCGGTTCCACCGGTTCGCTGACCGAGAGTGCGTGCTTAGGTGGGCCAAGAAGGAGCAGAGCAGCAAGTGGGAGAACACGGTAGTGCGGATCTACCAGGACTGGAGTGCGGAGGTGGCTAAGCGGAGGGCCGGGTACAACCGGATGAAGGCGGTGCTCCACAGAAAGAATGTGAAGTTTGGCATGTTACAGCCGGCGCGTCTGTGGGTCACTTTCAAGGACCGGCACTTTTATTTTGAGTCCCCGGAGGAGGCATGGGCCTTTGTGCAGGCCGAGAAGTTGGACTCTTACTGAGGGTCGGGGGTTTGTAAATAACTGTGTTAACTTTTGGTGGGAAGGGTCTCTGTTTTATGCTGTTTTAAGCTGGTTGTGTGTTAGTTCTTGGGCGGGTGGGGTGCTGTCTTTTTTTTGCGGGGGTGGGGTCAGTCAGAGGGAAAGCACGGGCTTTTCTTCTGTTTCCCGCGCTGAGGGTGGATGGGGGCGGGGTCGGAGCTGAGAAGGGTGGGCTTTTTTCCCACGCGAGAGCGGGAGGGGGAGGAGGAGGGTCTGCTGATGGGTCTGGGGGAGGAGGAGTAGCCCCACGTTGGGGGGGGGGGGGGGGTCGGAGGTGTGGCGGGAGTCGCCGGTATCAGCAGACGTTAGCTGGCTCACGGGAGTGCTACGGAGGGAGTAACGCGGCTGGGAGGGGTCCTAGCCTGGGGGGGGGAGGGGGGGGGGGGTACCGGGTTGCTGCTGAAATGGCCAGGAAGGAGCTGGAGGATGCAGGGGGGGCCGGAGTGGGGGTTTGCCACCGTGGGGAACGGGCCGAGCGGGGGCTCTGGCCTGGGGCGGGCAGGGGACGGGTTATGGCTAGTCGGCAGGGGGAGGGGGGCAGGGAGCCCTCTGATCCGGCTGATAACTTGGAATGTGAGGGGGCTGAATGGGCCGGTTAAACGGGCCTGGGTGTTTACGCACCTGAAGGTGCTGAAGGCGGACGTGGCTATGCTCCAGGAGACACACCTGAAGGTGGCAGACCAGGTTAGACTGAGGAAGGGCTGGGTAGGCCAGGTGTTTCATTCGGGGCTGGATGCAAAAAATCGGGGGGTGGCGATTCTGGTGGGAAAAAGGGTGTCATTTGAGGCATCAAAGGTGGTGGCTGACAGTGGAGGGAGGTATGTGATGGTGAGCGGCAAGTTGCAGGGGGAGTGGGTGGTGCTGGTGAATGTTTACGCCCCAAACTGGGACGGTGCAGGTTTTATGCGGCACATGCTGGGCTGCATTCCGGATCTAGAGACGGGGGGCCTGATACTGGGGGGAGACTTTAACACAGTGCTGGATCCCCCATTGGATCGAACCATGTCCAGGACGGGCAGGAGGCCCGCGGCGGCTAAGGTGTTGAGGGGGTTTATGGACCAGATGGGAGGGGTGGATCCTTGGAGGTTCGCGAGGCCGAGGGCCAGGGAGTATTCATTTTTTTCCCACATGCATAAAGCCTATTCCCGGATCGATTTTTTTGTCCTGAGCAAGGGGCTGATTTTGAGGGTGAAGGATGCCGAGTATTCGGCCATAGTCATTTCGGACCATGCCCTGCACTGGGTAGACCTTGAGCTGGGGGAGGAGAGGGACCAGCGCCCGCTCTGGCGCCTGGAGGTGGGACTGCTGGTGGATGAGAAGGTGGGCGGGCGGGTTCGGGGGTGTAGCAAGAGGTACTTAGAGGCCAATGATAATGGGGAGGTCCGGGTGGGGACGGTTTGGGAGGCATTGAAGGCGGTGATTAGAGGGGAGTTGATTTCCATCCGAGCCCATAGGGAGAGGGGAGAGCAAAGAGAGAGGGAGAGGTTGGTGGGGGAGATGGTGAGGGTGGACAGGAGATACGCGGAGGCTCCGGAGGAGGGACTGTTGAGGGAGCGACGTAACCTGCAGGCCAAGTTCGACTTGCTGACCACCGGAAAGGCGGAAGCTCAGTGGAGGAAGGCACAGGGAGCGGTGTACGAATATGGGGAGAAGGCGAGTAGGATGCTGGCGCATCAGCTACGTAAGCGAGACGCGGCCAGGGAGATTGGTGGAGTGATGGATAGGGGAGGCAATGTGGTGCGAAGGGGGGTGGACATTAATGGGGTCTTCAGGGACTTTTATGGGGAACTGTACCGGTCCGAGCCCCCGGTGGAGGGGGGGGAGGGCGGGGGGAATGGGGCGCTTTTGGATAGGCTGAGATTTCCGAAGGTGGAGGAGGGACAGGTAGAGGGGCTGGGGGCTCCGATTGAGCTGGAGGAGCTGGTCAAAGGGATAGGCAGCATGCAGTCGGGGAAGACGCCGGGGCCGGATGGGTTTCCGGTCGAATTTTACAAAATGTATGCAGACCTGTTGGGCCCCCTGTTGGTTAGGACCTTTAACGAGGCAAGGGAGAGGGGGGGGCTTTGCCCCCGACTATGTCACGGGCACTGATTTCCTTGATCCTTAAACGGGACAAGGACTCCCTGCAGTGTGGATCATATAGGCCGATCTCGTTGTTAAATGTGGATGCCAAACTGTTGGCGAAGATCTTGGCCCCAAGGATAGAGGACCATGTGCCGGGGGTCATTCATGAGGACCAGACAGGGTTTGTGAAGGGAAGGCAGCTAAACACCAATATACATAGGCTTCTGAATGTTATAATGATGCCGGCGGTAGAAGGGGAGGCGGAGATAGTGGTAGCATTAGACGCGGAGAAGGCCTTTGATAGGGTTGAGTGGGGGTACTTGTGGGAGGTGCTGGAAAGGTTTGGGTTCGGGAGGGGTTTGTCAGTTGGGTGAGGCGGTTATATGAGGCCCCGATGGTGAGCGTAGCCACGAATAGGAGGAGATCGGAGTACTTTCGGTTGTACCGGGGGACGAGACAGGGGTGTCCCCTGTCCCCTTTGCTCTTTGCATTGGCAATTGAGCCCCTGGCCATGGCGTTGAGGGAGTCGAGGAATTGGAGGGGTCTGGTGCGGGGTGGGGAGGAGCACCGAGTGTCACTTTACGCAGATGACTTGTTGTTATATGTGGCGGACCCAGTGGGGGGAATGCCGGAGGTGATGCAGATCCTTAGGGAATTTGGGGGCTTTTCTGGGTACAAGCTCAACCTGGGTAAGAGTGAGCTGTTCATCGTGCATCCGGGGGATCAAGAGGAGGGGATTGGTAGGCTCCCGCTGAAAAGGGCGAGGGGGAGCTTTCGGTACCTGGGAGTCCAGGTGACTAGGAGCTGGGGAGCCCTTCACAAGCTTAACCTCACTAGGCTGGTGGAGCAAATGGAGGAGGAGTTCAAAAGATGGGACATGTTGCCGCTGTCGCTGGCGGGCAGGGTGCAGTCCATCAAGATGACGGTGCTCCCAAGGTTTTTGTTCCTGTTCCAGTGCCTCCCCATCCTTATCCTGAAGGCCTTTTTTAGGAGGGTCAACAGGAGTATTACGGGATTTGTATGGGCGCATGGGACTCCGAGGGTGAGAAGGGTGTTTTTGGAGCGGGATAGGGATGGGGGGGGCTGGCATTGCCCAACCTCTGTGGGTACTATCGGGCTGCCAACGCAGCGATGGTGCATAAGTGGGTAATGGATGGGGCAGGGGCAGCATGGAAGAGGTTGGAGATGGCGTCCTGCGTGGACACGGGCCTGGAGGCGCTGGTAACGGCGCCGTTGCCGCTCCCTCCAATGAGGTATACCACGAGCCCGGAGGTGGAGGCTACCCTCAAAATTTGGGGGCAATGGAGATGGCATAGGGGGGAGGTGGGGGGCTCAATTGAGTCCCCGATATGGGGGAACCACCGTTTTTTTCCAGGGAGCATCGATGGCGGGTTTCTGGGCTGGCACAGGGTAGGTTTTAGGAGGTTGAGGGACCTGTTTGTGGATGGGAGGTTCGCAAGCCTGGGTGAGTTAGATGGGAAGTTTGGTCTCCCCCCCGGGGAACAGGTTTAGATACATGCAGGTTAGGGCGTTTGCCAGGCGGCAGGTGGAGGGGTTCCCTCTGCTGCCCCCACGTGGGGTACGGGACAGGGCGCGGGGGTGTGGGTTGGAGGGGGGAGGATTTTGGATGTGTACCACGTCATGCAGGAGGTGGATGAGGCCTCGGTGGAGGAGCTGAAGGGTAAATGGGAGGAGGAGCTGGGTGAGGAGATTGAGGAGGGGACGAAGGCGATGCCCTGGAAAGAGTGAATTCCTCCTCTTCCTGTGCGAGGCTTAGCCTCATACAGTTCAAGGTGCTGCACAGGGCCCACATGACTGGGACGAGGATGAGTAGGTTTTTCGGGGGCGAAGACAGGTGTGCTAGGTGCTCGGGGAGCCCAGTGAACCATGCTCATATGTTCTGGGCATGCCCAGCGCTGGGGGAGTTTTGGAAGGGGGTAGCAAGGACGGTGTCGAGGGTGGTAGAATCCAGGGTCAAGCCAGGCTGGGGACTCGCAATTTTTGGGGTTGCAGTGGAGCCGGGAGTACAGGAGGTGAAAGAGGCCTTTGCGTCCCTAGTAGCCCGGCGGAGGGTCTTGCTTCAATGGAAGGATGCGAGGCCCCCAAGCGTGGAGGCCTGGATCAATGATATGGCAGGGTTCATCAAATTGGAGAAGGTGAAATTTGCCCTGAGGGGATCAGTACAAGGTGGTGGCAGCCTTTCCTGGACTTCCTGGCAGAATGGTAGGAAAATAGGCCGGCAGCAGCAGCAAACAGGAGGGGGAGGGAGGGGGGTTTGTCTCGGGGGAAGGGAGTAATGTGTATATGTGTTTATTGAATATGCCGGGTGTTTATCTATTTCTTCTTTTTGTAGTTACTGGGGGGGGGGAGGTTTGGTTATGGGGGTTTGTGTGTTTTTCTTTTTGTTGTTGTTAATACTGTTTTCTATTGTTGTTATTTTCTGTTTTTGATGTTTTTGAAAATCTCAATAAAAATTATTTTAAAAAAAAAGAAATTGTAATGTTTGTAATTGATGTGTGAAATTACCTCAGGGATTGTTTTGATAATCATTGTGAAATTTGGACTCAAGTAGTACTTAAGCAAGGATGGGATTAGTTTCATAAACATATTCTCAGAAGG
Organism: Scyliorhinus canicula; assembly: GCF_902713615.1. NCBI lineage: Eukaryota > Metazoa > Chordata > Chondrichthyes > Carcharhiniformes > Scyliorhinidae > Scyliorhinus > Scyliorhinus canicula. The sequence goes on along the minus strand of NC_052154.1, from coordinate 189,666,098 downwards.
TATTGGACAGCATGGAGAACGGTATAATATTTCACCACACCTCCCATAGAACGTCCATCATGGATTAAGTAGAGGTGCTATTGAGATGTGTGAAACATATTAGATATTGAACATCCATGCAAAGATCAAGGCAATAGATCAAATTAATTGATTAGTTGAAAGGGATACGCTTTAGTATGAATGCAAGCAAGAAGGGTTCAATTATGAAAATGAAAATCGCTTATTGTCACGAGTAGGCTTCAATGAAGTTACTGTGAAAAGCCCCTAGTCGCCACATTCCGGCGCCTGTCCGGGGAGGCTGGTACGGGAATCGAACCGTGCTGCTGGCCTGCTTGGTCTGCTTTAAAAGCCAGCGATTTAGCCTGGTGAGCTAAACCAGCCCCTAACGTAGGAAAGCAAGAAATAATCTCATTTAGGGAATTTGTAAATGGGATAAGTGCGACTCAGAATAACGTTAATTAAGGGGCAGCACGGTAGCACATTGGTTAGCACTGTTGCTTCACAGCACCAGGGTCCCAGGTTTAATTCCCGGCTTGGGTCACTGTCTGTGCGGAGTCTGCATGTTCTCCTTGAGTCCTTGTGGGTTTCCTCTGGGTGCTCCGGTTTCCTCCCACAAGTCCCGAAAGACGTGCTGTTAGGTCATTTGGACATTCTGAATTCTCCCTCCGTGTACCCGAACAGGCGCCGGAATGTGGCAACCGGGCGATTTTCACAGTAACTTTATTGCAGTGTAAGCAATAAAGATTATTGTTACTAATGAATCAATAACTATAACATGATCATCTCAAATGTTTCATGGGCAGTTGTTTGTGACTTAAATGTATCACATTCGTAGAATATGGTAAATCAGAGACAAGAGGATCTAATAAATCTCTTCTCTTTTCATGGGATGTGGGCATTATTGGCAAGGCCAATATGTATTGCCCTGTCCAAATTGCCATTTAACTGAATGACTTATTGGTTCATTTCAAAGGGCAGTTAAGATTCAGAAACATTGCTGTCGGTCTGGTGGTGTCACGCAGGCCAGACATGGTAAGGGTGGCAGAATTCCTTCCCATGTGGCGAAAATCACACTGACCACAGGATTCAGATTAAAATAAAGAAGCTTTTTAGAATCAGGAATTAAAACTGATGCACAACATGTTAAACCCAAGTAGAATAAAATCGTATAGCAGAAGTACATTTTTAGAACCCATTAGAAACAGTGAAAAAGACAGGTACCTCATCCTTCGACTAATTAAGTTGCCTCTGACAAACAAAGAACCTAAGTTGGGTTGACAGAACATAAATCCCTTTGAGTTACTCGATTACAGCTGTAGCGAAAGCCGAACGAAAGCGGATATATCAGAGAAAACGGAATAGAACCAAATAAAAGACCTTCCGTCCAACCCTGTAACTTCTTGACACATAAGATAGAGCCGCTCTCAATGGTAACTTTCTGTCCAATTATATAGTTAAAAACTCTTCACACCTAAGAGATAACTGAATGAAATCACTCATAGAATGAACTGCTGACCGAACACATGTTAAAACGTTTGACATTCAAACCAATATTAAAAGAAACATTAATCAACTTTGAAGACAGTTGGTCAACAAGAGGAAATGAAACTATGTACATAGTTGTTTTAATTATGACGTAACCGCTCATCAGAGAAGATAGGTGATCCCCGGACTTTCAGAGAAATAGAAAGAAAAATGTATAAAAAGAGACCGATTCGACAGCTATCGCTCACTCCCTCCAGCAAGAGAGTGCAGTCAAAGTTCTGTTCAACTGCCCCCTCAAGGGCAATTAGGGCTTCATCAAACAAATTACTTGAGACTTACCTTCGTGAGTATGAGCCTATTACTCTTTTGAGAAATATATCAATTACAGATACTTCGGATTTCCATGTTTTTTGTTTATAAATTTAGAGCACCCAATTATTTTTTTTTCCAATTAAGGGGCAATTTAGTGTGGTCAATCAACCTAACCTACACATCTTTGGGTTGTGGGGGTGAAACCCACGCAGACACGGGGAGAATGTGCAAACTCCATATGGACAGTGACCCAGGGCCAGGATTCTAACCCGGGTCCTCAGCGCCGTAGTCTGCAGTGCTAACCACTAGGCCACATGCCACCTTGGATTTCCATGTTTAAATATATCTTTCTCTTAGAGAAGATAATCTGTTACCAGATATAGAAAGCAGATTTATATTTTGAAGACTCTGTACCTTTGTTTTATACTCTGAAATGTTTGTAATAAAACCCCACTAAAAATACAATGGTGTATGTTTGCATTGAGTAAGTTTAAAATCCTAGAGCTCTTTTAGGATATCTTAAATGTATCACGCTGAAAAAGTAAATGATTGGTTTTGAACAACCTACGCAAAGAAACGCCCACTAGAGGGTAAGTGAAATCTTTTTCACATTTATAAGCCCTGGAATAGCCATGTCCCTTGAGTGAGAGCTGTTCTGTTCCTCACAGGAAAATCACTTTCCCTCCTTTGGTGGCTCAGCCAGAAATAGACTGGTAAGATTGGCCCTTCGAATCAGGGAAATCCTAAAACGTCCACACCCCAAATAGTATTAAAACTGATCCAGTTGGGTTTTTTTTGTGATGATCGATGATAATTATCATGGTCGTCATTACCGAGGTTGACACAGTGATTAGCACTGCTGCTTCGCAGTGCCAGGGAGCTGGGTTCAATTTTGGCCTTGGTGACTGTCTGTGTGGAGTTTGCACGTTCTCCCCGTGTCTGCGGGGGATTCCTCCGGGTGCTCCGGCTTCCTCCCACAATTACAAAGATGTGCAGGTTAGGTGGATTAGTCATTCCAAAATCGCCCCTTAGTGCCCAAAGATGTGTAGGTTAGGTGGGGTAATAGTGTTACAAGGCTAAGGTAGGGGAGTGGTCCTGGATGGGTGCCTTTTCAGGGGGTCAGTGCAGACTAGATGGGCTGAATGGCCTTCCTTGCACTGTGGAGATTCAATGGATCATTTCCAATTCCAAGTTTTATTAATTCAATTGTAGTTCCACCAACTGCCATGGTGGAATTTCGCCCCAGGTCGTCAGGGCATCAGACTGGGCCTCTGGATTACTAATCCAGTGCCATTGTCTTCTCTCTGAGAAATTCACCAACTGGATGAAACATTATGAAATGAGTGCCAGGAGAAAATAACTTTTATGTGGTCGATGAATCACCAGAGTCTATTTTATATGAGAGGCATAGTGTTATGGTCACTGAACAAGTAAACCAGAGATCCAGATTAATGGTTCTGGGGACCCAGGTTCAAATCCCGCCACTGCCGATGGTGAAATTTGAATTCAATTAAAAAAAATCAGGAACTAAAAGTCCAATGATGACCATGAACCCATTGTCGATTGTCCCAGCTGGTTCACTAATGTCGGGAAGATCTACCTGATCTGGCCGACATGTGACTCCAGACCCACAGCAATGTGGTTGATGCTTAATTGCCCTCTCAAGGGCAATGAGGAATGGGCAAAAAATGCTGGCCCAGCCAGCGACACCCATGCCCCAAGAACAAATCCAAAAGAACTAATGTGATATTTAGGGTTCTTATTAAAAAAAACTCTGGTTTGAGTACAAACTGGTGAACAATTGCATAAGAATTAGTGTATAGGAGAAGTAGAAAGCAATGGAGTACCTTAATCCCCCACTATATTGAACAAAAGTGGATAAAATGGACACAAGTGAGTTAAGATTTATGAAGTGGACAAGGAGGTAACTAGATATGTGAAACTAATCATGGTAGGATATCACAATTGGATGGGTATTTCATGTAATTATTGAATTTCATAGAATTTACAGTGCAGAAGAAGACCATTCAGCCAATCGAGTCTGCACCGGCCCTTGGAAAGAGCACCCTACTTAAGTCCCAAGCCTCCACCCTATCCCCCTTTATCCCCGTAACCCAGTAACCCCACCTAACCTTTTTGGACACTAAGGACAATTTATCATGGCCAATCCACCTAACCTGCAGATCTTTGGATTGTGGGAGGAAACCGGAGCACTAGGAGGAAACCCACGCGGACACGGGGAGAACGTGCAGACTCCGCACAGACAGTGACCCATGCCGGGAATCGAATCTGGGTTCCTGGAGCTGTGGAGCAACTGTGCTAACCACTATGCTAACGCGCAGCTTTTTCTCTCCTGAGGTGATGGTTTGTGCCACGGTGGTCATGTGGGAATAGTTGTCCAGACATGTCGCCATTGTGTAAGAGGCAGATAATGTCCTGATGCGGGGGGGCTAATATTGCATATAAAGGAAAAGATATGTATTGTTCGATCAGCTCAGAAACCATGATGGAAGAGATGGCTAACAACATCGATTGGGTGTGCTGTAGGCTCTCGGACATCTACAACTGGAAGCCATCGGATTTCTCCACTCTTGATTGTAAAACATGAAATTATCAAAGTACAGATGAAAGGTGACCTCCATGCCGCACTTGGACACTCGTTGCCTCCTCTGTCTTCTAACTTGCTGTGTGTATGACATGGAGAGGCATGGCTTCCAAACAACATTTGATAAGAAGCAACACAACAATGATGAGGTTGAAAGAGGAATGAAGAGCTTTAGAGGCATGTTCATGATGGCAAGACTTCAATAATTCAGGAGAAACACAGTGGGGAGGCTGTTGTCTCAAATACTCCTCATTATCCAATGGGTAGAGATTGTAGCAATACTGATGCATGTCTGGTGGCTGTGAAAATTAGTGAGGAATTTGAAACTCTGAGATGAACAGTTAAAAATAATGGGAATCAGAAATGAGGAATCAAAAAGGAATTTTGCAACCTCAAGGAAAGAATTGTAAGACACCCTAATTATCTAAACGTATGCACGTAGGCGAGAGTTCGTTTTATTATTATATGATTGAAAAGCTCTTTGCTTCTTTATAATGAATGTAATCGTAAAAGTTGTACGCCCGCAGTTTGCTTTAGGGTTTGGTATGTAAGGGAACAGCTTAGTTGACGCTGTTTGAATTGTCTGTCGGTACACAAGATGTAAGACTTATCTTCAGGGACATGTTAGTTGGCCATGTTAATTAAGGCAGCAGCTTGGAGATAAGAGATGGCACAATGCTCAGCAAAAAAAACAGCATCTGATCTTTGTGTGGGAAGTGCATTGTTTCTGGAAAATTGATCCCAATTCCATAACCAACCAGCAATGAGATTGTTTGGTTAGAAGAACGCAAAAAAGATCTTCAGATTTTCACCCATTTGTAGAGAAGATTAGAGCTGGAAAAGAGTAATATCTCCAAGTCCATGATTGGGGAAATAAAACACGCTCGAGCGTTGTTTTCTTTCTCTGTATGTCCGCTATTTAAAGATAATTGGCTGCAGTTAATCCAACTCGTCACAGTGCTGACACCTAACCATGCAAGAGGCCCCGTTTCAGTCTCCCAGCCATGGCAAAACCTCTCCTGATCGGGACGAAGTTCCGAAGGGACTGTCTTCAAATTCAACAGCAACCTGTTGAGAACAAAACAATTGACACCAATATCCCTGAACCCACTGCAATTTGGTGGTGGCTCAGGGATTAGTTGGGCTTTCTCACACTTCCCAGAGGCCACTCAAGAAATCCTATTGGATTTTCCTCGGCGGGGAGGGGTGGGGGGCATCCCTTGTTATCAGGCACTCATGGCCTGATCAAGTGACCTAAGAGCAGAAAAGAGGGACAACTTAAATGTATACCACTGTCCTAGCCTCGAACGTCCCCACCCACCCCCAGTTCACCCAACCTCCACTCCGCAACTCCCATTAAACCCTCACTCTGGCAGCCTGGTGGTGCTGCCATGACCCTGAGCTCCTAGTGGATGGATTGCTGACAGCTGCCACCACTCCTTCTGGTGCTGACGGGCAATGGAGAGCTGTTGGGATCTGATTGGCTGATAACTCTTAGAGGGCGGGTCCTGAAATCTGGGGAAGGTCCGATGGTGGCCGGAAAGACTCAAAGTACTGTTGGGCCAGCGCCATGGGCAAGTCCCCCCTCGGCTCGATGATAAAAGGGGGGTGGATTAGCTCCCCCCATCTCTCATGATTTCCCCACCTTCCTTCCGCCTCCCCCCGCCCCCCCCCCCCCCCCCCCCCCCCACCCGCCCCGGGTTGAATTGTCTTTTGGTACCTCATCTATCTTGGTGTCTTTTTATTATTCTTATCAGGTTACTCCTCGTTGCTGGCCTCAAACAGGTTTTGGAACAGGCTGACAAACCGCCCCCAAGTATCCAGGAAGCCATCCTCTGACCCTTGGATGGCGTACTTAATCTTCTCCACGTGGAGAAATTCTGAGAGGTCAGCGAGCCAGTCTGCAGCCTTGGGTGGTGCTGCCGATCGCCAGCCAAGCAGGATTCTCCGGCATGCGATGAGGAAGCGAAAGCGAGGGTGTTAGCCCCTTTCCCCATGTGTAACTCTGGCTGCTCCGACAGCCTGAAGATTGCCACTATTGGGCATGGCTTCACCCCCACAACCTTGGACATTGCCTCGGAGAAGGCTGTCCAGAACCCAGCAAGCTTGGGGCAAACAGAAAACATGTGGGTGTGGTTGGCCGGGCCACTCTGGCACCATTCACATTTGTCCTCCATCTCCGGGAAGAACCTGCTCATTTGGGTTCTGGTCAGGTGCGGTCTGTGCACCACTTTGAGCTCCATTAGGTTTAGCCTTGCGCAGGAGGAGATGGAGTTCACCCTGCTCAGTGCTTTGCTCCAGAGTCCCCATCCTACCTCTGTCCCCAGTTCATCCTCTCATTTTTGTCTGGCCTCGTCCAGTGGAGTCCGTGCTTTGTCCAGTAACTGTCCGTATATTTTCCCACATAGCCCCCCCCCCTTCTCGCTGCTTGTGCCTATCAGGTCCTCTAGTAGTATGGTTTCTGGGGCCCCAGGGTAACCTACTGTCTCTTTGCGGAGGAAGTGTTTTATTTGGAACAAGAACAAACAAAAAGAACAAAGAAAATTACAGCACAGGAACAGGCCCTTCGGCCCTCCCAGCCTGCGCCGATCCAGATTCTTTACCTAAACCTGTCGCCTATTTTCCAAGGATCTACTTCCCTCTGTTCCCCGCCCGTTCATATATCTGTCTAGATGCATCTTAAATGATGCTATCATGCCCACCTCTACCACCTCCGCTGGCAAATCATTCCAGGCACCCACCACCCTCTGCGTAAAAAACTTTCCACGCACATCTCCCTTAAACTTCCCCCTCTCACCTTGAAATCGTGATCCCTTGTAATTCACATCCCCAATCTTGGAAAAAGCCTGTTGCTATCCACCCTGTCCATACCTCTCATAATTTTGTAGACCTCAATCAGGTCCCCCCTCAACCTCCGTCTTTCCAACGAAAACAATCCTAATCTACTCAACCTTCCTTCATAACTAGCACCCTCCATACCAGGCAACATCCTGGTGAAGCTCCTCTGCACCCTCTCTGAAGCATCCACATCCTTCTGGTAATGTGGCGACCAGAACTGCACGCAGTATTCCAAATGTGGCCTAACCAAAGTCCTATACAACTGCAACATGACCTGCCGGCTCTTGTACTCAATATACCTTCCGATGAAGGCAAGCTGTATGCCTTCTTGACCACTCTATCGACCTGCATTGCCACCTTCAGGGTACAATGGACCTGAACTCCCAGATCTCTCTGTACATCAATTTTCTCCAGGACTCTTCCATTGACCGTATAGTCCGCTCTTGAATTAGATCTTCCAAAATGCATCACCTCGCATTTGCCTGGATTGAACTCCATCTGCCATTTCTCTGCCCAACTCTCCAATCTATCTATATTTTGCTGTATTCTCTGACAGTCCCCCTCACTATCTGCAACTCCATCAACTTTTTCACTTTTTCCATCAACTTGCCATGGGAAACTTTATCAAATGCCTTACTAAAGTCCATATATATGACATCTACAGTCCTTCCCTCATCAATTAGCTTTGTCACTTCCTCAAAGAATTCTATTAGGTTTGTAAGACATGATCTTCCCTGCACAAAACCATGCTGCCTATCACTGATAAGTCTATTTTCTTCCAAAAGTGAATAGATCCTATCCCTCAGTATCTTCTCCAATAGTTTGCCTACCACTGACGTCATTCTCCAGTCCTCCGGGACCTCACCCGTGCTCAAGGATTCTGCAAAGATATCTGTTAAGGCCCCAGCTATTTCGACCCTCGCTTCCCTCAGTAACCTGGGATAGATCCCATCCGGACCGGGGACTTGTCCACCTTAATGCCTTTTAGAATACCCAAAACTTCCCCCTTCCTTATGCCGACTTGACCTAGAGTATTTGAACATCCATCCCGAACCTCAACATCCGTCATGTCCCTCTCCTTGGTGAATACCGGTGCAACATACTCATTAAGAATCTCACCCAATCCTACAACACTACTACTGAGCAGCAACGGCAGAAAGAGTGAGGGGATGGGGACAAGCGGCCACGCTGTAGGAGGTGTCTCATTTCCTGTCCTTTTGCTAGCTTCCACTTCCTCGTCAGTTCGTCTCGTGTCGCCAGTCTGTGTGCTACGTAGAAGTCCCCGACTGTCAGTGAGCCCCCGTCCCGCCTCCATCTTTTGAAGGAGGTATCCAGCATGGCTGGGGGGAATCTGTGATTGCCGCAGATGGGAGCCATGGGGGACATTTTGGTTATCTCGAAGTGTTGTCTCAGCTGGGTCTACATTCTCAGCGTAGCCGCTACCACTGGGCTCGTTGTGTACCTTGTTGAGGAGGATGGGAGTGCTGCTATGGCCAGGGTCCGGAGGGTCATTTCTTTACAGGATGCCTCCTCCATTTGTACCCAATCTGTGTCGGGCTCTTGTACCCATCCCCTCACTCTTTCTGCCGTTGCTGCCCAGTGTTAGTATAGTAGGTTTGGTAAGGCCAAGCCCCCTTTGATTTTCCTTCTTTGCAGTGTCTGTTTTGGAATTCTCGGGTTCTTACCCCCCCCTCCTCACACAAACACCATGATTAGACTGTCTACGTTTTGGAAAAAGGCCTTGGAGATGAAGATCGGAATGGATCTAAACAGGAAGAGGAACCTTGGCAGTACGTTCATCTTGATCGTCTGCACTCTCCCCGCCAGGGAGAGTGGGAGTGAGCCCCACCGTTGAAGGGCTTTTCTTACTTCCTCCACCAGGCTGGCCATATTGTGCGTTTCTGCCTTGGCCTCACACAATTAGACACAGAATGTTGCAAATGGTAATCTGGGGCTAGCTTCTCCGGCCCCTCACCGGGTCGGAGAATCGCCGGCGGGCGGTGTGAATCCATCCCCTGCTGGCCACCGGATTCTCCGGCACCGGAGATTCGGTGGGGGCGGGAATCGCGCCACGCCTGTGGGCGGACCCCCCCCCCCCCCGGCGATTCTCAGGCCCGCGATGGGCCGAAGTCCCGCTGCTGTAATGCTGGTCCCGCCGGCGTGAATCAAACTACCTCCCTTACCGGCGGGTCTGGCGGCGCGGGCAGGCTCCGGGGGGTCCTAGGTGGAGCACGGGCTATCTGGCCCCAGGGGGTGCTCCCACGGTGGCCTTGCCCACGATCGGGGCTCACCAATCGGCGGGCGGGTCTGTGCCGTGGGGGAACTCTTTTCCTTCCGTGTCAGCCATAGCCTCCGCGATGGCTGACGCGGAAGTCACCCCTCTGTTGCGCATGTGCGGGGATGACGTCAGCAGCCACTGACGCTCCCGCGCATGCGCGGACTTCCACCGGCCGGCGGAGTCACTTCGGCCCCGGCTGGCATGGCGTCACAGGCCTTTCCCGCCAGCCAGCGCCGCGCCAACCACTCTGGCGCGGGCCTAGCCCCTCAAGGTGAGGGCTTGGCCCCTAAAGGTGCGGATTCTCTGCACCTTTTGGGGCGGCCTGATGCCGGAGTGGTTCACGTCACTCCATCCCATTGGGACCCTCCGCCCCGCCGGGTAGGGGAGAATCCAGCCCCTGGTGTCAGAAATCATGTTTGCGTCAAAGCGTTGCTGGACGAGGATCTTGGACACAGAGTTGTCACTTTCTGGACGAACAGGTGACAAATTGTGTATCGATTCTGCCAATATGACTACTTGCTCTGTCAAATAGAATTGGACATAATTGTTGTTTGGCGATGAAGGCCACACAGTGACTGAACAAAGATCCGCAATAAATGTGAAATGCTTGTGCAATTGTTCTTCCTTCATTAGCGTGATTTGCACATTTAGTATCACTGCACAACAGGATTAATCCAGATTCAGTTTTAAATGTATGGCTTCGACTAACGGAAACAAGAATCACAGCAAATGTTGTTTTAAATATCTAATTTCATAATTCATATGATCTAGAAGCATAACATTTAATTTAGGAAGCAAAATTTTAAAACATAAGATCAAAGGAAAACCTAAGTTTTAAACACCCCAAAGGATTGTTCACATTTATTCAAAGTGGTTAAAGTTACAGGTATTTTAAAAACGTATCTCAGGTGGTCATCTCCTAACTTCCTATTGGAGTCCGTGACGCTAGATGGTGATTAAAGAGGAGTCTCAAGTTATGTCACTGAAAGGGAGGTGGCTTATATTTTCATTTGAAGACAATCACATCTATTGCAAGGTCATAATCAAAAGATTCTGGGTGGATTCTTACCAGAATTTGGCAAAGTGTCAGGCTTTGAGTGAAAACTGGCGTGTAACGCTCCGCACACCAGTAGTCTCTCCAAATATTGAGCCTCTTTGAAAAATAATGAGTGGCCGTGGTTGACACTGTCACTCTGGTAGCGCGAGGCCTGATAAAGCCAGAAACTGGTTCCACAGAGAGCGGAACGCCATCTTCAAAGAGTGTCCACTGCAAATAACGGTGGCTTGCCCCCACCACAGAGGTATTGGAGGCTCTCCAGCACCCCCCCCCAAAAAAAAATAATTACTGGCATTCCACCCCCCCCCCCCAAAATTCATCCCCCTCCGCCCTCAGTGTCCACTCTCACCACCCCACCGCATATAAATGAAGCCCACCCGCTCCCCCATGAGGCTCCCACTAGGGTCTGCCCCTTGGCACTGCCCTCAGCACAGGTTGGCACTGTCAGGTTCTCACTGTCACAGTGCCAACCTGGCAGTACCAACCTGTGACGAGGACAGTGTTAGAGCACTGCCCGGTCATGTCCCTCCCCCCCATCCCCCCCACACCCCACCCCCACCCCGCCAGGGGCTATCCATACCCCTGAATAGGAATATTTAGTGAGGGATCATGTGGCAGGGGGGGCTGGTTAATAATCTTGAAAATCACACGAATCATTAAAATGAGATTCTGGCCCCTTGTAGGTATGAACCTCGTGACATCGCTGGTGGGAAAATCCGGTGAAAATCAGGAAGCGCGATCTCTCTCTGGAGAAAATCGCGTTTCCCGATTCTCACCGGATTTTCCTTCCGCGTTCCCAATCCTGCGCACCTCTAGCGTGGGCTCAAAATCGATTTTCGTGAAACCCGCCTGTGCGTTCAGTGGCAGCGGAGGCACCCTGCCATTGTCCGGATCTTCTCATCCCGCCCCCGTCAACAGGGATTTCCATTGAACGCACCCCTCATCGCCGGGAAACCCATGGCGGGGGTTCGCCATTGGTGGGACTGGAAGCTCTCACCAGCGTGAATGGCCACAAAGCTCCAGTCGATAAGTTTCCTGAAAGCTATAAAAGTGTTTCCAACAGCAAGACTGTAAATAGTGGGCTGAAACTTGCTCCCCGTGTTTCTGAGATGAATTGCTGCTGGGGTCTGATATAACACCCCCCCCACCCACCCCCCCCCACCCCCCCCCCCCCCACCCCCAAAGCCGTGGCAGATTTTGCTTCAATCGGTTTGACTGAAGGAAGTAAAACCATGCTTCCAGAATGTGCAAATGCATTTAAATAAGAATAGTTATTTAAACAAATAAGTTCTCGCGCGGAACTTTATTTCTTTCGGTAGGATTGTACGGACAACATGTAATTGACCCATAAGGAATGAGGAATCCTGGGAAATGGCCTATTCAAATAGGCTTCATAGAAAGGTTTTGCTGCTGGAACTTTTATGATTTAAAAAAAAAAAGATTTTCTGTGCTATTTTGTTCCAGATATTGATTGGTTATTTTGGAAATCAACTTTTTTGAGCAGTTTTGTTTTTTATCCTTGTCAGTATTTTGCTTCACGCGGAACACAATACAAATTAGTAAGGAATGGTGTTCCATTAAGGATTCTCAACATGACACATATTTGAGATGAGGTAGAAGGTCCATGAAAATACCTGATTTTTCTCCTCCACACCCGCCACTATCCTGTTATTTGCATTTATAGGTCACTTCACAAGTGCAATGCAGTGTAATCACCACCTCTGCTTCGCAATGCAGGTTGCCACGGAGTTGCCCCATCCGCAGCAGATTGAACTGAAGACAGCGTTGTATTCTGGTGATGGCATACCCAGGTCCACCACCCTCACCTTTCCCAAACCTTGGAAGCAGCAGTTATTTAACATTGTTGTCATTGGATGGAGAAGTGACCACGTTATAGACTTGAGAGCCTGACGGAAACCTATCCATTTGTTTGTTGAACATGCTGATGATGAGGGTGACTTTGAATGCATTGTCCTTGAAGACTAGTTTCCAGCAAAATAAGTTGCAATAGTCTTTTGAGTTTTTTTTAATGGAAGTGCTTGAGCATATGAAACAATAGAATATAGGGACAGGAGTCAGCCATTCATCCCCTCAAGTCTTTCCGCCACTCCATTAGATCATGGCGGGATTGCACTTTACACAATTAAGTTTTGCTGACACCCAGGTGCTGGGTGAGAAAGGTGACTGGAAGTGAGTGAAGCTGTGTGCGATAGAAGATTATCAGTCTACTGTGTTTTATCCCTCAGAGAGAGGCAGAGAGAGGCAGAGATGGCTCTCATCTGGTTCTAGTGCTTGGATCTTCTGGTGTCACCAAAAGACGATGGGCAGCAGGGTAGCATGGTGGTTAGCATAAATGCTTCACAGCTCCAGGGTCCCAGGTTCGATTCCCGGCTGGGTCACTGTCTGTGTGGAGTCTGCACGTCCTCCCCCTGTGTGCGTGGGTTTCCTCCGGGTGCTCCGGTTTCCTCCCACAGTCCAAAGATGTGCGGGTTAGGTGGATTGGCCATGCTAAATTGCCCGTAGTGTCCTAATAAAAGTAAGGTTAAGGGGGGGGTTGTTGGGTTACGGGTATAGGGTGGATACGTGGGTTTGAGTAGGGTGATCATGGCTCGGCACAACATTGAGGGCCGAAGGGCCTGTGCTGTGCTGTACTGTTCTATGTTCTATGACTTTTGACGAGCCCATCAATTGACGCGTGGCGGGTCCTGCCATGGCGCGGCCAGGCAATTCTAGCTATTGTGTGGGCAGGAGGTTTTACTTCAATGTTTTTAAAACATCTGCTTTCTCACTCGTTTCTTTCAGTTTGCCCCTCAGACACATCAACGGGTTTGACTTACAGCACACCGCAGTCAGCAGTCAACAGGCATGTCCACCCAGACAGCAAAAGCCTTGACCTGTGACATAAATAAATCACTTCCATTACTGTGGGGCCCATCTTGGATCGGGTTGGGGGGTGGGAGAGGGGGGGGTGATTGTTGGGGGGTTGTCGGGGGGGGGGGGGGGTGGGGAGAGAGAGAGAGAGAATTTTGCCTCTGCCACTTTCTTCAGCGAGTATACATCACAGTGTTTTGGGTCCGCCTGCCACCAGCCACTGGCAGATGATTGCTCCGTCAAACGACACATTGACAATTCTGGGGGTCAGTCCAGCTGTTCATATTCCTCAGACTGCAGTTCCCTCGGCCCATCTCGCTCAAAAGTGACGTTACCCTTTAACTGAATGCAACCATTTATAAGTTGCAGCAAAGCTGTGTTTCCCTCCCTCCCAATGATTATCTGGTTTGCAACCTAACCAGTGTACCTAATGAGAGCGCAAGGAGGACGTTATGGCATGTTGGCAGGAATTTAGCATTGATGGGCATTACACTAGCCTGCTGCAAGCTTGCCAATAGGAGGAGAATCCAAATTGCATTGTCCAACTTGAGCAAGGTTGTGAGGATGGCTTCATAAGACCATAAGACAGAGAAGCAGAATTAGGCCACTCGGCCCATCGAGTCTGTTCCGCCATTCAACCATGGCTGATATTTTTCTTATCCCCATTCTCCTGCCTTCTCCCCATAACCACTGATCCCCTTATTAATCAAGAACCTACCTATCTCTGTCTTAAAGACATCGCATTAAGTGACGTCTCCAAGAAGGTAAATGAGTGAATTTAGCTTTGCGCCATGCCCCAAGGTGAGCAACCACGAGGATAGCCTTGACCTTTGCCTTCCTTTGGATCCCAACAAGCACCTCTCCTGCTTTCAGTCAACTATTGGACAATGCCATATGATCAGTGAGCACTCCCTCCAAGGCTGTGTTTGTGTAATCATTTTGAGTCACAGGACCATGAGTTGAAGCTCCACTCGAGAGACTGGAGCGTATCATCTGGGCTGACACTTCAGTACACATCTGAGCGAATGCAAAGACGCTGTTTTTTTCAGATGAGATCTTAGCCCAACGTCATCAAAGCGTTCCAGGTATTATATAACTTCTTGATTGAAAAATGTGAGCATATCATCAAGGCCGGCACTTCAATAGGGAGGACCGCACTGTCAAATGCGTGACGTCCTTTGTAGAACAATGGAAGTTAACAGCGGAGGAGAAAGCTCTTCAACCCTTTGCCAGAACAATATTTATCCCACCATTCCCATAAATCATTCCATTAAAAAATCCATCAGCATGTTTCTTTTGATCTTCTTTAAAAGCTTCAAATACGTAACTTTAGAAAATTTCTGAACTTTCTGAAAATCGATACAGAGATGTATCAATTGTCCCCTGAGAACGAATATAACTGATTGTAACCTTGGCACCATATCTAAGAAAAACATCAATGAGTCCAAGAGGAGGAAATTGATGAGGAAACAGAGGTAGCAGGATATTGCTGAGGCGGGAACATTAACCATTTTGCTAATTCAATTTCCCTGAAATATCATAAGAGTAACATTTTTAACAAACAGTGCAATGGCATTTCTTGAATTTTAAATTGGTTAGCCTGGACAAAAGAAAATCATTTTGTCCAAACCAATCCCATCATACTCAAGCATCATTTTTTATTCAAAACTCTGGCCGGGATTGTCCCCTACCCGGCGGGGCGGGGGGTCCCGGTGTGTCGGAGTGGCGTGAACCACTCCGGCGTTGGGCCGCCACAAAGGTATGGAATTCTCCGCACCTTTAGGCGCAGGAGTGGTATCCACTCCGCTGGCTGGCGCCCCGCCAGCCGGGGCCGAAAGGACTTCGCCAGCCGGCGTAAGTCCGCGCATGCGCCGGAGCGTCAGCGGCTGCTGATGTCATCCCAGCGCATGCGCAGGGGAGGGGGTTTCTTCCACCCCCCGCCATGGTGAAATCCATGGTGGGGGCAGAAGAAAAAGAGTGCCCCCCCATGGCACAGGCCCGCCCGCCGATCAGTGGGCCCCGATCGCGGGCCGGGCCACCGTGGGGGCAACCCCCGGGGTCAGATCGCCCCCCCCCCCCCCAAGGACCCCGGAGCCCGCCCACGCCGCCAATCCCGCCGGTCAGGTAGGTGGTTTAATCCACGGCGGCGGGATAGGCCTGTCAGCGGCGGGACTTCGGCCCATTGCGGGCCGGAGAATCGCCGCGGGGGGCCCACCGACCGGCGCGGGGGGGGGGGGGGGGGGGTGGGTGGCCGCCGACCAGAGCGCCACGAATCCCGCCCCCGCCGAATCTCAGGGGGGCGGAGAATTCGGGACACGGCGGGGACAGGATTGACGCCGGCCCCGGGCGATTTCCGCCCCCTTATTCAGTCTTCTCTCCATGACCTCTCTTGCTATGACCAAATGAATTTGCCCTGATGACGAGTGTCACAATCTCTGTACAAACCTGTAATCGATTGTTTTATTTTTTTAAACGAAACCCAGAAAGGATGAAGTTACAGAATTCTACGGTTTAAAACAGAAACCGGGGCACCCGGAGGAAACCCACACAGAAACGGGGAGAACGTGCAAACTCCACACAGACTGTCACCCCGAGGTCAGAATCGAACCCGGGGCTCTGGCACTGTGAGGCAGCAGTGTCAACCACTGTGCCCTTGTGCTGCCCCTGACTTGAATTTTGCTTTGGCTCTGATCTTCTCAGAAAGATTGAACTGTCGATGGTCGTTTCACTAAAGATTTGTGGCTGAGTTTCCAAAGTACCAGCTGGAAAGCTGTACATTACAAATGCCGTTGCTGAATCTGACTCCTGCTCTTTCTCTGTCGATGGCAGGATAGATTTTTTAAAAAGCAGATTTGAGTTGTGCGTTTAATGTCTTAGCAAATTAAAATCAGGCAGAATGATCAAGGAATGTTACTGAATGTCAAAGCAATCAATCTTTCGGGCCTCATGTTATGGAAAGGTCATACTCAAGGAAGATCCCTCCCCACCTCAGCACTATTTAGACCCTGTCCTCATAAGTTTTTTATGAGGTACATTTTAGACAACGAATGCAGTTCCAAATGCCCTCTTGACATTGCACCATGAGCAAGGATTGTCATTAAATGAAGCTTGAAATCCAGGCTGATACTTCAGTACTGAGGGAATCATAGAATTTACAATGCAGAAGGAGGCCATTCAGCCCATTGAGTCTGCACCTGTCCTTGGAAAGAGCACCGCACTTAGGCCCCTGCTTCCACCCTATCCCCGTAACCCAGTAACCCCACCTAACATTTTTGGACTCTAAGGGGCAATTTAGCATGGTCAATCCATCTAACCCGCACATCTATGGACTGTGGGAGGAAACCGGAGCACCTGAAGGAAACCCACGCAGACACGGGGAGGAATGCTGCACTGTCGGTGATGCTCTCAATTGGGCATCACAGCATGGATGGCATGGTGGCAGAGTGGTTAGCATTGTTGCCTGGCAGCGCCAGGGACTCGGATTTAATTCCGGCCTTGGGTCACTGTGTGGAGTCTGCATGTTCTCCCCGTTTCTGTGTGGGTTTCCTCCGGGTGCTCCGGTTTCCTCCCACAGTCCAAAGATGTGCACGTTCGGTGAATTTGCCGTGCTAAATTGCCCCGTAGTGTCCAAAGGTTCGATGGGGTTACGGGAATAGAGTGAGGGAGTGGGCCTAGATATGGTGCTCTTTCAAAGGGTCGGTGCAGACCCGATGGGCTGAATGGCCTTCTTCTGCACTGTAGAGATTCTATGGTGATTTGGATGTGAAGGTAAATGGAAGATAAGGTTACCATCTCAAGTGGAGATTTTAAAAATATCCAACAGCTACCATTTGAAGAAGGGCAGAAAGGCTCTTATCGGTGGCCTGGCCAATAATTATCCCTCGACCAAATCGCCTAGCAACAGCTCATTATCAGATGGCTGTTTCTGCAATCTTGCTTCTCCGAAAGTTAGCTGTTACAATACAGCTGCAAGTACACCTCAGAAGTGCTCTCAAAACATTCGGGGTGCCCTGAGGTTGCGAAAGGCACGATAAAAAAGAAAGCCTCCTATCCTACAAGAGAAAGGAGGAAACAATCTTGATCTTTAAAGGCCACAACCAAATTTGGACGACTGGATTCTTTTTTTTGCTCCTTTTGATTTTGTTTTCATTTTGAATCTTTTGCTCCTCTTAGAGTTTGCCCGCCATTGCCAAGTTGGCCTTTGCTCCCTTTCCTTCGCCTTGTTTTTCGAAGTGGTTGTTTTTCCATTAACCTCACAGCCCACTGGAATTCACCTGATAACTCAATAAATAATCAATTGGGTAGACATTGTTTTGAGCTCAATATCAATGATGGAAACGGACAGGCTGTTATTGCTCACGGGTTGTTTATAGCACTTCAAAAAATATGGAGCATTCTAACGCTTGACAGATCTCTTAAATTAGTGATGAATTCATCATCTCAAAGCACTCAGTGTTCAATGGCTGTAGTCATGAAGGAAGATTGAGAGTTTCCCTTGATCGGAGATCATGGCAAAATTAGACAAGAGTCTCTCCTCTTGAAACTGCGGTCTGAAGTTAGACCCCTCCCTTGGGAGGATAAATAGCCTGGGAGAGCATGTCGCACATCGCTTGAATGACATTTACTCGTCTATGTTTTATGTTCGAAGAAGCAGTGGTTTGCCATGTCGGCTGATACACTGGCTTCAGTGGGGCTGAACAAAGCACTTTAAACCCTCTAGCCTCCCCATGTGGCCACAAGGTGCATCTGCAGACAAAATTAACTCTTGCTATTTAACCAAAGGATGATCCAAAATGTTCTTGCAGCAGCAAATCGCTATCGGGATGTCTTCTGACTGTCGATTTCCCCCTCCCGCCATGACGTCTTTTTTTGGTCATGTTCCAAGGTCTCAACCGGAAAGAAAGATTTACGTGATCTCGGGCTGCGAAAAAGTGCCCTAAAAGAAAGACTTTTGAAGTGCAGTTGGGCAGCGCAGTAGCATAGTGGTTAGCACTGTTGCTTCACAGCGCCAGGGACCCGGGTTCGATTCCCGGCTTGGGTCACTGTCTGCGGAGTCTGCACGTTCTCCCCGTGTGTCTGGTTTCCTCCAACAAGTCCCAAAAGACATGCAGGTTAGGTGAATTGGATATTCTGAATTCTCCCTCTGTGTACCCGAATGGGCGCAGAGTGTGGTGACTAGGGGCTTTTCACAGTAACTTCATTGCAGTGTTAATGTAAGCCTACATTGTGGCAATAAAGATTATTGTTATTATTATTATCCATTTGGACAATCATAACAGTTGCCCCGCATGAAGCATCGCAACTAGGTCTCTGTCTTTCCTCTTCCTGTCCCGGTGCTGGGCAGGCCAGCTGTAGTCACCCAGAGCTGCCTGCATACCATTGGCTGGGGACAAATGGCAATCCCACAATCCTTTGAGAGTATGAACTTCCCCAATGAGGGGGGGGGGGGGGGGGGGGGAGAAATCATTAGCAGATTCCCTGCATAAATAAAGCTGGCCAGTTTGGAACCAGCTGCAAATGAAATGAAAATCGCTTATTGTCACAAGTAGGCTTGGATGAAGTTACTGTGAAAGCCCCTAGTTGCCACATTCCGGAGGAGAGGAGCAGCAAAGCTGTTGTGTATATATGTTATTGTAAATAAATGTTATTTCTTTCTGTCCTTCAACTCGTGCTGGATTCTTTGTGGCCCTCACAAAACTGGCGACGAGGGTTAAAGTGAATAGCTGTCTACGCTGCTGAAGCCACCTCCCTGGATTTTTGTTGGATACAGGTTGGAAGTTGTTTTCTATTACACCATGCCTCTGTATGGACGTTTGGATGTTTTTGACGCTGCGCTGGAAAGCTGGAACCAGTACACACAACGGATGCGTTACTATTTCTGGGCAAACAACATCACCGGAAACGAGCGCCAGGTGGTCATATTGCTCACCGCCTGCGGCCCACATACGTTTGGGGTGATTAGGAGCCTTACGTACCCAGCTGCGCCGGACACCAACACGTTTGATGAACTTGTGAACTTAGTGGGGCAACATTTTAGCCCAACCCCGTCCACGATAGTCCAGCATTACCAAACCGCTGAGGGGACCCCTGGAGAATCCCTTGCTGAGTTTCTTTCCAGGCTACGCAGGATTGCGGAGTACTGTGACTGGTGAGCCCTTGTCAGAAATTTTACGCGACCGTTTGGTTTGTGGTATTAACAATGTGGCCACCCAAAGAAAGTTGTTAGCTGAGCCAACATTGACTTTCAACAGGCCATTCAAATAGTATTGTCCCGAGAGAGTGCAGAACGGGGAGTGCAGCAGCTACAGGGAATGGAGGTGCATGCCTTGGGGCGCAACCCCTTCTGTCCAAAAGCATCCCCCCGAACTCCTGCGGTACCTTGGGCGAGGCGACATCGGATCAACGCCAGTGGCCGTTGGACATTCCTCCCCGAAGGGAGCCTTCTCCAGAACCAATGGATGAGGAGCCATGTCCGTGTCAGACTTGTAGGCGCCGACCCCGTCGCGGATGCCGGTCCTGGGGGCGCCAGAGGCGCCGTCGTTCCGACCGAAACTGGGGCCAGCCCAGGGGCCGTACCTTCCATGTGGATGAACCTGTGGCAACTGCTCCCGAGGACGTGGAGACGGAGGATGACGGCCTGCAGCTGCATTATGTGGCAGCTCCCCGTGTGGCCCCCATTAAAGTGACAGTACGGGTCAATGGTCAACCGCTTGAGATGGAGTTGGACAATGGCGCAGCGGTCTCCGTGATCGCCCAGAAGACATTCGACCGCATCAAGCAGGGTATACAGACCCTTACATTAACCGACACACAGGCCAGGTTGGCCACCTACACGGGGGAACCATTGGACATTGCAGGAACTACAATGACCCCTGTTGTTTATGGATGCCAGGAGGGGCGTTTCCCACTTATCGTGGTGCGCAGGCAGGGACCCAGCCTGTTGGGTCGGGACTGGTTGTGCCATTTGTGGCTGCTGTGGCAGCACATCCTCCAAACAGTTTCTGGAGGGTTGACTGAGGTGCTGGGACGATACCCACGTGTATTCCAGCCCGGTTTGGGGAAAATAAAAGGTGCCGTAGCCCATATCCAAGTCGAACCAGGAGCCACGCCACGCTATTTCCGGGCGCACCCGGTGCCTTGCGCCTTGCTCCAGAAGGTAGAAGAGGAGTTCACTCATTTGGAGACTTTGGGTATTATCAGGCCCGTCCGTTTCGCAGGGGTTGCTCCAACTGTACCTGTAACAAAGCCGGATGCCACAGTTCGCTTGTGCGGTGACTATAAACTTACAGTGAATACGGCTTCCCGACTCGACTGATACCCAATGCCTCGCATAGAGGATCTCTACGCGAAGCTTGCAGGCGAACTCTCGTTCACAAAATTAGATATGAGTCACGCCTATCTACAGTTGGAGCTGGACCCTGCCTCCCGGCCATATGTAACGATTAATACACACCGGGGCCTGTATGAATATACACGGTTGCCCTTTGGGGTATCCTCTGCCTGCGCTATTTTTCAACGCATCAAGGAGGCCATTTTGAGAGGTTTACCACGTGTCGCTGTCTACTTGGACGACGTTTTGATTGCAGGGACGGGCTTTGTTGCTGCATACGAGTATTCTCTGGAGCAGAAATCAGGAACCCAGATAGGGAATGCTGACGCACTGAGACGATTGCCTTTATCGACCGGGTCCATGTCGAACCCCACGACCGGTGAGGTGGTTGCAACCCTAAATTTTATGGACACCTTGCCTGTCACGGCATCACAGATCCGTGAGTGGACCCAGACGGAGCCAGTCCTGTCAAAGGTTCGGCACATAGTCCTGTATGGTGGGCAGCATAGACAGCTCCCAGGCAAGTTGCGGGCATTTTCCTCCAAGCTGTCAGAATTTAGCGTGGAAGACGGTATCATCTTGTGGGGGATGCGTGTGATTGTCCTGGAGAAAGGACAGGAGCTGATACTGAGAGACTTGCACAATGGGCATCCGGGTGTGACCAAAATGAAAATGTTGGCCCGGAATAGCCAATGTTGTTCCTTTGTTTAAGAAGGGTAGCGAGGATAATCCAGGGAACTACAGGCCGGTGAGCCTTGTGTCGGTGGTAGAGAAATTACTAGAGAGTATTCTTCGAGACAGGATCTACTCCCAGTTGGAAGCAAATGGATGTATTAGTGAGAGGCAGCATGGTTTTGTGAAGGGGAGGTCGTGTCTCACTTTTTGAAGAGGTCATAAAGATGATTAATGCAGGTAGGGCAGTGGATGTTGTCTAGATGGACTTCAGTAAGGCCTTTGCAAAGGTCCCTCATGGTACACTGGTACAAAAGGTGAAGTCACACGGGATCAGGGGTGAGCTGGCAAGGTGGATACAGAACTGGCTCGGTCATAGAAGGCAGAGAGTAGCAATGGAAGCAAAAGAATTGGAGGGTTGTGACTCGTGGTGTTCTGTCGGGATCAGTGCTGGGATCTTTGCTGTTTGTAGTATGTATAAATGATTTGGAGGCAAATGTAACTGGTCTGATTAGTAAGTTTGCAGACAACGCAAAGGTTGGTGGAATTACGGATAGCAATGAGGACTGTCAGAGGATACAGCAGGATTTAGATCGTTCGGAGACTTGGGCCTAGAGATGGCAGATGGAGTTTTATCTGGACAAATGTGAGGTAATGCATTTTGGAAGGTCTAATGCAGGTAGCGAATATACAGTGAATGGTAGAACCCTCAAGAGTATTGAAAGTCAGAGAGATCAAGGTGTATTGGTCCACAGGTCACTGAAAGAGGCAACACAGGTGGAGAAGGTAGTCAAGAAGGCATACGGCATGCTTGCCTTCATTGGCCAGGGCATTGAGTATAAGAATTGGCAAGTCATGTTGCAGCTGTACAGAACCTTAGTTAGGCCACACTTGGAGTATAGTGTTCAATTCTGGTCGCCAAACTACCAGAAGGATGTGGAGGCTTTAAAGAGGATGCAGATAAGATTTACCAGGATGTTGCCTGGTATGGAGGGCATTAGCTATGAGGAGAGGCCGAATAAACTCGGTTTGTTCTCACTGGAACAACGGAGGTTGAGGGGCGACCTGATAGAGGTCTACAAAATGATGAGGGGCATAGACAGAGTGGATAGTCAGAGGCTTTTCCCCAGGGTAGAGGGGTCAATTACCTGGGGCATAGGTTTAAGGTGTGAGGGGAAAAGTTTAAAGGAGATGTACGAGGCACGTCTTTTTACACAGAGGGTACTGGGTGCCTGGAACTCGCTGCCAGAGGAGGTGGTGGAATCAGGGATGATAGTGACGTTTAAGGGGTATCTTGACAAATACATGAATAGGATGGGAATAGAGGGATACGGACCCAGGAAGTGTAGAAGATTTTAGTTTAGACAGGCAGCATGGTCGGCACAGGCTTGGAGGGCTGAAGGGCCTGTTCCTGTGCTGTACTTTTCTTTGTTCTTTGTTCCTTGTTTGGAGTTATGTCTGGTGGCCAGGCCTTGACACCGACATTGAGAAGGTGGCCCAAAACTGCTCCATTTTCCAGGAGCATCAGAAGCTTCCGCCGGCCGCTCCCCTACATCACTGGGAATGGCCAGGGCTGCCTAGGGCGGCTTGCATTCGGATTTCGCCGGCCCTTTTCAAGGATCCATGTTCCTTCTATTAATCGATGCCCAGTCTAAATGGTTAGAGGTGCATAAGATGATAGGCAGAACGTCCTATGCAACAATCGAGAAGATGCGTTTGTCTTTCAGTACGCATGGCCTCCCCGAGGTGCTGGTCACGGACAACGGCACTCCGTTCACAAGTGAGGAGTTTGCGAGGTTCATGAAGATGAACGGCATACGCCATATCCGCACCGCCCCATACCACCCGGCTTCAAATGGGTTGGCAGAGCGCGCAGTGCAGACATTCAAACGAGGCCTAAAGAAGCAGTCTTCCGGGTCAATGGACACGAGACTGGCTCGTTTTTTATTTTCATAGAGGACCACTCCACATGCGGTGACTGGAGTATCTTCCGCGGAACTTCTAATGGGCCGGAGACTTCGCACCCGCCTTAGCATGGTTTCCCCGGACATTGGCGCAAATGTACGCCGCACACAAGAACGGCAGGGACATGGTTTTTCTCGGCATCGGCTGATTCGGCAGTTTACGACCCGTGACCCAGTGTTCGTTTGGAATTTTGCTGGTGGTGCCCAGTAGGTCCCTGGCGTAATCTTTCGCCAAACGGCCCTATCTCTTACCAGGTGCAAGCCCAGGGTCGTCTCCAGCGCAAACATGTAGACCATATTCGGTCCAGAAGACTATCACTTCCAAAGATTCCCCGCCCCAGGAGCTCATTCCTACAGCCATAGAGACCAGACACAGTGGAAAGTGGTCCTCACAATCTTCCTCTGGTGCCGCACTCAAAGCCTGTGCAGGTCGCTGCAGAACCGCGTGGAGATAGAGATGCCGAGATGACGGAGGCAGCGGACTCCAACTCCAAGATGAAGACACAGGACGCCTCAGAGGGCGAATCCTCGGGCCCACGGGCCGTGGATGGACAACCGTTGCGTCGTTCATCACGGAAGCGCCGTTCTCCATCTCGTTACACGCCGCCCGATCCAGCGCCTCCTACAAATGGTGTCTGGCCTGCGGCAAAACGAGTCCGACGCCCTCCTTCGCCAGGGTCTTTGGTGGATTCCTTGGACTTTGGGGGGGGGGAGGGATGTTATAACCGGCCTGCTTACCATTGGCTGGGGACTAATGGCCATCCCACAATCCTTTGGGAGTATGAGTTTCCCCAATGAGGGGGGGCGGAGAAATCATTAGCAGAGTCCCTGCATAAATAAAGCTGGCCAGTTTGGAACCAGCGAGAGATGAGAGGAGCAGCAAGGGAGTTGATGCTGCTGTTGTGTGTGTGTATATATATGTTATTGGAATTTATTTCTGTCCTTCAACTCGTGCTGGATTCTTCGTGACCCTCACAAAACTGAGATTAATAACTACCACAATCTGGGGTTTCAAAAACACACCCATTCCATCCTGGCCGTTTCTCACTGGCTAAACTCACAGAGTGGACACGACGAAAAGAGCAGAGAGCTGTGGATGCTGCTAAACTCACAGAGGGGACACGACGAAAAGAGCAGAGAGCTGTGGATGCTGGAAATATGAAATAAAATCAGAAAGAGTCGGAAATACTCAGCAGGTCTGGCAGCATCTGTGCAGCGAGAAACAGATATTACACTCCCCACCTGCTGGGGGAGGGGAGGGACATGTACAATCCTATGGGCCTTCCTACACCACCTGTCCCTGACTTGTCTGAAGTTTATAGGGACTGGGGAGGAATTGGGAAGGCAAGGAAAGTGGGAACCTCCTTTTCCTTTTCACTGGGCCCATCGAAGGCATCCCTCCCCCGAAGGCCACCCATCTCCCCCTTTAGTGCCCCGTGCTGGTTTCTAGAACCCTTCTCCCCAGACCTCCTCCTGGACTAACCTGGGAACCCTGGCATTGGGACTGCCTATAGTCCCGGCAGTGGCCATCGCTCCTGGCTGATGCTGCTGGGACTACAGGAATACTGGCCATCTGATTGGCCAACATCTCTCTCAGGCAAGACTTCCTGGTGAGAAATGGATGGAATTTCTTTGCCTTAAAGCAATAACACTGCTCCCAGTTGGGATCATCGGCCAGATCCTCCACTCCCTCCTCTCAAAGGTTCTAGCTGGGTAGATGTGGGTGGGGGAGGACGTCGTAGGGACATCGACACCCCTTAAAATACAGCCCAACCTATCAGATCGTTGGAGACGTTGAGCAGGCTCAAAGTGAGCAAAAGGTGGGAGAGGAGGAAAAGGACAAAAAGGAATGCCTATGACCGTGTGGAAGGCAGGTGCGATCAGCAACACAAGCGGGAATGATAACAGAGCAAAGTTTGAGGACTTTTTGAGGAAATATTCTCAAGGAAAAATATTCAGCCACTCTCCTTTATTTGGGAGGATAGCTACTGCAAATGAGACTTGCATCTTGATGGTGCCAAACATGAGTGACACTTGATACATTTTTGGCACGGATTGTCGGTGTTGCAAATAAACAAAAATATAGATGGTCAAATGTTCTTCTCCGAAGATGGATGGAGGTTTAATGTGTTCGCCTCATGAGCATGCGTGTTTTTTTCCCCTTCCATAACACGGATCCCATGCTCTCTTCAAAGGATGCTCATGGAAAGGTGAGGGGAAAGCTGGTAATATCTGGGCATGATGCGGATTCCCGCCGGAATAATTTTATTTATTCGTGTGCAGAAATTGAGGCTCGATCGAGCTGAGGAAGACAATTCTCATTGCAGACCGGTTAAAATGAAAATCTCCCTGGTGGAACAATGCAGGTGACCGTGATATCTCGCACGCTCTTATCCTTTTCCAGCAGCACATGATGGGGATTAAATGGAATTATTAACCTGACAAATAGTGATAACAATGAAAATGAAAACCACTTATTGTCACGAGTAGGCTTCAATGAAGTTACTGTGAAAAGCCCCTAGTCGCCACATTCCGGCGCCTGTTCGGGGAGGCTGGTACGGGAATTGAACCGTGCTGCTGGCCTGCCTTGGTCTGCTTTCAAAGCCAGCGATTTAGCCCAGTGTGCTAAACCAGCCCCTGCTGCAGAGTGAAAATGTGTTCACCCTCTGCACTCACTCACTGTAGTTGAAAGCTGCCAGTTAATTGTAATTCTCTATGATCTGGAAGACTTCTGATTCACGTGCATTTTTAATTCCTGCCTATGCGGTGCCCAGTCCATTGCGCCACTTTAGGATTTCTTGTTTCCTTTGAACACAATCTTTCAAGGCAATCTGCTCAAGCAATGGGCACGGGTGACGTCTTACTCAGCGCAACCAGGAGTCTTCCGCTGAGTTCCAACTTCACTTAGAAGCTAATACAAGTTATTCACTTAAGTGAAGTTCTCTGACAGCTTATCGTTACAGGTCAAGTCAATTGTGTCCTCTAAAGGATTTCTTTATGAGTGAGGGAGCATCAAATAATGTGTATTATTAGGGTTTCTGAGTATTGCTGTTCATGGTAAGTTATGCATATTTTACTGTCATGAGGTCTGGCCATGGATGATTGCATCTTTCCATCGCCGCAGACAAAAAGCCAGTTTACTTGCACTGCTCATCCCTATCCTCAATCCCGTGGGTGAAGTTCAGATTTTGGGGATGCGGAAACAGACCTCCTGATCATGGGAGACTCGGTTGGCCTGTTCCCTGTTTAGCTACAGGACCACGTCACATGCCACGACGGGGGTCGCACCAGCCGCATTGTTGATGGGTCGTCGCCTCCTCACCTGGCTGAGCTTGGTCATCCCAGACCTTGCTGGGGAGGTCCACCAGGGGTAGGATAGGCTTGAGACAGAAACAGGCCGCTTGACGTCATTGCACTGTTTAACCCCAGGCGATTCGGTGAACGTCAGGTATTTTAGAGAGGGGTCCCGGGCGTCACATTATCCTAGTCCAGCAAAAACCAGTCTGTCTTGTGTCCCCTATAATCGTGTTCATCCGGAAAAAATATTGTATCCTTTCGATGCACTGTTTCCAGTCATCTGCACCTGACTCGAATGGTTCCAGCTTCCCAATGTGGGACTTCTCTGCCGGCAGGTTGGAGGCTACCGGAGGTCTAAACGAGATGGTTCAGTTTCATAGCACTCGGTGATGGCTGCAGCTCCAAATTTACCCTCGTCGCCAGTATAGTATCCACGCCAAGACAGTAAGCATGAAACAGCAAGTAGGATGCAAACAATCCTCTTGTATTTACTATACCCAATTCTCCTCTCCCTCCCCCAGCTGCATCCAGGTCGAGTTTTTATTATGTGAGGACTCCCTCATTACCGGGAAGTTCATGGGGAAACGAATGTCGTGTTTCCAAATGGTAACAATTGTGACAGCATCAGTACGGGAACTGCCACACATTTGAGAATGGCGGAGCCCAGGAAAGTAAAGAAAATATACCGTGACCTCCCTCACATCGTCCAGTGAAGCGTTGTGGAGTCCGTCAGACCCACAACTAGGGACAAAAGTATCACAGCAATAATCATGACAATAAATCTCTTGAAATGCCGCAGGGAGTCTCTGCAGATTTACAAATATCCCCACCGGCTCTTAATATTTCACATTTACGGGCTCCAATGTCGCACTTTCAGCAGGAATCTTTAAGAGCCAATTTAATAGCCTGTGGTCATTAATGACATCAGTGTTGTTTTAATTTAAACATTTCTGCACACGAGCATTTATGCAGCTTTGAAAAAAAGCTTGTAACCAAAATCGTAATTTAAGAACTCAAGAAGTAGGAGCTGGAATAGACCATACAGCTTGCCGAGGGTGCCCACCTTTCAATACGATTGTGGCCGGTCTTGGGATTGATCTCCACTTTCCCCACCAGCTCCCCATATCCTTTGATTCGGTGAGAGGCCAAACATCTGTGGAACTCTTTGCCGCAGAAGGCTGTGGAAGCCAAGTTACTGAGTGTCTTTAAGACAGAGATAGATAGGATCTTGGTTAATAAGGGGATCAGGGGTTCTGGGGAGAAGGCAGGAGAATGGGGATGAGAAAATGTCAGCCATGATTGAATGGCGGAGCAGACTCGATGGGCCGAGTGGCCTAATTCTGCTCCTATGTCTTATGGTATCTTCCCGGAGAGATTAAAAGTCAAAATAATAGCCTATATTAATCTTTACAGATACTGTGCATCTCCATAATTTTCCCTTTTGATTCCAGATTTTCATAATTTGCAGTGTTTCTCTTTCCAATGGTATCTTAACGGCACCTTCACGGAAACATACCCCAAAGTGGTACTCAGAGAAACAGAATAATAAGAAGAATTTTTATTAGTGTCACAAGTAGGCTTACATTTAACACTGCAATGAAGTTACTGTGAAAATCCCCCAATCGCCACATTCCGGTGCCTGTTCGGGTACACAGAGGGAGAATTCAGAATGTTCAATTCACCTAACAACACGTCTTTCAGCACGGACTTGTGGGAGGAAACTGGAGCACCCAAAGGAAACCCACACAGACACGGGGAGAACTTGCAAATGAATCAAACCCGGGTCTCTGGCGCTGTGAAGCTACAGTGCTAGCCACTGTGCTACTGTGCTATTAAGAACCAATGCCAAGCCGTTCCGGGGTAGTTCAGAGAGGACTGAAAATTTGGTACATGAGAAGAGTTTAAAGCAAACTTTAACTGGCCGTGAAAGATGTTCAGAAGTGGAAGGATTCTCTAGGAGAGAGTTCCAGAGAACCGGAACAAGTAGCCTGAAGCTCCAGCACCAGTGATGGGGTGGATGGAGAGAAAGATTGTCTGATGTGAAAGGCTCCAAGGAAATATAAGGCTAGGACAGCTTGCAGAAAGTGAGAGTATAAGACTGGAAATAAGTGATGAAAAGAATTTTAAATTTAACTCACTGGGAGACAGGGAGTCACTGAAGGTCAGCATGGATGGGGATGAACTGGGAACTGTCAGCCCAAATAGATGGGAGCGTTGGAAGCAGATGAAAAGGTAAAAATTGTAAAATCCTCGAACCCACACCCAACCCGTTGTCACCTTTCAAATGTAATGAAGGCTCGTTAAACTGTGTGTGAACAATCGGCTCACCAAAGCTGTTTTAATCAATATAACATTTTAGTCAGGCAATTTTTGAAACATTTCTACAGGCATTTTAAGTTAACACATCCAGCAGGTGTTCAAATACCTGGGAAAATCAACAATGAAACGGAGGCAAGCTTGCACAGCACTTTCTGATGATGTTTAAAGGTCACGTTGCCCAAGCTGAATAAAGACGAAAGGTTTGCAGCTGAAGAGAGTTCTCCAGATGGTTCTTAGAGGCGCCAAGGCTTTCAAGTGGACAACATCAGGATGGGGAGGTGTTTTCAACAGAGCACCGGATGAGGAAGTTGGGTGGACTTCTACCGTGCCCCCACCGGCAAGTTCAATAGCGGGCAGGGGGGTTGGAGAATTCAACTGGGGGACCAAGTACCAGTATCACGCTGGCGTGAATTCCCAACAGGATCTTCCGCTGCTGCCCGCCATGCTGGATCGGGAAACACGCTGGAGGCTGGTGTGAAACAGATGCATTCCCCTAAAAGCGACGCAGATGAAGACCTGACCAGAATCTTTCATCCACACCCAATTCTCCGCAACGCCACGGGAAACCACACCGGTCCGAAACACGTTGGAATAATGTGGTGTGCAGATGTCGGAATTCACCTGAACAGTACCTGGGGTCACCTCCGGAATGGTAAGACCTGGAGTAACGTGTGCAGTTTTGGGTATTCATTTTGATCGAAGGGTTTATTTATAATGAGGTGCTACTGTAAAGGTTCACCACCAGGTCCCTGGGTCCGAGGGTTGTCCTATGATGAGAGCTGAGTGAATTGGCCTTGTATTCTCTGAGGTTTAGAAGAATGAGAGGTGATCTAATTGAAGCCCCTAGTCGCCACATTCCGGCGCCTGTCCGGGAGGCTGGTATGGGAATCGAACCGTGCTGCTGGCCTGCTTGGTCTGCTTTAAAAGCCAGCGATTTAACCCAGTGTGCTAAACCAGCCCTGTCATCCCAACAGTCACCCCTTAACAAAGTCACTCTGGTCCTCGGAGCCCACCTCCAAAACCCAGCCCTCGAGCGATCTCACCAAGACCTTAACTAGCATTTCACATCGGTGTTCAGCAAAAGAATAGGCCTAATAAGACCCGCACTCCACCGGATCCTTATCCTTGTTCGGAATCAGGAAGGTGGATGCCTGCACCAACTTGGCCGACAATTCTCCCCCCCCCCCCCACCCCCAACGGAGATTCATTCTGCATCCCCAATAAATGTGGTGCCGGCAATGCTGTAACAGCTCATAAAATTCCCCTGGAAAACCATCCAGCCCCAGTGCCTTCCCCGATTGTGTGAACCAACGCACTCCATTATCTCCTCCAGCGCCACCAGCACCTCCGACCCCTGTCCCCTCCCCATCTCCATTACCGAGAAGTCAGCCTGTCGAAAGACTGACCATCTCTGAGCCCTCTGCTGGGAGCACGGGCCTATACAGCCCATAATAAAATGCCTCAAATGCTCCATTAGTTTTGTCCAAAGCCATCATCTGTCCTCTCCCTCCCATAAGTTCAGCATAACCTTCTTGCTCTTATACTCTGTGCCCCATTAATAAAGCCCAGAATACTGTTTGCTTTATTAACTGCTCTCTTCACCTGTCCTACCCTCAATGATCAATGCACATATACACCCAGCTCCCTCGCATTCCTGCACCTCTTTAAGAATTGCACCCCTTATTGTCTCTCCATGTTCTTCCTACCAAAATGCATCACCTCACTCTTCTTTGCATTGAACTCCATCTGCCACCTCTCTGCCCACTCCACCAGGTTGTCTACGTCCCTTTAAAGTCCTCCACTGTCCTCTTCACAGTTCATAATACTTCCAAGTTTTATGTCATCTGCAAACTCTGAAATTGTCCCTTGCACACCAAGATATTTTAGGGAAGGAAATTTGCCATTCTTATCTCCTCTGACTGACATATGACTCCAGACGCACAGCAATGTGGTTGAAATGGTCCAGCAAACTGCTCACCTCAAGGCAAATTAGGGATGGGCAACAAATACTGACCTTGGCAGCAACACCACATCCCATGAAACAATTAAATACAGAAACAGGAGGTTTTTATCACTGCGAGGGATTTTGCTCCATCAATGAACAACAGATGTGTAACCAGAAGCAAAGATTCGTGCAGCCGTGCACTGGATTCCTTCAAAGCCGTCCTAATGACTTACGCTGTGCTAGTTCAACATATCAAACCTCTTCACATTGGGAAGCAAAATGAATGCCTGCTTTTGAAGATACCGGGCTGAAGTCTCCGCTTCGTGACGTTGGGAGCACGAATCGCGATCGGGTGGAGAATCGCTGGCAGCGATACCGATGTTTGACGGATCCATGCAAAACCGCCATCTGCATGGATTTTAATTCCATTAATAGCTTGGCACTTCATGATCCTCCCTTCCACGATGCTCCGACCCTCTTTGGCGGAGGTCTCGCGGGAGCAATTACTTACAAGCGGGTCCTGGGCGCCATGGCTGCGGAGGGGAGAGTGAGAACATTCTCAAAAAGCCTCAAATCTTGTCGGGCTTGCTGGGTGGGTGGTGGGGGGGGGGGGGGGGGGGCGGGGGGGCGCTGCCCGGGCCGAGGGCAGAAGCGGGAAATGACTTGGTGCCAAGTTTGTGAACTTGGGGTGTCCCCCTCAGAATCGGAGTATCCTGGCTCAGACCACCATTGCTGCAGTCTGTCTTTTAAACGTACTTCTTTGGTGCTTCTTACAGGCTCCTAGCTGCTCACTCTGCTGAGTGCTGCCTGTGTCCGTTAAATGCTCAGAGAGCATCTGGGAGCCCATCCCGGCCGTTCCTCACACCCCAGCTGTATCATCCATAGGATGGGAGTGGCCAAGCTCAATCAGGGGCCCGCCAGGTGTTGTCACTTGTCAGAAACTCTGCCCCATTGCAGAGGATATCAGCAGAGCTCATCTCAACCAGAGGACACCTGCACAGTGGCCTTTGGAGGCCTCCCTGGTTCTCTGTCCCTCTCAGGGCAGAGGCCTCACCAGTGCCCCCCCCCTCCCCCACCCCTTCAGGCTCTCCAGCTGTCTCCTTGTGGTGAGGCTGGCAGCGCTGACTGCCTGTCACTGCCTCCCGGGTGCTGTTCGGGATGGCAGGTTTGAGTCTGTACCCACCCTATGGAAGAGGGTGTCCCCCCCCCTCTCCTCATCGGCATGGAGCTGGGGGTCCATCTCGGACTCCCAACTAGGGGGCAGGTGTGTGAGCCATCTTTCAAACGAATTCCGACCATCTTGTAAACTTCGAAAGATACCCTCTCCAAACCTTCCTTCTGACAGCTGTGGGGAACCCAGAAAGAAGACACAGAGGACACATGAGGACAAGAGCCACATAGTTATCGCGTGCGTCACCGAGCAAGCTAGCATCATGTTGAGGGTGTGCTTGAGGTGCCAGTAAGGGTGTCCAGCAAAACAGTATTGATCTGTATCCAGCACAATAATGTGGGCCAAAGAGGATTGTTGGAGGCAGAGGATGACCAAGGCCCACAATTGTGTCGTGATGATTAGAACACTGGAAGAGAGGGCGAGGAGGAAGGCATAATGAGAAACATAAAGGCACATTGCAGACCTATCCCATTCATTGCCGTCTGTGATGCGAGGGAGAGCCTAATATCTCAAAAGTTCAGATACTGGGTCACAAGGGAAAATATAAAAAATTAAATCCTCCTGTCTACCGTGGTCCGCCACTGTCCCACCTTCATCCCTGTCTTTACACAGAACAGTCCCTAAACCTTGCATACACCCACCCACTGCACATCCCATCGTGAAGCAATGGAAATAGTGAGATGATGCAATAATGGACAAGGTGTGGAAGATGTGCTAAATTATTCAATTTTGGGTATCGTTAGATACAAAAATGACATTAATACTTTGTCAAACACTGATGTCTATAAACTTGATGAATTACAATAGCTGTCGCTGACACATCCTATCATTTTTATGCGGCGTAGCCACGTATCTTCAACATATTAGAATTTCATAGAAGTAATCATACCCGCTCGTGAGAGGAAGAAATTTGTTGCATTAACGGAGAAGAGCAGGTTGGAAGCGACTGAGAGGCCAACAGCTGGAGGATTGCGAAGGCAGTGCAGGATGTGGTTTAATGGCAGAAGGGGGCCATTCGGCCCATTGAGTCTGCACCGGCCCTTACAAAGAGCACCCTACTCAAGCCCACTTATCTACCCTAACCCAGTAACCCCATTAACCTTTTTAGACACTAAGGGCAATTTAGAATGGCCAATCCACCTAAACTGCCCATCTTTCGGGATTTGTGGGAGGAAACCGGAGCACCTGGAGGAAACCCACGCAGACACGGGGAGAACGTGCAGACTCCGCACAGACAGTGACCCAAGCCGGGAATCGAACCCGGGTCCCTGGAGCAGTGAAGGAATAGTGCTAACCACTGTGCTACCATGCAAGCCTCTCAAATCAAGGATGGGTGATAAATTCTGGTCTTTCCAGTGGCACCCTTATCCAATGAAAGAATGACGTGTTTTAAAAAGTCAACTAAAAATCGAAGGAGGTGCTGTTGAAGATTAAGTGAGTGTTAAGAATGATGTGATGCTTGGTAACACAAAATGAGAGGAGGGATTGTCATATATCGCAGGATGTGGCTAAATCAGAAACTATACTCAGCTGTCCTCACCAGGCTGGGTTATTAAACCACATCCTGCACTGCATTCGCAATCCTCCAGCTGTTGGCCTCCTCAGTCACTTCCAACCTGCTCTTCTCCGTTAATGCAGCAAGTTTCTTCCTCTCACCAGCGGGTAACATTATTTCCCTCTGGCTTCTGACTGGCCAGCGATAATTCAGGGGAGAAATTGATTTTTGGGATGTTAAAGAACGGGTTAAAACTTTGAGCATTGACAAGGATGAGATAGTGCTGACTGTGGACAATGCCGCAAAGATGGACATAAGAAACCTTGGTGAAGGCCATGAAACGCAGCTCTCGGTCAAGCAAGGCCACTGATGTGACATGTGGTCTAGTTAAACCTGGTCAAATGAGCAGAGAAGAAATTGGTCCGAGAGTTGATAGAATGCACCTTTTGGAAGGGGCTAAGAATGATAGTTTTACCTTCCTGACATTCATTTGGAGAAAAGTGTGGTCCATCCATGACTACATAGAGATGGTAATTATTTTGTTTTTGGGATGTAGACTTTTCTGGAAAGCCTGGTATTTATTGCCCGCCACAATTTGCCCTTGAACAGGTGGTCGTGTGGGCCTTCTTCCTGAACGCTTCTCAGCTCGTGGTTTGATGGTAATGTCAGAGAGGTAAGGCTGGACATCTTTGGTATACTTATGGAACCCAGCCCCTTATCTACTGACAACATCTGCGAAACGTAGCATATTGAAGAGGAAAAGGAAGAAATCTTGGGGAACTTCAGAGGTGACCGAGCCGGGACAGTGGAAGGAGCCAGTCACTGATGCTTGCTGGTTGCATGAGGAGTGGAACCAAACAGGGCAGTCTCTCAGAGCTGGGTCATAGAGGTGGTAATAGTGTAAATGCTGTGGAAATGTCAATCAGGACAAGGCGGTAACATGCCAGCTTATGGTGAGAAAAGGTATTGTTGGTGACAATGGTTTTGGTGCACTGATCAGGGAACAAGTTGGACTGGCAATTCAGGAATTAGGCACAGGGCAACAATGGCACATGGTACTGTTAGATGACCAGACAATGGACGAGATTTTGGAGGAAATCAGCAAAGGCCGTTGGTTGGCGAGAAAAGTGGAGTTGAAGCCAGTGACAGCAATGGTAGCTGCCTCAGCTGTATAGTCCAGGACTTTGAAAAATAACCGACACTGATTGGGTCCCCCAACGTATTGCTGGTGGGCAGCCTCTGGCTCATCCTCCCCGCCAGCAACTTTGATAGCCGAGGATTGGGGCGCCATTTTTAAAAGCTGTCCCAGTGCAAAGAGATGAACACAGTTCGCCCTGGAAACCCCCAACCCTTCCCCCAGCCCTCCCCCCATGCTGCCACGCACATTGCTCCCTGGCGCTGCCCCCAGCACTGTCCTGAACTTCGCTGGCACTGCCCAGGCACTACCTGGTTTGTGCCAGGGTCAGTTCTGGGTAGTGCCCAGGCAGGTGCCCGTGAGGTGTCCAGGTATATCCCTCTTCCCACTGAGCTCTGCACTCACCTGAGCTTCCCCTGGGACGTCTTTTTGCCAGGTGATCACCTTTGGAGGCCAGTGGTGATTTGCGCCGTTCTATTGTTACGTCAACGTAAATGGATTTTCTGATGGGGTTGGGGTGATCCAGGCATAGGGGCCTGATAATGATACGGCAATGTATTCAAAAGATGCTCCCAATCTAGACCAACAGAAAATGCACCACCATCACTGACGAGAGGTGGGGGGAGGTTGGGGGGGGGGGGGGGGGGGGCAACACTCATGTCAGCCTTTTACACCAACGTGAAACGCAACTTTGCAGATCTTGCAATATTTTCAGTTCCCGTAGCCGAACCCGCCCAACGTGTACATGAGCCAATATGTTCAGGGGTATTGAAGAGAAAAGAAGCATTAGATACAGAGTAATAGTCAAAGAGGATAGTCAGGGTGGACTTTGAGGAGAGAGATGGTGATTGTTTTAAAAGGGGAAAATGTCAATAACTGAACAAAGAGATCAAATTAGAAACATAGAGGCCAATGAGGGCATTGAGAAACCACCTGTGTATGTGAGTAGATGGTTTTGAAAGTCGGTTGGAAAGCTTGATTTGATGAGGGCGTGACAAGAGGTCGAGAGAGTGACAGGAGGGCTAAGTAATGGTGGTCAGAGCTAGAGGGTTATCATGGTCAGAGCTAGATTGACTGAAAGAAAGGAAGCTGAGGACTAAGGGGCTGCATATATGATACTGGAGACCAAGACGTACATGACTTGATGTTCAAAGGATGAAGGAGTGAGGGGCTCCAACTTTCTGGAGTCAGAAGAGGAATTAGGCACAGAAAGAGAGACCTGGTCAGCATCGACATGATAAACCATGAGTTAGATCTTGCATACAATGGGCGAATAGGGCCCAGTATTACTGTTGCAACATGTCACTCGAAATGGAGGGAGGTAGTCGTATTAAACTAAATTGAAGAGATTTAGAAAATGGGAAAAAGTAGAACTGAATTAAGGTTAGCAACAGCATTCTGAAAATCTGTAGAACAATCTGTTCTGGAGCATTCAGCAGAGCTGCAGTCCTACCCTTTGCTCGGAGCTGTGTACCAATTGTGTTTCCATTTTCAAAGACAGGGACTTCAGATTTTATTGGCTGCTTTCACTTATTGATGGTCCTGTTGAATGGGTCTTTCAACACAATGAACACTGATGGGCTGGTGTGGAGTTGATGAAATTGCAATAAAACTATCTTGCTGATTGCTGAATAAGCTGTGATGACATTGTGCTTGTCCACCAGAGACTGAGATAACAGAGCGACCAGTGAAGGATGAGCTGGTTGATTAGTGTTTTGGGAATGCTGAAATGCAATGGGGAAAAAAACAACACAGCAAATCAATTGCAAGTGCGATTTTTATTATTTTCCTGTTTAAAGTATTATTTTAAAAATAGTAAGGAGCTGGGAACTTTTTGTGTCTATTCCACAGCCCTTTATTATTCTCACCAATGCTTAATTTGTAAAAGAAAATATAAATAAGAATGTTTCTGCGGGTTTTGGGACCCTGGCTTCAGAGGTCCTGAGTTCGTACTTTTTAAAAATCAATTCAGAGTACCCAATTCATTTTTCCAATTAAGGGGCAATTAGCATAGCCAATCCACCTATCCTGCATATCTTTGGGTTGTGGGGGCGAAACCCACGCAAACACGGGGAGAATGTGCAAACTCCCCACGGACAGTGACCCAGAGCCGGGATCGAACCTGGGACCTCGGCGCCGTAAGGCAGCAGGGCTAACCCACTGCGCCACCGTACTGTCCCTGAGTTTGTATTTGCCGGTAGTATATAGGCGACCTCTTCATTAGCTCGATCGGAGAGGACGGGCATCTCTGGTGCCTGGGCAGCCCCGCCAAGCGAGGGAGACACTGCTGAAGCAGATGGGGGGCTGAGAAAACATCTCAACGTGGAGCTGCCCTCAATGGGCTGCGCATCAAATAATAGGCAACCTGATGGCAAGGGGAACCTTGCCAGCAGTGGGCAACCCTCCACGGACTCACCCCTCCCCTCTTTGTGGCATGGAGCCTCCAATGGGCCCCACCCTGCCACTGGAAGTTTGCATCCATTGAGCTGGCGGCCTCCACGTACAATAAATAGATTTTTATGAGTCAAGGGTACTCAGGGATATGGAATGAAGGTGGGATAATGGAGTTGAGATGCAGCTTGTGGTGATATGCCTGTGTACAGTTTTGCATATAGTTAGCGATTAGACCTCCGACCATGGCATATTTCTCTTTGCTGGTTCAAACTCCGGATGATTGGACTCTGCTCCCCCTTGCTTCAGGACTCTTTCAACCATTTGTTATGGGAGTCAAAGATTACCCAAAAATAGGTGGTTGAGCTCATCAGCGATTTCAAAGCAGTTGCAGATGAGAATGGTTTACCAATCCTCGAAGGAAATCGGGAGGATGCCGCAGAGGGAGTGGTGATCTCTGCTGGCAATAGTCCCTTTGGCTCTTAGTTTTCTTGAGTGAAGCAAAGTGTTATGTTGGGATCCTCTTGACTTCTTCCAGCTGAAGAGGAATTGTGGCTTCCCTCCCCCTCAAGCACCTGTTTAAATACCTTGGGCGGGATTTTCCGTTCCTGCAGCTACGTGCCGGCTCGAACGGAGAATCCGTGGGAGGTTTACGTCAAAACAATCAGCGCACACCCCACACCCCTCACTGATTCCGGTACCGGTGAGGGGCTAGCACCGGCGCTGTGTGAAACGCTCGCAGATCACGTTGAGAACGGCCGGGCCGCACATGCGCACGGCTGACGACCCGCAGCGGTCGCGCCGTACAACACGTGCCGGCAATGCGCGACCCCAACCCACCAACCACGACCCCATTGCCCACCAGCTGACCAACCCCCACCAGTCTCGCAGAACCACTCCCCCCTCCTCCCCCCCCCCCCCCCCCCCCCCCCCCCCCCCGGCCAATGGCATGGATCCCGGCCAAGTGTGGCGGCACTGGACACAGTCCGCAGCCTCCATGGTGGGTTCACGATTTGTGTGGCCACGCGTGTCCCACGCCGTTGGTAACCCACCGGGGGGCGGAGCAATGCGGGTGGGCCGGCCGATGAGGTGCCAACAGCATTGCGACTGCGCGCAGTGCGCATCACGATGATGCATGTTTGGAGGAGGCGGAGAATCGCAATCCGGTGTCAAACTGCGTCGGCCCCGATTCCGCCGATCACGATTTCGCCGTCAGGCAACGGAAAATCCCGCCCCTTATTTCCGAAGGCTGGTGGATATCCCATATCAATGGGAGGGGAGATTGTGCTGTCATTGCATTAGTAATCTGTAGCCCAGGCTAATTCTCTGGGGGACATGAGTTCAACTTACCACCAATGTAGCCGGTGAAATTCGAATGCAATTAATAAATCTGGAAAATAAAGACTCAGGGAAGCAAATATACCATTGTTACCTGGTTTGGCCAAAATGTGACTCCAGATCCACAGCAATGTGATTGATTCATACCTGCCCTCTGATATGGCTGAACTCAGTTCAAGGCCAATTCGGGATGGGTAAGGAATACCCACATTCCATCAAACTCTATTTTTTTAAAAAAATCACTTATTGGGTTTCAGGTATCCATTCACCATCATTCTACCTCCAAAGCCACGTTGTGCCTTAAGGCTTGATCGGACACCCTGTTTAGTCTTCACTCAGTCGGTTGAGTTACATATGAGTCGTGAGACCCAATCTTATCATGTTCAGGAATGCCTTAGTCTGTGCAAGAGTCATGCTCTTGGAGGAGATAGCAGGCTTACGCTGCCCTGTGTTTGTCAGCCCAATAGGTTGCTGTGAGGGAAAGGCGAGAGAAAGAACGAGCTGTGAATTGTGGCTCAGTTAGTAACACGCTCAGCTCTGCATGGTAAAGCTCAGAGTTCAAGTCCCACCCAGAGCTTGAGCAGAAAAGTCAAGGCTGACACCCCAGTTCAGTACAGAGCTAGCATTTCAATGCTCGAGGTGTCACCTTTAGACAATACATCAACCCAAAGCACATTTGCTTGCACTGGTGGCTGGGAAAAGTCTCATGGCCCTTTTTTGAAGTAGAGCAGCACCATTATCCCTGGTGTCCCTGACCAATATTTCTCCCGTGACCAACATCATTATCTAGTCATTATCAAATTGTCGTTTGTGGGAGTTTGCTGGACATGTTGGTTGCTGAGTTTTTTACATTGCAACAGTGACTACACTTCAACAAGTACTTCATCAGCTGTAAAGCACGTTCAGGCATCTGGTGGTCATGAAAAGTGCTAAATAAATAAAGCCTTTCTTTTATAATATTCAATAGATTTTTTTTTTAATTCATATACGGGATGTGGGTGTGGCTGGCTGGGCGAGCAGCTATTGCCCATCTCTAGTTGCCCATCTGAAGGTGGTGGTGAGCTGCCTTCTTAAACTGGAGCAAGCCCTGAGATGTAGGTACACCCAGTGTGCTGTTAGGGAGGGAATTCCAGAATTTGCACCAACGACAGTGAAGGAACGGCGATACATTTCCAAGTCAGGATGGTGAGTGATTTGGAGGGGAACCTCCAGATGATGGTGTTCCCAGGGGTCTGCTGCCCTTGTACGTCTCGATGGTAGTGGTCATGGATTGTAGATGGTGGACCGACTTTGTGGAGTTATCCACCCATATTCTACTACCCTTCTTGCTTAGTTCAAAATCAGAACAATTAGACTCTGCCCTCAATCATGTCAGGACTGTTTAAATTTCTCCTTCCAAACCCCACAATTCATTATTCAACTTCTCATTCCTTAGCTTTGAGAGATCTTGGGCTGGATTCTCCGATTCTGGGGCAATGTCCCCACGCCGATGTGGGAACGGTGACCTTTTACGGCAGGAAGAATGGTGTATAATGGCCACCAATTCCCCGTTTTGCTGGGTACTAGCATGGCGGCAGAGTAGAGCACCCGGCGGCAGCTGCTGGTGCGGACCGGAGAATTGCCGCATGCGCACAGCGGCGGTCTACAGCGGCCGCACTATACAACATGGCGGTGGCTTCTCATGGACCTGGTCCGCGAAATAGACCCCCCTTTGGCCGGCTCATGCACCGCAGACCACCCCCCCCCAACCCCCACAGTGCCACCAGCCCCTAATAAAGTGCCCCCCGCCGCGGATCGGCCCACCCCTGGCTGTGGCACCGCTGGACTGAGTCCGCTGCCACCACGCCGAGTTCCCGACGGATCAGACCACACACGACTGACGCCGTCAGGAACGCGGCCGGTCAGGGGGCGGGGCATCAGGGGGCGGGCCTCAGGCAATGTCCCGCAATACTTGGCGCGCTGTATTCTCCGAGTACGCCGCTCCTGGGGGAGGCGGAGCATCGCAACAGTGGCGCCGCCCCCCCCCCCCCCGATTTGGACGGGAACTTTGATTCTCCGGCCGATCGCCGAACGCGATTTTGCCGTTGGCGACCGGAGAATCCAGCCCCTTGTTCAGAACTTGTCAAGCAGACACGATCTTCTTTGGCCTTCCCAGAATTCCTGGGTCTACGTGTATTTAATTTGAGTTTCAGTCTTGCAGAACTTGAGAATTAGTCTCTTGTTTTGCAAAAGGTCTGCAGCGATTTAGAATGGCCAGCCTTTCTTGCACAGTAAATCTGTCGCTTGTGGTATTTTAATGCTCATCTCTCATTCCGCTAATGTTAGAACCTCGAATATTCATCAATTTAATCTTTGGACAAGAGCTGAATTAATGAGGCCGAGTCTAATAACGTAATGAATTATCGAGCATGAAAAAGCCTTTAATCCCGTAAAGCTAATTACACTCAGGTTCCACGCGCCCACATTCTGTCACAGGTTTCCCTCTCACACCTCAGTTGACAAGCTACCTGAAGGAATATGAATTCCTGCCGCCCATTCTCTTGAAATACAAAGATCGAGAACTGGAAAAGACGATACCGTTCTTATTCTTTGGACATTTCAAAGCATTTTACAGCGAATGAAACAGAGTAATCTGGCCAGGGGTGCCCTGTGAGGGGGGGGCAAGGCAACCCTCCTGTAGTGTCTTTGGCCTGGAGAGCAGGTCGGGGGTCTGGACGCCATTTTGAAATGGCGACCCGCTCTCTCGCTATACTGCGGAGAACCCCACTGTACAAAACGAGCGATGTGCGGCTGCACGTTTCCCATTCAGGCCCCTTACATAGTGTTTCTCAGCACTGCGAGCAACGGGACTTTGTTCCCTTTGGGGAGAATCACTTCTGACAAACTGTTTTCCCACTCTAAAGGGGAGTCCACCAATCAGAGCCTGATGCTGTTTTGTATTGCCTGCTGATAGGTCCTTTCAAATTTCACGAGCCTATCAGCAAATTCAGCGCTACCAGGCCCTGATTGGTGCTGCCACACCTCCGTTACCTCTCAGAATGGGTCCCACAATGCAGCTCTATGTATTTCACTGCAAGTCCACCTCTGGCTGGAGCGTCTGAGCTCCGGAGAGAGACTGGACAAGCTGGGCCTGTTTTCCTTGGAGTAGCGAAGGTTGAGACAGGGCCTGGTAGATGATGGAAGATTATAAGGGGCGTAGATAGGGCGGTAGGAAAGCACTTTTTCCCTTTGCAGAAGGGTCAATATCTACGAGGATAGATTTATGGTAAGAGGCAGAAGGCTAAGAGTGGAGCTGATAAGAACGTTTTTCACCCAGAGAGTGGTAGGCGTGTGCAACTCACTGCCTGAAAGGATGGTTGAGTCAGAAACTCTCATAACATTTAAGAAGTATTTAGATATTCACTTCCGCTGCCGTGACCTCCAGGGATATGGACCAAGCGCTGGAAAGTGGGATTAGCGAAGTCAGGTCTTAGTTGACCGGCATGGACATGATGGGCCTCCTTCTGTGCTGTAGAACGTAAGAACATAAGAACTAGGAGCAGGAGTAGGCCATCTGCCCCCTCGAGCCTGCTCCGTCATGGCTGATCTTTTTGTGGACTCAGCTCCACTTACCCGCCCGCTCACCGCAACCTTTTACTCCTTTACTGTTCAAAAATCTATCTAACTTTGTCTTAAAAGCATCCAACGAGGTAGCCTCAACTGCTTCACTGGGCAGGGAATTCAACAGATTTACAACCCTTTGGTGAAGAAGTTCCTCCTCAACTCAGTCCTAAATCTGCTTCCTTTTATTTTGAGGCTATGCCCCCTAGATCTAGTTTTACTCACCATTGGAAACAACCTCCCTGCTTCTATCCTATCTATTCCCTTCACAATTGTATTTGTTTCTATAAGATCCGCCCTCATTCTCTAAATTCCAATGAGTATAGTCCCAGTCTCCTTAGTCTCTCCTCATAAGCTAATCCTTTCCACTCCGGAATCAACCAAGTGAATCTCCTCTGCACGTCGTTTCTCAAGTAAGGAGACCAAAACTGTACACAGTACTCCAGGTGTGGCCTCACCAGCACTCTATACAGCTGCAGCAAAACCTCTCTGCTTTTAAACTCCATCCCTCGAGCAATGAAGGACAAAATTCCATTTGCCTTCTTAATTACCTGCTGCACCTGCAAACTAACTTTTTGCGATTCATGCACAAGGACACCCAGGTTCCTCTGCACAGCAGCATGCTGCAATTTTTTACCTTTTAAATAATAGTCCATTTTGCTGTTGTTCCACCAAAATGGATGACCTCACATTTATCAACATTGAACTCCATCTGCCAGACCCTTGCCCACTCACTTGAACTATCTATATCGTTCTGCAGACTTTGTGTCCTCTGCACACTTTGCTCTACCACTCATCTTAGAGTCATCTGCGAACTTTGACACATTACACTTGGTCCCCAACTCCAGGTCATCTCTGTAAATTGTGAACAATTGCGGACCCAACAATGATCCTTGAGGCACACCACTAGCCACTGATCGCCGATCAGAAAAACACCCATTTATCCCCACTCTTTACTTTCTGTCTGTTAACCAATCTTCTATCCATGCCAATACATTACCCGTAACATCATGCGCCTTTATCTGATGCAGCAGCCTTTTGTGTGGCACCTTTTCGAATGCCTTCTGGAAAACCAGATGCACCACATCCACCGGTTCCCTGTTGTCCACCGTGCTCGTAATGTCCTCAAAGAATTCCACTAAATTAGCCAAACATGAGCTGACTTTCATGAACCCATTCTGCATCCGCCCAATGGAACAATTTCTATCCAGGCGTTTTGCTATTTCTTTCTTCACGATAGATTCAAGCGTTTTCCCTCTAGAGAAGTTAAGCTAACAGGCCTATAGTTACCTGCCTTTTGTCTACCTCCTTTTTTAAACAGTGGCATTACATTTGAAGTTTTCCAATCTGCTGGAACCGCCCCAGAGTCCAGCGAATTTGATCAATTACCATGAGTGCACCTGCTATTTCCCCCGGCACCTGTTTTAGTACCCTGGGATGCCTTCCATCAGGGCCAGGAGACTTGTCTACCTTTAGCCCCATTAGCTTTCCCAACACTACCTCAGTGTTAATGATCGCTTCTAGATCCTCACCTGTCATAGCCTCCTTGCCAACAATTATTGGCATGTTATTTATGTCTTCCATTGTGAAGACCAACACAAAATACCTGTTCAATGCCTCAGCCATTTCCTAATTTCCCGTTATTAAATCCCCCTTCTGATCCTCTAAAGGATCAATGTTTACCTTCGCTACTCTTTTTTGTTAAATATATTTTTGTCGAAACGTTTGCTATCTGTTTTTATATTCTGAGCTAGTTTACTCTCATAATCTATTTTACTTTTTGTTATAGCTTTTTTCATGGATTTCTGTTGACCTTTAATGATGTTGCAATCCTCTAGTTTCCCACTAATCTTTGCCACTTTCTATGCCTTTCCTTTCAATTTGATACCCTC
Organism: Scyliorhinus canicula; assembly: GCF_902713615.1. Classification (NCBI taxonomy): domain Eukaryota; kingdom Metazoa; phylum Chordata; class Chondrichthyes; order Carcharhiniformes; family Scyliorhinidae; genus Scyliorhinus; species Scyliorhinus canicula. The sequence continues at coordinate 189,622,103 of NC_052154.1, read as the reverse complement.
CTTTATTTCCTTAGATATCGACGGCTGATTCTGCTTTTTCCTGCAGTCCTTCCTTTTCACTGATGTATATTTTGTCGGAGCACTGTGATAAATCTCTTTGAAAGTCCTCCACTGTTCCTCAATTGGCCCACCACAAAGTCTTTGCTCCCAATCTACCCTAGCCAACTCCTCCCTCAGCCCATTGCTGTCTCCTTTGTTTAAGCGCAAGACACTGGTATTGGATTTTACCTTCTCACCCTCCATCTGTATTTTAAATTCAGCCATACTATGATCGCTCCCTCTGAGAGAATCCCTAACCATGAGATCATTAATTATTCCTGTCTCATTACACAGGACCAGATCTAGGATAGCTTGCTCCCTCGTAGGCTCTGTAACATACTATTCGAGAAAACTATCGTGGATACGTTCTATGAACTCGTACTCAAGGCTGCACTGACCGACCTGATTTGACCAATCGACGTGTAGATTAATATCCCCCATGATAATTGCAGAACCATTTTAGGTGGATTAGGTGGATTGGCCATGATAAATTGCCCGTAGTGTTCTAAAAAGTAAGGTTAGGGAGGGGAGGGGTTGGGTTACGGGTATAGGGTAGATACATGGATTTGAGTAGGGTGATCATTGCTCGGCACAACATTGAGGGCCAAAGGGCCTGTTCTGTGCTGTACTGTTCTATGTTCTATGTTCTATTTTTACATGCATCGGTCATTTCTTTGTTTATTGCCCATCCCACTGTGATGCTACTATTTGGTGGCCTATAGAATATGCCTATCAGTGACCTTTTTTCCTTACTATTTATCATTTCCACCCAAATGGATTCAATCTTTTTCTTTACAGAACATATATCATCTCACTACCGCCCTGATGTCATCCTTAAATATCAGAGCTACACCACCTCCCTTACCCTTCTGCCTATCCTTCCGAATAGTCTGATATCCCTGGATATTTAACTCTCAGTCCTGACCATCCTGCAACCATGGGCCAGATTCTCCCAAAACGGGAGAAATCGTAAAGCTGCCGTAAAACCCGGGCGGGTTTTACGGCAGCGCGCCCCTTCCCGACGGGGGACCGATTCTGGTCCCCGGTCGGGGCTAGCAGCCCGACGCCGTAGGCTCCGGCAAGACGGGCTTAATGAAAATCGTTAAGCCCGCTTACCGGAGTTAGCGCCGGCTGACGCGTCATATGACGTCAGCCGCGCATGCGCAGTTTGGAAGACTCCAACCCGCGCATGCGCGGGTGACGTCATCGCGTTTTTGCGCGAAACCCGCGCATGCGCGGGCCGGGTTGCCCCTCAGCCGCCCCGCGAATGGATACTGCGGGGCGGCGGAAGGACAAGTAGTGCGCGGGCATCGGGCCCGCTGCCCGCGATCGGTGCCCACCGATCGCGGGCCCATGGCACCCTTGGCACGGCCGTGGTACTGCCGTGCCAATCGGTGCCATGGTTATAAAAAGCGAGTTGGTGACGCCGTTTTTACGAACGGCAAGACCAGGTGTGTTTGCCGTTCGTGAAAACGGCGGAAAGGGCTGGGACTTCGGCCCATCTAACAGCTGTGAATCGCTGCCGGCCGTAAAAAAACGGCGGCAGCGATTCGGGTCGGGACTTCGGCGGGGGGGTGGGAGAATAGCGGGAGGGCGGGAAAAATGTCGGGAAGGCCCTCCCGCTATTCTCCCACCCGTCGTGGGGGGCGGAGAATTTCGCCCCATGTCTCTGTAATGGCCACTAAATCAGACTCATTTGCGATGATTTGTGCCGTCAACTCATTTATCTTGTTTCGAATGCGATGAGCATTCAGGTAAAGTGTCTTTATGCCAGTTTTAATACCGTCTTTTTGAATCCTAACACCTTCATTAATTCCATCTCCTGAGTTCTTCTTCCCTTTATCTTTTTTCATAACTTTCGATGTAGTTGAACCCACCTTCCCACATGCTAACCTGCTGCTTTGCTTTGCATTAACCATTTAACTTCCCGTAGCGTTACCCTTCCCTTCCCCCCACCCCCCTACTTGCTAGTTTAAAGTCCTTGGGACCACCCTATTTATCCGATTTGTTAGAACACTGGACCCAGATCGGTTCAGATGGAGACCGTCCCAACGGTACAGATCCCTCAGATATGGATTGTGTCATTCGTGTAGTCAAATCTTCGTTGACCAGTGTGGAAATGATGGGCCGAATGGCCTCCTTCTGTGCTGTAAACGTCCATGAACCTAAGAATCTGCGGAGAATTGTTGCTGTGTTATATGCGTTATATCCCTCAAAGTTGCCACCCAGGTTGATAGCGTTGTTAAGAAGGCGCATGGTGTGGTGGCTTTCATTAAAAGGGGGATTGAGTTTAAGAGCTGCGAGGTTTTGCTGCAGCTTTATAAAACCCTAGTTAGACCACACTTGGAATATTGTGTCTGATGCGACCATCAATTCACGCGAAACAGAGAGTAGATGTAAACTGTGGCTTTAATCGACTTGAACAGTGCCTGCCTGCGACTGCTCTGCTACTGAGAGCCGCCTACAGGACAGCTGCTCTATATACCTCCCCTCAAGGGGGCAGAGCCAGGGGCAGAGCCTACAAAGGCACCAACATAATACATCATAGGTAATACCATACAATGGTCCATAGGTGGAGCCTTTATTGGCAACAGCGTGATACAGTTACATACATGGTGAATGGTTACTGCAATACATTCACTACAGTGTCCAATTCTGGTCACCTCATTAAAAGAAAGGATGCGGATGCTTTGCACAGGGTACAGAGGAGATTTACCAGGATGCTGCCTGGACTGGAGGGCATGTCTTATGAAGAAAGGTTGAGGGAGCTAGGGCTTTTCTCACTGGAGCGAAGAAGGCAGAGAGGTGACTTAATAGAGGGGCTGGTTTAGCACAGTGGGCTAAGACAGCTGGCTTGTAATGCAGAACAAGACCAGCAGCGCGGATTCAATTCCCGTTCCAGCCTCCCCGAACAGGCGCCAGAATGTGGCAACTGGGGGCTTTTCACAGTAACTTCATTGAAGCCTACTTGTGACAAAAAGCTATTATTATTATTAGTATTACAAGGTGATGTGAGGCATGGATAGAGTGGATACCCAGAGACCTTTCCCCAGGGTGGAAATGGCTGCCACATAGAACATACAGTGCAGAAGAAGGCCATTCTGCCCATCGAGTCTGCACCGACCCACTTAAACCCTCACTTCCATCCTATCCCCATAACCCAATAACACTACCTAAACTTTTTGGACATTAAGGGCAATTTATCATGGCCAATCCACCTAACCTGCATGTCTTTGGACTGTGGGAGGAAACCAGAGCACCCGGAGGAAACCCATGCAGACAAGGGGAGAATGTGCAGTCTCCGTAAAGACAGTGACCCAGCAGGGAATCGAACCTGGAACCCTGGCGCTGTGAATCCACAGTGCTAATCACTTGTGCTACCGTGCTGCCCACAATTATGTCACGAGGGGACATAATTTTAAGGTGATTGGAGGAAGGTATAGGGCAGATATCAGAGGTAGGTTCTTTACACAGAGAGTGGTGGGTGTGTGGACGCACTGCCAGCAGAGGTCGTGGAGTCAGAGTCATTAGGGACATTTAAGTGACTCTTGGACAGGCACATGGACAGCAGTAAATTGAAGGGGTGTAGGTTAGGCTAATCTTAGATTAGGATAAATGGTCGGCACAACATCGTGGGCTGAAGGGCCTATACTGTGATCAGAGAATTAGAATCATAGAATTTACAGTGCAGAAAGAGGCCATTCGGCCCATCTAGTCTGCACCGGCTCTTGGAAAGAGCACCCTACCCAAGGTCAACACCTCCACCCTATCCCCATAACCCAGTAACCCCACTCAACACTAAGGGCAATTTTGGACACTAAGGGCGATTTATCATGGCCAATCCACCTGACCTGCACATCTTTGTGACTGTGGAAGGAAACCGGAGCACCCGGAGGAAACCTATGTACACACGGGGAGGATGTGCAGACTCCGCACAGACAGTGACCCAAGCCGGAATCGAACCTGGGACCCTGGAGCTGTGAAGCGATTGTGCTATCCACAATGCGACCGTGCTGCTGTTCTATGTTCCATGTTCTATTATAAGCTATGAGCTTGATTCAATGATAGAATATTTATCTTTGTTGGACCTAATTCTTGTTTTTGAACTGCAAGTAGAGATGGTTCGAGAACTGCATTTCCTGTCTCTACTTTGAGCAATCTTACCCTTTTCAATTGCAAACCATAGGAGATATTTCTGGGGTGGTCCAGGATTGAATGAAATGGCAAGTGGGTGGGCTTAAGGCCAGTCAAAGCGGGGGGGGGGGGGGCTTGTTGGACCAAATAATTTGCTTTTCTGATGAGACAACTAAAACGACACTGTGCGTGTTTCCGAGTTGTTGCTGGATCTGCGGCAGTAAGATTTGAATGAGGTGATGCTTCCTTGAGCTGTTTCAGAGACCTTTAAGTCCCAAGACCCTAACATTGGTGAAGGATATATAGATCTTCCTCCTGAATGTACAACAGCAGCCACCAGATACAGCGAAGTTATTAGACAAATGTATTGTGGAAAAAAATAAAATGCGGCTAATAGTTTTTTGTTCCCAGCATCGCAGAGTTGCAGAAACTTATTAATTACTGGGCAAGTAATAAGATTCCTCCTGTGGGAGCTGTCAGACATCACAAACAGGGAAGATGTGTTTTATGAGACATTTGTAAGCTCTTTTGTATGACTGCAAAAACAATTTACTCCTCCGCCATTATGGTATATGTAAATATAGATAATTAAAAACAGCCCCGATGAAATATTAGGAAAGATTCCTTCTCCCTGGAGGATGTGCCGGCGATGAAGAATGCTTATGACAGAAAAGGCAGGCAAATTTTAATTTGTTTTCACTTTCAATGAAAAACTAGTAAAGGATCTGGTCCCTCCTCGAGTCAAAGGAGGAATGAACTCTGCTTTTTGTTTTTGCAACCATTGCTTTCGGCTCAAGATTGCTGCATTGTCCAACATTTACAAACAGTTATTAATGTGTCTACGATAATGTACCACATCATTAATGAATAATGCAATCAAACTATGTCCTCATGCTAAGAATATACAATTTCTATGGGTATTCTACATCAGATATGTTGGAAAACAAAGCTAACTCTGAACTTTTGTTAAAAGGGAACATCTTATTTTTTATAAATTTAGTGTAGCCAATTATTTTTCGTTTTCCAATTAAGGAGCAATTTAGCATGGCCAATCCACCTAACCAGCACATCTTTGGGTTGTGGGGCTGAAACCCACGCAGACACGGGGAGAATGTGCAAACTCCACATGGATAGTGACCCAGGGCAGGGATTCAAACCCGGGTCCTCAGCGCCGCAGTCCCAGTGCTAACCACTGCACCACATGCCACCCTAAAAGAGAACATCATTGACAACCAAACCCAGATAGGAAATGACCCCAGAAAACTAGTTTTGAAAAGACAGCTTCCCCCACCCCCACCAGCCACATATCCCCACATTAGATTTCCTTATTATTTCACTTCTTCTTGATTGACAGGTCAAAGGCACTTTACCTGAATGCTCTTGGCATTCAAAACAAGATAAATGAGTTGACGGTACAAATCATCGCAGATGAGTATGATTTAGTGGCCATTACAGAGACATGGGGCTGGGTTTGGCGATGGGACGGAGAATCATTGATGGCGATAAAATCAGCGGCAGCGCCGTTTTGGCGATGCTCCGCCCCCTGAAAAGCTGTGTACTCTAGGAGTACGCCGCACGCCGTATCCACGGCCTCAGGCCATTGGCCGAGGCCCGCCCCACGATGCTTTGTCCCCAACCGGCTGAGTTCCCAATGGCATGGGACACGTGTGGACCCACCCGTCGGAAAATCAGCGTGGCAGCTGCGGACACAGTCCAGAACCGCCACAGTCAGGGGACGGCTGATCCGCGGCAGAGGGGGCACTATTCGGGGCTGGGGGCAATTTTAGGGGGCGGTCCGGGGCGCGCAACTATTTTTGTGGTCCGGGTCCGCGGGCTGCGTCCGCCATGAAGCACGGCGCGGCCGTTGAAGGCCGCCACCGTTCACATGCGCGGCCAGGGGCTTGGCGATGTTCCGGGCTGTATCGGCAGCTAGAACTGGGAGCTCTACGCTGCCTGTCTGCTGGCCCCCCTCCCCTCCCAGCCCCAGGAACAGGGAATCAGTGTCCGTTTGCACCGGTTTCACTCCGACGTGACGACTTAGTCTCCCAAAAGAAGAATCCAGCCCATGGTTGCAGGAAGGGGTTGAGGCCACAATCAGATAAGCCAGGATCCTTCTGAATGGCGGAGTAGGCTTGAGGGGCAGAATGGTCTACTCCGACTCCTAATTCATATGTTCTTTTGCTCTCTTTCTCCTGAATTCCAAAAGCTCAGATCCCCATTCCTCAAGCACAATCTGTAACCTCATGGCCCGGCATATACCCCATTATCACCAAGCCAGGGGGTCAACCCTGGTTCAATGAAGATTGCAGGAGGTCATGCCAGGAACAACAGCAGGCATATCGAAAGATGAGGGGCGCGATTCTCCGCTGCCCACGACGGGTCGGAGAATAGCGGGAGGGCCTTCCCGACAATTTTCACGGCCTCCCGCTATTCTCCCCCCCCCCCCCTCCGGCCGCCCCCGACATGAATTGCTGCTCGCCATTTTTTACGGCGAACAGCGATTCTCCGCAGGCCGATGGGCCGAATACCGCGGAGTTTACGGCCGTTTTCACGGCCGCAATCACACCTGCTTTCAGCGTTTGTGAAAATGGCCGCAAATTGCCGTCCCGGACAACCATGGCACCGATTGGCACGGCCGCACCACGGCCGTGCCAAGGGTGGCATGAGCCTGCGATCGGTGGGCACCGATCGTGGCAAGCGGGTCCGATACCCGCGCACTATTTGTTCGTCCGCTGCCCCGCAGGATCAGTCCGCGGGGCGGCTGAGGGGCATGTCGGCCCGCGCATGCGCGGGTTTGACGCATCTGCGTGATGACATCATCCGCGCATGCGCGGGTTGGAGCCGTCCAACCCGTGCATGCGCAGCTGACGTCATCATGCGCGTCAGCCACCGTGACTCTTTCGCTAACTCCGACGTTCGCTAACTCCGCGTCGCCGTGATTCCCCCCAGCCCCAATACTAGCCCCGCCCGGGGGGGGAGAATCGGGTCCCGGGACGGAGCTCCGAGGCTGGCGTGAAACACGGCCAGTTTCACGCCAGCCTTCACGGCACGCTGGATTTGCGGAGAATCGCGCCCGAGGTGTCAATCTGGTGAAACTACAACACAGGACTACTTGCGCGCCAAACAGCATGAGCAGCAAACGACAGACAGAGCTAAGCGATTCCACAACCAATGGATAGGATCTAAACTCTGCAGTCCAGCCACATCCAGTCATGAATGGTAGTGGACAATTAAACAACCCATTCGAGAAGGAGGCTCCATAAATATTCACATCCTCAATATGGGAGCCTATCACAGCAGTGCAAAAGATAAGACTGAAGCATTTGCAACAATCTTCAGTCGAAAGTACCAAGTGCATGATCCATCTCGGCCTGCTCAAAAGGTCCACAGCATCACAGATGCTGGTTTCTAGGCACTTTGATTCACTCAATATGATACTAACAAACAGCTGAAGGCACTAGACCCTGACAATATTTCAGCAATAGTACTGAAGGTTTGTGCTTCAGGATTTGCTGCTCTGTTAGCCAAGCTGTTTCAGTACAGCTGCAACACTGGCATCTACCCAGTAATATGTAAAATTGACCAGGTATGTCCTGTACGGAAAACGCAGGACAAGTCCAACCCAGGTAACTACTGCCCCGTCAGTCCACTCTCGATCATCAGTAAAGGGATGAAAGGGATCATCGACAGCGCTATCAAGTGGCACTTACTCAACAATAACCTGCTCATTGATGCTCAGTCTGGGTTCCTCCAGGGCCACTCAGCTCCTGACCTCATTACAGTCTTAGTTCAAACATGGACAAAGAAAGTTTGTTGTGGTTGTTGGAGGTCAAACAGGTTCCAGGACCTCACTGTAGATGTTCCTCAGGGAAATGCTCTTGTCTCAATCAATCATCTTCAGCTCCTTCACCTTCCTTCCATCTTAAAGTCAGAAGTGGGGATATTCGCTGATGACTGCACAATGCTCAGCACCATTCACAATTCCCACATACTGAAGCAGTCCATGTCCAAATGCTGCAAGTCCTGGACAATATCAGGCTTGGGCTGACAAGTTGCAGTAAACTTTGCATCAGACAAGCGCCAGGCAGTGACTATCTCCAACAAGAGAGAATCTAACCATCAACGCTGACATTCAATGGCATTACCATCACTGAGTTCCCTCACTCAACATCCTGGGGGTTACCATTGACCAGAAACTGAACTGGACCAGCCATATAAATACTGTGGCTTTGATAGCAGGTCAGAGGCTGGGACTCCTGCAGCGAGTAACTCACCTTCTGCCTCCCCAAAGCTTGTCCTCCATCTATCAGGCATAAGCCAGGAGTGTAATGGAATACTCTCCATTTGCCTGGATGAGTGCAGCTCCAACAACACTCAAGAAGCTCGACACCATCCAGGTCAAAGCAGCCGCTTGATTGATACCCCTTCCAAAAACATTCACTCCCTCCACCACCGATGAACAATGGCAGCCATGTGTAACATCTACAAGATGCACTTCAGGACCTCACCAGCACTCTTTACACAGCATCTTTCAAACACACAACCACCACCATCTAAGACAAGGGCAGCAGATACACAGGCAACCCACCTCCTGGAAGTTCTCCTCCAAGATTATCCTGACATGAGAATATATCGACCGTGGATCACCATCTCTGGGTTGAAATCCTGGAACTTGCTCCCTGACAGCATTGTGGATGTACCTACACCACATGGACTGCAGCTGTTCAAGAAGGCAGCTGACCATCACCTTCTCAAGGGCAAGACACACTGTCTTAGCCAGCAACTCCCACATCCCATGAATGAATAAAAAAACCGAGCATTTTATTTTAGTTCAGTGGCTACTGTAAGTGGGAAGGAATATATACTTTCTATAATCCTGCCAGCTGATGGAGTTCGCAGGTTTTCTTTTTACTATTTTCTGTTGAATTTCAACTTTGTTTCAGTGTTTGCGTGTGACTTCAAGTTGAAAGGTTTACAGACATGTTGTTTCTTTTGTCTGGATGGCGGAGAGGATGAAGCTGAGTGTCCTGCCACTACCCACACGGGGACATGGCAAAAGGTAACACATTGGAGAGTTGCCATCTCTACTACCCTCCTCCTTTGTCTCTTCCTCTTGTGAAGGGGCCACTCGCCTGGACTGAATGGCACCAGCGCTGATCTCCCAGCCTGACCCCCTTGCTGTCTGCTCACACTCCCTAAAGTGCACACCTTGGCACAATATTCCTGGACTCCTCCCTGCATCCCAGTGCTGTGCAGAATAAATACTTCCCCACAGAAAGAGGAACAAATTAAAATTGCAGTCACTTATCGAATAGTTTCTCCAGTGAAGGTAACTGATATATCGCCCGGGAGAACGCATAAAACACAAATTGAAAGAATCATCAAATACATTTAAACAACATAATGGGCTGCAAAGCGAAGCCGAGCAGTATCTCTAGCAGCAGCGCACCCCTCCCCGATGAATTAATGCATTTTCTGCTCGGTTTGAGCAGGAAACTATCGATCCTGGTAGCATTGTCGATAGCACAATTGCTTCACAGCTCCAGGGTCCCAGGTTCAATTCCGGCTTGGGTCACTGTCTGTGTCGAGTCTGCACATTCTCCCCATGTGTGCGTGGGTTTCCTCCGTGTGCTCCGGTTTCCTCCCACAGTCCAAAGATGTGCAGGTTAGATGGATTGGCCATGCTAAATTGCCCTTAGTGTCCAAAACACACACTTAGTGTTGGGTGGGGTTACTGGGTTATGGGGATAGGGTGGAGGTGTTGACCTCAGTAGTGCTCTTTCCAAGAGTCGGTGCAGACTTGATGGGCTGAATGGCCTCCTACTGCACTGTAAACTCTATGATTCTATGATCCGCTGTTGAGTGCCCCAGCAGCCCATAACACACCCGTACCCACCGTCACAGCTTTCAAAGTCAGATCGGCCATCCTGAAAGTGAACCCTCGGAAGGTGATGGGTCCGGATGGGATCCCTGGTCGTGCACTCAGAGCCTACACGGACCAGCTGGCAGATATGTTCGTGGACATCTTTAACCTGTCCCTACTCCATTCCGAGGTCCCCACCATCATACCGGTGCCAAAGAAGAACCAGGCAGCGTGCCTCAATGACTACTGTCCGGTGGCCCTGACATCAGTCGTAATGAAATGTTTCGAGAAATTGGTCATGAAGCGCATCAACTCCATACTCCCAGAACGCCTTGATCCACTGCAATTTGCATACCGCCATAACCGGTCCACAGTAGAGGCCATTTCCCTGGCCCTCCACTCATTCCTAAAGCATCTCAACAACAAGGACTCCTACATCAGACTCCTATTTATTGACTCCAGCTCCGCCTTCTACACCATAATCCCAGCCAAGCTCATAGCAAAGCTCCAAAAACTTAGTTCCTCTCTCTGCAACTGGATCCTCGACTTTCTGACCCACAGACCACAATCAGTAAGAATAAACAACAACACCTCCTCCGCAATAGTCCTCAATACCGGGGCCCTGCAAGACTGCGTACTTAGCCCCCAACTATACTTCCTGTGCACACACGACTGCGTGGCAAAATTTGGTTCGAACTCTATCTACAAGTTTGCTTACAACACGCCCATAGTGTGTCGGATATCAAATAACAATGAGTCAGAATACAGGAGGGAGATAGGGAACCTGGTGGAGGGGTGCAACGACAACAATCTATCCATCAATGCCAGCAAAACTAATGAGCTGGTCATTTACTTCAGGAAGCGTGATGAATGTTATCAGTAGCTGCTATAACGGTACCTTACCTTTAATGCATTGACCCTTTAAGACCGGGCTTGGAGCCCTGGCGGACTCCGCCTCTGGCTCCGCCCCCAGGAAACGGTACATAAGTGGAGGCTCACTCGGCAGCATGGGATGAGCACACTTCTCGGCTGCTGTACAGTTCTCAGATGATTAAAGCCTTTGAATCACCTATGTTCTCTCCTGTGTCGTGATTGAGGGTATCTCAGGAAGCAAAGTACTATACACACCCTCGTCTGTATCAATGGGGCCGAGGTGGAGATAATTAACAGCTTCAAACTCTGAGGGGTGCACATCAGCAAAAATCTGTCCTGGTCCACTCACATCGTCGCTACCACCAAGAAATACAATGGCGCATATACTTCCTCAGGAAACGAAGGAAATTCGGCATGTCCACAGTGACTCTTACCAACTTTTATAGATGCATCATAGAAAGCATCCTATCGGGCTGCATCACAGCCTGGTATGGCAACTGCTCGGCCCAGGACCGCAAGAAACTTCAGAGAGTTGTCAACACAGCCCAGTCCATCACACAAACCTGCCTCCCATCCATTGACTCCGCCTACACCTCCCGCTGCCTGGGGAAAGTGGGCAGCATAATCAAAGACCCCTGCCACCCGGCTTACTCACTCTTCCAACTTCTTCCATCGGGCAGGAGATACAGGGGCGGAATTCTCCGACCCCCCGCAGGGTCGGGGAATCGCCCGGGGCCGGCGTAAATCCCGCCCCCGCCGTGGCCGGAATTGTCCGCCACCCGGGAATCGGCGTGAGTGGGAATCACGCCCCGCCGATCGGCGAGCCCCCCGCTTCGATTCTCTGGCCTGCGATGGGCCAAAGCCCTGCTGCTGACAGGCCAATCCCGCCAGCATGGTTTTAAACCCCCTCTGTGCCGGCGGGATTAGCGGCGCGAGTGGGCGTCCGGAGTCCTGGGGGGGGGGGGGGGCGCGGGGCGATCGGACTCCGGGGGGGTGCCCCCACGGTGGCCTGGCCCGCGATTGGGGCCCACCGATCTGCGGGCGGGCAGTGCTGTGAGGGCACTCTTTTTCTTCCACCGCCGCCACAGCCTCCATCATGGCGGAGGCGGAAGAGGCCCCTTGCACCGTGCATGCGCCGGTGGTGAAGTCAGCGGCCGCTGACGCACTGGCGCATGCGCGGACTGGCGAAGGCCTCTCGGCCAGCCCCGCGCCGGGCGGCATAGCACCAAAGGCCATTGCTGCCAGTTTTGGCGCCGGCTGGCGGAGTGGAAACCACTCCGGCGCGGGCCTAGCCCCTAAAGGTGTGGAGAATTCTGCATCTTTGGGGAGGCCCGACGCCGGAGTGGTTGGCGCCACTCCGCTACGCCGGGACCCCCCGCCCCGCGGGTAGGGGAGAATTGCGCCCCAGAAGTCTGAGAACACGCACGAACAGACTCAAAAACAGCTTCTTCCCCGCTGTTACCAGACTTCTAACCGACCCTCTTATGGACTGACCTGATTAATACTGCACCCCTGTATGTTTCACCCGATATCGGTGTCTATGTATTTACCTTGTGCTGCCCTATTATGTATTTTATTTTTATTTTATTTTCATGTACTAAATGATCTGTTGAGCTGCTCGCAGAAGAATACTTTTCACTGTATCTCGGTACACGTGACAATGAACAAATCCAATCCAAATGAACCTGCCCCATTTGGAGCTTTACTGATTTTACTTTTTAAAAGAAGCTGATAAAAACCAGACAGCTTTGGCAAGTGGTCATAGTTTCCCGTTAGAAAACCTAGCACTTAGCTGAAACTAACATTTGCCTCACTGTCCGCAGGAGATTAAATTGTAAAAATAAAAAATTCACCAAAATTTCCATTGAACGTCTTCACTTTTCTTGCCATGGGGTGGCATGAGAGAGTTCAGATTCTGAGATTTATCTCAGTGTCCAAACTTAAATATGCAAAGGGAAACAGAAGCGTGCTTTCGATATCACCAAAGTGTTTTCACATCACCAAAAATTTATCCTGGTCCACTCACGTCGACGCTATCACCAAGAAAGCACAACAGCGCCTATACTTCCTCAGGAAACTAAGGAAATTTGGCATGTCAACATTAACCCTTACCAACTTTTACAGATGCACTATAGAAAGCATCCTATCGGGCTGCATCACAGCCTGGTATGGCAACTGCTCGGCCCAGGTCCACAAGGAACTTCAGAGAGTCGTGAATACTGGCCAGTCCATCCATTGATTCCATCTACACCTCCCGCTGCCGGGGGAAAGCGAGCAGCATAATCAAGGATCCCTCCCACCCGGCTTACTCACTTTTCCAACTTCTTCCATCGGGCAGGAGATTCAGAAGTCTGAGAACACACACGAACAGACTCAAAAACAGCTTCTTCCCCACTGTCACCAGACTCCTAAATGACCCTCTTATTGACTGACCTCATTAACACTACACCCTGTATGCTTCAACCGATGCCAATGCTTATGTAGTTACATTGTATATCTTGTGTTGCCCTATTATGTATTCTCATGTATTTTCTTGTATTTTCTTGAATTTTGTTTAATTCCCTTTTCTGATGATCTGTTGAGCTGCTTGCATAAAAATACTTTTCACTGTACCTCGGTGCACGTGACAATAAACAAATCCAATCCAATCCAATAAAGGACATTTGCCGATGTCTAAAATCACCCAGCAGATCTGCCTGTGTCATGGACCAAAGGTGGCTTCTGTGTTGTGACCCGCATGTGCCCGAATCATGACCAATCACAGAATCATACCGCACAAAGGAGGCCACTCAGCCCATTGCACCTTTCCCAACCCTTTGCAAAAGCTGTCCGTTTAGACCCACTCTTCCACTCTTTCTCCTTAGTCCTGGATTTTTTTTTTCCTTTCAAGTATTTATCCAGTTTCCTTTTAGAAAGTTGTCAACGAATCTGCTTCCATCGCCCTGTCAGGCAGCGCATTCCAGATTGTGATACCTCACAGTTTAAAAGCTCTTTTCCCCATATCACCTCTGGCTCCGTTACCACAGTTATTTTAAATCTATGAGGTGATATTGAGCCCGCACTCTCCGTCTGTGAGAAAATCGGCGTGGGTTCAAATGCCAGGGAGAGTAGAAAAACGCGATTCTCTTCGCCTTGATTTGGTTTGCAAGTCTCACTGCCCCCAACCCCCTCTCCGGGGGGGGGGGGGGGGGGGGGGGGCGGGGGTTAATATGATTTACGCCGTGGGAGCCTGGGAACCTCATTTTAATACATTAGCATGTCATTAGCAAGCACCCTTTCCAGGCCTTCCCCCCTCACGAATATTCTCCAGGTGATGAGCATCATTTACAAGAGGTCTACAAATATGTGCTTTCGGAGCACGGCTCCTTCTTCAGGTGAATGAGCCGTGCTCCGAAAGCTCGTGTTTGAAACAAACCTGTTGGACTTTAACCTGGTGTTGTAAGACTTCTTACTGTGCTCACCCCAGTCCAACGCCGGCATCTCCACATCATGGCTACAAATATGTGAACAAAGATTATGGTGAATGCTTTAGCCTTGCCTATGTCACTGATGTGCTGGACGCCTCCATCATTGAGGATGGGGATATTTGTGGAGCCTCTTCCTCCAGTGAGTTGTTTAATTGTTCATCGCCATTCACGACTGGATGTAACAGGACTGCAGAGCTTAGATAGGACCTGTTGGTTGTGGAATTACTTAGCTCCATCACTTGCTGCTTATATTGTTTGGTAAGTAGTCCTGTATTGGTCTCACCAGGTTGACACCTCATTGTTCAATATTCCTCCTGCTGTTCCTGGCATGCCGTTTGCGTTTAAATTGTGTCGAACATGCGAGGTTGGTCATATGTGAATTGAAGTTGTCAAATATAAAGGTAACAATGTATGAATAAGGGTTTCAGCAGCAGATTAGCTGCGGCAGGGAAATCCTGATATTAGCTCATTCTTTTTCCAATTTTGAACCTTCAAGAATGGATGAAGTTACATCTGCAGCAATACCCAACCCGTTTACACCCTGCAGTCAGGGCTGGTGTGTCTGCCAGAAGCTTTCTTCTAAAATGGGTAGTATTTCGCCGCCAACAAGCAAGCCAAGACCAAACCTTTTTTTATTCAATCAGGGCATGTGGGCACATCAGGCAAAGCCATTGTGTTTGCCAGGCCAGGTAAAGGTGGCAGATACCCATCCCTAAAGGACATTAGTTTTTACGATAAGGGTTTCATGATCATCATTAGATGTTAAATTCCAGATTTTTATTGAATTCAAATTTCACCATCGGCCGCGGTGGGTTTCGAACTCTGGCCTCCTGGGCATTACGAGGATCTCTGGATTATTGGCCCAGTGGCAAGACGACTACACCACCGACTCCCCCTAGGAAATAGGAAATCTAGTCTCAAACATTATTGGGATGGGCCTTCACCCAAGGTCAAAGACTGACAAGAGAAGAGTTGTGGGTCATATCTGAACTACTGTCATTATTTGTCTTTTTATTTCGTGCTGGCACTGTATTTTGGTTTCCATTCAACTTTCCATCACTGGATCTTACTTCTAAATGATTTCCCCCACTCAGCTCCTTTATCAACACCAATGATTTTCCCTACTGGAAATCTTCCAATGGGATATATTGGGAAGAAGAGGGATACCAGACTGATAGCTTTGTGTCCTCCTCTAACATTACACTTCAGCACCTACAGAGACACACGGCAGAACTCTGCTTGACAAAGATAATGCTGGTGGAATTTTCTACTCTCAGAGCGAGATTAGCCCAGGCTCTCCCCCTTTTGATTATATCAGTGAGTTATGGAAATGCCTGATCAGTCGTTTTGCCAGGTACTTCATCAAAAGCCCACAATTTCAGAGGAATTGTGTGAGTCAGCACTGACTAATTAGCTGCAGCAGGAATTCCTGTCTAGTCTGGCATCCTTACCCGACAAAGATCATCAGGGCAGCCTTTCTGATGCGGAGTGGCTTTGAGGATACTCTGAGCGGCCACAGGCAGGAAGATACACAGACATGTGGCCATTATCACCTCTCCTGACAAGCTGTAGTGTCAACTTCTGGGGATGGCGGCATCAAATACCACAGAGGGCAATATCTCCAAAGAGGCATCACACAGACAAAATGTCTGGAGTCATTATACAAAGGATTATTCTGTTCTGTAAAATCATTACGAGCATTCCCTTTCTGCATTTTTGCCTGCCATTTCAGAATTACCTAGCTTCAGTCTCACAAAAGATTCTTGCTGGATTTAGAGATTTTCTGTTGAAAAACTTGCCCTTAATTCTTTCCACCCCATGACATTTTAATGAAATGCTACATGTCACACGCATCATTAGAGTTCTCCCTGCTTGAGTTGGTCCCTGTTGCGTGAATTACTATGCACATAAGCTTACAGCAGGTAATTGTAATTGTTTGCTTTTTGCAATTGGTATTTTGGGCAGAATATGTATCTCTTCTAAAGTAGTAGATAAAAAATGATTAATATTTCTCAAGTTTTATCGATAATATGTCTAATTCAGTCTTCATTTCAGTTAATATGTTTCCCTTTTTCTTTACTATGGCGTTTATTAGTTCTGTCCCACTTAAAGAAAAGGGGGGGGGGCAATTTTATTAAATTTCTATCACTGGGGCTGATGACGCTGAAACAGCCCACTATCATCAACCGGGTCATTTAGAAAAGGAATCAGACATCATGCTGGAGTGGTGGCTTCGGTAGAAAGGGATTGCTCAAACTCACAGCGGGAAGACGTGCTCAGTGACCTTCCAGGTGTCTCAGGGGCCTGAGGGAGTACTGCTGTTCATGTTACCAGCTTGCATAAGTTGGTTGCTTGAGCAGGGAAAAAAAGCAACAAACCTAGCAAAGGGCCCAGAGAGTCGGTGCAGACTCGATGAGCCGAATGGCCTCCTTGGCAAGCTAATGGGGCTAAAGGTAGACAAGTCTCCTGGCCCTGATGGAATGCATCCCAGAGTGCTAAAAGAGATGGCTAGGGAAATTGCAGATGCACTAGTGATAATTTACCGAAATTCACTAGACTCTGGGGTGGTCCCGGTGGATTGGAAATTAGCAAACGTGACGCCACTGTTTAAAAAAGGAGGTAGGCAGAAAGCAGGAAATTATAGGCCAGTGAGTTTAACTTCGGTAATAGGGAAGATGCTGGAATCTATCATCAAGGAAGAAATTGCGAGGCATCTGGATAGAAATTGTCCCATTGGGCAGACGCAGCATGGGTTCGTTAAAGGCAGGTCATGCCTAACTAATTTAGTGGAATTTTTTGAGGACATTACCAGTGCAGTAGATAACGGGGAGCCAATGGATGTGGTATATCTGGATTTCCTGAAAGCCTTTGACAAGGTGCCACACAAAAGGTTGCTGCATAAGATAAAGATGCATGGCATTAAGGGTAAAGTAGTAGCATGGATAGAGGATTGGTTAATTAATAGAAAGCAAAGAGTTGGGATAAATGGGTGTTTCTCTGGTTGGCAATCAGTAGCTAGTGGTGTCCCTCAGGGATCCGTGTTGGGCCCACAATTGTTCACAATTTACATTGATGATTTGGAGTTGGGGACCAAGGGCAATGTGTCCAAGTTTGCAGATGACACTAAGATGAGTGGTAAAGCGAAAAGTGCAGAGGATACTGGAAGTCTGCAGAGGGATTTGGATAGGTTAAGTGAATGGGCTCGGGTCTGGCAGATGGAATACAATGTTGACAAATGTGAGGTTATCCATTTTGGTAGGAATAACAGCAAACGGGATTATTATTTAAACGATAAAATATTAAAGCATGCCGCTGTTCAGAGAGACTTGGGTGTGCTAGTGCATGAGTCACAGAAGGTTGGTTTACAAGTGCAACAGGTGATTAAGAAGGCAAATGGAATTTTGTCCTTCATTGCTAGAGGGATGGAGTTTAAGACTAGGGAGGTTATGTTGCAATTGTATAAGGTCTTAGTGCGGCCACACCTGGAGTATTGTGTTCAGTTTTGGTCTCCTTACTTGAGAAAGGAAGTACTGGCGCTGGAGGGTGTGCAGAGGAGATTCACTAGGTTAATCCCAGAGCTGAAGGGGTTGGATTATGAGGAGAGGTTGAGTAGACTGGGACTGTACTCGTTGGAATTTAGAAAGATGAGGGGGGATCTTATAGAAACATTTAAAAATTATGAAGGGAATAGATAGGATAGATGCGGGCAGGTTGTTTCCACTGGCGGGTGACAGCAGAACTAGGGGGCATAGCCTCAAAATAAGGGGAAGTAGATTTAGGACTGAGTTTAGGAGGAACTTCTTCACCCAAAGGGTTGTGAATCTATGGAATTCCTTGCCCAGTGAAGCAGTTGAGGCTCCTTCATTACATGTTTTTAAGGTAAAGATAGATAGTTTTTTGAAGAATAAAGGGATTAAGGGTTATGGTGTTCGGGCCGGAAAGTGGAGCTGAGTCCACAAAAGATCAGCCATGATCTAATTGAATGGCGGAGCAGGCTCGAGGGGCCAGATGGCCTACTCCTGCTCCTAGTTCTTATGTTCTTATGTTCTTATGTTCTGCACTGCAGGGATTCTATGATTCTACGAAAACCAAAAGGCATGGGAAACCGAGGGTGCCGTGAATTTATTCGTGTTACCACATGAATATTAATCAAGTCCCACGACTGGAGTCAGGCCTGTTTTGGAAAACACTGAGCCAGATCTGAGCCACGTGGAAGTGAAGATTGGAGCTTGACTTATATATATTTTCGGTATGGGACAATTGGGCGCAGCCAATTTGGCGCGGCCGTTTGGGCGCAGACGACAGAAATGTTTTTAGTTTTTGTGGCTAGTAAAAAGTTTTTAAACTAACTTTATTGTAAATTAAAAACCTTAAATTTTATTTAGTTCATTTGGAAATTATGAGCAAGGCTCCTCAAGTACTCGATAGCATCCATGTTTTCAAATTTAAGAACAGTTTCATGTATTCTTTTATCTGCATCTCTATACTTTTTTAGTTTTTGTGGCGGTTCATGGCCGGCTAGTAACCTTTCATAATATGCATCTCTACCTTTCTGTACTTTATGCAGCTTTAGTATGGAGCTGTGCTTTGCACCGTTTTTTTTGCTCACAGCGCCAAAATTTCACTTCGCTGTCACCTTTGCTTGTTTTGTCAAAGACGTAAAGGAATCCGTTATGAACAAATTTTTCTTTACCACGTTTCGTTGATACTTCCTCAGCCATCATATGGGTATGCGAATTGTTTTAGTTTAAAAATAGGCTATATATAAAAAT
This sequence comes from Scyliorhinus canicula, assembly GCF_902713615.1. NCBI lineage: Eukaryota > Metazoa > Chordata > Chondrichthyes > Carcharhiniformes > Scyliorhinidae > Scyliorhinus > Scyliorhinus canicula. The sequence goes on along the minus strand of NC_052154.1, from coordinate 189,602,955 downwards.
ATATAAAAATAATAATTGGTTTAGTTAAAAAATATATATAAAAAATAAAAATAAGAGAGAGAAGAGAGAGAGAGAGAGTAGAAGGGATTGGAGTAATGGAGTAGTGGACAAGCAGAGTAATGATCCACTAGAGGTGTCGATACAGGCAGCTTTACAAATAAAGAAATGTTATTATGGCCAAAACGGCTGGCGCCAAAACGGCTGGCGCCAAAACGGCCGCGCCACAACGGCCGCGCCCAAATGGCTGCGCCAATACGTACCTAACCCATATATTTTTAGTATATTATCCATCTACAAAATGATTTCATGATCACAGGTTTTCACTTTTCGGCCTTTTGGCTAAGATCAAGTGCAATACCAGGGGCGAGATTCTCCGGTCCCCAGCCGCGTGTTTCTCGGCCGCGCGCCATTCACTGGCGGCGCGATTCTCTACCCCCGCCGCTTGTCAATGGGGTTTCCCATTGAAGCCACTCCACACCATCAGGAAACCCGCAGACAGGGGTATACTACCCGCGGGACCCGGGGATCCCAACGGGCAGAGAGTTCCGGCCCATATGCAGTGTCTGTGCTTGGGTCTAGTGTGTCTCTTTTGTGGGGATCATGAATTGGTTTGAATTTGAATTGGTTTTGAACTGGAATTTAACATTAGAAATTAACTATAATTTGTTGGGGGGAGGAAAGATCTGTTCTCATCAATTGGGGAAGGGTCACAGATTAAGGGCTGCCTCCCCCAGTACACTGAGGGGCTGGGTGCTGTGTCTGACCCCTCTGGGTGTTTGCTTGACTGTGCATTGCAGCTCTACTGAGGCACATCCGAGTGGAACATATTCTGCAGAGAAAAGTTTCATTGTGTCACACTTTCCCTAATGCCCAATTTGAGATGTTTTAAAATGTACATTTTATGAATTAAGTATGTTTTTGAGAAAAGGAAATGGGCGGAATTCTTACTGAATTGCAGTAAGCTTCATGTTACCTTTTGGGGTACTGGACCCGGAGCTATTTAGGACTTGCTAATAGGCCAGCACTCTGCCCAGGCGAAACAAGTACAATGCTCATTAGTGCTGGCATCGGATTCACTGTTGCCGGGTTTGGCACTGGAGAGTTTGACAAGCTGGAGCTGCTTATCGGCACTCCACTCCCAACACACTCTCGTTCCAGACAAGAAATGGCTCTGGGAAGAGCTGCCCCACGGTTTGTGGACAGAGAGCTTGAGAGGCTGCTGGATGCGGGGGAGGAGAGCTGGGACTCGCTCTTCCCCAGGGTGGGATGGAGGCTACTGCCCACAGATGTGAACCAGGCCTGGCAGACATGGCAGAGGTGACCTGGGCCTCACCAGACGGATCAGTCTTCAGTGCCAACAAAATATGAACGACCCCCTTAGATCCCCTTAGATTCACCGGGGTGAGTCACCAACTCTGTGCCCTGGCATCATTCTTGTCTCTAACTCCCCCTCACCTTCTCCCTCCATAGAGACCAATAAAAACCCATCTGCCAGCATCCTCCTTGTATTCCACCCTGCACCAAACCCCAATATCTGTATTGTTCTCTCTGGCCAGGTACCTTGTACGTACAGGCCACCAGCTACAGGCCCCACCATGTAACCTGTGTCCAAATGTCTCACAATGTCCATTATCTGTCCCCAAGGAGAAGATGGCCCAAAACCGCCGGGAGCGGGAGAAGACCGGAGGGGGACTGCCGGACTTGTGGATCCTGTCACTGCTGAGCAGAGGGTGTTGGAGCTAGCCGGGAGGTGGAAGAGGGCTATCTCCCAGACGGAGGTCGGCATGGGTCAACCAAATGAGCCACTAATGCAGAGTGATGTCCCTGTAGCACATGAGTAACCCTTCTCCCCCACACCGCTCTTACCAGAGATCTCACCATGTGTCTTGTCTTTTGTCTTGCGGGATCACCATCTGGTGGACCCGGCCCGTCTGGGCGACCCCACCCCCAGCTGCAAGCCCAGCACATCCCGGAGAACCAGGGTGGGTCACGTTAGTGAAGGGGCTCCTGGGACACATTCTGGTGCACACGTCACTCATGCTGCAGCACATCAGGCAACTCCCGAGGCAGGGGGCACTCGGTGGGCTGCCCGATCACAGGAATTAGCTGTAGTTCAGACAGGTCTCTTGCTTCTGGAAAGAGTGATCCCATCACTGCTGGAGATGCAGGCGCTGAGTCAGGATCTACAGGAGGGGGTGTCAGCAACATTCCAACACCTGCAAATACAGTGGAGATAGTGCCAACAATGCATGATACCCAGGCCAATGGGTAGCGTTGGCAGTGGAAGCCTTGGGTGAAAAACTCGCAACCATGGGCCAAGAACGTCCAAGGCTTGGGGCACACTGGGTGGTCAATGGCTGGTACTCGGGAGAGGTGATCCCAGTCACAGACAGCCATGTACCAGCCCCACAGGGACATTGCTCTGGTGCTCCAGAGCTTGGCCCAGTCACAAAGGGACAAGTGCCAGAGGGACATGGGACAGTCTCCGAGGGACTCTGATTGAGCTGAGAGCGGGCCTCTAGGACTGGCAGTGTCAGGTGACGGTGGAATCCTCAGAGCTCAATCCGGCCTCACCTCTGTCCCATGGAGTAACCCAGGGGGCCATCGAGCACCCCGAGGGAGAAGGAAGTGATGGGGCCTGTGCTGGTTCCTCCTGGAGGGGAGGTGCTGGAACACCTTAGCACTTCTGAATTCCCCCCACTTGACACTGGCGCATCTCATGGGCAGCGGACAGAACAGGATGGCACTGTGGTCATCACCACTAGTAGTATATTACATGTATTATGGCACTGCCCGTTTAGTAAAGGTACATGGGTAAATCCCTGCCTGCTGGCTCCGCCCAGTAGACGGCGTATAAATATGTGTGCTCGCCGGTGCTGCAGCCATTCTGGTCCCAGCTACAGGAGGCACAACATCTTTGCTCAATAAAGCCTCGATTATTCCACTACTCTCGTCTTTGTGGCAATTGATAGTGCAGCACGCACCTTATCACCCGTGACACCCGGAGGTTAGCCAGACCCATCCAGATGCTGGCCCTCCAGTGGACAGCCGGCAACGGCACCTCAGGGCGATAAACACAGCAGGCCACATGTCCATGTCTGATGTGTTGTCTGGGGAAACATGTAGAAGGTGTGGTAGGTTACGTAAGTTGAAGATGTTAGACACCAGTAAGTTGGCACGGGTGCAGCACATAGGTTAGAGTTCGGAGTAAGGGCACACCAATTATATATGGTCACTATTAGACACCTTTACACCTGGCACGGTGGCGCAGTGGTTGGCACTGCTGCCTCACGGCGCCGAGGACCTTGGCTCGATCCCGCCCCAGGTCACTGTCCGTGGAGTTTGCACATTCTCCCCGTGTCTGCGTGGGTCTCACCCCTACAACCCAAAAATGTGCAGGCTAGGTGGATTGGCCACGCTAAATTGCCCCTTAATTGGAAAAAAAAAGAATTGGATACACTAAATTTATTTTTGTAAAAGCCACCATTTCCCCAACATTCCGACCTGACTCAATCCTCTGGGTGGGAGGAAGGGGCTGGGCTGGGTGTGGAGGGTGTGCCAGGTTGGGGGGGGGGGTGGAGGAGGCTGGTGGTGTGTGCGTATTAGAGGATGCCCCCAGGACACTTTAACGTTCCACCTGTGGTCACCCTCAGAGGTGACACGGAACAGGGCCTTGGGTGAAGGGGGTACCATGTAGGACAGCTCACCAAGTGAGTGACCCATCAGCAGTCCACATCTCCATTACCACCTCCCCTGAGGTTATACAGGCCTGTGACATAGAATGGGGCAACGGACAGGTAGGGATGACCCGGGCGGACAGTGGAATGTGATTCCGAAGGCAGGAGTCAGAGTCTGTCAAACGTTGAGGAGCACCAGAGCTTATCTCACTGCGAGTCAACATCATCCTCTGCCCGGTGAACAAGATCATCTGAGACTGCCAACCCAAGGCCAATACCCTGTAGTGAAGCTGATAGGAGCCTCGGAGGGGGATGGGGGACCTGGGGTTGGGGGATGGAGTGAAGGAAGGAGGTCGAGGGGAGATATAAGTGGCTATGGTGGGTATGGAGAGGTAGGACAGGGAGGGTGAGCTGCTGGTGGTGAGGCACCCTAGTTGGCGAACCTGGAGGTGATTAGGTGTCGGGACTCTTATTGTACCTCCAAATAAGAATGGGCAGTCCGGTCATTGGGAGGTGTCAAAAATACGACTTTATTATTATTAATTACTCACTTGAACTGAATAAAAACCTAGAAATGAAATATCAAACAATACATAAAAACCAGGTGTGTGGCAAAATGCATAAAGCACAAAATAAATCACTTTAACACAAATAAACAGGTAGATGATTCAAAAATTCAGGGGCAAAGACCTCGACCACGAGGTCCTACTTTTAAGGGAATTCTTATCTCTGGTTTAGTCCCTCATTTACTTTCATTGGGTTTTAATTCTCAGATGAGACCTCCTGGTTTGTTCAAATGAAAGTCTGTTACTTAGAGAATGATTTCTTAATCAATTATCGGACATTACTTAAGATTGACGGGTGCCTATCAAAAGTAGCTTAGCATCTGCATGCGCAGTCTTAGGAAAATTACTGCATATGTTTTCCCACATTTTGCTATTTCTCGTGGCTTGGCAGAGAACTTAAGAATTGATTAATTGATTAGACAGAACAATACGTTCTCAGTGCTGAATACACTGGGATACAATGGTTAATTAATTATATGAGACAAAGACTGAGTTCCCACACTAAAGACACTTATAATATTTAGCACTCTTTAACTATAGGCATTCAGCTAGCCCCTATATAAATAACTCTATGAATAAAACTAGACTCTATCATTAGGTTGTCCCATATGCAGCAACCCTGGAGCACACGTTTGGTGGTTCCTGTGCCCCTCAGGTCGAAGGCCCTGGTCATCCTGGACATCCCCTGCATCTTCCTCGTCGGTCGAGGCCTGGTGTTTGTCCACCTCCTTCAGCAAGTCCCCGCTCTGCTGTGCGATGTTGTGCACGATTCAGCAGGAGACTAGGATGTGCGAGATCCTCCTGGGGCTACACTGGAAAGCCCAACCAGAATATTCCATGCACCTGAACCCCATACCGATGACGCTAGTGCACCACTCAATGACGCTCCTCGTTGCTGCATGGACGTCGTTATAACTGTTTTCCACATTGGTCAGAGAACTCCGGGCAGGCGTCATTAGCCCAGACCAAAAACGGATAACCCTTGTTGCCAGGTGCCAATCCCTCCCCCGAAGAAACATCAAGAAGGTGTTGGAAACTGACGAGCACACCAGGATGTAAACATCGTGCTTGCAGCCTGGATCTTGGGTGCAGATATGCATGAGGTGTGCAGATGGTCACACATCAACTGCACATTCAGGGAGTGGAAGCCCTTCCCGCTGATGAAGGGCACCCCCTGATGATCCGGGGGAACGTGTGTCCTATCTATAACCTCCTGGACTGGGGAATGCCAGTGATGGCAGCGAATCCTGGTGGGCTTGGTTCTGACTGAAGATAATGTAGTCCGCAGCCCGGGTATATAGGGCATCCATAATGGCATGGATGCAACTGTGTGTGGATGTCTGTGAGATCACAGATCGCACCCGATTTGGCGTTTGGAAAGACTCCAAGACAAAGAGGTACAGGGCGGTCATCACCTTGATGGCCACCAGGAGCAGGTGTCCTCCTCCTTCCTCCCGCGGTTCCAGGTGTGCCAACATCTGGCACAGATGTTGTGAGGCTTCCCTGGTTTGCCAAAGTCTTTGGCGACATGTACGGTCTGGCAGGTCCTCGAAGGACAGGCGCCGATGGTAGACATGCAGCCTGATGCCTTTGCATCTCTTCCTCGGCCTGTTGGAAGGCTGCCCCCCCCCCCCCCCCCCCCCGCCCCCCAGCCTCACCAGCTGGCCCCTGCTCTTCTGGGACAGGTTCCTGTTCTGCAGGGTCCTCCCTGAGCCTCCAGCCTCAGTGCGTCCGCAAGGGCAGCTGCAGCCAGGTAGATAGCGAGCATCCCCGGCTGAACTCCCAAATTCATTCTCTGCAGGGGAGGGGGAGAGAAAAGAAGATCTATCAGCAAGATGAGTATTCACTTGGCCATCCTGTTCCAACAGGCTACATGGCAACCCTGAGTTCCATCTCAGCTCCACCCTCCACATGTCCCGCACCTTCCCCCCCCCCCCCAAACCCACACTCACCCCTCAGCTGTCCCCCCCCCCCCTCTCCTGATATGTTGCCTTCCGCATTGCACCCTTCACTCAACCAGTAAGTTTTATCGGGGAGCCTCTACCCTCCCCACCAATCCTTGTCGATGAGTGGCCGCGCCAACCCATGTCAGTGATAGGCCCTGCCACCCCGTCCTGTCTTCCCACTGGGGTCAACTGTGGATTCCCTCACTGTGTGGGCCGTGTGTTATCCAGCAACCAGGTGAGGCACATGGGTGTAGGTTGGAGAGGGTCACCAACTGCCTTCATGTTTGTAGGCCTGTGTGATGGCAGCTCCTATGGATGGGGCTGGACGAGAAGGGTGGTCATTTGCTGGGAGGGAAGCTGCAAAGTGATGTGGGTCCTGAATGTGATCCACAGTTTGTGACAACCTGGCCAGGGGCAGGATGGATGGGAGCAGGGGGCGCGGTGGGCAGGCAGGGTTTGGAGACAGCTGGAAGTGCTGTAGGGTGGGCGAGCCGATAGTGCCACTGGTAAGGCCTCTGCCCTGAGAGGGGCAGTGTGCCAGGGAGAGATCCAAAGGCCACGGAGCATGTGTCCTCTGTTTGGGGTGAGTTCTGCTATTCCCCTGATTCTCCTGCTATGGGGCTGACCTTCTGATGAGGTCACGGAGGATTGGCAGCACCTGGCGGGTCCCTGGTTAAGCTTGGCTACGGCCATCCCAGTGATGGGTCAGCTGGGGTCTGAGGGTTTCCAGAGGGGCGGCCTGGATGGGCTCCCAAATGACCAGAGGCTCTGAACATTTACACGGAGTGAACAGCCAGGGGCCTGTACCTTGTGCCAAATGGTAGCTTTTAAAACAAATACCGCAGCAATGGGGGTCCGTGCCTGGCCACCATGATCCCTGGGGGACACCCCGAATTCACTGCTCTGTCACCAGGTTCATCCCCGCTACTGGCAGTGCCCCCTCCCCCCCCCCCCCCCCCCCTCCCACCTCCCACCCCACCCCCCCGCCACCATCAGCCAGCGTACAATGTCTTTTAAAAAATAAATTTAGGGCCACCCAATAATTTTTTCTCCAATTAAGGGGCAATTTAGCGTGGCCAATTCACCTAACTTGCACATCTTTAGGTTGTGGGGGTGAAACCCACGCAGACACGGGGAGAATGTGCAAACTCCACACGGACAGTGACCCAGGGCCGGGTTTCGATGCCGGATCCACAGCGCCACATAGCACCCACAGTGCTAACCACTGCGCCCCATGCCGCCCTTTTAACCGTACAATTCTTACTGATTTGGAACAATTTAAAAAACTTTTGTTTACCCTCTCCCCCCCCCCCTCAGCAACCAAGGTGCCCAGTCCCCATTTGTAAATACCTGTAGTAAACCGCACCCAGGTGGACTCCGCCTGACAGGGGCGGAGCAACGCGAAGGCCTGCAGAATACTGGGTCAAATCCGGTAATCATAAGTTGATGCATGTCAATGCCGGTTTTGCAAGCCAATGCTGGCACGGGCGCAGGCCGCGTTGTCGGTACCAGGGGCGCCTCAGACCATGGCGTTCGGACCAGGTGCAGACCGCGTTTTTTGGCGGCCGCCCGATTCTCCACTCAATCACGTTGTGCGTTTCCGGCGTCGCGGGGCGGACAATCCAGCCCAGTGACTGCCATTGGAAGTTAGTGAGACACAACCGTTTTCATAGAATTTACAGTACAGAAGGTCATTCGCCCCATCGAGTCTTCACTGGCTCTTGGAAAGAGCACCCTACACAGGCCCACGTCTCCACCCTACCCCCATAACCCAGTAACCCCACCCAACACTAAGGATTTTGGATACTAAGGGCAATTTAGCATGGCCAATCCACCTAACCTGTACATCTCTGGATTGTGGGAGGAAACCGGAGCACCCGGAGGAAACCCACGCAGACACTGGGAGAACGTGCAGACTCCGCACAGACAGTGACCCAAGCCGGGAATCGAACCTGGGACCATGGAGCTGTGAAGCATTTGTGCTAACCACTGTTCTACCGTGCTGCCCACGCAGTTTTGGTAACTAACCCCCCCCCCCCTCGCCCAGCCCCACAATCCCCGGGTTACCAGAGGGAGGGTCGTGTGTATCACACTGGTCTCTGGGGAGACTGAGAAACAGCCTTGTGACAAGCACCTGCTACAAGTGGCTGGTCCCGGTTGCAGTTCGTGTTACTCCAGTCCCCACTAGTTTCTTGTAAAAAAAATGTTTTGGGTTTTTGCTACATTCCGTTTCCGATTGATTTATTTTTGTTGACATCATGCGGACGAGGATGGATAAACGTGCTGGCCTGGTTGGAGGTGGGAATCTGACGGTTTGGATCTCCAAATAGCTAGGCACAGGTTCTTGGGAGGGGCGTCTCCAATTTCGGGAGACCCCTGTTTGTGTTGGGAAGCCCCCCATCACCCAGGGCCTGGCAATATTATTTGGACTAACCTGTTATTATCAAGGCTGCCAGCAGAGGGAGCACCCAACTACAATGTTCTGATGAGTTTGTCGTGAACTAAAGATCAAAGGGAATTAAACTTAATCTTTCCGTTGTTTCATCAAACAAGAGATGATGAATCAGTTGTTGATTCCTGACCCCGACACGATATTCTTCAAGAAAGATCATGCAGGGTGTAAGATAGGTTTGTCAGTTTCTCTCTATAATCAAAGCCAATTTCACCCACAAAGTTTTTAAAAATCCACAAAGTCTTCAAGAAAATAAAACATTGGACGAGTTCTCCCATTTTAAGTCCCGTGGCAGAAAACCCCATTAATTATGCACCCGTTCGTCTAACGTTGCATTCAATGGTGTGGCAGGCCTGGACATTGTATAGTCTGGCACCATGTCCAGGCGCCATGTTAAAATGACGGCCAACATCACTGACCCATCGTTTTAATCATGGAATCAAGAATACCAACAGTGTAGAAGGAGGCCATTCAGCCCATCGAGTCTGCACTGACCCTCCAAAAGAATAACCTAACCTAGGTCCACTCCCCCGCCCGATCCCTGCAACCCTTGGACACTAAGGGACAACTTAACATAACCAGTCCACCGAACCTGCACATCTTTGGACTGTGGGAGGAAACTGGAGCACCCAGAGGAAACCCATGCAGACACGGGGAGAACTTGCAAACTCCACACAGACAGTGACCCAAGTTCAGTATTGAAGAAAGGTGGATCGCCTGAAAATAATAATAATCTTTATTATTGTCACAAATAGGCTTACATTAACACTGCAATGAAGTTACTGAGACAATCCCCTATTCGCCACATTCCAGCATCTGTTCAGATACACAGAGGGAGAATTCAGAATGTCCAATTCACCTAACAGCACATCTTTCGGAACTTGTGGGAGGAAACCGGAGCACCCGAAGGAAACCCACACAGACGTGGGGAGAACGTACAGATTCCAATGAGGATGAATCTCTGGGAGCACTCTGATATCTGGAAGAAGGACTCCCTCAGAACAAAGATGGATGTAGGAATATTCTGAGGCTGAAAGATGGAATCCCTCTCGGAACTGAATTTGGAAAGTCCATACACAGGATGTTCCCCTGACCCACTGCTGCGGTGTTCCAGGATTTAGAGATGTGGGCGGCCTGCACCCTGATCTCCGAAGGCAGCCCCAGGCACTGTTCTGGAGAGTCCCATTCCGGTGTGCACCACGTTGTTCCGAACGTGGTTTATGCTGGCCGGTTTTCCCACTGGCATCGTGGAAAATCCGGCATGTGGCGGGTCGGACCTTTATCTGCGTCCCTTTAACAGGATGCAGGTGAGGTTCATGCCATCCTCTGCCACAGTTTCAAACCCACTATAGTGGGCATCAGCTGAAGATGCCATTGCATATTCACGTCAGCGTGGAACCGATTTCTGGACCTCCGGCCATATTCTCCCACCATGCATGCCATCGAGCCCAGTAAAGGGGACTTGGGAGAATTCGACCCATGGATTTTAGGGGGAGAAACATGTATAAAGTGTAAATTCCTAAAAGAAAATATCTACCATGAAACTGTTTATGCTTTTCAGCAACATGTCATTTGTCGACAAACAAAAGGAAGAATTTTTTATGAAAGACAACACCGCCATTGGGATCATTCCAATAAACACCCCCTTTGGGATCATTCCAATCAACACCCCCATTGGGAACATTCCCATCAATTTCCCCATTGGGAACATTCCCATCAACATCCCTATTGGGATCATTGCCATCAACATCCCCATTGGGATCATTCCAATAAACATCCCATGGGAATCATTCCCATCAACACCCCCATTGGGAACATTCCCATCAACGTCCCCATTGAGATCATTGCCATCAACATCCCCATTGGGATCATTCCAATCAACATCCCCATTGGGATCATTCCAATCAACACCCCCATTGGGAACATTCCTATCAACGTCCCCATTGGGATCATTCCCATCAACGTCCCCATTGGGATCATTCCAATCAACACCCCCATTGGGATCATTCCAATCAACACCCCCATTGGGATCATTCCCATCAACATCCCCATTGGGAACATTCCCATCAACGTCCCCATTGGGATCATTCCAATCAATGTCCCCATTGGGATCATTCCCATCATCACCCCCATTGGGATCATTCCAATCAACATCCCCATTGGGATCATTCCAATCAACACTCCCATTGGGAACATTCCCATCAACGTCCCCATTGGGATCATTCCAATCAACACCCCCATTGGGATCATTCCCATCAACATCCCCATTGGGATCATTCCCATCAATGTCCCCATTGGGATCATTCCCATCATCACCCCCATTGGGATCATTCCCATTAACGTCCCCATTGGGATCATTCCAATAAACACCCCCATTGGGATCATTCCTATCAACACCCCATTGGGATCATTCCCATCAATGTCCCCATTGGGAACATTCCCATTAACGTCCCCATTGGGATCATTCCAATAAACACCCCCATTGGGATCATTCCTATCAACACCCCATTGGGATCATTCCCATCAATGTCCCCATTGGGAACATTCCCATTAACGTCCCCATTGGGATCATTCCAAACAACACCCCCATTGGGATCATTCCAATCAACACCCCATTGGGATCATTCCCATCAACACCCCCTTTGGGATCATTCCCATCAACGTCCCCATTGGGATCATTCCCATCAATGTCCCCATTGGGATCATTCCCATCAATGTCCCCATTGGGATCATTCCAATCAACACCCCCATTGGGATCATTCCAATCAACACCCCCATTGGGATCATTCCCATTAACGTCCCCTTGGGATCATTCCAAACAACACCCCGATTGGGATAATTCCAATCAACACCCCCATTGGGATCATTCCAATCAACACCCCCATTGGGATCATTCCAATCAACACCCCATTGGGATCATTCCAATCATCACCCCCATTTGGATCATTCCAATCAATATCCCATTGGGATCATTCCAATCAACGTCCCCATTGGGATCTTTCCCATCAACACCCCCATTGGGATCATTCCAATCAACACCCCCATTGGGAACATTCCCATCAACATCCCCATTGGGATCATTCCAATCAACACCCCCATTGGGAACATTCCCATCAACATCCCCATTGGGATCATTCCAATCAACACCCTCATTGGGATCATTCCCATCATCACCCCCATTGGGAACATTCCCATCAACATCCCCATTGGGATCATTCCAATCAACACCCTCATTGGGATCATTCCCATCAACATCCCCATTGGAATCATTCCCATCATCACCCCATTTGGATCATTCCAATCAATATCCCATTGGGATCATTCCAATCAACACCCCCATTGGGATAATTCCCATGAACAATATGCAACTTAACCAGTCGGAAAATTGGATATTGAAGAGATATAAAACTGTGGAGTGCCTTTCAGAAAGATTGAGGTATTACCCGAGGTGACGACGCTCGAAAGGTCTCCACCTATTGGTTTGAAAAATATACTTTATTCACACAATATCGAGAAGAACAAACACAAAACACTCCAAAATGATCATTGCAGAATGATCAATGGTATTGATTTTTTCTACATCAATCATGTTGCACTCTGATCTGCTGCTGTACAATTGGGATATATGTAATATTTACAGTATGGATTCATTGTGAGCCAGACCGCAGCAGGGGTTCTAGATGGTTTCTGCTCCTGTGGTGCACCTTTCCTCATTGCGCTCTGCAGCAGCTGCCCCAAGCTGGAACCTGGCAGCTCTCCAGAACACGTCTGAGGTTCATGTTTACAAAAATTCAGTTTGTGCTCAAAGCATATAATAATAATAATCTTTATTAGTGTCACAAGTAGGCTTACATTAACACTGCAATGACGTTACTGTGAAAATCCCGTAGTCACCACATTCCGGCGCCTGTTCAGGTACACGGAGGGAGAATTCAGAATGTCCAGTTCACCTAACAAGCACGTCTTTTGGGACTTGTGGGAGGAAACCGGAGCACCCGGAGGGAACCCACGCAGACACGGGGAGAAAACACAGACTCCGTACAGACAGTGACCCAAGCCGGGAATCGAACCTGGGACCCTGGAGGTGTAAAGCAACAGTGCTAACCACTGTGCTACCATGCCACCCATTTGTGTCACGCATGACCTTAGCCTGACTTGACTGTAGTCAGGCATTAGTTAAAACTAATCTAATTGCTAAAGGATAACACAAGAGTATATTTTTTGATTTTGTCTTTTGATGAGTCGACCTAATGAAGGCAAAGCCCTGGTTTTATCTCTCCTGTATTCCCCAGTGACAAGGCACGCCCTTGACCTTTCCCAGATGACAAGTTCCTGATCAGTCAGTTACAGGGTGGGAGAGTGTAAGGGATTTTACTTGGGACGAGAACATCAAAGGCGACAATGGAGGGGTGATTGAGGCTATCAACAGCTGCAGGAGGATCATGGTGAAGAGGGGGGGGGGGCTGCTGGAGGTTAGCAGGAAGTTTGAAATGGCCATTGGAAGTGAATTGGTGGAAAGATATTTTTATGGGGACGGGCGGGATGGGAAATGGAGCTGCCAAGAGGAATGTGGGTAGTGACAGGAAATGACCACAAAGGGCCTTGTCTTCGATTGAAACAATGGAAATAGTGAGACCACATGAGATGGCAGGAGGGAGAGTTTACACAGATGGAAAGGTCAAGAGAGGACTGGAAGGCAGTGAACTCAAAGAGAGGGTAAGCTGAGCAGAAATCACTGAGAATAGGGAGCCAATCAGTGTTTAGGTTCAGGGAGGAAAGAATGTGAGAATTTTCATTGGAAAACTCAATGTGGGCCATGAGTGGTAGAAAGTGAGGATTTTAAAGGAGAGGTGGAAGATAGTGAGGTACTAAAATGAAGAGGATGTTCCAGATAATCAGATGCAGACCAAGGTGCAGTTTCTCAATCAGACCCTCACCATCAGCATAGAGGGCTGGGGGAGGCAGCTGGTGGGAGGTACGGACAGGTGAGGAGGGTTCAGTAAGAGGAAATGTGTCATCAGCGCATGCAATGTATGTGGAAAAGGCTCTAGGAAAAAGAATGGAGGGAACATGGTGAGATTTAACGATGAACTTCAAACCTCCCCCCCAAAGCCTGAGCCTCCAACTTTCACTCATCTGCCTCTAATTTCCTCTCGGAACTGGCCTCATCCTTTAGACTCGTCCTCTGCTCTGCCAACCCTCTTTCCATTGAGATGCTGGATTCCCTCCTGGCAACTGTGCTAGCTGACATCATAAACGGTTCGCCCTCCTCTTTAACCACTTCTCTCCTCAAACCAAAGACCTCTCCCAGCACCTCTGCCCTGGCAAATTACAAACGCCACTCCAACCCCCACCCCCCTCTCCTCTCTGAAGTCTTTGAACATGCTGTCAGCTTCCAAATCTGTGCCCACCTTTCCCACGGCTCCAACTTCTCCAATCAGGTTTTCTCCTCATCAAGTAGCATCCATCCCCTGTGGCTGTGACCCTGTTAGTGTGTCCCTCCCTATCCTCTCTGCAGCTGTTGTCATGGCAACATACTGGGCCACAAATCACCACATTTATTGAATTCAGTTGCAAATTTACAAAGATGGCGATTGAGCTCAGGATCTCTAGGTTGTTAATTCAGTACCATTGCCACTGCTCTATCCGGCAAGAGGGATGGCAATTGTTTGTTTTTCATTGGTGTTTGTATTTTCGTCATTTGACAGAAGAAAAGTTGAATAGAGTAGCATTGGCTCTCAAGACAAGACACAGATCTTTTGGTTTCAACTTGACTAGTCCACAGTGGTAGCTCATGGAGGCCTCCCTTCTCTACTCGCCCCATGATGGCAGAGCAGTGCCCCCCCCCCCCCCCCCCCACCCGCACTGTGTACAATCAATTGCGTCTTGGAGAGAGATACTCATCGTCCTTTTTGGTCCCTGGTTAACTATGGGTGGAACGGTAGCACAGTGGTTAGCACTGTTGCTTCACAGCTCCAGGGTCCCGGGTTCGATTCCCGGCTTGGGTCATTGTCTGTGCGGAGTCTGCATGTTCTCCCCGTGTCTGCGTGGGTTCCCTCCGGGTGCTCCGGTTTCCTCCCACAAGTCCCGAAAGACGTGCTTTAGGTGAATTGGACATTCTGGACGCGATCTTCCGGCCACACTGCGCCGGAACAGGATCTCGCTGCGGCACAACATGGCCGGTGAAAAGTGGGAGGCCCCAATCCCGGGATCCACCCTGCTTGCAATGCCTCGTGAGATTCAATGCAATCTCGCGAGATGTTGCAAGGACAATCCCTCCCACAATGGGTGGGGGATCACTTTTTTGGCAAATCTGCATGTTGGAGCGAGGCAGTAAGCCTTACTCTAATGTGCCGATTCCTTAGGTACCTGAGGCTTTGGGATTCAATCCCTTTGCCTCAGCGACCTTGGGAGAGCGCCATTTGGTGCTGGTCCCACAAATGGGAACCTGGCAGAATGGCACTTGTGGGGCTCACCAAGCGGATCGGCGGTCCCCAGCTGCATTCCCTTTGGAATGGGTGCTGCCCTGGCACTGCTGGTGCTACCTGGGTACCCTGGCAGTGCTAGCCTGGCACCTGGTTGCCTGTGTGGGGGTGGGCTGGTGGACCCTCCCGTGTTTGGGGAGGGGAGGTTGGGGATTCTTTTCAGGGCCTTGGAGGTTCGGACAGCGCTGTAAAAAGGTGTGGTCTTGGCCGTGCGTTCCCTGTTTAGGCTCCATACACAACACCAGCAGCGTTGAAAAGCCACGTGTTTCTCCGCACTGCGAGGGCTGGGAAACATGCAGCTAGACACGCTCGCTCGGGAAATTTGCTCCTTTTTGGGACGATCGCACCCTCTGAATTCTCCCTCTGCGTACCCGAACAGGCGCCAGAGTGTGGCGACCAGTTTCACAATAACTTCGTTGCAGTGTTTATGTAAGCCTACTTGTGACACTGGTGAAGACTATTATTTAGAAAGCCAATCAAAAAAGAACCTATGTAGAACTCTTGACAAATTCCTGGACAAATAGTCTCCTGCTGGAAGTTGTAAAGGTCTATAGCATCAATCCTCTGAGCGGATCAGCAGAGTGGCTGGCGGAGTCAGGGGAATACCATTCTGCCGACCGAAAAGGCGAGGAGGGGAACCATCCCTTTAAGGCACACGTCAAGTATTCTGGCTGTGAAGCAGCCGCAGAGAGGAGCCGGCAGCAGCAGCAGCAGGAGGAGGAGGCACGCTGCGGATCAGGGGCAGACAGAATGAACGAGTCTAATGGCAGGAACCAGGAGACCCTGATTGAAATGTCCTCCACTGGGGAAGAGACGGCAGGTAAGGGGGTCTGTGTGTGTGGGTACAGGTGTGGGTGAGGCTGCAGATTGGGATTGAGGGCACACTGAATCTAGGGCATGGTGAGCTGCTACAGCAGGAGGGAGGGAGACAAAATCTGACACTGTCATCGGTTCAACTGAGAGGGGTTGAGGGTGAGGGAGGAGGGGGGGAGCCTGCTTCTCCTTCTCCCCCGTTAGTTTGGGAGGAAATCAACACAGAGCATCAGAAACTGACACCAGGGCATTTCACTGTTGCTGTGAATTCCACCTGATTAGTCATGAGGTCTGTGTGTGTCCTTCCCCTCCCTCCTGCATTTTGAAAGGCTCTCTTGGGGAGAGGGTTTGTCACTCTGAGTGTCCAGGAGGAGAGGGTGACTCATTTTTGTCTGTCTGTCGAGGGAGTCACTCGAACCAAGGGGCCAGAAACTGCGGTCAAACCCCCCCCCCCCCCCCCCAAACTTGGGTTCCACATCTGTGCATTTGCAAGGTCGCCGAATTGGATGTCAGGGATGTCAAAGCGAATGACTGCGGATGCTGGAATCTGGAGCACCATGCTGCTGCACAATCCCAGCTAGATTGGCAGCTTCTGTGGAGCGAGGAGGCATCTGGACAATTCAGACTTGTTGTTGCTGGATTGTACCCACTGCTGGAAACCACGCACCTTTGATGGGGAGAGGGAGGGAGGGAGGGAGAGAGAGAGGAGGAGGAGGGCCATGCATGATGTTTTAGAAAGGGCAAGATTCCATATAACCTGGATTCCAGCAATTTAAAAGAAAATCCCATTAAGGGATGGAATATATAAAGCTGAGTTCTGGGACAAATCATGCCCCTTTGCACTGTTCTGCACAGTTTGTCAGAGTCAGGTGTGTAAAATCCACCTGGATGTCTAACCAGTTTAATAATAATAATCTTTATTAGTGTTACAAGCAGGCTTACACTGACACTGCAATGAAGTTACTGTGAAAATCCCCTGGTCGTCAAACTCTGGGGATTTTCGGGGACACTGGGGGAGAATTCAGAATGTCCAATTCACCTAACAAGCACGTCTTTCGGGACTTGTGGGAGGAAACCGGAGCGCCCGGAGGAAACCCACGCAGACACGGGGAGAACGTGCGGACTCCGCACAGACAGTGACCCAAGCCGGGAATTTCTTGTCAATGGTAACCCCCAGGATGTTGGTAGTGGAGGATTCAGCAATGGTAATGCCTTTGAATGCCAAAGGGAGATAGTTAGATTCTCTCTTGTTGGAGCCGGTAATCGCCTGTCACTGTGTGGTGTGAATATTGGTGTGGTGGGGGGCTGGTTTAACTCTGTGGGCTAGACAGCTGGTTTGTGATGCAGAACAAGGCCAGCAGCATGGGTTCAATTCCTGTACCAGGGGGAATTCTGAATTCTCCCTCTGTGTACCTGAACAGGTGCCGGAATGTGTTGACTAGGGGATTTTCACAGTAACTTCATTGCAGTGTTAACGTAAGCCTACTTGTGACAATAAAGGTTATATTTATTTATTAATTTCTGTTACTTGCAACAAAGCCAATTTCCAGGGACCAATGCCTGAAGAACATTCGACTTGAGATTGAGTTGGGTCATCTTTTCAGACATGCAGAGTGGCTGATAAGCCGGTGCTCTGTTCTGACCTGCTGTCATCGATGAGGATCCATCTTTGGGTTTACCAACTGTGATTAAATATATTCCTGGAGGTTTCATCACATTTCCTGCCCCCACCTTCCAGCCATCAATCGCCAACACATCCATCTTTGTGAAACACTGCCTTCCTACACTAATTATAATGCAAACATACTCTTTACCCAACTGGAAGATGGTTGACTATCAACCGAGCAGCCTTTTTCAAAAAGTTGACAGAACGTTCTCTGTGAACCTCGGCTTGTACAGCCCCCATTCATGCTGCTATGTCAAAAGAAGTCTTTGTCTTTTCAGCAATTTGAGATTGTCTCACACATTGTGATTTATAATGTTTGTTTGATTCCTTCCGTTTCTGCGCTTCTCGAATTCACAGTCGAGCTTTCAAAGTTAATTGTGGGTTGCTGAGACAGAAGCGATGGTGTGCGGTGCAGTGTCTGAACACGCTGAACTAGATAAAATCGAAACAAATTCTATTTTTCCACCAGTAAGCAGCACCAGCTTGCCTTCATCTCGCATTTTCTTAATGTATTGAAATGTTTTAATAAGGTACAGTTAGAGAGAGTTAGATATCTAGGGGAGCTGAAAGCCACCAATGGTGAATTGACAGAAATTGGAGGAGCATAGACATCTGTGAGCGTTACATAATATTTACAGGACAGAAACTGACCATTATGCCCCTGCTGGTCCATGCTGCTGTTTTACTCCATGTGTCTTGCGTTAATGTGGCTGCAAGGACAGCATTTGTTGCCCATCCCTAATTGCCCTCAAACTGAGTGAGTTGCTACATCATTTCAGAAGGTGGCTCAGAGTCAACCACATTGCTGTGGGTCTGGAGTCATGTGTAGACCCGGGAAGAATGGCACATTTTCTTACCTAAAGGGGCTTTAGTGAACCAGATGGAGCTTTTACAACAATTAATGAGTTTCATGGTCTCCATTGCTGAGACTAGCTTTATTTTATTTTATTTTTTTAAATAGAACTTACAGTGCAGAAGGAGGCCATTCGGCCCATCGAGTCTGCACCAGCTCCTGGAAAGAGCACCCTACCCAAGGTTAACACCCCCACCCTATCCCCATAACCCAGTAACCCCACCCAACACTAAGGGCAATTTTGGACACTAAGGGAAATTTATCATGGCCAGTCCACCTAACCTGCACATCTTTGGACTGTGGGAGGAAACCGGAGCACCCGGAGGAAACCCACGCACACATGGGGAGGATGTGCAGACTCCGCACAGACAGTGACCCAAGCCGGAATCGAACCTGGGACCCTGGAGCTGTGAAACGTTTGTGCTATCCACAATGCTACCGTGCTGCCCTTTCTATTCCACATTTTATGAAAATATAAATTTCACCAGTTGCTATTGGTGGGATTTGAACCCATGTTCCCAGAGCATGAGCCTCTGGTTTACCAGCCGAGTGACATCACCACTACACCACCATCTTTGCCTGACACCTTTGTCAAACCCTATCATTATCATACAATCATTATGAAACAGAAGGAGGCCATCCTGCCCATCAAGTCCATTCCGGCTCTCCACAGAGCAATACAGTCAATTCCATTCCCCTGCTCAACCCCTTTAGTTTATTGCCTTTTGAAATCACGGATAGTTTCTGCTCCCGCCGCCCTTGTAGGCAGCAAGTTCAGGGTCAGTACCGTTCCCTGTGTTTAACAAAAAAAGTTATGCCGCACATTTCCTCCCCGCCCCTGCATGTCTTGTCCAAAATCTTAAATCCACGGCCTTAATCCTCGCACCATCAGTTAAAGTGAACAATTTTCTTTGTCTACCTTAGCTGACTCTAATGTACAGCCCTCGATCTCCTTTGATCCAATGTGAACAATCCCAGTTTATCCATGCTAAATTTATAGCTAGAAAGTGTCTCCATCAGATTTGACCAGGCTAATTTTCCATATTAATGAGTGAAGAAGGTCCATGACGGGTTATGGCCTTAGCTAACTGGTTTCACACGTTTCATAAGAGCGGGAGAGAGTTTTCTTTTTGATTTGCAAGCAGTCTATTTTCAGTATTGATACACTTTTGCTTCAAATGAGTTGTAGTAACTTGTCCTCATTTTATATCTTTCCCATCCTGGGGTGGCAAAACTGCAAAATGTTACCCTGTGCACCCTGAGGAATGTTGTCGGCTGCCACCTCTGTCCTCCCCCCAACTCCAACAAGACTTAGTTAACCCTGTTTCTATTTGACTCCGAGAACTGGAGAGAAAATCCACCCCCTAGTAAAGACTCCCAGGCAGATGTTTCAGCTGGTCTCGTACTGTAGATTGCTTTGAAACCATTGATGGTTAATCTCTTGGTGTTATTACTGTTGACGGACGGTGTTAAAATAGACACTGTGCATCTGTCCTTTTCCAAAATAGATTCAGAATTTTTTTTTAGAAGGTTTGAGAATCCCAATGCAGTTAGATGCCCTTTGTAACTATTTAAAATTGCATTGACACACCTAAACTCTTGATGCTTTAAATTTCACCAAAAAATTTACATCCAGCTGAGCAATATTATGGAGTGTATCCCTAATCTATCTGAATGTACCACTCAGCCCTACTGGTCCATGTCAATGGTTTCACTGCAAACAAGCCTCCTCCTACCCCTTTTCATAGAATCCCTGCAGTGCAGAAGGAGGCCATTCAGCCCATTGTGTCACCACCAACCCTCCAAAAGAGGACTCTAACCGAGGCCCACTCCCCTACCCTAACCCCGCCTAACCTTTGGACACTGAGGGACAATTTAGTGCGGCTAATCCACCTAACCTGCACATCTTTGGACCACGGGAGGAAACTGGAGCACCCGGAGGAAACCCACACAGACACGGGGAGAAAGTGCAAACTCCACACAGACAGTCACCCGAGGCTGGAATTAAAACCAGGTACCTAACCATAGTGCTAACCACTGTGCCACCATGCTAGCTAAGGTAGACTGGGAGCTAAGACTTTATGGTGGAACAGTTGAGGAACAGTGGAGAACCTTCCAAGCGATTTTTCACAGTGCTCAGCAAAGGTTTATACCAACAAAAAGGAAGGACGGAAGAAAGAGGGAAAATCGACCGTGGATATCTAAGGAAATAAGGGAGAGTATCAAATTGAAGGAAAAAGCATATAAAGTGGCAAAGATTGCTGGGAGTTAAAGGACTGGGAAATCTTTATGGGGCAACAGAAAGCTACTAAAAAAGCTATAAAGAAGAGTAAGATAGAGAATGAGAGTAAACTTGCTCAGAATATAAAAACAGACAGTAAAAGTTTTTACAAATATATAAGACAAAAAAGAGTGGCTAAGGTAAATATTGGTCCTTTAGAGGATGAGAAGGGAGTTTTAATAATGGGAAATGAGGAAATGGCTGAGGAACTGAACAGGTTTTTTGGGTCGGTCTTCACAGTGGAAGACACAAATAACATGCCAGCGACTGATAGAAATGAGGCTATGACAGGTGAGGACCTTGAGAGGATTGTTATCACCTAAGGAGGGAGTGATGGGCAAGCTAATGGGGCTAAAGGTAGACAAGTCTCCTTGCCCTGATAGAATGCATCCCAGAGTGCTAAAAGAGATGGCTAGGGAAATTGCAGATGCACTAGTGATAATTTACCGAAATTCACTAGACTCTGGGATGGTCCTGGTGGATTGGAAATTAGCAAACGTGACGCCACTGTTTAAAAAAGGAGGTAGGCAGAAAGCAGGAAATTATAGGCCAGTGAGCTTAACTTCGGTAGTAGGGAAGATGCTGGAATCTATCATCAAGGAAGAAATTGCGAAGCATCTGGATAGCAATTGTCCCATTGGGCAGCGCAGCATGGGTTCGTAAAGGGCAGGTCATGCCTAGCTAATTTAGTGGAATTTTTTGAGGACATTAGCAGTGCAGTAGATAACGGGGAGCCGATGGATGTGGTATATCTGGATTTCCAGAAAGCCTTTGACAAGGTGCCACACAAAAGGTTGCTGCATAAGATAAAGATGCATGGCATTAAAGGTAAAGTAGTAGCATGGATAGAGGATTGGTTAATTAATAGAAACAAAGAGTTGGGATAAATGGGTGTTTCTCTGGTTGGCAATCAGTAGCTAGTGGTGTCCCTCAGGGATCCGTGTTGGGCCCACAATTGTTCACAATTTACATAGATGATTTGGAGTTGGGGACCAAGGGCAATGTGTCCAAGTTTGCAGATGACACTAAAATGAGTGGTAAAGCGAAAAGTGCAGAGGATACTGGAAGTCTGCAGAGGGATTTGGATAGGTTAAGTGAATGGGCTAGGGTCTGGCAGATGGAATACAATGTTGACAAATGTGAGGTTATCCATTTTGGTAGGAATAACAGCAAACGGGATTATTATTTAAACGATAAAATATTAAAGCATGCCGCTGTTCAGAGAGACTTGGGCGTGCTCGTGCATGAGTCACAGAAGGTTGGTTTACAAGTGCAACAGGTGATTAAGAAGGCAAATGGAATGTTGTCCTTCGTTGCTGGAGGGATGGAGTTTAAGACTAGGGAGGTTATTTTGCAATTGTATAAGGTGTTAGTGCGGCCACACCTGGAGTATTGTGTTCAGTTTTGGTCTCCTTACTTGAGAAAGGACGTACTGGCGCTGGAGGGTGTGCAGAGGAGATTCACGAGATTAATCCCAGAGCTGAAGGGGTTGGATTATGAGGAGAGGCTGAGTAGACTGGGACTGTACTCGTTCGAATTTAGAAGGATGAGGGGGGATCTTATACAAACATTTAAAATTATGAAGGGAATAGATAGGATAGATGCGAGCAGGTTGTTTCCACTGGCGGGTGACAGCAGAACTAGGGGGCATAGCCTCAAAATAAGGGGAAGTAGATTTAGGACTGAATTTAGGAGGAACTTCTTCACCCAAAGGGTTGTGAATCTATGGAATTCCTTGCCCAGTGAAGCAGTTGAGGCTCCTTCATTACATGTTTTTAAGGTAAAGATAGATAGTTTTTTGAAGAATAAAGGGATTAAGGGTTATGGTGTTCGGGCCGGAAAGTGGAGCTGAGTCCACAAAAGATCAGCCATGAACTAATTGAATGGCGGAGCAGGCTCGAGGGGCCAGATGGCCTACTCCTGCTCCTAGTTCTTATGTTCTTATGCTGCTTTGTATCTCATCTTGTCAGCTGTCATAATATACACATCAGTATATGATGGTGCAGAGACACACACTGACTGACACACTGCAAGACCAATCAACACACACAACACAGCAACCAATCAGCAGTTAGGGCATGGTCACTATAAAGCCAGAGGGCATTAGTTTTCCGCTCATTTGGGATGCAGCCTCTGAGACAGGGAGAGCCCACAATCAGTTGCACAAACATCTACCATGTGCAAGCAGTATAGGCTGGTCAGGTTAGGCATAGGTCTTCAATCAATCTAACATAGTGTCGACCCACAGTGCAAGTATGTTCAACAACATTTTGGGCAGCACGGTAGCATGGTGTTTAGCATAAATGCTTCACAGCTCCAGGGTCCCACGTTCGATTCCCGGCTGGGTCACTGTCTGTGCGGAGTCTGCACGTCCTCCCCGTGTGTGCGTGGGTTTCCTCTGGGTGCTCCGGTTTCCTCCCACAGTCCAAAGATGTGCGGGTTAGGTGGATTGGCCATGCTAAATTGCCCGTAGTGTCCTAAAAAGTAAGGTTATGGGGTGGGGGGGGGTTTGTTGGTTGTTGGGTTACGGGTATAGGGTGGATACGTGGGTTTGAGTAGGGTGACCATGGCTCGGCACAACATCGAGGGCCGAAGGGCCTGTTCTGTGCTGTACTGTTCTATGTTCTAACTCTTTTTAAATAAAATAGTGTTGTACTATTGCAAGTGTTGGTAGCCTGTCTATGTTACTGCTAAGGTAAACGCAGTCTCCACAGATCCAGAGTACCCAACACATCATCAGCCTCGACCTTTTTTGTCCTGTTCATGTGTTTATATAGTTATTCTATTCAGGAGTTTGAACCACTCCTCTGGACGATGATGTTTCTCCTCTGTTCCCTTTGGAACTTACTAGTGACTGTTTTATCTGGTATTTATGATCTCCAGGTAGCCAATCAAGCCACATTCTGAACCGTAAAGTGCTCCGTCACATCACCCCTCAGCCTTGTCTTTTGTCGAGAAGAGGCTCAGACTGTTTGGTCTTTGCTGATAGCGAAAACCTCCGAGATCTCATGGTCTTCACTGAGTTTGCTTTCCTTGTCTTGAGCCCTGAGAAGTAGGCAGATTTGCTGCTTTCTCTGGGAAGATGTTTCTTTATCTACACCTCAAATACACTTCCTAGAAAACACCATTGTAGAAATACTTTGAACCGTTCAGTAAAATTACTGAGTGCTCTACCTCTTACAGTCGTACTACTGACTGACCCAGTCCGCCCCAGTGTAAGTAATAAAATGCTGAAATGGACATGGAACCAGCAAGCTGTGGGTAGACAGATTTTGAAGAGGTAATCAGATATTTATTTTTTGAAAGATGTTAAGGTGGAGCAGAGGGTACAGGCAAAGGATGTCGGGGAATGGATTGCAGAGAGTAGGGTACAGCAGGTTCTCAGTATTGTTGGGGGAGCGGGGGGGGGGGGGGGGGGGGGGGGGTGGTGTGGACAGGGTACGGCACTGACTATCTGGCTTTAGGAGGTAGAATTACCAAATGTGATTAAGTGTATTTTTGAAGGTTTCATCATGTGACTTGCCTCCGCGCTCCAGTCATTTGTCAGTCCACTTAGGTATCTTTGTGACGCCCTGCCTTGACATATTGCCTTTCTACTGTTAAGCAAAAAGACTCGTTTACCAATTGGATGATGGTTGACTGTCAATGGTCTATTCCACCCACCTCCATTTTAAATATTGTTTTCTCTGGTAAAGAGAAATTTTCAAAGCAGATTCACCATTTTTTGTAGGGGAAAAATAGAACAGATTACTCCAATAAACTGAAGCAACTATAAAAGAAAGAATGGGATGTGGGCGTTGCTGGTTTGGGCAGCATTTTATTGCCCATCCCTAGTTGCCCTTCAGAAGGTGGTGGTGAGCTGCCTTCTTGAATCGCTGCAGTCCATGAGGTGTAGGTACACCCACAGTGCTGTTAGGGAGGGAGGTCCAGGATGTTGCCCCAGCAACAGTGAAGGAACGGCGATATATTTCCACGTGGAGCGGTGAGTGACTTGGAAGGGAACCTCCAGGTGGTGGGGTTCCCAGGTATCTGATGCTCTGATCTCCTAAATGGTAGTGGTCGTGGGTTTGGAAGGTGCTGCCGAAGGAACCCTGGCGAGTTCCTGCAGTGCATCCTGTCGATGGTACACACGGCTGCCACTGTACGTCGGTGGTGGAGGGAGTGAATTGTTGTTTATACAATTATTGGTTTAGAAAAACAACTGGCCAAAATCATTCCTCGAGATTGATCTTCAAGTCCTGGTGATTCCAGGTCAATTCTGGAGAGTTGGCAAGTAGGGCACCTCGGGGCTAATGTGCATCCAGATCGACAGGGGCAAAGGAGAAGTGGAACAGGATACACTGCCAGCAGAGGTGGTGGAGTCAGAGTCATTAGGGACATTGAAGCGACTCTTGGACAGGCACATGGACAGCAGTAAATTGAAGGGGTGTAGGTTCGGTTGATCTTAGATTAGGATAAATGGTCGGCACAACACGGTGGGCCGAAGGGTCTGTACTGTGCTGTTCTATGTTCTCAGTTTCTAACTTGCTCACTGCTGGATGCTGAACCAGCCCAAGATAGCGGATTTTGGGCGCGACCTAGCAACCGCATTGTGCCTGAAAGGTGATGCCGCGCGGCCGAAAAATGCCTGGGGATCCCTCTTCTGGAATCTATCTGGCTCACCACACCTCATGACGTCTGACACAATCTTGCTCTCGTCCATTGTGGGTCGGATCACGTTTTAGCAGAGCTGCATATTAGACTGAGATAGCCAGGGAAACACCCAGCTACGGGACCCTGTCCCCAGTCGGGTGGATCGCACCCTGTATGTAAAGACTCTTACTCTCTCTATGATGTGATTCGTTTCGCCAGTCAAGGACCAGTTCAGGAGACGATGAGATGCATTGAGCAGGAAGTAAGGGGAGTTATAATGTTATTAAATTAGTGAAGTTAAATTAACTCAAAAAGATTGCTGATCCAGACCAGCAAGTAGATTTGTTTGGGTACCTCTTTGCCCTCAGCTGTTTTATGACGAGGTGCACTGTGACAATTGTCAGCAGTGTCACAGTTACTATCTCTCTCTTCTCTTGAGGTAGAAGGTTGCAGTTTGAAGTCCCACTCCATCAATCTAAGCTGATGCCCGGGTGCAGTTCTAAGGCAGCACTGTGTTGAGTCAGCAACCTGACACGCCATTCACCACCTCGCAGACAGATGTAAAAGACCCCAGGGCACTATTTTGATGAAGAGCCAATATTTATCCCTCCAACCAGTGCCACAAATTAATCATTGAGTGGGATCGTCCGATACTTTTCCAGAGTGTCAGTTTCAGTGAGAAAACTGGCCTGTACCTTCTCCAGACGAGATTTATCACCAAATCCTTTGACACTGTGTGCACAGAGAATCTGGGACTGTGGTTTCTGCCATCACTCTGGCGTGGCAGGGCCTGATACAGCCAGCAACACCGGCTCCACAGATGTTGGGGCACCAGATTTAAAGGGCACCTCGATTTGTTTTTCACCAGCATCGGGGCGGACCCCCCAACCGCACAGGTATTGGGGCAACCCCTGCCCCACACAAGCATCCGGGTGATCACCCACCACCCCCACACAAATATTGTTTGCCCCCCCCCCAAAAAAAAAACCAAAAAAGACTTCAGAGCAGCCCCCCACACATAAGGGGAAACCCCCCCCCCCCCCCCCCCCCACCACCACCACCCATGGGGAGGACTTGGACAGGCTAGGGGAGTGGGCAATGAAGGAAGTGGCAGATGGAATACAATGTGGAAAAGTGTGAGGTTATGGGAAAGAGTAATTTAGGCGTAGACTATTTTCTAAATGGGGAAATGCTTGGGAAATAAGAAACACAAAGGGACTTGGGAGTCCTTATTCAAGATTCTCTTAAGGTTAACGTGCAGGTTCAGTCGGCAGTTAGGAAGGCAAATGCAATGTTAGCATTCATGTCAAGAGGGCTAGAATACACGAGCAGGCATGTAGTTTGATGCTGTGTAAGGCTCTGATCAGATCCCATTTGGAGTATTGTGAGCAGCTTTGGGCCCCGTATCTAAGGAAGGATGTGCTGGCCTTGGAAAGGGTCCAGAGGAGGTTCACAAAAATGATTCCTGGAATGAACAGCTTGACATATGAGGAGCGGTTGAGGACTCCGGGTCTGTACTTATTGGAGTTTAGAAGGATGAGGGGGGGATCTTATTGAAACATACAGGATACTGCGAGGCCTGGATAGAGTGGACGTGGAGATGTTTCCACTTGTTGGAAAAACTAGAACCAGAGGACACAATCTCAGACTAAAGGGCCGATCCTTTAAAACAGAGATGAGGGATTTTTTTCAGCCATAGGGTGGTGAATCTGTGGAACTCTTTGCCGCAGAAGGCTGCGGAGGCCAAATCACGGAGTCTTTAAAACAGAGATAGATAGGTTCTTGATTAATAAGGGGATCAGGGATTGTGGGGAGAAGGGAAGAGAATGGGGAAGAGAAAAATAGCAGCCATGGATTGAATGGCGGAGCAGACTCGATGGGCCGAGTGGCCTAATTCTGCTCCTGCTCCTCTGTCTTGTGGTCAATGGCCTTCCCCAAAGGCCCCCCCCCCCCCCCCCGACACTGCCAGCCTGGCACGTCACGTTGGCGAGGTATCAGTATTCAGTGAGGGGGTACATATGGCGAGGAAGCCCTTTAATTATATTTAAATGTATTAACAATTTATTGAAATGAAGTTTCCACCTCATTTATGTCACCTGTGAGGATCGTTGGAAAATTGGAAAACGAGATCTCGGCGTTGGGAATCTCGTTTTCCGATTCTGGCGAGGTTTTGAGCTCATGGCGAACGTGGGTGCAAAATATGCCCTATTACCTCATTGTGTGTTGAATCTTGCTGTGCACAAATTGGGTGCAATGCTGCCTCATTCAGTGGTACTTCGATGGTACTTTTAGTTTTGAAGCATGTTGAGATTGATCTTTTTGTGTGCCGCTTTCATGGATAGATAATAGATAAATGGAGATTCTTTGGACTGATTTGGGCCTGATGTCCCCGGACACATAGAACATAGAACATAGAACATAGAACAGTACAGCACAGAACAGTGATAGGTAAAAAGCTTGAAGACCACTTTCAGGAGATCCTTGGGTTTAGTTTTCATTATATTTGTATCACCTATTTTGGTTTGGAGCTATGCAGAGATACTCTGTGAGAATAGAAGTTTTGTAACAAAACGCTTCTAAAGAAAAATAAAATTGTTCTTGGGGTGTGAGCTAGCATTTGTTGCCCATCCTTAATTGCCCTTGAACTGTGTGGTTTGGCTTGCGAGGCCATTTTAGTGGGAGGGGGGGGGGGGGGTCGTTAAGTTAACCACATCGCTGCACAGGTCTGGAGTCACATATAGGCCTGACCGGGTAAGGATGGCCAATTTCCTTCCCTGAAGGACATTAGTGAACCAGATGGGTTTTTACAACGATCGACAATGGTTTCATGGTCATCATTAGACTTTTAATTCCAGACTTTTATTGAATTCAAATTTCAGCATCAGCAGTGGTGGGATTCGAACGTGGGACCCCAGAGCATTATCCTGGGTCTCTGGTTTACTAGTCCAGTGACAATATCACTACACCACTGCCTCCCCTCGGGAACGTGCTGTATTACGCAGTTCACGCCCGACCAGAGTCAGAAAGTCCGGAGAGAAGGGAGTGGCTGGATTTCCGGGTAAGGAAATGGGGTGTCGTGGCAATCCGAGTTGGATTGTCGCTCTGTGGAAATTCAAGCCCATTTAAATTGCGATCCTCGTCACCTTTCACATACAATCGGTCCTGTGATTTTCTTTTTCTTTTTTGCTTTTTATTTTCTTGAGCATGAATACATGTTTTCCAAAGAGAAAGATTACTCTGGTGTACTTGGTATGTTCTTGTCTGATCGCATGCAGCGTTGGAACATAAAGCACTTGCGTTTATTTAAAGGCCTCTCATGTCCTCAGAACACCCTAAATAATTCCCAGTGAATGGAGTATTTTGCTGCAGTGTCGTCACTCATGTAGTGCAAGAAATTTGGCAGTCAATTAGCAGACAAATTAACATCCCACAAACATGTGATAATGACCACATCATCTGTTTTTTGGTGATGTTAGTTGCGGGGCAAGTATCGGGCAGGACATATTTTCTTTAAGTTATGAATCGTGCGGCAATTTTTTTCTTCCATTTCAATGCATGAGCAGTCCCCATTTTTTAAATGGCCACAGATGGCTAAGAGATCAGGAAATCCTTTTATGTTTGATGGAGATGTAGGGCAGGATGGATAGAAACAGATGGCTTGCAGTAGGAAGAAGGGGAGTTTTCGTAAAAGAGTGAGCCTGTGAACAGGCCGGTTAATGATTGAACTAGGTACCACCTTGTGGTGGTATGATTAGCATAACTGCCTGCCATTGGTGCAGAACACCGGCTTACCATTGGCCCTGGTCGGTCATGTGCCTCTCGACCGGTTGGTTGAGACCAGTCATGTGATGGCTCCCCGATTGGTCGAGAGGCTGAGTTAACCCCGCCCTGCGGGGTATAAATACCCAGTACTCCCGACGGTTGTCCTTATACTGTAATCGACTGCAGGGCTAACATCTAGCTGATTAAAGCCATACTTTTGTCCAGCAACTCGTCTCGCGTTCAATTGATGGTACATCACACCTGTATATTCACGCACAGGTTGGACAGACAGTTGAAGCAGGTACCACCTGTATATTCACGCACAGGTTGGGCAGACAGTTGAAGCAGGTACCACCAGCCTGGTAGCACAAGTGGATAGCACTGTGGCTTCACAGTGCCAGGGTCCCAGGTTCGATTCCCCGCTGGGTCACTGTCTGTGTGGAGTCTGTACGTTCTCCCAGTGTGTGCGTGGTTTCCTCCGGGTGCTCCGGTTTCCTCCCACAGTCCAAAGATGTGCAGGTTAGCTGGATTGGCCGTGCTAAATTGCCCTTTGTGCCCAAAAAAGGTTGGTGGGGTTACAGGAAAGGGTGGGAGGTGTGGGAATATGTAGGGTGCTCTTTTCAAGGGTTGTGCAGACTCGATGGGCTGAATGGCCTCCTTCTGCACTGTAAATTCTATGATTCTAACTTCATTGCATCCTCCTACTTGATGTAAGCCTACTTGTGACAATAATGAAGATTATTACTGTTACCTGTTAGCGTGACACCAGTAAATTGGGGAAGTGTTAGAATTTAGCATCAAGGATGTGACAGCTAGACATTTAGAAAGTAGTGCTAGGATTGGGCAGAGTGACCATGGATTTGTGAAAGGCCAAACATGTTTCACAAACCTTGGAGGTTTTTGAGGATGTAACCAGCAGAATAGTTGAGAATGAATCGGTGGATGTTTTTGAATTTTTGAAGGTTTTCGACAAGGTTTCATACAAGTGGTAAGTAAACATATTAAGAGACATTGGCTTGGATTGAGAACTGGTTACCAGGAAAGAGTAGGAATAACTGGGTAATTCTCAGGCCTGGTTACTGGCTTAGTATCCCAAGGATTAGTGCCGGGGCCCCAGCTATTCACAATCTATATCAATGATTTACATGTGGGGACAATGTGGTGAATGTATTATACCAATAATCCACCAGTGTATTTGTATCTGTGCTGTTGCCCTTGTATTTGTATCTGTGCTGTGCTGTTGCCCTTGTGGGCTTCTCCTATGGGCCATTGTATGGCATTATCAATAGGGGAACATGTTGGGCTATGTATGGGCTCCTCCAAGAACTGGGAAAGTAGCGCCTCTGGTGCCTTCATTAGATCGTCTAAATGCAGTGGTAAGGAGGGCCGTTAATGTTCTCTCCCAAGCCAACATGCCCAGCTTTGAGATGTGATATCAGTCAAAACTAGCTCTGCTGGTGGGGACATGTTCTTCTTATGCCTCAAACATCAAATAATTGCTGCTTGGTCGTGGCAGGACACCCTTCGGAGGAAAGAGGAAAGGCTTTAGGAATGTCCTCCAAGCATCCTGAAAGAGATCAAATGTACTCACTGGCTGATGGGAGCCCCTGGTTTTGTGACCAGCCAAAATGGAGGAAGCTCATTCGAGGAGACACTAAACACATCGAGCGGCTTTTGTCAGAAATCTGCAGAGGCGAAGCTGAGGCACCTGAGGGAGCGGGTACACCTCGTCTACCCAACCCGTCGAGTGCCACCAGGGGCTGTTCTTGTGCTGCATTGATCTTTGTTCTTTAGGGTTTTGGTCAAGGGTTGGTGCCATGACCGGTACAGGCTTGGAGGGCCGAAGGGCCTGTTCCTGTGCTGTATTGATCTTTGTTTTTCTACCGTCTGCTCCACAGAATCTTCAAAACGTGCATATGCGTCATCTCAGAACCCACCAAACTGTAATAGAAAAGAGTCATCCTCAATGTGAGGCACTTCCGGAAAAGAAGATATTCAATTCTTGATCCAGGTGGGAATGTTGCCTGTGAATGTGAGGGTGAAGTAGATCAAAGAAAGGTGGTGGAAGCAGAATCTTTTGAATATTTTTAAGGCAGAGGTGGATAGATTCTTGGTTAGCAAGGGGGTGATGATATGTTATCAGGGATGGTGGGTGGGATACATATTTGAGGTGACTGTCAGATCAGCCATGATCTTATTAAATGGTGGAGCAGTCTCGAGGGGCAGAATGGCCGACTCCTGCACCTTCATCGTATGCTTGCCATGGCATAAATTCCTGCCGGCATTTTGGTCTTTCTGGCTACTGCCAAATGTTGGGGGCTGATGCACTATCAATTACGACGAGACGAGAGTAGAGAGTAATCGCGGCTTTATTAAGCAGAGATGTGTTGCCTTCTGCAACTGCTGCAGAAATGGCTGCAGCTCGGTGAGCACACACATTTATACTCCGCCTACTGGGCAGAGCCAGCAGGCAGGGATCCACCCCTGTATGTGTAGTACAGGAGCCTTACCGTATTACTTCTCATATACGTCATATATACAAACAGTGGTGACTACCACAGGGGCAAAAGAGTGGACTTCATTCTGTACCTAGGAGTGTACCGAGTGCTTTCCAAAATGGGTGCTATTTCCCAACACCAGCAGCACCCAAGGAAAAATCTACGTGGGTGGATATTAGGTTGAGGACTTGACTGAGCTTGGCTGTGGTGCATTTCGTGGTCAAATGCTCTGTGTTGTTTGGACCACAAATGAAGAATGTGGGTAAGGTGGTATCAACCTGTATCCCAACGTTAATCAGCGCCTTCTGGAGAAGGAAAGTAAAGCATGCGGTACCAGGGTTACTTTTCAGTGCATTCCATCCTTTCATTTTGTTCGTGACAATAAATTGCTGTTATCGGTGGGTTTTGTGATTTTATATTATGTACTTGACATCGCAGGAGCTGTTTGTTTTGCATTCACGTCTTTAAACTGTCTGTCGGAATAATAACCACAAACAGGAAGGATTCTTGTGGAAAAGAAAGTCTCTAATCAACTGACGTTCCAATTCGAACCCAAACACTTTTCACCTGAGCTACTTTTCAAATTGCTTCTGAAAGACTGAAATGGAGTTCATTGTCCAATTTTATTTTACCGTAGAATTACCATAGGATGAAAATCGCTTATTGTCACAAGTAGTCTTCAAATGAAGTTACTGTGAAAAGCCCCTAGTCGCCACATTCCGACGCCTGATCGGGGAGGCTGGAACAGGAACTGAACCCATGGTGCTGGTCTTGTTCTGCATTGCAAGCCAACTGTCTTAGCCCACTGTGCTAAACCAGCCTGGGTAACTCGGTACACATGACAATAAATGAATCCAATCCACTTGTGAATTCCTCTGCGTGGGATAGAGGGGGTAATTTTGCAAGAGGGCCGATTTATGAAATGAAATGAAGTTACAGTACAGATGGAGATCATTCAGCCCATCGAGTCTGCACTGGCCCTTGGAAAGACCGCCCTACTTAAGCCCCATGCCTCCACCTTTATCCCCCTTTATCTCCGTAACCCCACCTAACTTTTTTGCCTATGGAGAATTTAGCATGGCCAATCCACCTAACCTGCACATCTTTGGACTGTGAGAGGAAACCAGCACCCGGAGGAAACCCACGCACACGCGGGGAGAACGTGCAGATTCCGCACAGACAGTGATCCAAGCCGGGAATCGAACCTAGGACCTTGGAGCTGTGAAGCAACTGTGCTAACCACTATGCTGCCTAAGGCATGATGACATTGTTGCATATTGTAACAGTGGAACTTGTCAGACACAGCTGGAATGAAGGAACTTCAGTAAATTCTGCATTCTTGTAACTCTCCATTTTTGTTTTTAATCCAGTTAAGTGATCCCTGGCGTCTTTTTAATATAAACTTTCACGTTTTAGTGACTGTAAATAAAATGCATGACTGTGCGATGGTAATTCCTCTTTATATTGTTCAGGGAAAATGAATATTTAATCCCTAAATTTAACAATACATCAGCCACTGATCGGAATCAATGTACTGAAATAATTGGGGATAATTGTCCTTTTGTATTTCCTGTAAAATGAGCTTTAAAGTGCTTTTGTGTGTTAAACACAGGCTTGTTATTCATTATAATATATCTTTGTTGTTGCCTAAAAGTGTTTTTCTGTTCATGCGGCATAGAATCTAATGGACTGAATATTTATTTTGGTCACCTTGTGTCGCTGACGTTAAATTGTCGATGTAAGGGGCTGGTTTAGCTCACAAGGCTAAATCGCTGGCTTTTAAAGCAGACCAAGCAGGCCAGCAGCATGGTTCGATTCCCGTACCAGCCTCCCCGGACAGGCGCCGGAATGTGGCGACTAGGGGCTTTTCACAGTAACTTCATTGAAGCCGACTCGTGACAATAAGCGATTTTCATTTTTTCATTTCATATCAACCAGTCTGGACGCTCAAATAAAGCCTGTTTCTGGTGTCTCTAAATATCACCGGCCAACTGCTGAGGCTGAATCAGCGGGTGTAAAGTCTGGGTGTAATATTAATTCCCAAAGAGCTGAGCTTCAAACTGTCAGCGTGATCCAAACTGGCTTTCCCACTGGGCTCGGGGATGACCTGAGATCTAATTCCATGGGCTTGAGTACCCACCCCCCGCTGGGGCTCGGAATGTGGGTTGGCACGTGATTGAAGAAAGCGCTACTGGTCTGCATACTGGTTCTGGGTTCCTTACTGTTCCTACCCCCGCCCCCCCCCTCACCCCCAGGGTCATTTTTCTGGAGACAGAATGGAGGAGTGGACTTTTTATCTGCATATGGCAACTAGCCAATTAAGGGCCTGTTGGGACCTGATACCAGAGGTGAAGAGATTCTCCAGTTGGCCTCCAGGCCCCCGGAGGCAGCAGAGGCCAGTCGCCCCCCCAGTGGCAAACCAGAGTGATGAGGGGTGGTGTGTGTTGGGCAACATTCCAAACAGACTTGGGGACCTTCCTGAGCCTAGATCCAGCAGCATCTCCCAGGAAGATCTAGCCCAGCTTATATGGTCATTTTTGGCTTTGAGGTGAAAGAAGTTGGAGAAAGTGGGCAGCACAGTAGCACAACTATGGCTTCACAGTGCCAGAGTCCCAGGTTCGATTCCCGGCTTGGGTCACTGTCTGTGAGGAGTCTGCATGTTCTCCCCATGTCTGTGTGGGTTTCCTCCGGGTGCTCCGGTTTCCTCCCACAATCCTAAGACGTGCAGGTTCAGTGGATTAGCCATGATAAATTGCCCTTTGTGTCCAAAAACAAAAGATTAGGAGGGGTTATTGGGTTACCGGGAGCGGGTGGAAGTGAGGGCTTAAGTGAGTTGGTGCAGACTTGATGGGCCGAATGGCACTGTATGTTCTATGTTCCATTGCTGCTGCTGCTTTCAGGTTCGAAGGCTTCTGGCCCTCCAGTGTTGAAATTTCATCCACTGCCCTTCACTGGATGGTGAGTTCATCCACCAGCCATTAACTGAGGAAAATCACAGTGACTGTTTCAAACTTCTCAGCAGCACACCCAAATGTCAGTGATCACCTGTAAGGCACGAAAGAAAATCCTTTAAACTCAGGCCAGCACCATGGCACAGTGCTGCCTCACAGTGCTTGGCACCTGGTTCAATTCCAGCCTTGAGTGACTGTGTTGAATTTACATGTTCTCACCGTGTCTGCGTGGGTTTCCTCCGGGTGCTCCGGTTTCAGCCCACAGTCCAAAGCCATACAGGTTAGGCAGATTGGCCATACGTAATTGCCCCTTAGTGTCCAAAGATGTGTAGGTTAGATGAGGTATGGGGATGGGAGGTTGGGGCGGGGTGTGGGTCTAGGTAGGGTGCTCTTTCAGAGGGTCGGTCAGACTCGATGGGATGAATGGTCTCCTTCTGCACTGCAGGAATTCTATGATTCTGTCTTGTCATGAGGGATTTTGGCTCCTCCGCTTAGAGGATTGACCCTCCGATTTTCCTCAGCAGCAACATCAACCAGGTCTAGAGAAACTCTACCTCTGCCTCCAATGAGTTGTTGGGTAACCAAACTCTATCTCAGGCTGCCGCGATGACTGCCCGCCATTGAACCACACAATCACTTTGCCTGAGACTCTAGCCAAGGCTATTTTGTGGTTAGCACTGTTGCTTCACAGCGCCAGGGACCCGGGTTCGATTCCCGGCTTGGGTCACAGTCTGTGCGGAGTCTGCACATGTCTGCGTGGGTTTCCTCCGGAAGTTTCGGTTTCCTCCTACAAGTCCTGAAAGACGTGCTATTAGGCAATTCCGACATTCTGAATTCTCCCTCAGTGTACCTGAACAGGCACCGGAATGTGGCGACTAGGGGCTTTTCACAGTAACTGCATTGCAGTGTTAATGTGAGTCTACGTGTGACAATAAAGATTAATAAAAAAAACAAATGAATCACATAAATTGATCTGGATGTTCCAATAGCCTAATGGGTCTGCAATACTCCACATATTATTGATTGCCTAATCAGTGTGGCTCAGGGGAGGAATCTGGAAGGGTAGACCAGCACAGAGGAAGTGTCCCACTCAGCTCTAGCTAGCTATGTGCAGGAAAATAATCTCTTGGGTAGCATGTTCCTGATTAGAGAGGCAGGAGAAAGCTTACCAGTTGCTTAGAATCGTACGTTGGGTATTTTTGGATGTTTAATCTTCAGCAATATCTCTGTGGGGACTGCGGTAGTCCCGAACGTGTGTACTGACGTGTTTAAACTTTCTGGAATAAATGTGCCCCAAGTGCACAAGGAGAAACCCTAGCTGGGGAAGGTAAAATGTTTTTGGGAAACTTAGACCTTGGCCTCGCTCCAAACCACAAGCGTGCCTCCAAGGGTATGGGAACGAGCATGACGACACGGAGGCCCAGCCAATCCTGATGCCACTGTCTCCTTTTTGGCCAATGGCCAGAATTCACCAGAGCATGGGTGGGGTGTCTTTTAATAAGAAATCCCATTGACCAGTGGCAGGAACAGGGGATCCCGCTGCCAGCAAACGGACCGCCGTCAAGAAACACCGGAGAATCCAGCCCAATGGTTCCAGAGTCCTACCAACACTTAGCCAGATTCCCAGCCTCGCCAATTGGCTGGAGCAGCAATTTGATAACAGGAGCTGCCAGAGAGGAGGGGGTTGCGGAATTGGGTGCTATGAGTGGGACTATGGTTGTGATGGGGGAGGCACTCTGCGGGCCCCAACAGCGCAGGTTCAATTCCCGTACCGGCTGAGATTATTCCTGAACATAGAACTAGGAGCAGGAGTAGGCCATCTGGCCTTTCAAGCCTGCTCCGCCATTCATTGAGATTATCGCTGATCTTTTGTGGACTCAGCTCCACTTTCCCGCCCGAACACCATAATCCTTTATTCTTCAAAAACTATCCATCTTTACCTTGAAAATATTAAATGAAGGAGCCTCAACTGCTTCACTGGGCAGGGTATTCCAGAGATTCACAACCCTTTGGGTGAAAAAGTTCCCTCCTACGTTCAGTCCTAAATCTGCTTCCCCTTATTTTGAGGCTATGCCCCAGGTCCTGCCTTCTCAACCTTGTCCCTTGCCTGAGGTGTGCTGATCCTCAGGTTAAATCACCACCAGTCAGCTCTCTCCCTCCAAGGGGAAAGCAGCCTATGATCATCCACATTGATACAAAGAAAATAGGAGCAGGAGGAGGCCTTTTGGCCCTTCGAGCCTGCTCCGCCATTCATCACGATCATGGCTGATCATCCAACTCAATAGCCTAATCCTGCTTTCTCCCGATAACCTTTGATCCCATTCTCCCCAAGTGCTATATCCAGCCGCCTCTTGAATATATTCAAAGTTTTAGCATCAACTACGTCCTGTGGCAATAAATTCCGCAGACTTACCAGTCTTTGTGTGAAGAAATGTCTCCTTATCTCTGTCCGAACGGATTTACCCTGAATCCTCTGACTGTGACCCCTGGTTCTGGACAAACCCACCATCGGGAACCTCTTCCCAGCATCTACCCTGTCTCGTCCAGTTAGAATTTTATAAGTCTCTATGAGATTTCCCCCCTCATTCTTCTGAACTCAAGCGAGAACAATCCCAACCTAGTCAATCTCTCCTCATATGACAGTCCCGCCATCCCTGGAATCAGTCTGGTAAACCTTCGCTGCACTCCCTCGAGAGCAAGAACATCCTTCCTCACAAAAGGAGACCAAAACTGCACACAATACTCCAGATGTGGCCTCACCAAGGCCCTGTATAATTGGAGCAACACATCCCTGCTTCTGTACTCGAAACCTCTTGCAATGGGAGCCAACATACAATTAGCCTTCTTTACCTCCTGCTGCACCTGGAACTATGGCGACTTTATTTCCTTTACTCTTCCTTCTGAGAGAAGTATTTTATCCAAGAATTACCTCACTGTTATTTCTTCACATCTTTCAGGCATGGACAGCATCTCGAACTGTGGTTCTGATGCTGGACAGCAGCCAACACGAAACTCCCCCACATTCAAATTAGCATCATTGGGCTAGGATGTTTGCAGGCCACTTGCTATTAGTGGGAGCCTCGCCAATGATTTGATTTGCCATTGTTAATATTACAATGATCACGAACATGGCTGGTTAGGGGTGGATCAACATTTTTGTTAACTCATTAATTGATCATCTCTCTCCTGCCTGTTGTATGTGGGGTGGTGGTGGTGGTGGTGGTGGTGGTGGTGGTGGGGGGGGGGGGGGGGGGGGGGGTTAGTGAGAGGCAGGGGATTAAAAATGAGGCCTATAATTGTACATATTTCTGACTATTATTAACCAATATAAACTCCGTCAAGAAACAGCTGGAGAGATGTGTTCATCTCTAAATTGATGTGCTAAGAACAGGGTGTACTTTGGCAATGAAACCACTAAATATAGAAAAATCAATGTAATCATACTCTCAAAACAACCATTTTGGTCAGAGATTTAATCACTCGGTCCTAAGGTTTAATTTGCACCTTTTTTTGCATTAAAAATGTCTCTGCAGTCTGGAAAATATCACAACATGTCTGAGTGTCTTGTTTGTGAAGTGTGTTTCGGTACAGTGGCCTGAATTTACAGCTTCCTACACCATCAGCTCCCTTGGAAGAGGAAAGAATGCTGACGTTGTTCATTGACCTCGGGGCAGAAGGCGGCTTGATTTGGTTTTCACACCCTGCATTCCGGCCGAGCTTGGGCAGCAGAAATCATTTCCTCTTCAGCGATGGTGATGTTCGGGCTGCAGGCTGAAGGATACCGAAAATTGATCTGTCAAAGTTAAATCTTCCAGGTCCCTGGGTAGCTGACCCTGAAGGTTGCAGTTGTGATGTTTATTGATGGCTCGGTGTCCTGTAGTCTCGCCGTGGCGCAAAAAACATCCAACTGCTGGGTCAGATTAAAAATGGGAGAAGGGGTCAAGGCTGCAGAGTAGGCCCTAGAGTAGGCCCCAGATCGCTCATTCATCGGAATAGATAGATATAAACTGTTGAGTTTGACATTTCCTTTTCCAATAAGGCGTAGGGAACCTCCATGCTTCTTCCTTGCCATGTCTGAGATTCAATACTGCAATAGCTTTTTGCATACCGGGTTAATTTAGCCGGATAATCCCCTAACTTTCTCTCCCTGGATGTATGATATTTCTTTCCCCTGCGTGCGCAAGAGTGCAACTGAAGGGCACTGAGGTGGGATGTTTACAATCCAAATGATTCTTTTTGTTTAGGCTTCGCCTAATTCGGGGTCATGTTCTGGTATGTTCAAAATACCAGGATTAAAGGCCAGGTTTAATAATCAGCTTTTTTTCAGAAATGTAAAAGCAATTGTCCGAATTGTTTTAAAAATCATCTATGCGTGAAAGGATAATAATAATCACTCATTGCCATAAGTATAAGTCACAAGTATAAGTATAAGTCACAAGTGACAAGTATTGTCACAAGTCACAAAGGATAATAATAATCACTTCTTGTCACAGGGGCTGGTTCAGCACTGGGCTAAATCACTGGCTTTTAAAGCAGACCAAGGCAGGCCAGCAGCGCGGTTCAATTCCCGTACCAGCCTCCCCGAACAGGCGCCGGAATGTGGCGACTGGGGCTTTTCACAGCTTATTGTGACAATAAGCGATTTTCGATTTTCAAGTAGGCTTCAATGAAGTTACTGTGAGAAGTCCCTAGTCGCCACATTCCGGCACCTGTTCGGGGAGGGCGGTACAGGAATTGAACCCGCACTGCTGGCCTTGTTCTGCATTACAAACCAGCTGTTTAGCCCACTGTGCTCTCAGCTCAGCCCAATAGCTGTCCCTCCAATGTGTCGCCCACCCCCTCATTTTGAATTGAAGGTTGAAAAACCAGTGCCCGAATATTTGTTGATGGTTCTGTCTTTCGGCAGAGTGCCTGCTTAATCAACTTTGGAAAAAAATTCAATCCGCATAAAAAAACACAAGTATTTTTGTCAATTTACCAAGGGTAGGTTTGAAGGTCAGCTTTGTAACTTGAAACGCTTTGACTCGATGCGCTCAGGATTAATGTGATTATCCTGAATTACATTTATACAGCTCTGAAAGATGCCCTGGTCAGAAAGATTCACTGCTGCCTGGCAAAAGCTGCTTATTTTTTCTCAGGCAAGGATTGGATGATTTATATCCAATAACCAGATGGATTGAGCTTTTAGGAGAGTCATCGGGGCCTAGAAATTTGTTTTCTTTGGCGGGGGAGAGGGTTGGGGAGCACAAAATGGCCTCCTGCCAGAAGGCAGACAGGAAGTGCGCAAATATGATAACCTGGAAGTGCACCACAATTCATGCTGCCAAAGGTGGTGAGGCGGTGGCGTAGTGGTATTATCGCTGAACTAGTAATCCAGAATCCCAGGGTCATGCTTTGGGGACCCGCGTTCAAATCCCGCCATGGCAGATGGTGAAATCTGAATTCGATAAAAATCTGGAATTAAACATCTAAAGGTGACAGTTGCCGATTGTCGTAACAACCCAACTGATTCACTCATGTCCTTTCGGGAAGGGCACGGTAGCACAGTGGTTAGCACTGCGGCCTCATAGCACCAGGGACCCGCGTTTAATTCCGACCTTGGTTGACTGCGCGGAGTCTGCACGTTCTCTCGTGTCTGCATGGGTTTCCTCTGGTTTCCTCCCATAATCCAAAGATGTGCCGGTTAGGTGGACTGGCCGCGCTAAATTGCTCCTTTGTGTCCAAAAGGATAGGTGAGGTTACAGGGATAGGTTTGGGTGTGGGCCTAGTAGGGTGTGCTTTCAGAGGGCCAGACCCGCTGGGCCAAATGGCCTCCTCCTGTACTGTAGGGATCTGTTGTCCTTTCCTAGTCTGGACTACATGTGACTCCAGACCCACAGCAAGGTGGATGACTCTTAAATACCCTCGGGGATGGGCAATAAATGCTGATCCAGCCAGCGACAACTAAATCCATTGACTGAATGGGTTAAAACCACGTCGGCGGGATTGGCCTGTCAGCTGCGGGACTTTGGCCCATCGCGGGCCGGAGAATCGCCGCGGGGGGCACGCCGATCAGCGGGGCATGATTCCCGCTCCCGCCGATTCCCGGGTGGCGGAGAATTCCGGCCACGGCGGGGGCGGGATTTACGCCGGCCCCAGGCGATTCCCCAACCCTGCGGAGGGTCGGAGAATTCCGCCCCATATTTCTGTCCAGCTAGCTCCTGAATCATGTTATGTGTCTCTTCACATTCCACTTTGCTTTGGGGCTTATTACTCAGAATCCACACTATATTGTATATTTGGCTTTGACAAATTTGAAATGATGGTGAGCGGTCTGCATAATGTGCTCCTGCCGACACTGAAGCCCATTGTTGTAATCACGCTTAACTGAGCTCTGATTGGCTGCGACCCACCTTGACTGTCAGCTCTCCAACCTATCCAGACACAGCGCTGCAGTGGTCAGAAGCAGCGGTCTGTCTGGAACTAAGTCCTGGGGCCATTCTTAAGATACGTCGAGTTGGTTCTGCGAGCGGGAGGGTACGGGATGCCTTAGGGGGTCAAGAGGGGGGGGGATGATAATGGCATGGGGGTGAAGCAGGGCGGTGGTGGATCGAGAGGGCAGGAGCTCCCAGGTCCCAGAGTGGAGGGCGCCATAAATCTGAAGGGCTGGAGGTGCCTTCAGATTGAGGTAACCATAAGACATAGGAGTAGAATTAGACCACTCGGCCCATCGAGTCTGCTCCACCATTCAATCATGCCATCTCATCCCCATTCTCCTGCCTTCTCCCCCTGCCTGATTCCCTTATTAATCTATCTATCTCTGTCTTAAAGACACTCAGTGAATTGACCACCACAGCCTTCTGCGGCAAAGAGGTCCACAGATTCACCACCCTCTGGCTGATAAAATTCCTCCTCATCTCTGTTTTAAAGCATCGTCTCTTTAATCTGAGATGGTGTCCTCTGGTTCTAGTTTTTCCTACAAGTGGAAACATCCTCTCCACGTCCACTCTATCCAGGCCTCGCAGTATCTTGTACGTTTCAATAAGATCCCCTCTCATCCTTCTAAACTCCAACGAGTACAGACCCAGAGTCCTCAACCGTTCCTCATACGACAAACTTTTCATTCCAGGGATCATTCTTGTGAACCTCCTCTGAAGCCTTTCCAAGGCCAGCACATCCTTCCTTAGATACGGTGCCCAAAACTGATCACAGTACGCCAAATGGGTTTTGACCAGAGCCTTATACAGCCTCAGAAGTACATCCCTGCTCTTGTATTCTAGCCCTCTCGACATGAATGCTAACATTGCATTTGCCTT
The DNA here is from genome assembly GCF_902713615.1 of Scyliorhinus canicula. Taxonomy (NCBI): domain Eukaryota; kingdom Metazoa; phylum Chordata; class Chondrichthyes; order Carcharhiniformes; family Scyliorhinidae; genus Scyliorhinus; species Scyliorhinus canicula. The sequence goes on along the minus strand of NC_052154.1, from coordinate 189,561,078 downwards.
CTTAACTGCCGACTGAATCTGCACATTAACCTTAAGAGAATTGTGAACAAGGACTCCCAAGTCCCTTTGTGCTTCTGCTTTCCCGAAGCATTTCCCCATTTAGAAAATAGTCTATTCCTAGATTCCTCCTTCCAAAGTGCATAACCTCACACTTTTCCTTGCCACTTCATTTCCCACTCTCCTAGCTTGTCCCAGTCCTTCTGCAGTCCCCTTGCCTCCTCAACACTACCTGCCCCTCTACAGATATTTGTATCATCTGCAAACTTAGCAACAGTGCCTTCAGTACCTTCTTCCAGATCATTAATGTATATTGTGAAAAGTTGTGGTCCCAGCACAGACCCCTGAGGCACGCCACTAGTCACCAGCTGCCATCCTGAAAAAGACCCCTTTATCCCCACTCTCTGCCTTTTGCCAGTCAGTCAATCCTCTATCCATGCCAGGATCTTACCCTTAACACCATAGGCTTTTAACTTATTTAACAGTCTCCTGTGCAGCACCTTGTCAAAGGCCTTCTGGGAATCTAAATAAATCACGTCCACTGATTCTCCTTTGTCTAACTTGCTTGTTACCTCCTCAAAGATCTGTCAGACACGACCTCCCTTTGACAAAGCCATGCTGACTGCCTGACTCAGTCCTATTTTACCACCAACTTCCAAGTAACTGCCCCTCCAACCTTCCTGCCTGGAAAATTGTTTCTTTTTCTGTTTTCTACCCTGCTCCGACTCGCTGGCTTTATGACCACTTAAAGGCCACAAAAGATTAAAGGCGAGGAGCCCCCAAAATTGACTGAGTCTCCCTGGCAGGATTTCGAGGGGAATCTCATCCATACAATATTCTGCACCCCCCTCCCACCCACCTCTAAACCCGCCTGACTGGATCATAACGTTCTGTCTTGTGTTCTCCCTGTATCTGCGTGGGTTTCCTCCGGGTACTCCGGTTTCCGTCCCACCCCCCCACCCCCACCCCCACCACAGCCCAAAGATGTCCAGGCTAAATTACCCCTTAAGAGTCCAAAGGTTAGGTGGGGTTATGGGGATAGGGCGGGGGAGGAGTGGGTCTGGGTTCGGGAGCTCTTTTACAGGGTCGGTGCAGTCTTGTTGGGCTGAATTGCCTCCTTCTGCACTGTAGGGATTCTATGAATCCACTTATCATAGAAGTGATATCATAGAGGGGGCGGGGGGTGAAAATCCCACCCAATATGCCTGTGTTACTAGGGGATTAAAAAATGCACATTTCCTTGAGCTTTCTAGCTCCACAATAAACTTTATAACCACAAAGCCAATGTCCCTCAACAGTGTTGACATGAAAAATGATTTACCACGGTTGGAGCGTGGTGGCTTATTGTGATTGTGAGAGCAGAAATACGGCTTCAGTAAATAATAATTGGTGATGGATTGGAGCGAATTTCTCTTTCCATTAAGTTGAACAGAGAATAACAGCCACCTGTTGATGATAGGTAGCAATCAAGTAGATTACAGCCTTTAATTCACTCTCAAAACTGGTTTTAATTTGCATTTATTATTAAATGCGCGCTCTCTCTCTCTCTCTTTCTCTCTCATTCTCTCTCTCTCATTCTCTCTCTCTCTCTCTCATCCTCTCTCTCTCTCATCCCCTCTCTCTCTCTCCCTCTCTCTGTCCCTCTCCCTCTCCCTCTCTCTCTCGCTCTCTCTCTCACTAACACAAATTGAATGTTGATCATTTGCCAATTCAGCCTCGTTGTGTATTTGGCATCATTTTTGACAGAAATCTTGGAATAAAAAAATCCTACTAGGATCTCAGTAATAGGATCTCAGTACTAGGATCTCAGTACTAGGATCTCAGTACTAGGATCTCAGTACTAGGATCTCAGGACTAGGATCTCAGTACTAGGATCTCAGTACTAGGATCTCAGTACCGGGATAAGCAAGTAATTGGAAAGCTTCCTATTCTGTGGGTATAACTCTGGATCGATTCTAAACCACGAGACGGGAACTGACTGGAAATTGAGTGAATCAATTGTGGAGCCCAGAAAGGAATCACAAATGGATTTAGTAAAAGAAAATGGTAATTCAATGGAATGAATAGTGTTTTGTTTCTTCTATCAACATTTCAGCTTTACTGCAATCCTGTATGTAGTAGGCAAGCTCCCTCCATTCTGAATCAGGCTGAATCAATAGGTTACATGGACCAGAATTCTCCGGCCGGTGGGGTTCTCTGTTCCCACCGGCAGAGACCCCCCCAACCCCCATAGACTTCCCGCTTGGGCTGGCATCAATGGGAACTCCCATTGCCAAGAGGTGGGAGTAGGGAATGCTTCCTCCAGCGAATGGCGTGGTGCCGAGACAGGCGCCTGGGGGAATGGACAATCCCGCCCCATGATCTATTCCTGTCCCTCTTTCTCATGTTTCTCTTTTAGCATTTCACCATTTTCTGTCGCGGGATCTTTTCACTCTGGGTGCCATTGTTCCTCGAGCCTCCAGTACCTTCCATGTAGGGTATCGTCATGACGCACAACCATCCTGCGATGTGTGCTGCTCACAAGAGCAAACTAGATTTGTTCAGAGATTTGGCCAATAAACCGGAGGTGTTTTACCCACAAGTCCAGATGGGTCTTTGCAGCATGGTTGATCATTACAATGTGCAAAAATAGATTGGCCTTCCCAGAATACCCTGGACCAAGCAGAAACATAATGCAAATTAGGGCAGGATTTCTCAAAGACAAGCGCCATGCGGCATGGTGCAAACAGATTATTTACATTTCTAATTCTACATTTACATTTTCTAATGGAACAGAGCCAAGTCCCTCTAAATAATGCACATTGTAAATGAAGTGATGATCGTTGACAAAAGTGGAAATGGATTTGGATATTTTTTTTTCATAAATTTAGTGCATCCAATTTATTTTTCCAATTAAGGCGCAATTTAGCGTGGCCAATCCACCTACCCTGCATATCTTTGGGTTGTGGGGGCGAAACCCACGCAGACACGGGGAGAATGTGCAAACTCCACACGGACAGTGACCCAGAGCCGGGATCGAACCTGGGACCTTGGTGCCGTGAGACTGCAATGCTCCCACTGTGCCACCGTGCTGCCCTTGGTTTTGGATATTATTAACCCTTTGTTTATGATCTGGGCTCGATGACCCAGCTGTCAGGATTCCCGTTTCCCACCGACATCGCGCCCCATGTCCGTTGGTTTCCCGGCATCGTGGGGTGTCTTCAATGGGAAATCCCATTGAAAGGAGGCGGGAAGAGGGAATCCCACCGCCAGCGAATGGCGCGGCCGGGAATCACGCGGCTGGGGGACCGAGAAGCCCGCCCTTGAAGTCTGATTCAAGGAATATTTAATCCAGTAAAAGGGGTGAATATAAATTAGATCAGGGGAGAAAAAAGGAGATTGTTTTAAATTCCTTTACGGGATATGGGTGTCGCTGGTTAGGCCATCGTGTATTGCCCATCTCTAGATGCCCTACAGAAGGTGCTGATAAGTCACCTCCTTGAACCGTTGCTGACCTTGAGGTGTAGGTACACCCGCTGTGCTGTTAGGGAGGGACTTCCAGATCTTTGCCCAGTGACAATGAAAGGACGGTGATATATTTCCAAATCAGGGTGGTGGGTGACTTGGAGGGGAACCTCCAGGTGGTGGGGTTCCCAGGTATCTGCTGCTCTTGTCCTTCTAGTTGGTAGCGGTCGTGGATTTGGAAAGTGATATTTAAAAGGCAGAAACAATCAAATTAGAAAAGGATTGATTTTGAAGCATTAAAGGTTCAAATATTTTTTGTGCAAAGACAAAAAGCATCAGAAATACATATACTGTTGTTATGGATTTAGACAGCGAGAGAGAATATTGATATTGCTATATCACGGATAATCTGGTGCGTGAAACACTTGTAATATTTGAACATAGCAGGAGGCCATTTGGCACGTCAATCTTGCTCTGTCATTCATTAAAGCCATGGCTGATTTGGTTGTGATCTCACTTTCTTGTTTGCACTTTGTTTTGTTATGCTCTTGTCGTAGCGTAAGCTGCTTCCTTGATGTGCACTCTGACAAAAGAAGGTTCAGACTTGGAAATAGCTTCAACACGTTTATTAAACTATTAACCATTCTCGTACTTGGATTTGACTCGACTGATAAACCTTCTATAGCTACTCAGACTGACTAACCAGTCTGCTACAATCCACGTGGTGGGTGTGATGTTGAATCAACCCTGTGTCTGTACTCACTGAGGGTCTCCACTGGAAAGAGGAAGATCATGTGTGCTGTGTCCTTTATATATGGGTTGGTGTAATGCCCCCCTGTGGTAGTGTCACCTCTGTGTGTATCGTGAATGCCCATTAGTCGTGTTCTATCTTACTGACCTATAAGATGAATGTCTGTGTGTCATGTCTCTGGTGCTCCCTCTAGTGTCTATCTAGTCTGCGTGTATTTACATTTACCCCTTGTGTATCTACAATGATGCATATCACCACACACTTCATAACCCTCGACTCCCTTGCCTAAGTCTCAGATGTTTCAATAAGATCACCTCGCGTTCTTCTCAACTCCAATGGGTACAGGTCCAACCTGTTCAAACTAACTTTGTCAGACAACTCTTCCATCCCAGGAATGAGTCGAGTGCTTCAAGACCCCCTTTGGGAATACAGGCACTGCGTTCCCATTGTAAATTCCTACGATGAACTTGAAGTCAGTTTCACACACAGCGGATAATTTTAATATTCAAGTTTTCTTTCATTTGCAAGCAAAATGGGAGATCTATAATGTTGGGACCAACCAGTGTACTGTTAATAAATACCCAGGGAAATTGGCAGGCAAGTGGCAAACGGTATTGTGAAGACATCGGAAGCGATGCATTTTGGTCACAAAATGAGGAGAGGCAGGACAGACTAAATAGGAAGGTATCAAAGTGGGTGCAGGGGAACAGCGAGACTCAGGTGAGAGGAGGGCGGGGGGGGTGGGGGGGGGGCGGGTTCACCATCAATTGAAGGTGAGAGGATAAGTTGAAAACCACACCAGCTCCTTGACTTTATAAAGAGAAGCAGAGTGCGAAAGCGAGGAGATGAGAAATCTTTCTACGTGACTGGTCAGACTGCAGTAGAGTGATTGGTTGGGATTCTCTACCTCAGGGTACATTTTACCGGCCGCACCCCGCCAGGAAGGGAATGGGACGTGGCCGGTAGATCCCGGAAGGGGCCTCCCATAGGATTTCCGACGGCTGTTGCGCCTAACCTGAGATCTAACCAGAACTCACGAGATGTCGCAATCTGGGTCCTGCCCACGGTTAAGTGGGCGCCAGCTCGAAGGGCCACCCGGCATCTGTTGGCCTCAACGAGGCGATCACAGCCAAGCACCGATGAGCACTGGTCACCATAAAACGGGGTGACCGGAGGCCAGGCTGGCACTGCTTTCACACTGGCAATGCCACATGGGCACCCTGGCAATGCCACCTGGGTGTCACCACAGCACTGCTCCACTAATCCCGCCCAGAATGAACCTTTATTTTCTTTTAGTTAGATCACGCCATGGGGGCGGAAAATCCAACAGGAGTCCACAAATAGCTTTTACATGAAAGAATATATTTCAAATGTGTCCTGAGAGTAAGAAGTCCAAAGAAAAAAACTCAACAATTTTAAGCATTGTTCATTCATTAGAGTCATCGAGGTTTACAGCATGAAAACTGGCCCTTCAGCCCAGCTTGTCCACGCCGCCCAGTTTCTATCACTAAGCTAGTCCCAATTGGCCGCATTTAGCTCATAACTCTCTATACCCAGCTTTCCCATGTAACTATCTAAATGCCTTGTAAAGACAAAGAACAAAGAAAAGTACAGCACAGGAACAGGCCCTTCGGCCCTCCAAGCCTGTGCCGACCATGCTGCCCATCTAAATGAAAATCTTCTGCACTTCCTGGGTCCATATCCTTCTATTCCCATCCTATTCATGTATTTGTCAAGATGTCCCTTAAACGTCACTATCGTCCCTGCTTCCGCCACCTCCTCCAGCAGCGAGTTCCAGGCACCCACTACCCTCTGTGTAAAAAAAACTTACCTCGTACATCTCTTCTGAACCTTGCCCCTCGCACCTTAAACCTATGCCCCCTAGTAATTGAACCCTCTACCCTGGGAAAAAGTCTCTGACTATCCACTCTGTCTCTGCCCCTCATAATTTTGTAGACCTCTTATCAGGTCTCCCCTCAACCTCCTTCGTTTCAGTGAGAACAGGCCAAGTTTATTCAACCGCTCCTCATAGCTAATGCCCTCCATACCAGGCAACATCCTGGTAAATCTCTTCTGCACCCTCTCTAAAGCCTCCACATCCTTCTGGTAGTGTGGCGACCAGAATTGAACACTATACTCCAAGTGTGGCCTAACTAAGGTTCTATACAGTTGCAACATGACTTGCCAATTTTTATACTCACCATGCTTCCTAAATTATCATCCAAATCATTAATGTAAATAACAAATAACAGTGGACCCAGCACTGATCCCGGAGGCACACCGCTGGTCACAGGCCTCCAGTTTGAAAAACAACCCTCTACAACCACCCGTTGTCTTCTGTCGTCAAGCCAATTCTGTATCCATTCTTGATCCCGTGAGACTTGACCTTATGTAACAACCTACTGTGCGGTATCTTGTCAAAGGCCTTGCTAAAGTCCATGTCGACAACATCAACTGCACTGCCCTCCTCTACCTTCATGGTTACCCCTTCAAAAAACTCAATCAAATTCGTGAGACCCGATTTTCCACTCTCAAAGCCATGCTGACTGTCCCTAATCAGTCCTTGCCTCTCTAAATGTCTGTAGATTCTGTCTCTCAGAATATCTTCTAACAGTTTAGCCACCACAGCCATTGGGCTGACTGCTCTGTAGTTCCCAGCTTTTCCCTGTGGCTCTTCTAAACAAAGGCACACCGTTTGCTACCCTCCAATCTTCAGGCACCTCACCTGTGTCTATCGACAATTCAGATATCTCTGCCCGGGGCCCCACAATTTTCTCCCAAGCCTCCCACAACGTTCTGGGATATATTTTATCAGGTCCCGGGGATTTATGGGCAGCACAGTAGGGCTGTTGCTTCACAGCTCCAGGGTCCCAGGTTTGATTCCCGGCTTGGGTCACTGTCTGTGCGGAGTCTGCACGTTCCCCTTGTGTCTGCGTGGGTTTCCTCTGGGTGCTCCGGTTTTAAGTCCCGAAAGACCGTTTGGTGAATTGGGCATTCTAAATTCTCCCTCCGTGTACCTGAACAGGTGCCGGAATGTGGCGACTAGGGGCTTTTCACAATAACTTAATTGCAGTGTTAATGTAAGTCTACTGGTGACATTAAAGATTATTATTATCTACCTTTATGTGCCTTAAGACTTCCAGCACCTCCTCTGTAATATATACACTTCTCAAGACATCACTATTTATTTCCCAAGTTCCCCAACATCCATGTCTTTCTCAACAGTAAATACTGATGAGAAATATTCAGTTAGGATATCGCCCATCTCTTGTGGATCCGCACAAAGATGACCTTGTAGATCCTTAGAGTTACTCGGAGTTGTGATAAGGTTGATGGAAAGAAACAGTTTCTGCTAGCAGAAGGATTATTGCTGGAGGACATAGATTTAAATAACTGTCAAAAATTCCACTGGAGACAATGAGATTTGTTTAAATATATAAAGCCCCATGTCGCCTTGGTTGCCGTTGGTGTCTATGACAGGCCTTCCCCTGGCATTAAGGACCCACAGGGGGCAGAAATCCACCCCCCCTTTCCCGGCAGCACGGTGGCACAGCGGTTAGCACTGCTGCCTCACAGCGCCTGAGGCACGAGTTCAATTCCAGCCTCTGGTAACTGTGTGGAGTTTGCACTTTCTCCCTGTATCTGGGTAGATTTTCTCTGGGTGCTACGGTGTCCTCCCACATTCCAAAAGATTCACGGGTTAGGTGGATTGACAAAATTGCGCTTGGTGTCCAGGGGGGTTGTACAGGTTAGGTGAGGTTACAGGGATCAGACAGTGTAATGCGCCGAGGTAGGGTGCTCTTTCAGCGGGTCAGTACAGACTGAATGGACCGAATGGCCTCCTTCTGCACTGTCGGCATTCTATGATTCTATCTGGCCAATCAGAAGCTGGCAACTGTTCATTCCAGGCAGCACCACTGGTTTGGGGTGGGGTGGGGGGAGGGGTGATGGGTGATGGTGGCCGGGAGGTTTGGTAGGTACAAAGAGCACGTCAATTAGGAACAAGAGTAGACCACGCTGCCTACCGAGGCTGCTCCACCGTTCAACAGGACAATATCCTTTTATTCTTTGTGTGGCCAAAAGCTGCTTATCACAACCTGGAATGTATGCAATGATGGAGCATTCACAAACCTCTTGGGTAGAGAATTCCAAAGCTTCACAACCCTCTGGATGAAGATATTTCTCCTGATCTCAGTCCTAAATAATTGGCCCTGTATCCTGAGGCTAAGTTGCTGAGTTCTAGATTGCCCAGTCCGAGGAAACGTCTGTGTCATTCCCTCCACCTTCCAAGCGGTCTTATCTTGCACAATAACCTTTGACACAGCACCTTATCAAATGCTTATCACAAATTCAACTCCACCACTGGTTTACTTTATCTACCCGACGAGTCACATCCTCACTCTATTACATTTTTCAAACATAATTTCCCTTTCGTTAGACCGTGTTAGCATTGTCTGATTCTACTCTGGTTTCCTCAGTACATTGTTGAGTCTTTAACACAGACTCCAGCACTTTCCTGATGACTGACGTCAGGATAACTGGGCTGCCATTCCTTGTTTCCTCTTTCTCTCCTTTCTGGAATAGTGGCGTTATTATTTGCTAACTTCCAGTCCGCGGAGACTGTTCAGGAATCTAGGGAATTTTGGAAAATCAGAACCGGTGCATTCCCTACCCTCTGCAGTGATCTCACCTTTAGATCCCTAGGATGTAGGCCATCAAGTCCTGGGGTTTTGTTGGCTTTTAGTCCACTTTCTTCTCTTGTTGATATTAATTACCTTCAGTTCCCCCCTTTTAATAGGTCCACGGTTACCCTCTATGTAATTTGTATCGTCTACTGTGAAGGTGAACACAAAATATTTGTTCAATGTCCCTGCCATTTCCTCATAACACGTGGTATTTATTCCTGTTTCTTTTTCCCTTTTTTGAATCTTTTAAAAGCTCTTGCGCCCTTCTGATAAAAGCAAATTACTGCGGATGCTGGAATCTGAAACGAAAGGGACAATGCTGGAAAATCTCAGCAGGTCTGGCAGCATCTGTAGGGAGAGAAAAGAGCTAACGTTTCGAGTCCGATGACTCTTTGTCAAAGCGCCCTTCTGATGATATGTGAATATTTTAAGAACATTTTAAGAACTAGGAGCAGGAGTAGGCCATCGGGCCCCCCAAGCCTGCTCCGCCATTCAGTAAGATCATGGCTGACCTTTTTGTGATGTGGAGATGCCGGCGTTGGACTGGGGTGAGCACAGTAAGAAGTCTTACAACACCAGGTTAAAGTCCAACAGGTTTGTTTCAAACACTAGCTTTCGGAGCACTGCTCCTTCCTCAGGTGGAACCTACCTCTTCATTCACCTGAGGAAGGACATAGATAAGCTGCAAAGCTGGGCTGACAGGTGGCAAATGGAGTTTAATGCAGAAAGTGTGAGGTGATTCATTTTGGAAGGAATAACAGAAAGGCAGAGTACTGGGCTAATGGTAAGATTCTTGGTAGTGTGGACGAGCAGAGAGATCTCTGTGTCCATGCCCATAGATCCCTGAAAGTTTCCACCCAGGTTGAGAGGGTTGTTAAGAAGGCGTACGGTGTGTTAGCTTTTATTGGTAAAGGAATTGAGTTTCGGAGCCATGACGTCATGTTGCAGCTGTACAAAACCCTGGTGCGGCCGCATTTGGAATATTGCGTGCAGTTCTGGTCGCCACATTATAGGAAGGATGTGGAAGCATTGGAAAGGGTACAGAGGAGATTTACCAGGATGTTGCCTGGTATGGAGGGAAGATCATATGAGGAAAGGCTGAAGGACTTGAGGCTGTTTTCGTTCGAGAGAAGAAGGTTAAGAGGGGACTTAATTGAGGCATACAAGATGATCAGAGGATTAGATAGGGTGGACATCGAGAGCCTTTTTCCTCAGATGGTGATGTCCAGCACGAGGGGGACATAGCTTTAAATTGAGGGGAGATAGATATAGGACAGATGTCAGAGGTAGGTTTTTTACTCAGAGAGTAGTAAGGGCGTGGAATGCCCTGCCTGCAACAGTAGTGGACTCGCCAACATAAAGGGCATTCAAATGGTCATTGGATAGGCATATGGACGATAAGGGAATAGTGCAGAGGGACTTTAGAAGGGTTTCACAGGACGGTGCAACATCGTAGGCCGAAGGGCCTGTACTGCGCTGTACTGTTCTATGTTCTATTCCCTTCATAGTTTTATATGTTTCTATAAGATCCCCCCTCATTCTTTTTTAATATTGCTGTTTTTTGGTATATATGACCTGGTGATGTCGGCGTTGGACTAGGGTGGGCACAGTAAGAAGTCTTACAACACCAGGTTAAAGTCCAACAAAACCTGTTGGACTCTAACCTGGTTTAGGTATATAGTCTATGTAGGTAAGGGTGCACAGAGTTGAGTGTCCAGGGTGAATCAAAGGAGAGGTTGTTGGAATCTGATCTAATGAGGCCTTATGGTGGGTTTTAACTTAGGATCATTATAGAATCCCTACAATGCAGAACGAGGCCTTTGGCCCATCAAATCTGCACGGACTTTCCAAAAGAGCACAGCGGACATGATGGGATCACCAGATACTGACAAAGGAGCGTGTCTAGACCAAATCCCCCACCCAATTTCCACCTAACCTGCACATCTTTGGACTGCGGGAGGAAACTGGAGCACCCGGAGGAAACCCACGCAGACACGGGGAGAAAGTGCAGATTCCGCACAGTGACCCCGGAGGAAACCCACGCAGACACGGGGAGAAAGTGCAGATTCCGCACAGTGACCCCGGAGGAAACCCACGCAGACACGGGGAGACCCAAGGCCAAAATTGAACCCTGGTCCCTGCCTCTGTGAGGCAGCAGTGCTGACCACTGTGCCATAGTGCCTTACAAGTAAACAGTCTAGATATGATATATTTATTTGGGGACGTGTTGAAATTGATTTGTATTTGTTGCATTTCAAAGGTGACGAAGAACATTCGCATCTTTTAGGAAATTTGTGAGCAAACTGGGGGTGCTGTTTTAAATTTAATCGACTGGAAATAGAGGTAAAATAGGAACATGAAAGGTTTCAATATTTGAGAACCTACCATGCAGATTCGAATGGATGTTTGAAGACAATATGGGACTAAGATGAAATGGGGCGAAAAGGGGATATTTATGACAGCAGGGCGTAGAACCGTAGAAGCGTTACGGTGCAGAAAAAGGCCATTAGCCCATCATGTTTGCCGCAGCTGAAAAAGAGAAAAAAAATACCGGCCACTCAAAACCTCATCTGTAGTGAGTTGCTGTGGGGGAGGTTCTGGTGAAAGTTACCTCCTGTGTGTCTGGGGTAGGCTAATAAAGCTGTGGAAGACTTTTAATTGAAGGGAAGCAACTGAGGTTAGGGCCACAAGATATTTGTCCTGTGAAACAGTTGGATTTGTGTCTCACTTTGGAAAACCACATCAGGGCGGATTTATTCTGGGAAGTTACAGATTGCACTTCTGTGTAAAATAAAAACAGTTTCTAGGTTTGGCTAGTATTTCCTGGGTTTTATGGTTAAGAATCTGTTGCCAGAAAATATAATTTTATTGTGAACCTTTGATGAAGCTGTTTTAGAGGGGGTGGGGGTTGTTTCGTATGATTTTTTAAAAAATGTATCTTTTATCATGTGTGTTTAAGTTTTTTTTCAATCTTTTCCTTTTTAATTCTTCAATTTTTAAAAAAGTTATCACTGCAGTCCTCTGCTTTTGTGTTCAGTAGCTGTCCCTCCTCGTTTCTGCCATACCAAAAAGAATTAGTGAGCCAGATAGTTTTCAGTCTGAAACCCACCTTGTTCACCATTAACAATTGCTGTAATCCTAACAATCTTTTTATATTCCTGCCCGGCTCCCTCTTTTTTTCCTTGTTTTTAAGTCCTCCGGCGTATTGCTATTATTTGCAACATTATGAGCCTCGGTTAATCTAATGTTTAACTTCCCTAGAAATCCGTGAATGGACCTTTCCCGCTGAGATTTTGATTTTTAATGGAATGCATTCTTATTGAATTGGTTCTTTAAATCACAAACTAGTTACAGCACAGAGGGGAGGCCACTCAACCTATTGTATCTGTGTTGGCTTTGAAGAAACAATTAACATTGTGCCACTCCTTGGCCTTCGGCCCTCACCCTGCATATTCATCCTTTTGAGGCAGCCACCAACGCTCTCCGTGGCGTCGTGGAACTGGGTTCGATCCCGGCCCTGGGTCACTGTCCATTGTCCACTGTCTGCATGGGTCACACCCCCACAACCCAAAAAGATGTACAGTGTAGGTGAATTGACCACACTAAATTGGCCCTTAATTCGAAAACAAAGAATTGGGTACTCTAAATTTAAATTTAAACATTTTTTTTATGCCAACACTGCATTCCAGATCCCAACCACTTCATGCGTGGAAAAGATTTTCCTCATCTTGCCATTGCTTCTTAGAATCCACTGAATTCCTGCAATGCAGAAGGAGGCCATTCAGCCCATTGAGGCTGCACCGACCCTCTTAAAGAGCACATTCCTTCGGCGCACTCTCCTGTCCTATCCCTGTAAACCCGTAACCTCACCTAACCTGCATATCTTTGGAGATCAAGGGGCAATTTAGCTTGGCTAATCCACCTAGCCTACACATCTTTAGACTTTGGGAAGAAACCGGAGCACCCGGAGGAAACCCACGCAGAAACGGGGAGAACGTGCAGACTCTGCACAGACAGTCACCCGAGGCTGAAATTGAACACGGACCCTGGTGCTGTGAGACAGCAGTGCTAACCACTGCGTCACCAGGCCGTCCAACTACCTTTACTCTGCAGCTGCTCGTTCTTCATTTGTTCACCAATGGGAACATTCTTTTCTATTACTCTGCCCAGATCCCGAACTATTTTGAATGCTTCTACCAAATCTCCTCTCAACATTTTCTTCTCAAAGGAAGACAGTCCCAACCTCTCTAACCTATCTACGTAACAATGGCCGCAATCCAGCGGCTGCTTTAGATGCTGACGCAAATCCACTAATTGTCTCTAAGTCTCGCCAGCGGCCAAAACGAGATCTCAATTTGAGACCCTGTGCATGTTATATCCATTTTAGAATCCATTTAATGGACTTGACATTGTAACGTCCACCCACACCGTCACTCTGCCACCCACCCTTCCCACCCCCTGTGAATCACTACTGTTTTTCAAACACTAAGACCAGTCGTGATGACCACGTTGGGGGTGCGGAGGTGCCTGTAGGCCCAGGGTTTGAGGGACATACTTGGGCATTGCCCCCCCCGGCGGTGCCCCCAAATAAGCCCCTACATTGGGGGACTCCTTCTGCATGAGGTGGTTGGGGGTGTTTTCCTTGTTTGCCAGAGGGAGGGGGGTCATCCTGATGCTTATGGCATAAATGTTTCCTTCCTTCAAACCAACTTAAAATTCAGTGAGAGGCTATGAGCTCCATCTGCTGAAGAGCGAGTTCAGTTACAGGGTGGGCTTCCTTCATACTTTAGCTTTTAAGGTTTGGGGCAAGATCTAACAAAAAAAACATCAGTTTTGAGCAGGATTAGAGGAGTCAGTGCTGTGAATGACCCCGCTATCTAACGCCACTCTCGGGTTTTTTTGCTGCCTCGAAGGGAAACACTCTGCTGAAGCCACACTCAGTCACATTTCCTGTACTGAGGAGCTCTGCTCATCCACCAGCGCAGGAAGAGATTGGGACGCCATGTTTCAATGACGCCCCGTCTCTCGAGCCCCCAATGTGGCACCCCAATGCAACTGTGGGGGAGGGGGGGCTGGGGCCGGCTCCAGCCCTGCCGTACTCACCTCAAGAGCAGGGCACCCCAGTGTGGCACTACAGGATCATAGATCATGGAATTTACATTGGCCCATCATGGCTGCACCGCCTCGTGGAAAGAGCACCCTACTTATGTCCACACCTCTACCCTATCCCTGCAATCCAGCAACCCCACGCAACCTCGTAGACACTAATGGGCAATTTATCATGGCCAATCCACCTGACCTGCACATCTTTGGACTGTAGGAGGAAACCGGAGCACCCGGAGGAAACCCATGCAGACACGGGGAGAACGTGCAGACTCCGCACAGACAGTGACCCAAGCCGGGAATTGAACCGGGAACCCTGGAGCTGTGAAACAACTGTGCTAACCACCATGCTACCGTGCCCCCTGTGTCCAGGTGACCGTGCCAAGGTGCCAGGCTGCCACCCTGCCCACAGGCCAACCACCTCAGGGCTGCCGATTGCCTGGGAGACCCCCCCCCCCGCCCCACAAGTGCCGTTCCACCTGGTCCTTGTTTTTGGAAACCAGTGCTAAACGGCGCTCGCCTGAGATCTGTGAGGCGAAGGGATTCGCTTCCAAAGCCTTGGGTAGATCTGGTAAGAATGTATTACAGTGAGATGAGCTGCTCAGTTTAACATACAAAGTTGCCAAATACGGATCCCACCTATTGTGGCCCGGATCCTGAATGCGATGTGTCACGAGATCCCGTTAGATCTCGTCAGGCGTAACAAGCCAGGTACATCTTGTGGGAGGGCGAGGCCGTTGTTCCCTCATGGCTACCGTTAATTCCCAATATTGGGGAAAAGAATACTCGTGCAAAGTATGCAGCAAATGCTGATGAATCCAGGACTATAATCCAAATTAATTGTTTGAAACCTGAAGATGTATCAAAAGCAGAATTGGAAACCCTAAAGGGAGTCGTTGCAATCTTTTCACGAACCCTCTTTCCCTGGTCTATCTTTTATACCATTCATTTCCTCTTGCTTTAATGTTTGAGCTCTGATGCCTTTCTGGAATGCTCATAAGAAGAGGCTGCCAACCTCCTTGGTGATATTATTATTGCTGTACTCCAGGGGCTAATGAACGGTAGATTACAGTGTAAATCCAAATCCAGTAATGACCTAAATTCCAACACTCTTGTTGGGATTCATTTTCTGTATTTTTTTTTAAAGTACTGATTTTACACGTTGATGCATCAGAAATTATCAGCCACAATATCATGGAGGAAAATGCAGCGGTATTTATATTTTGGGTAATGAATTTCACTGTGATTAATTAACCATTCATCGGCAGGCAGGGGAGGTTGCAAGGTGAAACCAAACTATCAGGTTGAAATTTCTCTGTGCACGACTTCCATTGTGCTAGTTAATTGTTTTGCATCAAGTTGCTATGTTCTATTCATCTAGGTAACGTGGGTAGCTCAGGCAAGGCTGATATTTATTACCCAGCCCTGAATGCCCTTGTGGTTTAAAAAAATATATAATTTGCAGGATGTGGGCATCGCTGGTTAGGCCAGCATTTATTGCCCATCCCTAGTTGCCCTTCAGAAGGTGGTGGTGATTTGCCTTCTTGAACCGCTGCAGCCCCTTGATGTATAGGTAGACCCACAGTGCTGGTAGGGAGGGAGTTCTAGGATTTTGACCCAGCGACAGTGAAGAAATTTCAAGTTTCTTGGTCGCTGGAGAGTAAAGGAGACAAAGAGTTCTGCTTCTCCACGAAACATCTTTATTTCCAACTTCACGCACACATCTCCACCAACAAAGAGTGCCACCTGTAACCCCCTTTTATATCAGTGCCTTCTATTGGATAATTAACATCAAATTAGTATTTAATTGGATGAACTGTTAACCCATTCCTAACAATGGTGATATATTTTTAAATATGTATTGTGAGCAATTTGGAGGGCAACCCTCAGGTGGTGGTGTTCACAGGTATCTGCTACATTTGTCCTTCTAGACGGTAAGAAGTCTTACAACACCAGGTTAAAGTCCAACAGGTTTGTTTCAAACACGAGCTTTCGGAGCACGGCTCCTTCTTCAGGTGAATGGAAAGGCTTGTTCCAGCTTCTTCTTCCAGAAGAAGGAGCTGTGCTCCGAAAGCTCGTGTTTGAAACAAACCTGTTGGACTTTAACCTGGTGTTGTAAGACTTCTTACTGTGCTCACCCCAGTCCAACGCCGGCATCTCCACATCATGGCTTCTAGACGGTAGCAGTCGTGGATTTGGAAGATTCTCCCTAAGGAACCACTGACAGTTACTGCAGTGCATCTTGTCGATGACACACGGCTGCCACTGTACATTGGCGGTGAAGGGATTGAATGTTTTTGGAAGCAGTGGCAATCAAACAGGTTACTTTGTCCTTGTCCTGGATGGCGTCGAGCTTCTTGTGTGTTGTTGGAGCTGCAATCATCCAGACAAGTGGAGAGTATTCCATCACGTTCCTGGCTTGTGATCTTGTAGATGGTGGATAGGCTTTGGGGGTGTGTGGGGGGGGGAGGATCAGGAGGGGATCAGGTGATGGTGAGTCATTTCCTTGAACATTGCAGTCCAGGTGAATTAGTTTTCACTCCATGAAGTGTGTTTGAAGTGTAGTCACTGTGTGATGTAGGCCAATGAAGCAGCTAATTTGCACTCAGCAAGCTTCCACAAAGAAGCAGATAATCTATTTTAGCAACCTTGACTGTGGGGTAGGAGCGCCCGTTGTGTATAGAAGAACTCGCTGTAATGCTTTGGATTAGTGACATGGGACATTTTTCATTCACCTCCGAGAGCACGTGAGGTCTCTATTTAGCATCTCCGCACAGAAAATTGAATGTTGAGAGCGATGCAAATGAATGGTATTTTCCTGGTTAGTTCAAGTGAAACCAGGGTGGGATTAAAAATAGAAAATCAAATTAAATATGCCTGCTGCATGTTACTTTTATATCTGCACTGTGCTGATACAAATTGAATTTGGTCTCCGAATCCCAAAGGTAAAATTACCTCAGTGCTGCTGTTTTGACATTGTCTTCAAATAGTTAAAAGTTAACTTGACCAAGGGTCTTTTTTATTTTCAGTTTCAAATTCTGAGATTTTTAATAGGCACGGTGCATGAATCAGTGTGTGAAACCTCCAGCTTGAATATTAATTACTGTAATTGGTATGTACACAATTGTTTGATCTTAAATTGTTTGATTTTTGTCCCATGCCAGTGCTTCTGTCACAATTCCTAAAGCATTTCACTTTGAATGACGATTCACGTGTTTGGGTAAAGCAGCCCAGACTGTTGCCCGAGAAGGGATGTACCCCTTCTGAGAGATAGATGGGTCTTTTGTGACCTGTATCCCATTCCCCAGCAGCTTCAGTGGCATATCATATATGTTGCTTCAGTCACAACAGGACAGGCTTCCTGAACAAACCTCCAAACATGCCAGGGGCTTAGCTGTGGGTTATTCATTATGAGAATGAAAGTATGGCGTTCTACCTCAGTTAACCTAACATGCTGGCTGATGTATCAGTGCAACAAAACTTTATTTTATCTTAATGGATTCGAGTTGCTCTTGCTTTCCCTCATCCCCTAAACCTCATGTTTTCTTCCTTAAAGATATTGCCGTTATCACCGGCAGCGCAGTGGAATCGCCAGGTATAATAAATCTTTCTGCCAACGCTTTATGCGTTTTTTTGTTCTGTTGTGTTCCATTTTCAAGTGTCAAACCAATGTGCAAGTGATTGGTAGCTGTGGTTAATGATCTTTCCAGTATTATCCTTCATGTTGTGTAAATGTCGTTTCATTTTGTGGTACTGCTCAGTAATTAAGTTGAAAGGCTATATTTATCAGCATAGCATAAGAGTTCACGGAGGAAGTGAATTCATCTGAAATGCCACATGCTATTATTGTTCCGACCAAGGTCTTCATAAACTCAAGGTTTATGTCGACTCAAGCGGGTAGCTTGAGTCGACAATTCCCCCGACTTGACAGTGGCACCTTGCTTTCAAGGGCCCCATTTAATCCAATTTTCACTCCACAGCCAGAGGGGGCAGAATTGAGTCAGGACCGCTGACCTCAAAAGTGTGTCTTAAGGAGTTGGGTAGGGGTGGGGGGCAAATGGTGAGGCGGCTGGTTAGAAGACCCACCTAGATTCTCTGGGACCTCGTCTCAGCTGTTTTAGATGCTGTTTAGGCCTCCTCATCCCTCCCTGCCCCCGCCCACCAACCATGCCTCCTCATATTCCTTTGCCACCTCCAAACCAACTCATGCCCCCACCCTTTAATGCCAGCTCATGCACCCATGCCACCTCAAGCCCCATACCCACCCTCCATGCCAACTCAAGCCCCTCATAATCCCACGCCAGCTTCATAACCATTACCCCAGCATACGCCATGGGCAGACCTCCGGGTTCACATGAAGATGAAAAAAAGTTGTAACAATTTAATACAGAGCTGACTCAAATGCTTGATTGTCTGGGGGGATATAAACTCACATTCAAGAAATTCATACAAAGCCTTTAAGTCTCAAGGTGTTAATTCCTTGTAGAAACGAACTTCATTCAAATCTCACTTCAAGGAAAACTAACCCTTTCATCATCTCGTGATATCAATCAAACTGTTAAGTCAGAAACCTTCACTGAGATAATTGAAAATTTTGAAACTTAGACAAGCAATCAAATCCATAATAATAACCCTTGGAGCAAATTAAACAAAGACCTCTTGAAACTGCATGCCCAGATGGTGACTTTTTTCTGAACTACATCAGGTGGCCTGTCAATCAAAGTAGTCCAGCAGAGGTTGTTCTTTAAACTCTTACTCATAGCTAAAGCCTGGTTTTGTTTCATGTTTAAGTGAGGGGTGATTAAAATTCAGACCATGACACTTAAACAGACTTATCTACGCTTCAAGAGCATTGTCATCTACTCCATCAATTCCTAACTCCCACACTGTGGGTTTAGGCCCTGTACCAACCAAAAATGGGGTCTGTTTGAATTCAATTCTAAGGCCTTGCTGAGTCAGGCCTGCCTTCTTCCCTCTTTGGGTCTGTTAGTAATGGGAGTGGGAATTCCACATTGGGGTCCCACCCACCCACCCTTTTTAAAGGTCCATAGAACCTTCCCAATTCCCACAATGAGGCTCTTAGTCTCCCTTACTTCCTGTCAACACTGAACAGGGAATTCGACACACGCTGCTCGCTTCCAGGCTTTCATTCGTAAAATTCAAATCATGTAGCTATGCAGATGTATCCACTTGCTTTTTAATTGAATGATGGGTTCATTTTCTTGTCCTCTCTTCATTCGCTTTCAAGCGCTTTCCTTTGTGATTTGTCCCCCCCCCGATCGAAATGTAGAGTTGATGTTATTTGCATTGCGTTGAATTGCATTGAATGTAATTCAGCTTCATATTGTTTCAGTAGCTGCCTCCGATCGTTTTTTTTCTACAGTACTTAAAGCATGTTTTTGAGGAGGAAGGTGGGTTAATTTCCTTCTAAACATTTATTGGGCCAAAAGAAAATATTCCCCATCCCCCCCACCCCCCCCAACCACACGCGCACACACACACACACACACACACACACACACACAGCATCATGTGGGAGCGAGAGCAAGGAAACATTTTCCTGCCAACAAGGTTAGCAGTATTGAAACTTCTGTCCGAATGTCTGTAAATATGTGGGCAATGACTGGATGTTAGATTAACATTGATTCAGGCAACCTACAGTAAATCGAACACTGGCCCACGCACCCGCATCGACACTAGAAGTGTTTTGAATTTTTGTGATTGCCCCTCCTATCTTAGCCTGTGACAGCTGACCTTTGCTCCATACAGGAGGCCAGGAACAGCTTCACACATGTCAACCTCCCAGACTATCCACTACTTGAATAATCAGGGTCCCCTAAATAGTTTTGTGCACAGTTCATCCAGCTCGGCTAGTCACAGCCGGAATGTCTTCCCCCTCCTCCCACCCCATCCCATCATCAAGGCTGGAGAAATGAGGGCCTGTAACATTAAGTGAAGAATATTGCTTAAACTTGGAATCTAGCGATTGTGGCCACATGCCTTCTGTCTGCATCAACGTTCTTTTTGTGCAGTGTTTCAAAGAGTCACCTCTCATTTTTAGTTGTGAAATGTTGTTTTGTGCGTATGCCTGATCGTGCTGCAGTAAGAGGCTGCATGACGTTTTGAAAAGATAATTTCCTTCATAAGATGTTCCTTTCCTAGTGTTTCTGAGTGCTGTTTGTGCTGACGGAAGAACTCATGTTCGCTCTGTTCCCTCCCATGTTTTAGGTGAAGACAATGGACCTAATTACTATACTCCTTCCAATGACAGCAGAGAATCTGAAATTCCTGGCAACTCAGAGGTAAATCTGGTTCTTTCTTGACCTACCATATCTCTGTATGTTACAAGTCCTGTCGAACAGCAGGGCTGGAAGAAGGTTAATGGCTGAAATAAATGCTCAAAAGGAAGGATGCATTAATCTAATCTGATGAACAGTGTACGTGTCTGAAATATCAATTTCTCTGATCAAATGCAGATTACTCTGCCGTGTATTCCTTGCATTTACTGTCCCTTCCTTTTTATTTTATTCATGTAAAATAATTTTGCCTTGTGTCCGTTCTATCGGGTGTTGTGCGATAACAGTTTTTTGAGAATATGACCAGTGTGAAATGTGATTATCTGCTAAATTGTTGAAATGACCGTCATTGATTACTCGAGGATTGACCAGAATAAAGTGAAAATATAGCTTTCCTGTAAAAGAAGCAAGGTTTCCCCATTTAGAAATGTCTACAGGCATCCGATGCTTGACTGTGTGTTCCATTGTTCGGTTTTTTTTATGCTTCTGTCTCTTGAAGCTCTCAATTTCCCTCGAGGTTGACCCCTGGAGAGCCAGTGACATTCCTCCAATTCACAGCCCTGACTGACACGCCTTCCCCTCGATCATAAGACTCCGGGGTGAATAGATCTCTGAAATCAGAGGCTAACGTGAAACTGCCGGCAGAAGCTCACTGAAATGCGGAAGTAAATTGTGACAAGCAAATAAGCACTACCGCCCAGATGATTCCGCAGCACTGTCCGAAGCTCAAATTTAAACCCTAGCCTCCCTCACCTCGTCCAATGAAGAATGGGTACTGTGTGTGTCCTGTTACAGGCTTCACTTGGAGCAGCAGGCCCAGAAGGGGGCCAAAATTATAAGTAAACTAAAGGTTCATGGAATTGGGTTTTTTAATATTATTTTAGCTTGTGGTGAAAAATCACTCAAGCTCCCACTTGCAATATTTTAAAAAGTAATAAATGTAAGTGTTTAGAGGAAATGGGAGGAAGACGCACTTTTTCAATGCCTCTGTGGTCTGTCTCCTTCCTGAATTGCTTACAGCAGCGTCTTGGTGCCTCCGGGAATTAAGCCTGGAGGATCAGGGCGGCACGGTGGCGCAGTGGTTAGCACTGCTGCCTCATGGCGCCGAGGACCCGGGTTTGATCTCGGCTCCGGGTCACTGTCCGTGTGGAGTTTACACACACTTCCTGTGTCTGCGTGAGTCTCACCCCCACGGCTCAAAAGATGTGCAAGGTAGGCGGATTGGCCACGCTAAATTGCCCCTTAATTGGAAAAAAAGAATTGGGCACTTTTAAAATTTATATCAACAGGAAATAATCACGGAGTGTTGGCAATCATTCCAGCACTCCTAATGGTCAAATATTGGCCAGTGGTCACACATTACAATGCTGCTGTAGAAGCAAAGATAAGGGAATAAACCACTTTTATTTTTGTTCCTTTTTTTAAAATGAGCGCTGGTCTGCAATTCCATGACAATATCAAGACTGCCAGACATTCTAAATTCCATTCTATGTGCAGATAAAGCTGCAGTCAGACTATTTAAGGAAGAAAATTACGGCCGTTGTTTTAATCCGCAGCAAGTAAATTGTTCCAGAGATCAGTTTCAGCTGCTCGTCAGCAGTGTTTCTTTTCAAAGTCGTACAGCTGTGCTTCTTTTTTACTGAGTGAGATTTGGAGGGTGGGGCTTTGATCCGGCTGTGACATAGAACATAGACAGTACAGCACAGAACAGGCCCTTCGGCCCTCGATGTTATGCCGAGCAATGATCACCCCACTCAAACCCACGTATCCACCCTATACCCTTAACCCAACAACCCCCCCTCCCCCTTAACCTTACTTTTTAGGACACTACGGGCAATTTAGCATGGCCAATCCACCTAACCCGCACATCTTTGGACTGTGGGAGGAAACCGGAGCACCCGGAGGAAACCCACGCACACAGGGGGAGGACGTGCAGACTCCGCACAGACAGTGACCCAAGCTGGAATCGAACCTGGGACCCTGGAGCTGTGAAGCATTTATGCTAACCACCATGCTGCCCCATGTTACATGTTACATTGGGAGTTCCTCCAGACATGTTCACTCATTCAGTCATTTAGGAGCAATTTGTCCACAGTCTTTTACTCCATACGTAGTGTTAGAAATTGCTTCTGAATCCCATCTCGGGCTATTTAAAACTCACCAGCAGTTCTGCTTCTGTGGTTGTCACCTCACAACTCATAGGGCGCGATTCCCCACCCCCCACGCCGGGTGGGAGAATAGCAGGAGGGCCTCCCGACATTTTTCACGCCCTCCCGCTATTCTTCCCCCCCCCCCGCCACGCCCGATCAACGCCACGAATCACCGCTCGCCGTAAAAAACGGCGAGCGGCGATTCTCCGAGGCCGATGGGCCGATCGGCCAGCCCTTCATGTCCGTTTCACCACGGCAGCAAGCACACCTGCTCGCTGCCGTCGTGAAACGGGCGCCAGATGCCTGTTTGGGGCATCTAGAGGCCCGATTGGCACGGGAGCACCACGACTGTGCTCGGGAGGGGACAGGCCCACGATCGGTGCCCACCGATCGTCAGGCCAGCGTCCAAAACAGCGTCCACCCGGCAAGATCAAGCCGCCACGTCTTGCCGGGCGGCTGAGGAGAAAGACGGCAACTGCGCATACGCGGCTGACGTCATGGGCCGCGTCAGCCGCCGTGACACTTGACGTGCGGCCTTGACGACCGTCGTCAAGGCCGCGCCACCGTGACGCACGGGGCCGCGCTCCTAGCCCCTCCGGGGGGGGGGGGGGGAGAATCGGCCCCGGAAGTGGCCGTGAAGGCTCCCGTGGGTCACGGCCTGTCCCACGGCAGCCTTTACGATTCTCCGCATTTGTGGAGAATCTCGCCCATAATCTTTTGAGGAAGAGAGGCCAGTATTCTCTGCTTCCTACCGCGAAGATCAGGAAACCCGATTGGGCAGAGAATACCACTTCCGGCCAAAAACAGGATTGGCGCTGGGCAACAGACCCATCCATTGTCTCCGCTCCTGCAGGCCATAGCGGGCTTCCTGCCCTGTGTCGGCAGCAACATGAAAATAGCTTATTTGCCTAGAGTAGAAATTAATGGGCTGGAAGCCCAATTTCCACCAACCCCCACCCCCATCATGCTCCAATCCCTACAGCGGGACCTCCAGAGGGCGGGCTTTGGGTGTGAGTGTTACCAAGAGAAATTCTGGCATGATGGACCCAAGGTGTTCAAAGAGGTGCTTTGCTCATTTGCCCCTCCGCTGCTGCAGATGTAGTGTCCCCAATGGTTCTGGGGTTTGGGTGGGGCCGGGTTGTGGGTAAGGTGTTGGCCCCAGGGCCCTTTCCTGGGATAGGGGTCCTGTGTCTGGACAGTGTCACAATATACACACACGTATATGGTGGTGCATAGACAGACACTGACTGACACATTGAAAGACCAATCAACATACAGAACACATCAGCCAATCACCAGACAGGACACGGCCACTATAAAGCCAGAGGGCACTAGTTTTCCCGCTCATTCGGGATGTAGCCTCTGAGACAGCCAGAGCCCGTAATCAGTAACATGAACATCTACCATGTGCTAGCAGTATAGTCTGGTCAGGTTAGCCATAGGTCTTCAGTCAACCTAACATAGTGTCGACCCACAGAGCAAGTATGTTTAACAGCTCATAGTTAAATAAAATAGAGTTGTACATCTACAAGTGTTGGTAGCCTGTCTCTCTCACTGCTCTGGTAAAGGCAGTCCTCGCATACCCAACACATCAGACAGTTCCTTCCAGCTCTGGGCAACCTGAAGGTTAGTCTTGGCATGATGATCTCAGACAGCCCTCTGTTCAACATCTTCATCCTTGTCTGACCTGTTTAAACTCTCGTGGCTGCTCGCTCACAGTTGATGAGCAGGCCAAGCAGTTCAGTGAAGAATCCAACCAGGAACACTCGACCTTCCCTCAGCCCAGTGATTTTGAAACTGCAGCTTTGTGAAGTGTCAGAACCTTCTTAGAAAACCCACAACACTTGAAAAGGCTTGAAATCTCCTGAGATTCTTTGAAATTCGAAGCTTTAATTCAATTTCACAGTGCAGTACCTTTGACTTGCCTTTGATTGACAGCTCAATGGTTTAAACACAGTTGCCAGGAGGTTTTTTAATTTATATTTCCCTTCATGCTTGAATGCATTTGAAGTACCCTCCATTAATCCCTACAGCAATGTTTATAAACATTCCTGTTGATGCCCCTCCTTGATGAGAGGTTGCAGGTGCTCTTGTCAGTGGAAGCGGGGGGGGGGGGGGGGGGAGGTCAACATTTGCATTGTGGGATCTGGGAAGCCGTTTAAAATGGTGGCTCGAGACCAGAATATGAAGAGAAACCGCGCTGTTTGCTGCTCTGCATCAATTTGCATGGCAAAGGTATGGGAATAGCGCCCAGGCGATGCAGCCACACCAGTGGGTCCAGTCCTAAGTGCTGGCGGGAGCACTTAGGCTCCTGAACGGAAGATCCTGCATAAAATTTGTAACGCACAGTATTTAATCTCTGTACAGTTCAGAGAGTTTCTAAAGCTGGAAGCCCAGGCAATTCATGGCTGCTGTCTATATTTCTCTTGTGCTACATCTTCTCAAACCTGCATTGGGGGTCAGCTAAATTAAAAAACATAAATAACATTCTGGAAATACACTAGGACGTCAGAATTATGAGTGTTGGGGTTGCCAACTCTGGCCGGATGTACTCGTGGAGGCTCAATCGCATGACCTCCCACCTCCAATTGCCCCGCAACCTATTGGTCATCCCCGTCCACCCGACCTCCTGATACGCCAGCTATTTCACACGGACGAAAAGCCTTTCAATGGCTCAGTGTGGGAAGTGGATCACTCGGTCGTGCTATCTGCTGATACACCAATGGGTTCACAGTGTGGAGAGGCCGTTCCCCTTCTGTGTGTATGAGAAGGGATTCATGATGACCATTATAACAACGCACCATGTTCTTGTGTCAATTGAAAAGCAAGCAAGGCTATGGTCTGACTAGGTGGTTCTTAACCGTCAAACAGCTCCTCTTCCTTCCCACCAGCAGCACTCTTTTTTTTTTCCCGAACAATTAAACGCAATTTTTCTCCTTTAATGGCTCGATACTTTTTCTACAGTGTTGCTCTTAGCAACGCCCTGAAGCTCCAGACGAAGACGAGGCCATTCTGGTGACCGTGTGTGTGTGAATTATATTGTCACTATACACCTCATGGGAGCAAAATTAAACAGAGGCCTGCTTAATAACTGGGTGATTTCCATTAAGCAGATTTGAAGAGAGGGCCAGTGCAGCAGCAAACAAGAAACCTTTAAACCAGACAAGATCTGGTCTCGTAAAATGTTGCTTTTATGTGCATTAGCTTCCAGCGGCCATGGTGATGCTAGTTAATTGCTTGGATTCAAAAAGGCCTGACCTTTAGGTTTCTGTGAAAGGAGGAAGATGCAGGGGCTGGTTTAGCACAGGGCTAAATCGCTGGCTTTTAAAGCAGACAAGGGCAGGCCAGCAGCACGGGTTCATTTCCCGTACCAGCCTCCCCGAACAGTCGGCGGAATGTGGCGACTAGGGGCTTTTCACAGTAACTTCATTGAAGCCGACTTGTGAAAATAAGCAATTTTCATGTCATTTTTCATTTCATTTCAGATTTAATAGCAGACAAAGATCAGTGAGGTTTAAACTCCTGTGGCACAGTTTTCAATGAGCCCCAACAGAGCTCGAATCTGTTTGGGGGTCAGGGTACCACGACCACCTCATGAGTGGCTTGTCACCTGTGAATTGCTCTGCGCGGGGCTAATTCTGCAAGAGGGGGCCAGTTTAGCTCAGTTGGCTAGACAGCTGGTTCATGATGCAGAGTGAGGCCAACATCATGGGTTCAATTCTCGTTCCGGCTGAGGTCATCTGGGACTATGGCGGCTTTACCTTTAATTACGGTAATTGAGCACGATAACCGAATTTCCAGTATTCTGACCATTTCCGTGTTTTTTTTCTCGGCTAAGATAATTGAAGCCCACAGAGCATAGGGTCAGTGCTATCCCGAGCTGGCTGTTGAATGTGTGCTTCCGGCAGATTGGTCATGAATTTCCCTCCAGTGTTTTTTTTTTCATTTTCCACAGTGACTTGGCTGATGAAGGGAGATTGCAGGCCCAAACCACATCCCTCTGCTCCTCCTGTGCAAAATATTAATATAAACAAGCACAATGAAACAGCGAACATCCCCTTTCCAGCGTGTCGCACCATTCAAAGATGCTGCTCTGAGCACCTGAAACGTGGATCCAACAGTATATTCAATGCTGTTGGGTCGCTGTGTTAGTCCGGCCTGTCCTGGAAATTCCTGGCTCTGATGGCTGCCAACACGGTCCTCAACTATAACACAGCAGTGCTGAAATAAATAATTTATTTTAAATTATTGATTTTCGGTGTATGCACGAAAAAAACTATCACTTGAAGTTCAGTTCGCAAGCATTATCCCAAATGTCTGGACCCCTGTTCTCCAACTTGTTTTCACCCTGAATTCTCTGTCCTTGGCCTCCTGCAATGTTCCAGTCGAGTAAAACGTAAGCTCAAGGAACAACTCCTCTGGGGTGCAAGATCGTATGAAATAGGAACAGGAGTGGGCCATTCAGCCCCTTCAGCCTGCTCTGCCACTCAATAGGATCACTGCTGATCCATCATTCCTCTCATCCAGTTTCCTGCCCATTCCCCGTAACCCTTGATTCCCTCACTGATCAAGAATCTGTCTCTCTCGACCTTAAATATGCACAAGGACTCTGCCCCCACAGGTCTCCATGGAAAGGAGTTACAAAGACTCACAACCCTCTGAAAGAAGAAATTCCTCCTCATCCCAGTCTTAAATTGGCACCCGCTTTATTCTGAGACTCTGCCCTCTGGTCCGAGACTCTCCCATGAGGGGAGACATCCTCTCAGTATTTACGCTGTCAAACCCCTCAAGAATCCTGGGCGGGATTCTCCCAGCACCACGCCGCCCCGACACCGGCACGTGATTCTCCGCAATGCCAATGGCGCCGGTGTGGTTGGCACGTCGCGGGCCGCTCTACACAAAACGCGACGGCATTTACGACAGCGTGGACGCTCTGCTGCGGGATCGGAGAATCCTGCCCCCAGTATGTTTCAATGAGATCACGTCGCATTCTTCTAAATTCCATAATTTGTAGAGTTCCAACCTGTTTAACCTTGGCTCATAAGACAATCCCTGCGCACCAAGGATCATCCTAGTCGGGGATCATCCTAGTCGGGGATCATCCTCTCTGAACTGCCTCCAACAAAAGAACATATTTCCTTCAGCAGTTGAGTGTGGTGGGAGCGATTTTCCGCCCCTGTTTTCAGCGGGCGGAAATGATGGGGGAGGCGGGGAATTGAGAGCGAGGCATTTCCCCGTTTGATTGTTCCCACCCCCTGCCAATGACGTGATGGGGCTCGTGCCTTGAAAGGTGGGGAACACCATTATCATACCTAACATACACTTGGTCTTCCCACTGTGTCACCCCGTCATGTAGGGATTTCCCCCCAAAACGGCATGATGTCACATCAGCTGGATTTACTGTAGGTGTGAAATGGGAACCTGGTGAACAGTCCCCATCTGAGGCACACAGTTCAGTACAGCCCCCTGGAGGGGAGAGGGCTATGCCCAAGAAATACCCCATCAGACCTCGGGCATTGCGGTTTTTTGCAAGATCCATGGAGGGGGCGGGGGAGGGTTTGTGTGCCTGTATACGTGCGGGTAGGTAGGTGCGTGTGGGCGGGTAGGTGCGTGTGGGCGGGTAGGTGCGTGTGGGCGGGTAGGTGCGTGTGGGCGGGTAGGTGCGTGTGGGCGGGTAGGTGCGTGTGGGCGGGTAGGTGCGTGTGGGCGGGTAGGTGCGTGTGGGCGGGTAGGTGCGTGTGGGCGGGTAGGTGCGTGTGGGCGGGTAGGTGCGTGTGGGCGGGTAGGTGCGTGTGAGCGGGTAGGTGCGTGTGGGCGGGTAGGTGCGTGTGGGCGGGTAGGTGCGTGTGGGCGGGTAGGTGCGTGTGGGCGGGTAGGTGCGTGTGGGCGGGTGGGTGCGTGTGGGCGGGTGGGTGCGTGTGGGCGGGTGGGTGCGTGTGGGCGGGTGGGTGCGTGTGGGCGGGTGGGTGCGTGTGGGTGGGTGGGTGCGTGTGGGCGGGGGTGCGTGTGGGCGGGTAGGTGCGTGTGGGCAGGGGGTGCATGTGGGCGGGTAGGTGCGTGTGGGCAGGGGGTGCATGTGGGCGGGTAGGTGCGTGTGGAATCTTCGTGTCCGTGGGAGGAATCGTTTTTATTTTTGTGTTGTTCGATCGCGCCCCCTTTTTAAAAAAAAAAAGGTGTCCGGTCTCGTGAAGGTCCAAGTTTCTGGCGGGGTGAGCGTTTTCAGAGCCCACCCCATCAGTGTGACATCATGGGATCCGACCCCCACATTTCTTTCCAACAAAGTTTCCAAACATACGGCGGGAAATGTCAGCGGTGGAGCCGATGGGCGACACATTGCTGTTCCCGGCCTGAGTCGGTTTGAATAATTCTGTCCCTCATCATTCAATTGGGCACTTTATAGCCCCCTGGACTGAACATTGAGTTCAACAATGTTAGTCCACAATCCCTGCCTATCTTTTCTCTCTTTGCAGTGCCTTGATTTTATTGCTATTTTAATTTTTTGTCCCTCTTTCGGATGGAAGCTGTTCTTTATTTTGCCATTCACAGCTCGCCCGAATACATGTTTTGGGTGGGATTCCAGCCTGCAGGCCCAGTGAACCCCAGCAGTGGGAAGGCCTGGTGTTTCGGGGGCGGGGGGCGGGGTGGGTGGGGGGGGGGGTGGAATGATTCCACCTTTCATTCCTCGAGTCATCACACCGAGGAAAGGTCATTGACCTTTGACTTCAACTCTCTTTCCCTCTCGCCACAGATGCTGAACGGCTCGCTGAGTATTTCTGGCTATATTGTCATTCCACGTTTTTCTTTCTTTCATTGCCCAGCTCAGGATGAATAAAGAAATAGAACGGAGTAGAACGGGTAGCACGGTAGCATTGTGGATAGCACAATTGCTTCACAGCTCTAGGGTCCCAGGTTCGATTCCGGCTTGGGTCACTCTGCAGAGTCTGCACGTCCTCCCCGTGTGTGCGTGGGTTTCCTCCGGGTGCTCCGGTTTTCTCCCACAGTCCAAAGATGTGCAGGTTAGGTGGATTCGCCATGATAAATTGCCCTTAGTGTCCCAAATTTGCCCTTGGTGTTGGGTGGGGTTACTGGGTTATGGGGATAGGGTGGAGGTGTTGACCTTGGGTAGGGTGCTCTTTCCAGCAGCCGGTGCAGACTCGATGGGCCGAATGGCCTCCTTCTGCACTGTAAATTCTATGTCTATGTCTATTCTCTGGAGTTTAGGAGAAGCGATCTCATTGAAACGTAGAAAATTCTGAGACGGCTTTTTCTGTTACTGAGAGCCTGTTCTCACTAATGTGAGAAGATAGAATGAGAGGGGTCAAAATCTCGGCGTAAGGGATTGGCAATTTGGGACTGAGATGAGGAAGTATTTCTCAACATGCAATTGTGAATCTTTGGAATCATGTACAGAAGTGGGGGCTGAGATATTCAACGCTGTGTTCAAATATGGTAGTGGTTGTGGTTTGCAAGGTACTGCCTAAGGAGCCTTGGTGAGTTCTTGCAGTGCATCTTGTAGATAGTACACATGGCTAGTACTCTGTGGCAATGGTGGAAGGTTTGAATGTTTGTGGAGGGCGTATCAATCAAGCGGGGCTGCTTTGTCCCGGATGGTGTTGAGAGTCTTGAGTGTTGTTGGAACTGCACTCATCCAGGCAAGTGGTATTTCATCACATTCCTGACTTGCGCCTTTGTAGATGTTGGGCAGACCTTGAGAAGTCAGGAGGAGAGTTACTGCTCTTTATCGGCACACTATTCATATGGCTAGTCCAGTTCAGTTTCTGGTCAGTAGTAACCTCCAGGATGACGATTGTGGGGGATTCTGTGATGGTAATGCCATTGAATGTCAACGGGCGATGGTTAGATTCTTGGAGCTCTTGTTGGCGACATTCATTTCCTGGCACATGAATGGCGTGACCGTTATTTGCGCTCGTCAGTTGCTGCATTTGGATTGTTTCATTATCTGAGGAGTCATGAATGGTGCTGAACATTGTGCAGTCATCAGCGAACATCACCACTTCTGACCTTATGATGGGCATAAGGTCATTGATGAAGCAGCTGAAGATGGTTGGGCTTGAAATGGGGCTGAAGAAAATCCGAAAGCAGTGTTTATCAAGCTTTTTTGCCCGGGACCCATTTTTACCAACCGGCCGTTCTTCGCGACGCATGCAGGCTAACCTTCGTGACCCACGCCATCCGAACTTTGCGAACCACCAATTTTACTTGCCTTTAGTGTCTCAGGTGAGCCTGCTTGGTTCTCATTATGTCACTTGCTTTGTTATTCAATGTTACATTTCTGATGACTTCAGCTGATAAGTTAAGATCTCACTGCATCCATTGGAAAAAATCAAGCGGCTCGTCCTCAAATTTGCCATATTGTCTTTGAGGTTTTGAGGCTTTTAAACTTTCATAGAACATAGAACATAGAACAGTACAGCACAGAACAGGCCCTTCGGCCCTCGATGTTGTGCCGAGCAATGATCACCCTACTCAAACCCACGTATCCACCCTATACCCGTAACCCAACAACCCCCCCCCCCTAACCTTACTTTTTAGGACACTACGGGCAATTTAGCATGGCCAATCCACCTAACCCGCACATCTTTGGACTGTGGGAGGAAACCGGAGCACCCGGAGGAAACCCACGCATTCGCCAATGTTTCCTTGCATATAACACACACGAGCTTTGAACCTTGATTTGCCGTGGCATAACTAATCAATCCGCACCTCCCGTAATCATCTTATTGCTGCTTTGTTCGTGTTTTCCACTCCCTCTTCATGTGTTGTTCACCAGAGACCCTGTAGTTGACACCAGCACTGCTGGCAGCTGCAGAATGGAGGAATCTCTCTCGCGCCCAGAACCCGTCAGTGTAAGGGGCGCATGACCTGCTCTCTGCCGCTGCTCCAGGCAGGAAGACTGCAGCAATTTAAAAAAATAATCTGCTCCTGGGTCAGTCAGCACGCTGACGTCAGGCGGAGGCATTCTGTCCCACTGGGCTCAGGGCCTGCACACTGCTGAGGGGGCACACACGCACAGAACAGCCGGCATTCTGAAAGTCGGTCGTGGCCGGCATTTTTAAAAGCTGGTCATGCCGTTGGGACGACTTGGGCAATCGGGAACTTTTTTTCCCAAAAAAATATACTTTATTCATAAAATCTATAAACAACATTACAGAACATTTCGAATTGTCTTGCTTGTACATTTCCATCAGAGTTACACATTCCCTTGACTCTCTTCCATTCAATTGGGATGATATTACACACATATCGTACAGGGGATGGTTTAGCTCACTGGGCTAAATCGCTGGCTTTTAAAGCAGACCAAGCAGCACGGTTCAATTCCCGTACCAGCCTCCCCGGACAGGCGCCGGAATGTGGCGACTAGGGGCTTTTCACAGTAACTTCATTGATGCCTACTCGTGACAATAAGCAATTTTCATTTTTTAATTTCATATCCCTCTTTAAGTTATGATTCTTTCTTAAATATTTACATTGTCATGTTTCTTTTATACTTTGGAGTGTTAATGATCCAGACCGAGGGGTTTTACACTGTTACCCACCCCTCGGTGTACATTTGCTGGTAAGACCTAAAACTGATAAGAACCGATGTTTTTTTGTTTTTTCAAAAGATATACTTTATTCATAAAATGTATAATAAACATTACAGAACATTTTGAATTGTCTTGACTGTACATTTCCATCAAAGTTACACATTCCCTTGATAAGAACAGATTTTTTTTTCCAGACATGTACTTTATTCATAAAATCTATAATAAACATTACAGAACATTTCGGATTGTCTTGACTGTACATCGGGAACGCCGCGATGCAAGGCCCCGCGACCCTTCCGACACCCGGGTGGGTCGCGACCCTGGGTTTGAAAATGACTGTCATAAAGTAACCTGTTAAAGTCAGGTTGGTTCTGTCTGTTTTTTCAAAGAGGAATTAAACAAGGTGCTTCAGTGCTTGGAGTCTCTTCAATCATAGGGATTTATTTTCAGGAGGCCCTGGCTGGAAGTTGGCATTCTTGTTGAACAAATTTGGCAGCAGAAGCTGACGGTACAGCAATGCAATGTCTCAGTGTGCTCTGTTTCCACTGGAGGATGGGATCAGGTGACTGTGAAATGTGCAAACGTCTGCTGTGTGGCTGCCGGAGGCTATGTTTCTATGCACGGCCAACACAGATATGTTGCAGTTATTCGAGGTTAGAATGTAGGGTTAAAGGCAACGCTGAAGTGCAGTGCAGAGGCAGTGCTGCACTTTTAACCAGTGTGTGACAGCCAGTGTGTGCATTCCTGAGTAGAGGAACTTTGGATCATATTTTAATCAGCAAATTCCAAGGGATAATGTGCTTCTTTCAGAGGAAAGTGACAATGGTGAGGCCCCGCATTTTGCCTCGCCAGCACAAGTAGTTTGCTTAAGAAAAAGGAACGTAGGTGGATTGCCCTTCAGTCGTCAATGACACCCCCCAACACTGAAGCAATGTGACTCGCCCATGACTTTCAAAGCTCGATGTTGCAGCCGGCATTATTCCAATCATTGAATCATGGAATCCCGACAGTGCAGAAGGAGGCCATTCGGCCCTTCAAGTCTGCACACCGACCCTCCAAAAGGAGCACCCCACCCAGGCCCATTCGCCCACCTTATCACACAACCCCACCCAACCTTTGGACACTAAGGGGCAATTTTAGCATGGCCAATCCACCTAACCTGCGCATCTTTGGACTTGTGGGAGGAAAGCGGAGCACCCGGAGGCAACCCACGCAGCCACGGGGAGAACGTGCAGACTCCACACAGATGGTGACCCACGGTCGGAATTGAACCCGGGTCCCTGGAGTTGTGAGGCAGCAGTGCTAGCCATTGTGCCACCGTACCGTCTGACCATTTTAACCCATGATTAAATTGCTCGTGGCAGTGTTACAAATGTCAGTCAGAAAATCTAATGCTTGAAATACTTAGTTTTGGATTTGTTTTATTGTCAGGTGTGCCGAGGTACAGTGAAAAGTATTGTGTGTAGAGTCCAGGCAGATTGTTCCATACATGAGAAAACATAGGACACACATAAATACACAATGTAAATACAGGCACCGGGTGAAGCATACAGGAGTGTAGTACTACTTAGTAGAGAAGATGTGTGAAGAGATCAGTTCAGTCCATAAGAGGGTCATTCAGAGGTCTGGTGACACTGAGGAAGAAGCTGCTTTTGACTCTGTAAGTGCATGTTTTCAGATTTTTGTAACTCCTGCCCAATGGAAGACATCGGAAGAGTGAATACAGTGGAGGGAGGCGTCTTCGCTGCCCCCTTTCCCAAGGCTGCGGGAGGTGTAGACAGTCAATGGATGGGAGGCGGGTTTGCGTGATGGACTGGGCTGTATTCACGACTTTCTGTCGTTTCTTATGGTCTTGGACTGAGAAGTTGCCATACCCGGCTGTGATGCAGCCAGAGAGAATAATTTCTGAGGTGCAAGTTCAGGTTGTTTGAAAACAGCAGCACTTTTCCAACACCATTATTGTGTTAAATGTATGTGACAGCAACAGGCAGAATTGGAAACCAGGAAAACAATCCAACGATAGCGATCTTCATCGTTGTTAGCAGTACAGAGGGATTGTGGTGAATTTAGACAGGGGTGTTGTAATATTCGGCTATCCTGACTTTTAAAGCTCCTTGCTTTTAAATTCTCATTATTGTTTTCAAATTATTCATGGGTAGCACAAGTGGTTAGCACTGTAGCTTCACAGCACCAGGGTCCCAGGTTTGATTCCCCACTGGGTCACAGTCTGTGCGGAGTCTGCATGTTCTCCCCGTGTCTGTGTGGGTTTCCTCCGGGTGCTCTGGTTTCCTCCCACAGTCCAAAGACGTGCAGGTTAGGTGGGTTGGCCATGATAAATTGTCCTTAGTTACCAAAAAGGTTAGGAGGGGTTACTGGGATAGGGTGGAAGTGAGGGCTCAAGTGAGTCGGTGCAGAGTTGCTGGGCCGAATGGCCTCCTTCTGGACTGTATGTTCTATGTTTTATATAACTGGCCCAGCTCTCCAACCACCATCAAATGCAGGATATTCGCACTCCTCCAATTCTGGCGCCCTGGGTGGGATTCTCCGAAATGGAGGCAGCGTGTCCGCGCCGTTGTGAATGCCGTCGCGTTTCACGACGGCACGAAACGGGTGCGGGCAGTACTGATTCTGGCCCCCACAGAGGACCAGCACGGCGTTGGAGCAGTTCACGCCGCTCCAGCCTCCCTTCCCGGCGCCGCGCCAACCCGCGCATGCGCAGTCACGCCGCGGGACTTCCTCAACGTGCCAGCCCCGACGCAACATGGCGAGGGGGTTCAGGGGACGGTCACGTAACAAAATAGGGCCAGGACCGGAAAGGCCGGCCTGCCGATCAGTGGGCCCTGATCGTGGGCCAGACCCCATTGGAGGCCCCCCCCCCCCCCCCCCCCCCCCCCCCCAGGTGAAGGAGCTCCCCTCCCATAGGCAGCCTCCTGACCCTGCGCACAGAGTTCCCGCCAGCTGTGTGCGGGTGTGGATGGCGCTGGCGGGATTCTGCCGTTTCCGCACAGCCACTCGGCCCCTCAGGGCCGGAGAATCAGCGGCCCGGCTGCGGATGGCGGCCCAGCCGCGGACAGCGACCGGCGCTGCCCCAAACGTGCCGGCGCGAATGGCGCCGATTCTCCGCTCCTCGGAGAATCGCGTGCCGGCGGCGTGGCGCTGTTGCAGCGATTCTCCGGCCTGGCGTGGGGCTCGGAGAATCCTGCCCCTTGTGTTTCCTGAATTTCATCATCTTCCTAATAGGTAATTTGGACATTAGGAAATTAGGAAAA
Source organism: Scyliorhinus canicula (assembly GCF_902713615.1). Classification (NCBI taxonomy): domain Eukaryota; kingdom Metazoa; phylum Chordata; class Chondrichthyes; order Carcharhiniformes; family Scyliorhinidae; genus Scyliorhinus; species Scyliorhinus canicula. The sequence goes on along the minus strand of NC_052154.1, from coordinate 189,525,835 downwards.
TTGGAAATTAGGTAATTTGGACATTCTGAATTCTCTCTCTCTCTGTACCTGAACAGGCGCCGGAATGTGGCAACTAGGGACTTTTCACAGTAACTTCATTGCAGTGTTAATGTAAGCTTACTTGTGACAATAAAGATTATTATTATTACTGCTGAACATGCTTTCAGCTGCTTTGGCCCAAAGCTCTGCAATTTTTCTCTCAACCCCCTCTAGTTTTCCTCCATTTAAGATTTTCAACAGATCTAGCAACTCAAGACTGGGCATCCATGAGGCGCTGTGGGCTATTAGCAGCAGCAGAATTGTCCTCACCCACAACCTGTAACCTCAGGGCTCGGCATATCCCTCACTCTACCACTGCCATCAACCCTGGTTCAATGAATAATGTAGACAGGCATGCCACGAGCAGTACCAGGCATATTGGATGTCAACCTGGTGAATTTACAAGGCAGGATTACTTATATGCCAAACAACACTATTTAGGGGCTAGTTTAGCACAGTGGGCTAAACAGCTGGCTTGTAATGCAGAACAATGCCAGCAGTGCGGGTTCAATTCCCGTACCGGCCTCCCCAAACAGGCGCTGGAATGTGGCGACTCGGGGCTTTTCATAGTAACTTCATTGAAGCCTACTTGTGACAATAAGTGATTATTCTTACATAAGCAGCAAGTGATGGACAGAGCAAAGGATCCCACAACAAACTGATCAGGTCTGAGTCTGGCCGTCCTGTCACATCCAGTCATGAATAATGGTGGAGAATTAAACAGCTCGCTGGAGGAGATTCCGCAAATATGCAAACTTTAGTGATGGAGGAACCCAGCACCTCAGTGCAAAAGATAAAGCTGAACCATTTCCAACACCCTTTAGTCAGAAGTGCTGAGTGAATGATCCATCGCAGCCCTTTTCCAAAGGTCCTCAACGTCAATGATGTCAGTCTTCAGCCAATTCAATTCACTCCACATGACAACAAGAAATGATTGAAACATTGGATACAGCAAAGCCGGTGGGCCCTCAGAATATTCTGCCAATTGTACTGAAGATTTGTGCTCCAGAACTAGCTTCGTCCTGAGCCAAGCTGTTTCCAGTACAGCTGCAACACTGGCATTAGCCCAGCAATGTGAAAAAGCAGAACCAATCCAACCTCGACAATTACTGCCCCATTCGTCTCCACGCCATCGTCAGCAAAGTGATACAAGATGTAATTAACAGTGTTATCAAACGGCACCTGCAAATAATCAGCTTACTGGCCCTTGTTTTACATTCTGCCAGGGTCAGTCGGCTCCAGACCTCATTACAGCCTTGGTCCAAATGTGGTCAAAAGCACTGAACTCAAGATGTGAGGTGAAACTGACTATTCTTGTGCGGTGATTGTCCCTTTCAGGGCAACACAGCAGAGTATGGGTCACATGGCCTGTGCGACCAATCGGGACTCAGTGTGGAATCATCCCATGGTGAGAGGTACTCATAGGTAAAAAGATATTTTGGGGGCGAGCTGAAGCCATGAGGCTGCTATACAATTCTTAGTAATAAATACCTTTTTTATTCATTGATGAAATCTGTGAAAATGCACCTTTACACCTTGACATCAAGGCAGTATTTGACCAAGTATGGCATCAAGGAGCCGGAACAAAACTGGAGTAAATGGAATTTGGGGGGTGGGGGGAAAAGCTCTCCACTATTTGGAGTCACATCTGGCACAAAGGAAGGTGTTTGTAGTTGTTGAAGGTCAATCGTCTCAGTGACGAGGCATTGCTGCGTGTGTTCCTCACGGTGTTGCCCTAGACTCAACCATCTACAGCTGTTGCATTGATGACCTTTCTTCCATCACAGGTCAGAAGTGGGAATGTTCGCTGATGACTGCACAAAGTTCAGCACCATTCACGACTCCTCAGACACTGAAGCCGCCCATGCCCATATGTAGCAAGACTTGCACACTATTTAGCATGGATTGATGTGTGGCATAAATGTTGCTTGCCACTTAAGTGCCAGGCCATGGCCATCTCCAACAAGAAAGAATCTAAACATCTCCCCTTGACAGTGAAAGGCATTACCATTATGGAATCCTCCACGACCAACATCCTGGGGGTTACCACTGAGCAGAAACTGAACTGGACTATCCATATAAATACAGCTATAAGAACAATAACTCACCTCTTGACTCCCCAAAGCCTGTCCGCCATTGACAATGCACAAGTCAGGAATGTGGTGGAATACTGTCCATTTGTCAGCATGTGTGCAGCTCCAACAGCACTCGAGAAGCTTGAAACTATCTTGGACAAAGCAATCTGTTTGATTGGCACCCCATTCACCATCTAAAACATTCACTCCTTCCACTACCAACACACAGTAGCAGCTGTGTGTACCATCTACAAGATGCATTACAGCAACTCACCAAGGCTCCTTCAACAGCACCTTCCAAAACTGGATGGACAAGAGCAGCAGATGCACGAGAATAACATCACCTGTAAGTTCATCTCCAAGCCACTCACTCACCATCCTGACTTAGAGGCCATTCCTTCACTGTCGTCGGGTCGAAGTTCTGGAACTACCTCCCTAACAGCACATTGGGTGTACCTACACCCGAGGCATTAATTGAGGCATACAAGATGATCAGAGGATTAGATAGGGTGGACAGTGAGAGCCTTTTTCCGCGGATGGTGATGTCTAGCACGAGGGGACATAGCTTTAAATTGAGGGGAGAGAGAGAAATACAGCACAGAACAGGCCCTTCGGCCCAAGATGTTGTGCCGAACTTTTATCCTAGGTTAATCATAGAATTTTGGACACTAAGGGCAATTTATCATGGCCAATCCACCCAACCTGCGCATCTTTGGACTGTGGGAGGAAACCGGAGCACCCGGAGGAAACCCACGCACACACTGGGAGGATGTGCAGACTCCACACAGACAGTGACCCAAGTCGAAATCGAACTTGGGACCCTGGAGCTGTGAAGCAATTGTGCTATCCACAATGCTACCGTGCGGCCCTTAAGAGGGGAGATAGATATAGGACAGATGTCAGAGGTAGGTTCTTTACTCGGAGAGTAGTAAGGGCGTGGAATGTCCTGCCTGCAACAGTAGTGTACTCGCCAACATTAAGGGCATTCAAATGATCATTGGATAGACATATGGACGATAGGGGAATAGTATAGATGGGCTTTAGATTGGTTTCACAGGTCAGCGCAACATCGAGGGCCGAAGGGCCTGTACTGCGCTGTAATGTTCTATGTTCTACATGGACTACAGCGGTTCAAGAAGGCATCTCACCACCACCTTCTGAAGGTCTGTTGGGATGGGCAGTAAATGCGAGTCTAGCCCATGACACCTGTGTAAGAACATAGACTTAAAAATAATAGCTTCTTAAAGCTTTTGGTCACATGTCCTTACTTTGTGGCTCGGTGATAACCATTGGCCGCTAATAATTCCTGTGAAGAACTTTGAGACAGTTTCACTATATCAAAGATGCAATATAAATGCAAGTTATTATTTAGCAAATAGTTTATTTTGCCGAGTTTTGGGATGCATGCATCCCTCAAGCCTCTGCTAATGAACTGAAATGAAAATGAAATGAAAGTGGAGCCCCCCTGCACTCTAGTGAGTGATAATGCCAGCTGTCATTTACTGCTGCCATTAAAATGACAATAGGAAAATGCAGACTACTTTCTGCATTCTTGAAGAATATCCATGGGACCCAATGGTGGATTGGTCCAGAAGCTTTTGGCTCAGAGTGGATTGAGTGAGGATTGATACCAGAGACAGAATCAAAGAAGTTACAGCACGTGTGTGCCGGCCCTGAAACATTGGCTGGAGCAATCCAGCTATCCCCATTTCCCAGCCCTTTCTCTCCAACTGCAAATTCAGCTTGGGTTATGTTAGAACGTCAACATCCACTTCTCGTAACAATTTCCCTGTTCTTGGGGTTAAATTCTAACTTTTCCCTTTGTGTTCTGCTGTTTGATCCTTTGTGTTACTGACTTGCAAGCAAGCTGGTAATGAGTAAGAGACTGAAATAATTCAGGGATAATTTACTTAAAACTTTACCCAACTGTAAAGAGATCGTGGCCCTGAGATCATCCAATGTTCAACGCCCTGCCCCATTTAACATTAATTGTGTTCTGCCAGATAGCTTTGGTAAACGTCACTGCCGATGTATCTATTTGACTGACTCTGATGTGGGATCCCCAGTGTGGATACACAAAGTGGTATTTCTATTTGCAATGAACCAACAGAATGTGGGCTTTGCTGCTAGATTTGCATAAATGCAGGGTAGCATGGTGGTTAGCATAAATGCTTCACAGCTCCAGGGTCCCAGGTTCGATTCCCGGCTGGGTCACTGTCTGTGTGGAGTCTGCACGTCCTCCCCCTGTGTGCGTGGGTTTACTCCGGGTGCTCCGGTTTCCTCCCACAGTCCAAAGATGTGCGGGTTAGGTGGATTGGCCATGCTAAATTGCCCGTAGTGTCCTAATTTTAAAAAAGTAAGGTTAAGGGGGGGGTTGTTGGGTTACGGTATAGGGTGGATACGTGGGTTTGAGTAGGGTGATCATGGCTCGGCACAACATTGAGGGCCGAAGGGCCTGTTCTGTGCTGTACTGTTCTATGTTCTATGTTCTAAAATTGATCATTGGTTTGCAATTAATCGACGAGACATTTGATTTATTTATAATTGAGGCAGCCAAATATCTGCCTCGTGGATGACCCCCTGAGTGCCACTTCTGTGTTCTAATTGACTCTAGTCTGGTCTATCTTCGGAATTGGTCTCCAAACTGGAATTCGCATTTCTGTCTTTTGTGACGGTCACGAAGAATTCAACACGGGTTCGTGAGTCAAACGAAACGTAACTTTATTTACTCTAATATTTACACAGCACCAGTAACATCGCTGCTGGTCAAGCCGATACCTAACTGACCGTCTCTATTTATACAACAGAGAAGGTTAACGATTGCCCTGCCCCCTTGTCGAGGGAGCTCATATTCCCTGAGATCCATGGGGTAACAAATTGTCATAACCAATATGATCTGTTCAGATTATAACACGGTCCAAAAAAACTGATTTAAAGGAGCTTCAACCAATGTTATAATAGCAATGTCATACCTACGGACATATTTCTTTATTTTTTTCCAGTATTGTCTGTAATTAATTGTTCAAAAAACAAAGATATATGATTCCTCCCCACAATTGCATGTGCGCTATCACATTTGCAGTTAATTAATGAGCATCTTTCACTGCCACACTCCCTCACACCTATGCCCCGGATGAGTTTACTGCTGTGTAACCGTAAAGGCTGGCTTCCTTGGTCTGTAACCTAACATGCAAATCTCTCCTTGATGCACTCATTAGGTACTAAGCACAACAACAGAAACTGCATCTCTCATCCATGGTCTGCCATCGGTGGTAAGCAGTCATTGTTACGTACATTAGTTTGCATGTGGGTGTTTGCATGTTGTGCATGCTCAAGCTTTGTAAAACAATTTGTAAAAATAGTGCATGTTATATGACCTTCGAATGGTGTTTGTGTTTTTTTCTCGCTGTGTTGAAACCTTACTGTTAAAAGGAAGTCATGGCTAGCTCGTTGGTGTGGATCACTGTCCCAGGGTCGGGTCTGCAAAGCTGGCAGGTGTCTTGGCTCAGCAAGCCCGTCCGTGGTTGAGGGAAGGTTATTGTGGGGCGGGCTAAAAGAAGAGTTGGGATGGGTGACCCCAGAATGACTACAGAGACTGTTGGGTGCCGAGGCAGTCTGGGTGCAAGACTTCCCTCTGTGCTCTGGCACAGTGCTTGAGTAAATAAACAAACGTCCCTCCAGCTGTCTCCCCTAATACTCCTACATACACTCAATGCCCCATCCTTGCCAACCTGCCTTGTATCCCAGGACAGCTTCCTGGATATCTTTGACAGCTTGGTAACGCTGTAACAGTTCCTTGACAGTTGGACAGTTCATTGCCAGCTTGTGCCTATAAAGTGCACATATAAAGTGCACAATCATGTTAACCTTTTACAATCCCAAAGGGTGCCTTACCACTCTCAAAGGTGTCCCAGGAGATTATTCAAAATGGGGAGCCAAACAAATCTACCAGGTTCGGACCTCCTTACACCTATTGCAGTCCGCACACTGTAGTTCTCACACTCCCGGCTAGTGATTTATATGGCCAGCTGCTTAATCAGATCACGCACGTACGAACCCCAGCCGGACTCTGGGAAAATGGGAATGCCAGTTTCTGGGTTGGGAGTTAGAATTTCTGGGAATTTCACCATGTCGCAGAAGCTCTCTATCAGGATGAGCCCAGGATGAGTGCGCTGGGGTCACCCTCCTCCAGAATGTTCCATTGTCACTGATGCTAGTCTCCAGCTAATTCCGTTCATTTCAAATCATGCGAAGAAACAATGAGTTCACGAGAGATGGCAGAGGCTATTTATATCCTTTTTATTCCAAACAGTGCAAAATAATTTCACATGCACATAAAGGGCAATCAGATATAATACAAAAAGCTTGTCAAGTTTTTGTTTTTACAAAGTAACGATATCTGATCCAAACCTCCCCAGATACCAACCCCCACCCCCCCCCGATCAACAACCCCACCACTCCTCCTCTCCCCCACCCCCGTCCCGGCCCGCCCCAGCTGCTGGCCACAAACCAACCTCTGAAGAAGGCGATGAAAGTCCTCAACCCTTCCTCCAACCCTCTCATGGCATATTTAATTTTTTCCAGTCTCAAACATTCTGCCAGGCCAAGCCCCCACCCCTCCCATGCCAAGGCCCGTGGTGGGGCCGCCGACCTCCATTCAATCAGGACTCGTAGCTGGCCAGTCAGAGAGGGGATGGCCAAGACGTCGGCCCTCTTCCCCTCCAGAAGCTCTGGCAAGTCTAAAACCCCCCAAATCGCCACCAGTGGACACGGCTCCAGCCTAACCCTCATGATCGGCAACATGGTCTCCAGGAACGAGACCCAGAACTCGAGCAATCTTGCGGCAGGACCAGAACATGCGCGAGTGATTCGCTGGTCCTCCTAGACACCGTTCACACCAATCTACTTGGAGGAAGAACCCATTCACGTTCACTCTTGTCATATGTGCCCTATGGACTACTTCAAAGTGTATCAGGTTCCGCCTGGCGCAAGAGGAAGTAGAATTCACCCTGTACCAAATTGCACTCCTACCCCTCTCTCCAGCCCCAGGCCCAGTTCCTCTCCCCACTTCCCCTTTATTTTTTCCTGTCTCCAGCAATCCCACAGAGATCCTCCCTCCTCCCAGCTCACCAGAAGATAACATCCTGTCCATCAGTGTAGTACTTGGTAACTGGGGGCACGAGGAGTGCTCTTTGTGAATAAAGTCCCGCACCTGCAGATACCTAAACGTGCTCCCCCTCCTACCCTCCACAAACAGATTCCTAAACCTCTCGACCCCCTCCCTCTTCCAAATCTTCTACGTTGCATCCAACCCCGACGGTGCGAACCTGTGATTTTCGCAAATTTGCGACAATACTGACATGTCCCCCTCCCCCGCATCTAAATTGTTGCCTGAATTGATGCCAGATTTTTAGAGATGCCACCACTACCAGGCCCATTGTGAATCTGGCCGAAGAGAACGAGAGAGGAGTAGTAACCAACGCCCATCTACGTGACCCGACACAGGAGTCCATCTTCCATCTGCCCCCACCTCCCTAAACCACCAACGCTCCTTCTCAATGCTCGCAGCCAGTAATAGGCCATTGAATTTGATAGCGCCAGCCCTCCAGAATGTCGTCCCCTCTGCAGAAAGGCTCTCCGTCTCCAGGATCTCTTACCCGCCCACACACAGGCTGACAATATATAGTCCACCCTCACAAAAGAAGATTTGGGAAGGAAGATCAGGAGAGACTGTAACACAAATAGGAATCTCGGCAGAATGTTCATTTTAATCGTCCGCACCTCTCCCTGCCAAGGAGAGCGGGAGGGCATCCCATCTCTTCAAGAACCCTTTCACCTCTCCACTGACCAGTCAGGTTCAATTTGTTCAGCAGGCCCATTCATGACCAACCTGAATCTCAGATATTTGAATTTTGTCTTGCCAGCTTGAACGGCAACGTTCCCAAATCCGCTATCCTACCCAGGGGAACAACGGAAAAATGTTGTTCTTGCTCATATCACTTTGTACCCTGAGAAGCTTCCAAACTTCCTCAACAGTTCCATTATCGTTCCCATGCAAGATAGAAGGTTCAAAATGTAAAACAACAGATTGTCTGCATAAAGGGACACCCTATGCTCCTTGCCCCCTCTCTCAGTACCTCTCTACCCCTTCGATGACCGAAGCGCGATGGCCAAAGGATAGTTTGCCTGCGCAAACAACAACGGGGACAACGGGCAACCCTGATTCGAGCCCCTATACAGCTGGGAATACCCTGAGCTCACCGTTTTAGTCCAGACAATCACCTTGGGAGCACTAGACAATAATCTCACCCAGGAGATGAATGTTGACCCAAATCCAAATCATCCCAGAATCTCGAAGAGGTACCTCCACTCCACCCGATCAAAAGCCTGCTCTGCATCTATGGAGATGATTACTTCTGTGACCGTTTCGCTAGATGGGGACATGACCACATTCAAAAGTCATCTAATAGTGGCCAACAGTCTGCCCTTAACAAACCTTATCTGGTCCTCAGAGATCACCTCTGGCAAACAATCCCCCAGAACCTTAGCTAATACCTTTTACATTGGTATTCAGTAAAGAGATAAGCCGATAAGACCCACACTCCACGGGGACCTGCTTGTAAAATTCCACCGGGCAACATCCGGTGCACTCCACAACCTCTTCCAGCCCCAATGGCATCTCCAGCCCCTTCCCCCTCACCCTCTCTGCCACAGGGATAGTACAATCGGACCAAAAGCGGTTCCATCCCCGAGCCCTACTCCAGGGGCTCAGACTAATACAGCCCCGGCCCTCAGGGATGTCAATAATCTTGTCCAGTGCCATCACCAGCTCTCCCCCCCCCCCCCCCCCCCCCCCCCCCCCCCGCCACCCTCATCCCTAACCTGGACTATTTCTCCTCCGGCCGCCTGCTGCTTCAGCAGGTGAGCCAATAGATGGCTGGCCTTATCACATTACTCATAAAATGTTCCTCTTGAGCAACAAAATTGGTTCACCGCCTTCCCAGTCCGTACCAAATCAGATTCCATTTGTAACCCCTTTCTCTCCACTAACAGCTCCATTATCGATCTCGACAATGTGATACAATTGTTGTACTGCCGGTCCAACTCCAGAATTGAGTCCACTAATCTCTTCTCGTCTGCTCCCCCAACCTTGTCCCTGTGGGTGTTACATGGGATTATCTCTCCTTTAATCACCACCTTCAGCGCTTCCCAGAATGTAGAGGACGAGACTGTCCCGTTCTGATTGAAATCTGCATCGTTCCCCATGGCCGCCAGGGCTACCTTCTCACAGAACCACTTGTCTGCCAGGATCTCCATATCCAACCGCCACAGGGTGGGGAGCTGGGCTTAGAACATAGAACATCACACCGCATTACAGGCCCTTCGGCCCTCGATGTTGTGAAACCACTCTAAAGCCCATCTACACTATTCCCTGATCATGCATATGTTTATCCAATGACCATTTAAATGCCCTTTATATTGGCGAATCCACTACTGTTGCAGGCAGGGCATACCCCGCCCTTACTACTCTCTGAGTAAAGAATCTACCTCTGACATCTGTCCTATATCTATTTCCCCTCAATTTAAAGCTATGTCCCCTCGTGCTAGCCATCACCATCCGAAGAAAAAGGCTCTCGCTGTCCACCCTATCTAATCATCTGATCATCTATTATGCCTCAATTAAGTCCCCTCTTAACCTTCTTCTCTCTAACGAAAACAGCCTTAAGTCCCTCAGCCTTTCCTCATAAGATCTTCCCTCCATACCAGGCAACATCCTGGTAAATCTCCTCTGCGCCCTTTCCAATGCTTCCACATCCTTCCTATGATACGGCGACCAGAACTGCACGCAGTACTCCAAATTCGGCCGCACCATAGTTTTGTACAGCTGCAACATGACCTCGTGGCTCCGAAACTCAATCGCTCTACCAATTAAAGCTAACACACAGTACCCCTTCTTAACAACCCTATCAACCTGGGTGGCAACTTTCAGGAATCTATGTACATGGACACCGAGATCTCTCTGCTCATCCACACTACCAAGAATCTTACCATTAGCCCAGTACTCTGTATTCCTGTTACTCCTTCCAAACTGAATCACCTCACACTTTTCTGCATTAAACTCCATTTGCCACTTCTCAGCCCAGCTCTGCAGCTTATCTATGTCCCTCTGTAACCTGCAACATCCTTCCGCACTGTCCACAACTCCACCGACTTTAGTGTCATCTGCAAATTTACTCACCCAACCTTCTACACCCTCCTCCAGGTCATTTATAAAAATGACAAACAGCAGTGGCCCCAAAACAGATCCTAGTGGTACACCACTAGTAACTGAACTCTAGGCTGAACATTTCCCATCAACCACCACCCTCTGCCTTCTCCCAGCTAGCCAATTTCTGATCCAAACTGCTAAATCACCCTCAATCCCATGCCTCCGTATTTTCTGCAATAGCCTTCCGTGGGGAACCTTATCAAATGCTTCACTGAAATCCATATACACCACATCAACTGCTTTACCCTCGTCCACCTGTTTGGTCACCTTCTCAAAGAACTCAATAAGGTTTGTGAGGCACGACCTATCCTTCACTAAACCGTGTTGACTATCCCTAATCAAATTATTCCTTTCTAGATGATTATAAATCCTATCTCTTCTAAACCTTTCCAAGACTTTGACCACAAAAGAAGTAAGGCTCACTGGTCTATAGTTACTGGGGTTGTCTCTACTTCCCTTCTTGAACAAGGGGACAGCATTTGCTATCCTCCAGCCTTCAGGCACTATTCCTGTAGACAATGATGACATAAAGATCAAAGCCAAAGGCTCAGCAATTTCCTCCCTAGCTTCCCAGAGAATCCTAGGATAAATCCCATCCGGCCCAGGGGACTTTACTACTTTCCAGAATTGCTAACTCCTCCTCCTTATGAACCTCAAGCCCTTCTAGTCTAGTAGCCTGTCTCTCGGTATTCTCCTCGACAACATTGTCTTTCTCCTGCGTGAATACTGACGAAAAATATTCATTTAGCACCTCTCCTATCTCCTCGGACTCCACGCACAACTTCCCACGACTGTCCTTGACTGGCCCTACTCTTACCCTAGTCATTCTTTTATTCCTGACATATCTGTAGAAAGCTTTAGGGTTATCCTTGCTCGTACCTGCCAAAGACTTCTCATGTCCTCTCCTGGCTCTTCTTAGCTCTCTCTTTAGGTCCTTCCTAGCTAACTTGTAACTCTCGAGCGCCCTCTTGACAAGTGATTCAACTACTTCAGTAAACCACTGTTCCCTCGCTCGACCACTTCCTCCCTGCCCGACAGGTACATCCTTATCAAGGACACGCAGTAGCTGTTCCTTGAACAAGCTCCACATTTCAATTGTGCCCATCCCCTCCAGTTTCCTTACCCATCCTATGCATCCTAAGTCTTGCCTCATCGCATCATAATTGCCTTTCCCCCAGCTATAATTCTTGCCCTGCGGTATATACCTATCCCTTTCCATCGCTAAAATAAACGTAACCGAATTGTGGTCACTATCACCTAAGTGCTCACCTACCTCCAAATCTAACACCTGTCCTGGTTCATTACCCAGTACCAAATCCAATACGGCCTCGCCTCTTGTTGGCCTATCTACATATTGTGTCAGGAAACCCTCCTGCACACATTGGACAAAAACGGACCCATCTAAAGCCTAAAGTACTCGAACTATAGCGTTTCCAGTCAATATTTGGAAAGTTAAAGTCCCCCATAACAACTACCCTGTTACTTTCACTCCTATCCAGAATCATCTTTGCAATCCTTTCCTCTACATCTCTGGAACTTTTCGGAGGCCCATAGCAAACTCCCAACAGGGTGACCTCTCCTTTCCTGTTTCTTACCTCAGTCCATATTACCTCAATAGACGAGTCCTCATCAAACGTCCTTTTTGCCACCGTAATACTGTCTTTGACTAACAATGCCACCCCGCCCCCTTTTTTGCCACCTTCCCTGAGCTTACTGAAATATCTAAACCCCGGAACCTCTAACAACCCCCTTAAGGATTCCAAAAACACGAGCCGAGACATCACGGACCCTGGCACCTGGGAGGCAACACACAAACCACGAGTCTCTCTCATTCCCACAGAATCTCCTATCTATCCCCTTAACTATGGAGTCTGCAATGACTAATGCTCTATTCCTCTCCCCCAATCTGAGCAACAGGGACAGACTCTGTGCCAGAGACTTTTACCCCATAGCTTACCCCTGGTAAGTTTCCCCCCCCCTCCAGTATCCAAAGCGGTATACTTGTGACTAAGGGGAACGACCACAGAGGATCCCTGTACTGACTGCTTCCTCCCAGCCCCTCTCACCATCACCCATCTATCTTTATTCTTTGGAGTAACTACATCCCTGAAGCTTCTATCTATGACCACCTTTGCCTCCCGAATGATCCGAAGTTAATCCAACTCGAGCTCCAGTTCCCAAACGCAGTTTCTGAGGAGCTGGAGATGGGTGCACTTCCAACAGGTGAAATCAGCAGGGACACTGACGGCGTCCCTCACCTCAAACATTCTGCAGGAGGAACATTGCACTGCCTTCCCTGCCACCTCCCCTAGATAAAACTAGAAAAAGAAAGGAAGAGCGTACCTGATATTCACTCAACCTCTTAGGTTAGAGGAGGTGGAAGGATGGGGGACACTATAAGTGTAGTGTCTCAGTTTTAGCAACCGCCCAACTTATATACAGGTGCTACACACATTCCCAGAAATCCCACGGCCGACTTCCGGTTTCCTGCTGCTCTGAAACAAAAACAACTCCGAAAAAAGTTAGCTAAAAACAAAAATTCAGCTTACCCTCCGCTCTCCTTTCCAAAGAAATCACTCCCCTCTCTGCCTGCTCCGCTGGAAGAATGAGGTCTGAACCTCGGAGGTAAGTGCATTTTAAAGAATACTACACACCTTCCCAGAAATCCCCATGGCTTGGCCTGCCTCCAGCCTCACATCCACATAATGTGGCGCATGGTCCGATATTACTATCGCGGTGTACTCCGTCCCCACCACCCCGGAGTATCGACTTCACCACCAGACAAAAGTATTGCACCCAATGTACGTGCGAGAAGAAGGAGAACCCCTTCTCTCTCGGGTGACTACCCAAACCCCCCCCCCCCCCATCCCATCTGCTCCATTGACACTGCTAACTCTTTGGCCAATCCCAAAATTACAAAGGATTTGAGACTCAACCTGTCCATCCTCATGTCCAATATGAAGTTGAATCTACAAATCTCAAGTGATGAGGGTCAAGGCCGGGATGGCTGCCAATACGTTTTGTCAATGCCATGCTCAGGCTCCTTCCCCGAAATCGACCAGCGCAACAGATTACAGAACCAAACTAAAAAGGCTTCAATTATTTTAAGTGGGGACAACAGGATAGTTATTGCACATCGGCAGGTGTAGCTGCTGTGGCAACAGTCCGGAAGGGCAACGCTGCCCAGGACAAAGCAGCTGCTTCATCAGCAGCTATTCGTCAACTTAAACATCCACTCTCTCCATCATCAGTGCAAAGTTTCCCCAGTGTGTGCCATCTACAGGGCACACTGCCGTGTGTGCCATCTACAGGGCACACTGCCGAGTTTGCTTCAGCAGTACCTCTCCAACCTGCAACCTCCAGACAAGACAGCATGCACATGAAAAAGCCATCCATTGCAAGTTTCCCTCTTGGCCGCATCCCAATTCCACTTGACCACTTTTCTTTGGAGGCCACGACGTCAAAATACTGGAGTCACCCCACCCACCTCAGAGAACTGAGAATACCTTCACCACATAGACTAGAGCGGTTCAAGGAGGTGGCCCAGGACCAATGTTTTGAGGGCGATTGGGAAGGCTAAATACTTGTTGCCTTTGTCAACGATGGTCAAATCCTGGGAATCGATTAAAAGACAAGTGATATACAATAACATTCCTGTCGTCCTTGTTGAAATGGTTGAAGCCTTTCTCGTCGTGTCCTGTAATCTGTTGTCTGATTGTAATTTTGTTGATTAAATTGGATAATAAAAATTACAATTTGCATTGCCCCCGTGTCCTAGAGGTCATGCCCTCAGGAAATGGTAAGCAGAGTGCAGTAAGCACTACAATGTGACCGGCGACCCTGCACCAGAGCAGATCAAGCAGTTTGACGCACGCACACACTGAGCCGGATTCTCCTCGTGTTCCTCGGCGCACACCCTCGCAAAGTGAAGACTTGGCCAATGAACAGTCAAAACAGAGAGAATTTGCAGTACTTAAATAAATTTGTTATTTACCCCTCCCCCACCCTGAAGAAAAGACCAGAGAACAGCAAAACAGAACTTGTTCACAACATGAGGAATAAATGGGCTGCCAACGGGAAAAGAGAATCCTATTTTCTGGAGCTTAAGCCAATTTTGTTTGGACAACAAAATAGCACAAATTGAATTAGATCAACAGTGGGCATTGGCCTGGATATGCTGAACAGGTAAGGGTTGCGTGGTCATTTGCCCGGATGTTCAAACTTCCAATGGGCAGTGGCCCTTTAAGGTTGGAAACTTTGTCAAATTTTGGCTGTTCAGGAATAAATTCCCTTTTTCCAGCTGCCCAAAACAAAATGAACCTTCTGCTCAGTAACTGCAGCCGAGAATGAATGTGCAGCTAACCTTCTGACTATCAGCTGCATTTGGAAACGTAGGGCGCGATCTACCAGCCGCATCGCACTCTAACAAGAGCACGGCATGGCCGGTAGATACCTCCCAGATCTTGCAAGACGTCTGGATCAGGGTCCCACCCATTATGGGTGTGAACGTCAATTTAAAACTGACTTCAGCGAGCTCACCCGGGATCTCCCGGTCTGCCCAGCTGGGCGCCATTCAGTACTTGGAGTAAAGGAGAAAAGCTTGGGGAGCCCATAGCGGTGTGTCCTCACTTGGTGGGGTGTGGGGCAATGTCCGTGTGTGTGTGGGGGTGGGGGGGGGGGGGACATTGCCCATATGTGGGGTCCCTCCAGTTCACTGAGATATCGGAGTACCCTTTTAAAATGGTGCCCCGATCTCTGAGGAGACGGTCTGGCCAGCTCTCCAGAGATGAAAATAGTAAGTGTGGGTTAAACTGGTGCAGAATTCCCCAGGGCCCAAAGAACTGACGGAAGGGCGCGTTCTGCCAACCACGCTGTGCCTGAAAAGCAGCACACTTGTGGCATGACATTGACAATGAATGCCGAGAGACCCCGCTCCTGGGGTCTACCCGGCTCACCACGCCTCCCACGAGGTCTAAGGCAATCCTGCATGGCATTGCGATTGGGCGGGATCTCGTTTTGGCAAACCTGCATATTAGAGCGAGACAGCCAGCCTCATTCTAATGTTCAGTCCCCTGAGGTAACTAAGACATTGGGACCTCTTCCCATTGCCTTGGAGACTTTGGGGGAGAACCATTCGGTACTGGTCTCCGCAAATGAGGACCAGGCAGAATGGCACTCGTGTGGTCTCTCAAGTGCTTGTCGGAAGTCTCCAAGTGCTTGTCCCCTGGGTGTGGTGGCACCCAGCCACAGCTGGTGCCAGCCTGGCACCCTTGCAGTGCCACCTGGATGCCAGCCAGGCACTGCTATTCAAAAATGGTGTCCTGATCTCTCCCTGCAATGAGGAGTTTTGACAAGTGGGGCTCCTCAGTGCAGGAAACGGAACTGAGTCCAGCCTCGGCCACGTGTTCCCCTCTGCCCTGTATCTGAGTGGAGTTGTGTTAGGTGGCGATGTTTTTCTTGGCACCAAGTAAAGCTGAGAAACACATGGCGAGATGCGCTCGCGATAGGACAGAGTTCCCATTTGGTTCGATCATGCCCTAAGTGCTGTTAGATAGCGGTGGGGAATTCGCGGACAGAGTCTGCACTCTGGGCAGCACAGTAGCACAAGTAGATAGCACTGTGGTTTCACAGCGCCAGGGTCCCAGGTTCGATTCCCCGCTGGGTCACTGTCTGTGCCGAGTTTGCACGTTCTCTCCGTGTGTGCGTGGTTTCCGCCGGGTGCTCCGGTTTCCTCCCATGGTCCAAAAATGTGCAGATTAGGTGGATTGGCTTTAGTGACCAAAAAAGGTTAGGCGGGGTTGTTGAGTTACGGCAATAGGGTGGAAGTGAGACCTTAGGTGGGTCGGTGCAGACTCGATGGGCCAAATGGCCTCCTTCTGCACTGTATGTTCTATGTTCTAAAAAATAAAATCTGCAGGAAACTCCCAGCAAAACCTGCCACAAATGACACTTAGAATATTTTCTGTCAGATTATATGTTGAGAGTATTTAGCCGGGTGTGTCCTGGCAGTCGCAGTGCGGAGAAGGAACAGGCTATTGAATGGGACTTTGTTGCAATCTGGGGCCTCAGCGGGGAATGCCCCACCACGGCAGCACTTAGTCCCGTATCCTGTAGCAAGTCGCTCTGCTCACCAGAACTCCTCAGTAACACCCCCAACCCAAAGCTCCAACCCACCCATAAGGGAGTCCTCAGGGACATCCCCATACCCCACCTGACATGGGCAGGGCACTCCCAAGCTCGATCCCCAGTGCTGACACCTTGGCCATAAGAGATAGGAGCAAAATTAGGCCATTCGGTCCATCGAGTCCACTTAATCATGGCTGATATTTTTCTCATCACCATTCTCCTGCCTTCTCCCCAAAACTACCGATCCCATTATTGATCAAGAACCTATCTATCTCTGTCAGCCTTGCCAGAGTGCCACCCTGCCTGGTGGCTAACCAGGCGGGAGGCCTCCGATCCCCTGGCAGACCCTCCCCAAGTGCCATTCCGCCTAATTACCCTTGGTGGGGACCAGCACTGAAGGGTGCCCATCTAAGGTCTCCGAGGCAAAGGGGTTAGGTGCCAACTCCTCGGGTAGATGGGGCGAGCTGAATATTAGAGTGAGATGAGCTACTCACTCTAATATGCAGATTTGCCAAATACTGATTCCTCCCACAAATGGGTGGGATACGGATCGGGATCTTGTGAGGCGTGGTGAGCTGGGTAAATCCCGGAAGAGACCTCCCCCGGCATCTACCGGCCGTGTTGCGCCAACGGGGGGGGGGCAGGACCACCCATAGATCACGGCCATAAACTCCCAGGTTTATTTTGTTCCAGCGGCAATACAATACAAAAGAATATTTCAGCTGGTTGTCGGAGCTGCTGTTGGTTCACCAGCTCTGCTTCTGCCTGTTACCTGCTGTGGAACATCATTGAGTGTGTGAATAAGACAAATGAAGTGGGGACACCAGAGTAGTCAAACCAACTCTCTATCAATGTAAAAAGGGCTAATGCCCAGAAGGGGAAACAACAGGAACTTCAAGAATACAGATGTCAGGGCAGCACGGTGGCGCAGTGGTTAGCACTGCAGTCTCACGGCGCCGAGGTCCCAGGTTCGATCCCGGCTCTGGGTCACTCTCCGTGTGGAGTTTGCACATTCTCCCGTGTTTGCGTGGGTTTCGCCCCCACAACCCAAAGATGTGCAGGGTAGGTGATTTGAACACGCTGAAATTGCCGCTTAATTGGAAAAAATGAATTGGGTACTCTAAAAAAAATTTTTTTAAAGAATACAGATGTAGCACAACACCACAAAGATAAGATGCTGGAAATCCTGAACCAGGAACTGAAAATGTGGAATAAATCAATAGGTCAGGTTGTGGAGAGAGAGAGAGAAAGAGGACCTGAAATGGCCTGTTTTTTTTTCTTCTCTCTACTGATGCTGTCAGAGATGCCGAGTGTTTACAACATTTTCTATTTTTAGTCCAGATATGCTCACCTCTTTCCCAAGAGGCCGCTCTTAATCTTGGCTTTTTTACTTAGCATTAATTGATGCTGACTTTCACAGAGAACTTTTCCATAGGTAGAGAGTATCATTTGAACTAACCTTGTATTGGTTAGTGTGCACATATTTAATAGCACGGTAGCACAGTTGCTTCACAGCGCCAGGGACCCAGGTTCGACTCCCGGCTTGGGTCACTGTTGATGTGGAGTCTGCACGTTCTCCCCGTGTCTGCCTGCGTTTCCTCCGGGTGCTCCGGTTTCCTCCCACAAGTCCTGAAAGACATGCTGTTAGGTAATTTGGACATTCTGAATTCTCCCTGTGTACCCGAACAGGCGCTGGGATGTGGCGACTCAGGGATTTTCGCAGTAACTCTATTGCGGTGTCAATGTAAGCCTACTTGTGACACGAATGAAGATTATTATCATTATTATTATAATAAACTTTGAGTCATAGCATTATGGGAGGACGTGAAGACACATGACACCTGCAACAGAGCAAAGTGATCTGCCATTTGTCCAATGCATACAAGCTGAATCTACTTGGCTAGTTGTCTTTCCAGTTTGAATGACCTATGAAAACTGCGAGTCAAGGGTTGAAACGGGATAATATTTAGAAAAAGAATTCCTTTTCAGAATGTTCTTTTGATGAGTAACAGCGCCTCCATCTCGAAGCAGGCCTCCAACACAAGATGTTGTACAGTAATGAAGTGAATTTCCTTTCCTTGCATTGGAAGTTGAGCATTAAAAGCTGAAAGCTACTTTTCATAATGTTGAGCTGACCTGTCAATGTCCTTGGCACCCAATGTAAGGGTTTCATGCAGCCAGGAATGATGTCAGACAAAAATTGTTGATCTGGCTGAGGCTGCCAACCAGTAAAATCCATTTCTTAAAAATGATTTTCATTGTGTCCAGCCTCAGCGGGTCTGCTAGCACTGACCTATTTGATACTAACTTGGTCGATGCAACAATATAACCGGGATTCATGCCAAGAGGGATGTCTTTCATACGACAGCTATTGCTTTTATTTGACGATGGCACAGTGGTTAGCTTGGCTGCCTCGCAGTGCCAGGGACCTGGGTTCGATTCCAACGGTGTGGAGTTTGCACGTTCTCCCCGTTTCTGTGTGGGCTTCCTCCCGAGTGCTCCGGCTTCCTCCCACAGTCCAAAGATGCGTATGCTAGATGTATTGGCCATGATAAATTGCCCCTTAAGGTCGAGTTGCAGCAATAGCATGGGGAGTTGAGCATAAGTAGCGTGGTCTTTTGAAGGGTCAGTGCAGACTCGATGGGCCAAATGGCCTCCTGCACTGCAGGGATTCAATGATTCTCAGGTTTTTTATGCAAACCAACAGACTGAGAATTGAACAAATCTTGCAGCTTATAATGGGAGATGTTTAATGCCTGGATGTTACTGCTTTATCGAAACAATATTAAGAATAGCTAGCTGGAAGATGTAGCATACCCTATTTCATTGACAATTCAAAGAAGCTATTCCAGCCGCTAAGCATTTTTGGCTTAATTGATTTCTGGACAAGGCATTGAACCCACAAAAGAAACATATTTATGGCAGACATTTCGGTATGATTGCATGTAGCCAATTACAACAAGACAATTTTCTCATCTAATAATAATAATCTTCATTAATGTCACAAGTAAGCTTACATTAACACTGCAATGAAGTTACTGTGAAATGGCCCGAGTCGCCACATTCAGGCGTCTGTTCGGGTACACAGAGGGAGAATTCAGAATGTCCAATTCATCCTACAAGCACAACTTTAGGGACTTGTGGGAGGAAACCGGAGCACCCGGATGAAACCCATGCAGACACGGTGAGGAGGTGCAGACCCCACATGGACAGTGACCCAAGCCGGGAATCGAACCTGGGTCCCTGGTGCTGTGAAGCAACAGTGCTAACCATTGTCTTACCGTGCTACCCATAATGGACTCAGGCTAAGAGAAGACTAATGTAGTGGGACAATGAACTTGAATGAAGATCTCCGCCCAATGCATTAACCTGTTTTATTTGTCAACTTAAATACTGAAGGACCTACTTTATATTTAGTGTTCTGTCTTTAATTCGGATTTCCAGTGTTCACAGTTTTTCTTGCATTTATAAAAGACATTCGTAATAGGCTAGCATGGTCAGGGATATAAATAAGTTCAGACAAAACAAAAGGTGGATATAAGAGCATAATTAATAGAAGCAGCATTCGGCCATACAGCCCCTCGAATCTGCTCTACAACTCAATTAAGATCTCAACTCCAGTTCCTCACCCAATTCCCAGTTACTCTGATACCTTTAAAGAGTCCAAAACTTGACAAATTTATCCTGATGCTCAGTCATTAAGTCTATTACACAAACTTCAGACGGTGGAGAATTCCCAAAATTCCAACGCTCCTGAGTGGAGAGGTTTCTCTCGTCTCAGTCCAATTCCTAATCCTGAAACCATGCCCCTGGTTCTGGACTCAGCAGTCAGGAAAAGCAGGCTTTCCTCACCTAGCCTTGTCGAGCCCCCTCACCACTTTCCAGCACAGATCTTCCATGGAGTAGCAACCATCGGATTGCCACACCTGCTCGCACTCTTCCCTACCTCAACGCTGCTCCCCATTTCTGGCCGTGTCTTCCGGAGCTTAGCTTTGCAAGAAATGTGGAGCTGAGCATCCGTTGGGACATTCTGTTGCAGCGCTATAGAGTCAGGGGGAAGACAGAACATGGCCCCTCCTCATTTCCACACGGTATATTTAACAATCTGGTGTGAATGTCAGTGAATGGGTGAATGATGATGGATGGATGAGTGAATGGGTAGGGTATAGCTAGGTGGGTGAGTGGATAGTTGGGTTGAAGGGGGGGTAGCCTAGTTGGGGGTTAGTCAGGACAGCACGGTGGCACAGTGGTTAGCACTGCTGCCTCACGACGCCGAGATCAAGCTTCAATCCTGGCTCTGGGTCACTGTCTGTGTGGAGTTTGCACATTCCGTCCGTGTTTGCTTGGGGTTCGCCCCCACAACCCAAAGATGTGCAAGGTAGATGGATTGGCCACGCTAAATTGCCCCTTAATTGAAAAAAAATTAATTGGATACACTAAATTTATTTTCTTTAAAAAGTCAGGGCTAGTCAGCTCAGGAGGGGTAATCATAGCGTGTTAATCAGATGGTTGGATGTTGCTGGTGTGGAATGGGCAAGGATAGATGGAGGTGAGGAGGGGTTAGGTGGATAGCTGGAGGGACAGTGTGAGTGATTGGGAGCTAGTTGTGTAGTTAACCAGGAATTAGACCAGGTTTTAACTGTAACATTTCCTGAACAACTATTCGGGCAAGTCCAACAAAACCGTCCCAAATCTCCGACTCTAGCTCAGAATCAGCCGTTTTTGTGGGGGATCATGGGATGTCGGGAATTTCCTGTTAGAAGTTCAAACTTCCTAGGTAATTCCCATGTAGGTCAGCATGTCAGGACTCGTGTGGACCCACGCAATCCTTGAATCATGAGCCCAGTCTCCCAACAACCCGGATACCTGAAGGTTTGGGCCTCATGTTTAAATGAGATCCATCTTATTATTCTTTACCCCAGAGATTAGAGGCCCGTTCTATTTGATCTCTCACCATAGGACACTTCTTGTCCCAGGAACCAAGCTTATGAACCTGTGTTGTGTTGTCTTGCAGGCAAGTAGCTTTCCTTTGATAAGGAGGCCCAAAGTGGCATGGTCTCTTTCCTAAATCTTGTATTCCAGAAGGCAGTGTAGCCTTCTGTACCCACACTTTCTCTGTCGCATATAGAAGAATACCCAAACCACACTGAACACCAACGTTTTCACCATTTCAAAAAACATGGGTGGGATTCTTCGACCCCACGACGGGTCGGAGAATCGCCTGGGACCGGCGTCAATCCCGCCCCCGCCGTGTCCCGAATTCGCAGCCCCCCGAGATTTGGCGGGGTCGTGAATCGCACTGCGCCGGTCAGCGGGCCCCCCGCGCCGGTTGGCGCGCCCCCCCGCGGCGACCCTCCGGCCCGCAATGGGCCAAAGTCCCGCCGCTGACAGGCCTCTCCCGCCGGCGTGGATTAAACCACCTACCTGACCGGCGGGATTGGCGGCGCGGGTGGGCACCGGGTCCTGGGGGCGTGGGGTGATCTGACCCCGGGGGGTGCCCCCACGGATGCCTAGCCCGCGATCAGGGCCCACCGATCGGCGGGCGGGCCTGTGCCGTGGGGGCACTCTTTTTATTCCACCTTCGCCATGGTCTTCACCACGGC
Source organism: Scyliorhinus canicula (assembly GCF_902713615.1). Lineage (NCBI taxonomy): Eukaryota > Metazoa > Chordata > Chondrichthyes > Carcharhiniformes > Scyliorhinidae > Scyliorhinus > Scyliorhinus canicula. Next base: position 189,503,723 of record NC_052154.1, on the reverse strand, counting down.
AGAGGCAGAAGAGACCCCCTCCCCTGCGCATGCGCCGGTATGACATCAGCAGCCGTTGATGCTCCGTCGCATGCGCGGACTTACGCCGGCCGGCGAAGTCCTTTCGGGCCCGGCTGGCGTGGCGCCAAAGGCCATTCACGCCAGCTGGCGGAATGGGAACCACTCCAGCGCGGGCCTAGCCCCTCAATGTGAGGGCTTTGCCCCTAATGGTGCGGAGACTTCCGCACCTTTGGGGCGGCCCGACGCTGGAGTGGTTCACGCCACTCCAACACGCCGGGACCCCCTGCCCCGCCGGGTAGGGGAGAATCCCGGCTCATGTTTTCCTTATTCCCTGACCAAAGCGAAAGAGCCCAGAATTTCCCCATACTCCATCTCCGATCTTTCTGTACACTCACTTAACCTGGAAGCAGACCCCTTTGCAGACCTCTGCCCTCCTCACAGCTTCCTTTTCCGCCTGGTTTTGTATTGTTAGCAAACTTGGCTACATTGCACCCGCTCTCCCTTCATATAAGGTATTAACGTTGATTGCAAATAGCTGGGTGTCAGGACTGTTTCTTCCGTCACTCCACATCATTGCCAATCTGGAAATGAACTGTTTATCTGTTTCCTGTCCATTAACCAAACCTCTAGCTATGTATTATCACTAAACCTATTGAGTTCTTATCTAATGTGACAAGCTTTTGTGTAGCGGCTTGTCAAATGGGTTTCCAAAATACAAATATACTACATCTTCTGGTTCCCCTTAATCTACCCAGCCAGTTGAAAATAAGGAGAAAAGGGATGAGAGGGCTACTTACATGGGCTTTTCAAAATGAATCCTAGGGGTCAATTCAATATCATCTTTTCCTCCACAACTTCATTTCACTCAGGCCTGTGATTCCACCACTTGTCCCCTCCACAATTCATGAGCTCCCATTCTCAACCAGTTTAGCAGGCCAGTCACTTCGCCATACGACAAGAGGATATATTGTCAAGCTATTAGTTTAGAATGCATACTCCCACCATTGACTAAAGGGAGACATTGGGGGAGATTAAAGAATGGGCCTCTCATTCTACCCATTATCTGAAAAGGGGTGTTGGTGACGTCGTGAGATAAAATGGGAACATTTTGCAAAGCGCAAACAAGAAGAAAGGAAAGAATCTGTCTAAATTTTGTTCCAGCAAGTCTTGCTTTGACAGCAAGATTCTGAATTCTTGACAATGGATCAGTGAAGCTTTTTGTCGTAACTTGCTTTGATAGCAAGAGTCTGACTTTGTTTGTGTGAGCGGTGTTATGATTATATAATAACACAAAACTTCAGTGCATCAAATGCCAACATGCAAACTATTTCCTTGGGAATGGAAGCCAAGTCTGAGAAACTGGGGCAATTCCCCACCGCTGTGCTCTTGTGAATTGGTGTCGAGCATCTGTGGAATTAAACGTATGCAGCAATAATGTACATTGTACAACTTTCGCATTCACCTAACCAAATTCAATTGTGGTGTCTCTGTCCTTGTTTTGGCAAGTAATTGTGCTGCATGAGGTATTGTTGTTGGCTGCAACAATGTATTTTGGTTCAGCATTTATGATATTGCCTCCATTTAGCAGACGGGGAGATGGCTGTGTCAATAACTCTCAGGCCCTGGGTGGGCAGCAAGTTCTGGGCACCCATTTAATGGGACTTTTCTTCAAAGTTCGGCTTTATTTCCCCTATTTTCCAGATATATAGTTCTCCACTGGACAGCCTGGCAGAGTGTTGACGAAAACTGTTTTGATGAAGGAAGCTGGGCTTTAAATGACAGCTATGCGTCCAACGTGCCACCTGAATTGTATATCATACTGCCACTATCTGTAGACAGATTTCTCAGCATTATGGTGACCTTCCGGTTAAATCATCACCAGTCAGCCCCCACAGGGGAGAGCAGCCTATGGTCCCCTGGGGCTGTGGCCAAAGTTACATTTACACCTGGATACACTGTGTACAATGGAATAATATTGGGGCCGCCAACAAATTCATGTGGATATGTGATGTCTTTAATTGCACTATTTTTACTATTCTGGTGGTTACTCCGCAGATGCAGAGAAAACACATGCTCTTCGTGAATAGACGTTTCAGGGTACTGTACGGTAAAGCACTTGTAGTATTAAACAATAACTGGTTTGGAGGCTGCAGTTACCCACATTTACAGCAGCAGTGTACCCTTTAATGCTCAAAACTTGCTCTTGTTTTTAACAAGGGGAATGTTTCTCCTTCCAAATTGATCCGTGGAGTGAGTAATCACTTGATTGGATTATCTGGCTGTGCCATGATATTTTATTAATTTCAAGTGGTTAGAGTCAAGATCCTGCAGAACACCATTAACTCTGTCCCATTTCCTGCCTAATTTTATTTTGTTTGGACCGAAAAGTCCTTGGAAGAAGAATGATAATCTGATTGTATTGATTCAGAATTGCCATGCTTCATGAAATGAAAATGAAAATCGCTTATTGTCACAAGTAGGCTTCAATGAAGTTATTGTGAAAAGCCCCTAGTCGCCACATTCCGGCGCCTGTCCGGGGAGGCTGGTACGGGAATCGAACCATGCTGCTGGCCTGCTTTAAAAGTCGGCGATTTAGCCCAGTGAGCTAAACCAGCCCCTCTGGGGGTTGGCAGAGGAAATTGAGACTTTGAAAATGCAATTGCGAATTACAAATGATAAATTTGTGTTAAATTATCCAGGTACTTTAACAGACTTCTAGCTTCATGCAGCCACAAATTGGTGGTGTGTGGGTAAACCCATGTTTTCTATTCCTCCATTAATGTTTCTTTTGTCATTCTTTCTTTTGGCACTGATTAGAGGTTATATTGCTGTCTAATGGTGTGGAGCTTGTTTTGGAGCAAGGTTCTCTTACAGTTGCCATGCCATTTAACCCCAGCTGCAAACCGCTTCAGTAAAAGTCTTGCTCGTCTATCAAAATATTCTGCGTACCAAATAATACCTTGAAACTGGGGCAAGTTGCTTGAGTCTAGGGTAATTGTATTTGCATGTTTGGAGAACGGTCATTTTACCAGACTATCTGACGCGAAAGATTCTACAACTGCGTGATATCTTTTCTACATTCTGCACACATGTTGTGCTGGGTGATGGGGTATTCACTAAGGGTATGGGAATCAATGCAAGTGTTTGCTGGAGTTTGGAAAGTTTACAATGGAGTAGTGTATGTGCTTATTAGTGTATGGCTTAAACGACAGTGCCCAACTGAGCATGCTCACGGTTTCCCGTGTGCAAATACATGTTTTCATTCAAGAGCTGATGGAATTGCTCGCTAACTTTGTGGGCAGAGGAACTGTTTTGAATCAGAAAGGCTGACTTACCCCAATCACCCTGGCAGATGGTGAAATTTGAATTCAATAAAAATCTGGAATTAAAAGTCTACCGATGACCATGGTCATTATCGTTTTAGAAAAAAAAAAACATCTGGTTCACGAATGTCCCTTTCGGGAAGTAAATCTGCCATCCTCACCCAGTCCGACCTACGTGTGTCTCCAGATCTGCAGCAATGTGCTTGACTCTTAAAATGCCCCCTCGAGGGCAATTAGCCATGGGCAATAAATGCTGGCCCAGCCAGTGACACCCACATACCACAAAAGAATGTGGTGTTCAGCTAATCCTCAGCCAGCAAACCTTGATTTTCCACACGCTGGGTATTTAATAAGCGGAAAGTGAGCATGCAGTATTTCCTGGCAAGTATTCCATGCAAAATCTGTTCCTCACCAAGATTGCTGAGTGAAGAAATTAGCCGATAGTGACATTCGACTGTGTGTACATGTGTGTGTGTGCGTGCTTTTCCTCACATTCCGAGGAGCCTGACGCACTAGCGCATGCTTCCACCATTTGACATTTGCTGGCAATGCGAAGACTGAAAATACCTTCATTATAACATAGAAAGTGTAAATATCATTGGAGAGACTTCAATGCAGGACCACATGACTAGGAATAACAAGAGGGTGGAAGAAGAAACAAGACAAATAAATAAATAGGGTAAGCCCATGCTTAAATTTTAAACATTCCCGGATTGTTGAAATGCCTTGTTGGAAGAAAAGACGTTAAAGAGGAGTTCGGCTGTTTGAAGGCCGGGAATGAATAAATTGGAAAAGGCTATAGTGAGATACAGCTCTGCATAAGTGCAGTACAGATATAAGGAGCAGGTAAAGGGACTAGGATTTAAAACTTGGTGATTAGAAGGGGCAGGGGAAGAAGCTTCAGAAGAGAATAGATCACAGTATAGTATGGATTAAATGGAATGAACTGAGAACATTTTCAATGGAGAGTGAGACTTTGGGAGCTTAAAGGTGAGTCGGGAATAACATTTTCTTATTTTCCACCCAAGAATATCAGGCAGATATTGCAGGGCCTCCCGAGACATGAGAATAACATTCAAGGCTCAGTGATGACAATGGGAACAGGAGGTGCAACACAACTGCAGTGTCAGTGCTGGACAAAGGTTTTGCTGCATGCTTTGGCTGCAAGATGCACTTACACAGTTGAAGCAGAGTTCGGGCTGAGCCCTTGGCGAAGGGTCTGGTATCCAGTGGTGCACTCTTTTGAAATAGTTATGGGCCGGCACAGTGGTTAGCACTGCTGTTTCACAGCTCCAGGGTCCTGGGTTTGATTTTTGCCTCGGGTGACTGTCTGTGTGCAGTTCTCCCCTTGTCTGCTTGGGTTCCTATGCACAATTCCCTGGGTGTATTTCAAACGAACCATTGGACAAAAACCTGCCTAGCTCCTTCCTGAACTGATGAAAGGATTATTGTTACATCAGTTATTGTCCCAATGTTTTGGCCTCAACTGATTCGCGTAGTAGAGAATTCCACAGATTCCCCGCTCCCTGGGTGAATAAATTTCCCCTCATCTCATTCCTAAAAGGTTTACCCCGTATCCTTAGACTATGACCCCCAGTTTTGGACATCCCCACCATCGGGAACACCCTTCCTGCATCTACCCTGTCTAATCCTGTTAGAATTTTACAGATCTATATGAGATCACCTCATTCTTCTGAACGTCAGCAAATATAATCCCAACTGACTCAATCCCTCCTCATACATCAGTCCTGTCATCCCAGGAATCAGTCTGGTAAAGCTTCGCTGCACTCTCTCTAGAGCAGGAACATCCTTCCTCAGGTAAGGAGACCAAAACTGCACACAATATTCCAGGTGTGGCCTCACCATATGATTTCAGCAAAACATCTCTATTCCGATCCTCAAATCCTCTTGCTATGAAGGCCAATATGCCATTTGCCCTCTTTACTGCCTGCTGTACCTGTGTGTTTACCTTCAGTGACTGATGTACGAGGACACCCAGGTCACATTGCACATTCCCTTCTCCTAATTAATAGCCATTCAGATAATAATCTGCCTTCCTGTTTTTTCCACTAAAGTGGATAACCTTGCCTTTATCCACATGCATTTCCTCACTCAGACTGTCCAAATCACACTGAAGGATCTCTGCATCCTCCTCACAGCTCACCCTCCCACCCACCTTTGTGTCATCTGCAAATTTGGAGATATTACATTTTGTTCCCTCATCTAAATCATTAATCTATATTGTGAATAGCTGGGGCCACAGCATCGATCCCTGCGGTACTCCACTGGTCACCGACTGCCATTTTGAAAAAGACCAGTTAATTCCAACTGTTTCCTGTTTGCCACCCAGTTTTCTATCCATCTCAACACACTACTCCTAATCCCGTGCAATTTAATTTTATGCACTTTTGTGGGATTTTGTCGAAAGCCTGCTGAAAGCCCAAATATATCACATCCACTGACTCCCCCTCATCACCTCTCTACTAGTTATAGCATTGAAGAATTCCAGTAGATTTGTCAAATATGATTTCCCTTTCATAAATCCAGGCTGAATCTGTTCAATTTTACCACTGTTTTCCATGTGCTCGGCTATAAAATGAATTCTAGCATTTTCCCCACTACCGACGTTGGGTTTACTGGTCTATAATTCCCTGTTTTCCCTTTACCTCCCTTTTTAAATCATGGAATTACAATAGCTACCCTCCAATCTGCAGGAGTATTCCAGAGTCTATAAAATCCTGGAATCTGACCACCAATGCATCCACTATTTCATGAGCTACTATTTCATGAGCCACTTCCTTAAGTGCTCTGGGATGTAGATTATCAGGCCCTGGGGATTTATCGACCTTCCATTTCATCAATTTCCCAATACCGATCACTAATCCTGATTTCCCCACATATATATGTCCTTCCTTTCGCTAAAGAAAAAGGCTCTGCTGAATTTTCTGAATTATTTTGTTGTCATCAATTTGCAAAAATGGCCTTGCAGAGGAGAGAAAAGAGAAATCAGCTTGGGGATGGTATGTGAAGCCGATTCTAGATTAAGCTGAAACTCTGGCTTTGTGTTACAAACAGCTTCTGTTTGTGCTTGTGAACAGCGTGTGCCTATTTTGATTTGTAACATTGCTCATGTTTCGTGATTCTGTAATATTCCACCATGCTATTGTGCAATTTTAAGATAAGATTTTGCAGTTAAACGGGAGCTGTGCTCACAGAAGAGCAGGGCCAGGGGTTATAGATGAAGAGTCAGACGTGCTGGTCGTATCTTAATTCTGTGAGGGGATGGGTTTTGAATGAGTTAAAATCCCGACCCAATGACGGCTTGGAGAAGGGGGTGCCCTTCAAATAATGGGGAGCCCATCGGGGCAGACCTCCATGGCGGTGGGAAGGTAATTGAGGTTGTTAATCAGCCAGTCAAGAGTGATTTTGAAGGAAGTTCAATAGTTTTCATGGGGTGAAGGTGTTCCAGGGAGTGTCGGTGGCTCGACTGCTCAAAGGACGCGAGAGCTCAGCAACAGGTGAGTGTTGGCTGGAGGTGACAGCCACTGAGCACGGCTGTGTTGTTGACCAGGCTGGCCGATGTTCAAATCAGCAATGATTTGGGGGGGTATTGAGGGTGTTGGGCAATAGCCAAGGGCAATTGGTAGAAGGGTGTCTCCCTGGTCCACTGCAGCGAGTGTTAGCAGCACTAAATTGTTGAGACGCATTGAGCCTCAAGGGCTCCATTATCAAAAGGACACCTACAATTAGATGTTTGACTCCTCCACAGAGGTGAATATTGGGGGAGAGAGAAAGAGAGACAGGTTTAGTCAAATGGATCGGGGCTACAACTGCCGGAAGAGCACCAGCGTCATGATGCTGAGATGGGATGCAAAGAGGAGGGTATATAGGGGCAATAAGAAAGGCTGATATTTGACAAGGTACAACCTTGTTAGCAGAGGCTTAGCATCACAGAAGTGTCAGAAAGCTATTGTTTCTGAAAGCTGCATCTTGCCCAGGGAGATGGTGGCTAACCTGAGCAGAATGCTGGAGGAGGGATTGAGACAATTGGGACCCAGTGGTTGCTCATTGCCAGATGGGAAGATTCCTGAGCAAATCCTGCCACCTGTCCGTGTGGCCATGCATTTGACCCTGGCATCGGGACACCCCCTCAATTGCCACAATCCAGCCGATGATGTCTATTGCTGCATTGACCGGTTGTTTGGACCTGATGCTGTGACCAATCCCACAATAAAGTTAGAAACACTGGGCGGGATTTTTGGTCCGCCTCGTGGCATGGTTTGCGGCCGTGGAGGTGGCCCACCATCAGACGATTATGGGATGTTCCGGTCTTGCTGAGTTTCTTGTTGTTTGCACCACCTGCTGCTGGGGAACCTGGGGCAGGGGTCGCCGTTGGCAGGACAAGAACATCACGCCAGCGGGAACAGCCAGGAAATCCTGCCCACTAAAGTTCAATCAGATACAACAAAGGCAAGGAACATCGGAACAGGAGTAGGCCATTTAATGAGATCATGGCTGAGCTGTGACCTAACTCCATATACCTGCCTTTGGCCCATATCCGTTAATATATTTACTGAACAGGAATCTTTCTCAGATTTAAAATTAACAACTGTTCTAGTTTCAGCTGCTGTGTGTGGGAGCGAGTTCCAAACCTCTCCCACCCTTTGAGTGAAGAAGTTCTTCCCAACATCTTTCCTGAATGGTCTGGCCCTAATTTTTAGACTATGCCCTCTAGTTTTAGACTCTCCAACCAGTAGAAACAGTTTATCTTTATCTACCCTGTCTTTCCCTGTTAATATAGAACATAGAACATACAGTGCAGAAGGAGGCCATTTGGCCCATCAAGTCTGCACCGACCCACTTAAGCCTTCAATTCCACCCTATCCCCGTACCCAATAACTCCTAACCTTTTTTGGTCACTAAGGACAATATCGCACGGTCAATGTACCTAACCTGCATGTCTTTGGACTGTGGCCAGGAAACCAGAGCACCCGGAGTAAATCCACGTAGACACAGGGAGAACGTGCAGACTCCGCATAGACAGTGACCCAATGGGGAATCGAACCTGGGACCCTGGTGCTGTGAAGCTACAGTGTTAGCCACTTGTGCTATCGTGCTGCCCATATCTTGAATACTTCGATCAGATCACCTTTTAATCTTAGCGAAAACAGGCCTAATTTGTCATCTCTCCTCGAAACTTAACCCCTGCATTCCAGGTATCATTTTTGTAAAACTATGTTACACTCCCTCCAAGGCCAAAATATCCTTCCTAAAGTGTGGTGCCCAGAACTGTTCACAGCGACTCCAAGTGGGGCCTATTTTTTTAATTTTTGTTTCTAAATTTAGAGTACCCAATTATTATCTTTTTCCCAATTAAGAGGCAATTTAGCATGGCCAATCCACCTGACCTGCACGTCTTTTGGGTTGTGGGGGTAAAACCCACGCACACATGGGGAGAATCCAAGTTGGGGTCTCATCTGGGTTTTGTAAAGCTGCAACATAACCCCTGTGCCTTGATACTCCAATCCTCTAGCTCGGCTTGGGTCATTGTCTGTGAGTTTGTACATTCTCCTTGTGTCTGCGTGGGTTTCCTCCGGGCGGGCTCTGGTTTTCTCCCGCAAGTCCCGAAAGACGTGCTTGTTAGGTGAATTGGACATTCTGAATTCTCCCTCCATAGACCCGAACAGGCGCCGGAGTGTGGCGACTAGGGGCTTTTCACAGTAACTTCATTGCAGTGTTAATGTAACAATAATAAGGATTATAAAGGCTACCATTCCATTAGCCTTTTTCTAACTTTCTGCACTTGTTCGTAGTATTTTAAAGATCTATGGACCTGAACCCCAAAGTCTCTTTGGACACCCACTGTACTTAATCTCTCCCCATTTAGACAATACCTTGCTCTATCCTTTTGTGGTCCAAAATGGATGACCTTACACTGGCTGCAAGAAGATAGGTTATTATAGGGCTATGCTGAGAAATAAAGTGGAGCAAGAAGCTGAACTGAGAAAAGCAAGTAAACGGTGAATGTGTTTCATTATGGAATGTGCTGAAGGTGCTTTTTCCAGTCATAATTATTTTGCAAATTAAACCACCTTCTCGATTTGCAATTGGCCTAGTTTTGTCAGAGTTTTCAATGGATACACCTGTTGGAAGATGGAAGAACTCGGGACATGTGAAATTTTCGATTCATATGTCAAAAGGCTCTCATCAGCGTGAGGCCCACTGCCATATATAGATGGATGCTGGGCAATGTGAGTCAAATCCAGAATGCAGGAATTGTGGGATTCCACTTATGGGAGAAAGTGACGCCGTCGAAACCGAGAAGGTTATTCCTGAAGATTTGACATTGTGAAGCTTTGGCTCTTGTTTAGCTCATTGGCCCACACCCCCTCTCGTGTCAGTATTTCCAGAGGGAACGTTCACTCGGCTCCATCTTGCTGGTTGGCGTGTAATTTTGTTTAACGAACAACAGCGGTGGTTTGCAATTATACAACAGCCTATAAGGCAGAAAATAAAACCTCCAAAAGTCACTTCACCAAGGCAGAAGGTGAAACAAATTGTCCGCCAAGGTGAGGGTGGAAAGATTAAGGAGGATGATCGATAGCTTGTCCCAAGATGTGAAATTAAAAGGAGTGTTCAGAACAAAGGAAGGAACTGCGGAATTTTAAGGAGGAAATAGTTGAGCACAGATAGACGGGATGGAAAATCCTGCCCAAATGTTTAGTAAAGGGGGAGAATCTATGAAGATTGCCTATATCCATCTCTGTTACATTGCTGGACTTCCCTTCACCCTCTGCCTCATCTGTTGTTGACACCCTCACCTATGCCTTTATTACCTCCGGGACTCAACTTAACCCTCTCCACACTTTCCCCTCCATCAACATGGCATCATCTAAACTTCTGGTGCCCATCTCTTAACTAGCAGCATGTCCCTTTCCCCAACACCCCTCTTGTCGGTTTACCCATACTGGCTCCCAGTCAAGCAACGATGTTAAAATTCTCATCCTCTTATTCAAATCCCTCCATTGCCTCACTCCTCCCTACCTCTGTCACAACCCCACGACCCTCCGAGATATCTGCACGTTCCTCTAATTCTGGTCTCTTGTGCATTCCCATCACAATCGCTCCACCTCTAATGGCCGTGCCTTCATGTTGCTGAGGCCCCAAATTCTGGAATTTCATCCCGACACCACTCCCCTCGTTTTTGTCCTTTAAGAAATTTCCTAAACTCTTTGACCAACCGTTTAGTCATCCTTCTCGGTGTCACACTTTGTTTTATGACGCTTCTGTGAAACACCTTGGCGAAAAGGAAATCTAGTGGCGCAGTGGCAGCGTCACTACCTCTGCACTAGAACTCCAGGAATGGTTGATCTCGGAGGGAGCGCTCATAACGTGGTTCAACGGGCTGATAATCAGCTCGTGAATCCTCCCACCACTTCCTCATTGATGCACTATCAATTATGACGAGACGAGAGTAGAATGTAATCGAGGCTTTATTACACAGCGATGTGTGGCCTCCTACAGCAGCTGACGAAATGCCTGCTGTACGGGGAGCACACACATTTATACTCCGCCTACTGGGCAGAGCCAGCAGGCAGGGATCTACCCTCGTACCAGTAGTACAGAGGCCTTACCGTAAAACCCATATATATACAGTATAATACATCAGTGGTGACTACCACACCCACGATTCCCCAAAGGGAAGAAATAGCATGGCTGAAATATTCTGGCCTTTGGCCAGTGAGAATTTACAGTCCCACTGACAGCCGTCACTATCGCTGGGTCAAAAATCTGGCGTTCCCTCCCTAATTGAATTGCGGCTGGACCTACACCACATGGACTGTAGCGTTCAAAACATTGGCTCACCACCACCTTCATGGGGCAATTAAGGATGGGCAGCAAAATGGTGATCTTGCCAGCGATGTCCATATCCTGTTATGAATCAACAGTTTTTGTCACTACTTTCCAGAGAAGTTTAAGATTTTGAAAGAGAAGCGGTGGGTGAAAAATACTTTTGCATTTGAGACCCCAGAGTCAATTATTAACTTGGAGTTGACTCCAAATGAAGAAACAACTTCTGCACTTCACCTACGACAGCATAGTTAAAAACATGCCACAAGCCCATGAGGCTGTCAGCATTCTGCAGTGGTACCTCCGAGGAGCATCCAGCGCTGAGTAAAACAAGCATTTTGTTGCTTCTGCACTTTGCGATGACCTACATCTGTGAGGTTGGATTTACCATCCTCACAAAAGTGAAGACAGAGATGAAGACAGCACGAAGGAACTGGTCCGCGCCTGATATGCGCATTGCCCTCTCTACCCGGGAACCTGATTGGAGTGAAATTGTGAGAACCAAACAGGCCCGCGAAGGTCGGTCAGCGTGGGTCACGAAGGTCGGCAGGCGAGGGTCCTGAAGGTTGGCCATTTGGCAAAAGTGGGTCCCGGGAAAATAAGTTTGTGAAACACTGACCTAGAACGACCCGGGCAGCAGACACATGGGAACACCACCACCTGGAAGTTCCCTTCCAAGCCACACACCATCCTGACTTGGAAATTTACTGTCATGGGTCAAGCTCCTGGAATTCCCTTCAAAACAGCACAGTGGGTGTACCTATATCACATGGACTGTAGCAGTTCAAGGCACCTTCTCAGGGGCAATTAGGAATGGGCAATAAATGCTGGCCTAGCCAGCGACACCACATCCCATCAACAAATTTGAAAAAAACTCCTCTTCATCAACGTTATATTTTGACAACATTATCTTCACTGTTTCCCGAAACCCCTCATCGGGCTGGCAAACCTGACTGTGTTATGTTTGATTATGGACTAAGCTACTGACTCAGTTTCCTCCATCACAATGACCCAGGAGCCATATTGAAAACATCACTGACCCACTTGAGGGAAGAAGGTGGATCTCTGGGCTCACTCAGGCCAGAAGACGGACCTCCTGAGGAAGAAGCTGACCTGCAGGAATATTCTGAGGTCAGAAGATAGACCCACTCCAAGATACCATATCTGGAAGATCCATATGTAGATGGACCCCCCCCCCCCCCCCCCCGCCCCCCCCAGCCCACTGTTGTGATGCTCCGGGATCTAGGGAAGCCGGAGGTCTCCATCGTGAACTCTGGAAGCAGGCCCAGGAAATGTTCATGTCGGAGCGTTTTCAGGGACTGAGTATTGAGCTGGTTTTTAACATGGGATCCTCCCTCTTAGTTACAGCTCAGCTAAACACAAAGACCCACGGACACATCAACTCTGGTTAAGACGGCTTTACTTTCCAAGCTCGGTCAACGTACGAGGGAGAGTGATTTGGATAAATGTAAAAATCACTCTACTTTACATTGTTTCAGGTGCAGCAGTTATTCCAAAAATCAGCAGCCCACCCCGGTTGGACTCAATCCAATCCTTGAAGCTGTCGATTTTACCTTGACCAATGAATTTTACTTGCGGCAGCATGGTGACTGTACGATCAGCTCATGAGAAAGGGCCCCCAGTAGTGCCAAATGGGCACTTTGGTGCTGCCTACCTTGCACCCTTGCAGTGCCCACTGGGTATTCTGACAATGTCAGGGTGGCACTGCCAGGGTGCCATGCTGAGGGTGCCGGGGATGTGTCAGGGCACCACCATTCCCTGTCTCTGTCCATCCAGGGATCTCTAATGGCCTGCAAAACTATCTGAGGTGCCATCATTCCTGGTCCACATTTGTGGAAACCAGTGCGAAACGGCGCCTGGCCGAGGTCTCACAGACATGGCCGTCGGTTCCAGAGCACCGGGTGAAAGCAGCGTCCGAGTATTTAACTATGGTGATCTGGATCATGTCCAGAGAGATCCAGATCCTGCCGGGCAGAGCGAGTCGGGTGACTCACTGGAGCCCGATTTGGGACTCTTACGGGATTCACCCGATGCGTCCGGTTCCGCGCCGGCCCCAATAATGTTATTGAATCGCGCCCATAGATTCAGTTTGACCTATTTGTTTACATCTCTGGTGACCTGTTTGATCACAAGCTGAGATTCTGACCCTACATCCTTTCTATTGTAAAGAGCACTCCATCTACCTGCCTGATGGCTTTGCCTCCTTGTCACCCCCAAATTCGACTGGTGCAAAATGATCTCCTGACGGGATTCTTTAGTCCACCCTTAATAAACCTCAGCTCACCCACCGAGCAACAAGTCCTGCTCACCCATCATACCTCACTGCCCATTGACCCACATTGACCTCCCAAGTCCTTCAAGTTAAAATTCCTTCAAACCTGCTCTCCCCTGTCTCTGTATCATCCTCCCAATAACTCTGGCTTCCTCTGCCTCCCGTTCTCTCCCATTGTCGCCATTCTTCTGCCTCCTTAAGGGGTGGTGGCTTGGAATACAGCAATATTCTTTCTTCAAATAGCTCAGACTGTGCTGTTTCACAATGATGTTAAAAGTGAAGCATCGGTGACTGGGTGAGTGTCAACTGGAGATGGATGATTCATACACACTGTTCTTTTTTCTTTCCCAGTGTGAACGTCCTGTTTTTCCGGGTTGCCTCGATTATTTAAATGTTATTCAAATTCAGTTGAGACTGAGAAAATAAATGACAACAGCTGTTGCAACGCATTGCACCTTCAATCAGTTATAAGCAAATTGATGTGCAGTTGTCACGAGTAGGCTTCAATGAAGTTCCTGTGAAAAGCCCGTAGTCGCCACATTCCGGCGCCTGTTCGGGGAGGCTGGTACGGGAATCGAACCGTGCTGCTGGCCTGCTTGGTCTGCTTTAAAAGCCAGTGATTTAGCCCAGTGAGCTAAACCAGCCCTTTTTATGAACCCAGTTCATTAAATCACTCTGCTATTGATATCTGTGATGTGCTGTACCCTGGAGGAAAAAAAAAGGCATTTTGAAAGGCAACGCAAATGCTTAGAATAAAAACAAAAGCGATTTGCAAATCCTATTTACCTACCTGATTTTTCATTCACCTCGCATTGTTTAGGTCTTTGGTTATTGCTAGACCTTTGAATGTCTGCAGCGCTGTGCCAGTATAGTGGGAAATGGAAAGTGACATCAGCTGTGATGAATTGGACTGTTTGTATGTGCTTCCGTTTTATGTATCCTGGAGTTAAACATCGATGGATACTTTACTCGAGTTTCTGCCTCCAGCTGGGATAAGTAATTGTGATACTGTGAACACAATAGGGTGTGGGTGAATCAGTTGGGTTTTTCGACCTTTTGGCAGTTTTGTGAGACCTTTCCCTGATTGCCAGTCTTTTAGTCACAGGTTTTCCTTTAACTCAAAATCATGTTCTCTTACCACCATTGTGCAATATAAACCTCGTTCCACATTATTGGGCCATCCCTCTGGGTTGCTAGTTCAATAACAATACCACTGCACTACCAGAAGTAAATCCTTTCATCCACCAAGATGAAAGTAAAGTGGTGCAAAACTGTTAGTTTAACCTGATCAAAGCCAATATGAGGTTTGAAGTTTTAATTGGTAATATTGTGATTCTAGCAAATGAAGTGATTTTTAAAAAAAATTTATACTGTTTAAGATATAATAAAACAATGTTTTTAGCTCTTTTTAAGCAATAGGAGATTGAAGGAACTGCCCCATCCATTCTTGACAGCATTTAGAACACAGCAAAGATTCACTGCTTCACTGGGGCGGGGGGGGGGGGGGGGGGGGGGGGACACGTTGGGACAGTGGGTAGCACTGCTGTCTCGCAGCGCCAGGGGCACAGGTTCAATTCTCACCTCGGGTGACTGTCTGTGTGGTTTGCAATTTCTCCCCGTGTCTGCGTGGATTTCCTCTGGGTGCTCCAGTTTCCTCCCACAATCCAAAGATGCGCATGTTAGGTGGATCGGCCACGTTAAAATTGCCCCTTAGTGTCCAAAAGGTTAGCTGGGGTTATGGGGTCAGGGTGGGTGAGTGGACCTTGGTAAAAAGTGAGTCTTTGATGTGTTCTAAATGCTGGCAAGAGTGGATATGTTCTTTCAGAGGGTTGGTGAAGACTCGATGGGCCGAATGGCCTCCTTCTGCACTGTAGGCATGCTATGCTTCTAAGGAGAGAGACAGGAGGAGCTTGGGACAATTAGGTAATTACAAACTTTTTTAAAAAAAGTTGAAGCGTAATCTTGCGAAAGCAGGATCCTTTTATAAAACTTGTCAAGAAAAATATGTTAGTGTTGAAATCCTTAATATAGGTTTGTGTGAGTAAGATGGTTTATGGTGCTGGCGGTATGTAGATTAGTCACTATAGGAGCATTTCCTAAAGGTTCAGCTCAGTGTTTGAATGAGTGTGGCCTTGGCAGTTCTGCTCTGTGGAATATCTGTGCTGAGTCATCGTTTCCATGGTACCCTCCTATTTCCAAGCAAATGCCTGTTTCCTCCTGAGCACAGATGGCAGCGGCTCAGTAAGTACAGGCCCAAGCCAAGATAAATCAGCACAAATCAAGACAACTACTTCAAGCATAAACAACTGTTGCACACAACACAAACACACACCTGTTACTTCTGAAATGCCTCGGAGGTAGCTGAGTATTTGGTGAGTTGAGTGCAGGGGTAGTTAAGTTCATTGAAGAGATCATTTTGCTGTGTGTCAGTGGTGTTACTTTTGCCTCTGACACAAGGCTGCGGCTTTGAGATCCGCTCCAGAATCTTGAACACAAGATGTCGGCCGACACTTCAGACGAGGCCCTGTCTCCCTTCTCGAGTGGGTGGCTCGATATGAAGGAGAGCAGGTGAACATATATGTAACACTCAACCAGCATTTTCAAAATCAGATTATTTCTTTGTAATCTCACTGATGAGGAGTTATTGTTTAGTGCAAATTGGCTGCTACAGCTCCTACATAGAATTTACAGTGCAGAAGGAGGCCATTTGGCCCATCGAATGATAAGAGCACCCTACCCAAGCCCACACCTCACCTACCCCCACACCTCCACCCTGTCCCCGTAACCCCAACTAACCTTTTTTGGACACTGAGGGCAATTTAGTATGGCCAATCCAACTAACCTGCACATGTGTGGACTGTGGGAGGAAACCGGAGCACCCGGAGGAAACCCACCCAGACACGAGGAGAACTTGCAGACTCCGCACAGGCAGTGACCCAAGCCGGGAATCGAACCTGGGACCCTGAAGCTGTGAAGCAACTGTGCTGATCACTGTGCTACCGTACATCACAATAGATCTGACATTTCGAAAAATGCTTAGCTGTCTAGAGCTCTAAGGTGCGGAAATTGTGGCAGGTGCTGTATAAATATTAAAAACTCATGCAGACATATGAATTAGGAGTCGGCCTCTCATGCTCCACCATTCAATAAGATCACGGCTGATCTAATTCTAACGGCAACTTAATTTTCCTAGGGAAGCATGGTGGCACAGTGGTTAGCATTGCTGCCTACGGCG
This sequence comes from Scyliorhinus canicula, assembly GCF_902713615.1. Classification (NCBI taxonomy): domain Eukaryota; kingdom Metazoa; phylum Chordata; class Chondrichthyes; order Carcharhiniformes; family Scyliorhinidae; genus Scyliorhinus; species Scyliorhinus canicula. Next base: position 189,487,021 of record NC_052154.1, on the reverse strand, counting down.
CTGAGGACCCGGGTTCGAATCCCGGCCCTGGTTCACTGTCTGTGTGGAGTTTGCACATTCTCCCCATGTCTTCATGGAAAAAATAATTGGGTACTCTAAATTTTTAACAAAACTTAATTTTCCTGCCTAACCCCCCTCCCCCCGATAACCTTTCACCCCTTTGCTTACCAAGATTCTATATTTTTCTGCCTGAAAGATATTTTAAGACCCTTCCTCAATCACCTTTTGAGAAAGCGTTCTGAAGACTCTCAAACCTCTGGGAGAAGAAATATTTCCCCATCTCTGTCTTCAAAGGGCCTCCCCTTATTTTAAAACAGTCACCCCACTGCTCTCTCTTTCACCAGCCTATTCTTAGCTATGGTGTACGTGTGGTTAAAGCACCTACCAACTTCGGCAATATTTGGCATCTTTTTTGGATGAACACTCTGGATATAGGAATGCCAGCATTTATTGTCCATTCCTAGCTGCCCTTGAGAAAGTGGTGGCGAGTCTCCTGAACCATTGCCGCCAATGAGCTGACGGTATTCCCGTACTGCCATTGGGTAGATAGCCCAATAAATTTGGTTCAGTGAAGTAAAGGCAATATATATGCAAGGTAGGATGGTGGGATTTTGAAGGGGAACTTGGAGGTGTTCCCAACGATGTGCTAACATTATGAAGTTCACAGATTTGTGAGGGCCTGTCAAAGAAACCTTGATGAGTTGTGGTAATGTATCCCTTGGGTAGTATACACTGTGGTCACACTGCACTACTGGTGGAGGGAGTAAATATTTATGGTTGATGATGTGTCATTGATCATATGTGGGTGGCACGGTAGCACAGTGGTTAGCACTGTTGCTTCATAGCATCAGGGTCCCAGGTTCGATTCCCGGCTTGGGTCACTGTCTGTGCGGAGTCTGCACGTTCTCCCCGTGTCTGCGTGGGTTTCCCCCGGGTGCTCTGGTTTCCTTCCACAAGTCTCGAAAGACGGGCTGTTAGGTGAATTGGGCATTCTGAATTCTCCCTCCGTGTACCCGAACAGGCGCCGGAATGTGGCGACTAGGGGATCATCACAGTAACTTCATTGCAGTGTTAATGTAAGGCTACTTGTGACAATAATAAAGATCATTATTATTAGCATGTTTGCCCTAATAATGTGTCAGATTATATCCGCTCCATGTGACGTGAATGTCTGATACACACTATTATTAACACAGTACCTTATCTGTAATCAATTAAACTAAGATTATACTTGCGCTTTGTACAAATTAAAATTCATGTGAGACAGTTTCTAGCGACGTGGGACACTTGTAGCACCCCTGCTCTAGGTCCAAATCCTAACATTTCCCCTAAAATCAAGCATGAAGCGAAAAGCGATGTGTTTCACCCCTGAATCAGGATTGCCCTACCAGGTGATTTATCTTTTGAGGACTTCTTATACAACCCTGCTTGCTGTGGAAAGGGTCTGAATAAAGAGATGAAACTATATCTGACCAATGGGCACGGTATGTGCACGGTCTGGCTACGGCTGAATGAAAAGGTGGAGGAACGGAGATGCAGTTCCATGTCAGAATGATGTGTGGCTGCTGTGCACGTTTGTTCCTACCTGTATATAATACAGGTGACGGATTAGTTTAGAAAGGCATTGGGTTTATTTTGTGAAGTAACATTGTGTGAAGCAGACAGTAGAATACATAATCCAATTTCCCCAAGGAACAGTCATCTTAAATCCGAGACTCAACTGCATTAGGCTGCATCAAAACAGCAGAATTGCTTTCCTTGTTTGACCCATGCTAAAGGATAGGGCACAAAAGCAAGGAAGTACTGTGGTGTTACATTTACAAGGAACTTTTGTCAGTCCACACTGTCGCGTTAGGTACATTGGTATAACACTGGCTGCAACTGGATGCAGCTTAGATCAAAAAGATACTCCAGACCTTGAAGTTAGTCCAATCAGGTTTATTGAACCAATAGAACAGTTAGCACAATTCTCTGTGAGTTCGACTCTCTGCTAACTTAAGTGTGGTTACTCTGTCTGACTGAACCAGACTAGCTCTTAGCCACGTGGTGGAGGTGTGAGATTGTAACAACACCCTTGACTGACTCTCTAGATGTTCATCAGTGGAAAGAGGTGCAGTGTGAGTGCCTTGTGTCTTTTATAGTCAGATCCCACCCCTGAGTGTCCTGCCTGCTTATTGGTCATGTCCTGTTCACTGTGTCCATTAGCTGCTTGTCTGTGCCTGGCTGTATATTATTGAATGTGTCTGCATATCATGACACACACTTGGAGAATTGTGCACAATGCAAGTGCCCATTCTACAAAAAGGATGCTGAAGCACCACAGAAAGTGTGGGGTGTGTGGTGAACCATGTATTGCTACTATATATATATTTACCGACATTTGTTATTCGTCCCACTGTTATTCTCCACTGTATATATGTTCACTGTTGTTCTTATTCACTGTTACTTACTGTTGTTGCGTTGATGCTTCTGTTGGCTCCGCCCCTCGGGGGAGGTATATAATTGGCAGACCTGTGGCCAGCTCTCAGTGCGGGAGCAGCAGCAGGCAGGCATACTTCTTAGCTTATTAAAACCACTGTTCTCTTCTACAACTCGACTCGTGTGAATTGATGGTCCATCAGGTTGGATTTACAGAGATGTTGCGAACATTGAGAAGGGTTGACTGTCAGCAGATTTAAGCAGGGTGCGGGGCCGTTTACTTTAGGGGGGAGCAAGAAGACGATGAGATCTGATAAGAGATCTTTTAGAATTATTAAGCAGTTCGTGAGGATTGATGTGAAGAGACCATTTCCGCTTGTGGACAAGGCCAGAGTAAGATAGTGTGAACGTTAGATAACGGCTAAGAATTCAATAAACAACTTAGGATGAATGTCTTGCACAGGAAATGTAGAATGTTCCAAAGAAAACGCATGCTCACCACAGAATAGAGATGTTGAAAGTGTTAGCATTGTTGCATTTAAGGGGAGATGGATGCACCCAGGAAGACGGTTCTCCTAAGGCCTCAGAATTAACTCATGGACCTGGGAGACCTTGCCGTCTAGCACTGGTGGACCAGGCATGACGGCACCTGGCGGGCCATCGGAGACCCCCGTGTGGACAGGCTGTGGGCGGGGTGGTACCCTGTTTCTCCTGCCACCTGGGCACAACGATCCGCTAACAAGGAAGTTGGAACGTTGAGGTGGTCCGGAGGCTGTGGTGGGATGATCGAGGGTTCGGGGCAGTATTTAAAAATGGCGACCCGATCTCTTCCTGCACTGAGGAGCTGAGCTCGGCAGTGCAGGAAATTAAGGGAAGTGCGACCTCAGCAGGTCGTCCCTCACCGAGGCCAAAAAAAACCAAGTCCCATTTGATGGCAGGGTCATTTTCTGCGTTTTGTTCCCATTAAACCGCGCCCAATAGTTCAAATGTGTTCTGACTAATGATTTGTAATGCTGTAGCTTCACTTCCTTGCTTTTATACTGTATGCCTCTATTTATAAACCAAAGGATCCTATAAACCTTCGGAACAACTGTTTCTTTTTTAAAAATAAATTTAGAGGACCCAATTATTCTTTTTCCAATTCAGGGGCAATTTAGCGTTGCCAATCCACCTTTTTTATTATTATTATTAACCTGCACAGCTTTGGGTTGTGGGGGTGAAACCCACGCAGACATTGGGAGAATGTCCCGGGGCCGGGATTCGAACCCGGGTCCTCCACGCCGCAGTCCCAGTGCTAACTACTGCACCTCAGTGCCGTAGGTAGCAGTGCTAACCACTGTGCCATGGGCGGACATTTAACAACTGTTTCAACTTGCCTGGCCACTCTCAGAATTATCCCCTTGAACCCTGAGGTCCCTCTGCTCCTGTACTCCCCTCAATATTGTACCATTGAGCCTATATTATCTCCCCATGTTTCTTCTACTAAAATGCATTACCTCACATTTTGCTGCATTGAAGATCATCTGCCAGGTGACTGCCCACTTGGCCAACTTGTCAATGTCCCTCTGAAGTCGCTCTCCATCATCCTCACAATTCACTATTCTTCCGATCTTCGTATCATCCACAAACTTAGAGATTGTGCCCTCAACACCCATCTTTAAATTGTTTTCATCAATCACAAAAGGCAAGGGTCCCAACATTGAGCCCTGGAGAACACCACTTTCAACTCATCTCCAGTCTGCGAAATGCCCATCTATACCTACCCTGTTTCCTATCTCTTAGCCAATTTCTAATCCTATCTGCCAAGGACACATCATCCCAAACATTTCTAATTTTCTAACCAGCCTGCCATGTGGCACTGTATCGAATGCATTCTGAAAGTCCAAATATACAACATCCACAGCACGACCCTCATCTACTGCCTGTCACCTCGCTTGTATTTGTCAGACATTACCTGCCCTTGACAAAGCCATGTTGACTGTTAAGCATTAACTTATTTTTTTCTAAGTGCATATTTATCTCATCCCATATTATGGCCTCCATCAGTTTTCCCACTATTGATATCAAGCTGGCAGGTCTGTTGTTTCTTGGGTTATCCTTTTCCCCTTTCTTAAACAGCGGCATCACATTTGCAATCCTCCAGTCCCCGGGACTAATCCTGTGTTCAGAGGGACCTGGAAAATCTCTGTCAACGGCTCCGCTGTTTGTTCCCTTACCTCTTTCCGCAATCTGGGATGCATCCCATCCGGTCCTGGCGACTTCTCCACATGGAGTGCTGCCAACCTTTTTAGCACCTTTTCTTTGTCTATCACGACACTGTTTAGTTGCTCAACACCCACATTTTCAACTGGGCCATTGTGACCTTCTTCTGTTTTGGTAAAGATAGAAGCAAAATATCCATTTAGTACCTCAGCCATATCCTCAAACTCAGTGAGGAGTTGATTGAAATGTGATGCCCAGAGGAGCTGCTTTTAATGATTAATGCCTCCAGGCTAGGCTAGTTGACTGAGGAGAGAATATTGTGGTTGGACTGCCTTCTTTGCCAATGGATTTAGAGGATCCTGCAAGGCCTTGCTGATGGTATTTCTCCAGTATTTTGGGTTGCTTGCTGTAGGTCGGCTCTGGAGCATACAGGAACATAGGGATGACTGTCTCCCATTAAACCATATCCTTAGCCTTGGGTTTGAGATCCTGGTCCTCGAATGCTCTTCCTCAGGCAGCTAACTTCTAAAGTAAACTATTATCTACACAGCACCTTAAATTGTCCTTTTAAAAGCTCCTTTCGGGATTGGAAGGCATGGATATGGTGAAAGGCATTGGCTATTGTTCACCCCTGGGCATTCTGATAGTGTGCCGATTAGAGTTGTTCCCTGTGAGCTGTTAGATTAGGCAGTTCCCCTTTCCAAAGGACTTTAGTGGTTCAAGCCACAGAACTCCTAAAGTGCAGAAAGAGGCCATTCAGCCCATCGGGTCTGCACCGACCCTCTGAAAGAGCACCCTACCTAGGCCCCATAACCCCACCTAACCTGAACACTAAGGGGCAATTTAGCGTCGCCAATCCACCTAACCTGCGCATCTTTTGCCGTACCAGCCTCCCTGAACAGGCGCCGGAATGTGGCGACGAGGGGCTTTTCACAGTAACTTAATTTGAAGCCTACTTGTGACAATAAGTGATTTTCATTTCATTTCCTTTGTGTGAGAAAACCGGAGCACCCGGAGGGACCTCACGCAGTCACGGGAAGAACGTACAAACTCCAGACAGAACCCAAGGCCGAAATTGAACCCGAGTCCCTGGCGCTGTGAGGTAGCAGTGCTAACCACTGTGCCACCTTGTCGCAATGCAATGACTCATATTGTTTTTTTTCTAATTATAGCCTTCCACCAAGCTTATGTGGTTACTCGCATATCAGCTATTTTTGTGACGTAGGCCAATGTTAAATAATTTTACAAAGTCTGAAAATGTGTGCTGTCTGGCTGGTCTTTTCAATCTCCATCTGGAAAATGCACTAGACTAGACAATGAAGAATATAGTGCTGCCGTGGTTTGGTTGCACAGGAATAGCTACATTGTATTGCAAGCAGGGGATTGCGTAGAGTAATTAAAAATGAACGAGTCTCCCAGTTCTGTGTGCAGAAAATACTTTCGTCTGGAGCAGGCGAATGTATATGCCGTTGCTTTAGTTGCACAAGGGTGCATGGTCTTTTGAGCTGTTTGTCTTCTGTAAGTAAACTGCTGCCTGCTGTGTAATGGATAATTGGCACGTGTGACCTCGTTACAGCTCTGACTTTCACATTCTTGAAGTCTGGACCAGAATTCCCGGCCAATTTGTCATGGTAGATAATCTGCTTCTTCCACAGATTGACAAACATATCCACAGCAAAGACTCCATTTTCTTCTGTGATGGGGTCCGAAGAATCGACTTCATCCTCTCCTATGTGGACGATCCCAAAGATGGAGATAAGAAAATGGTAAGAACCATGCTTTTCATATTGGCATCCGTTCTGCAGGTAATTGGTGATTGAGAAATTGTGCACTTAAAAATCTGGGAGAGATGGAAGACTACAGTCTATCTCGGCTGAAACCCTTTGGAAGTTGATTGTTCAAAGCTTTTGCATTCCATTGGTTCACGTTCATTTTCTTTTTCCCATCTGCCCCTTCTGTCTGTATATTTAGTTTCTTGGCTCACATGGGTTACAACGAGAATACAGGTGGACGTGAAATGGATGTTTCTCTTTTGGGAGAATCTAGGGGTCACTGTTTAAAAATAAGGGGTCATCCCATTTAAGACTTGGATGGGAAGAAATTGTTTTCTCTGAAGGTTGTGAGTCTTTGGAACGGTATGATGGTTAACATTGCTGCTTCACGATGCCAAGGACCCGGGTTTGGGTGACTGTCTGTGCGGAGTCTGCATGTTTTCCCCGTGGCTGTGTGGGTTGCCTCCGGGTGCTCCGGTTTCCTCCCACAAGTCCAAATATGCGCAGGTTAGGTGATGTTATAGGGACAGGGCGAGAGAGTGTGCCGGGGTGGGGTGCTCTTTCAGAGAGTCGGTGCAGACTGGATGGGCCGAATGGCCTGCTTCTGCACCGCAGGGATTCTGTGGAAAAGGTGGTGGATGCGGAATATTTTTAAGGCAGAAGTAGGTGAATTCTTGTTGAGCAAGGGGGTGAAAGGTTGTCGGGGCGGGCAAGAATCTGGAGTTGAGGTTGCATTCAGATTGGCTGTGATCTTATTGAATGGAGGAGCAGGCTAGAGGGGCCGAGTGGCCTACTCCTGCTTTTAATTTGCATGTTTGTATTAAATAGCTGGTCATCATCCCAGCGGCATAATTGATATCCCAAGTTCATGTGAGCACGTAATGCATCGTTATTGAAGCATACAGAACCCACTCTATAAGTATTCTTGATAAGAAGTATCATAGAATTTGCAGTGCAGAAGGAGGCCATTTGGCCCATCGAGTCTGCACCAGCTCTTGGAAAGACCAATCTATTTAAGCCCACGCCTCCACCCTATTCTCGTAACCAAGTAAACCCACCTTGCCTTTTTTTGTTGGACACGCAGGGCAATTTAGCATGGCCAATCCACTTAACCTGCCCATCTTTGGACTGTGGGAGGAAATCAGAGCACCCGGAGGATGCCCACGCAGACACGGGGAGAACGTGCAGACTCCGCACAGGCAGTGACCCAAGCCGGGAATCGAACCTGGGACCCTGGAGCTGTGAAGCAACTGTGCTACCATATCCCTCTCACGATGTGTAGTATACATAGAGAGACTCTTGAATATTAAGAATTAGTTTGAACTATCATTTATTTCTCTGCTTCAGGAGCTTCTCCCTGCATAGCTGCAAATACGATCGGTAACTGTACAAAAGCCCGACCTGGAGTTGCACCCATGTAGGGTGGGTGGGTGTACCATGGAGGGGGTGCGGCCGGTGAGGAGGATCCAATGGCCATTCAGCATATTTGGGTTACCCAGGGTAACAGGCTGATGATGCGCTGTGATTTTGGTTTCTGTATTGTCCTTTTATATAAATATCAGGGCACTACCAAGACCAAAATCAGACCCAGTTTTTCCCCTTTTTAAAAATAGAAAGGGGGGGTGGGGTTTGTGCGAGTGCCTTTTGAGCCTCTCAATGCCCAGCATTCTGTCTGTGGTACAGAGTTGGGCAGATATCTCACCCTTACCCCTCTGTGACACACTGATTGAGGTCTGTAATATCCAAGTTGCTTTTCCCAGTGAGACATTCGAGGCCCTATCCACAACATTCAGAAAAGGAACATTAGAGTGCTCTTGCTTTCCTGCCCAACGTTGATCCCTCAACCAGCGTCACCCAAACAGATTGGTCATTCATATCACTGCTGTCAGTGGGATCTTGCTGTGTACAAATGGCTGCTGAGTTTCTTTTGTTGTTTTTTTTCGTGGGATGTGGGCATCGCAGTCAAGGCCCAGCATTTGTTACCCAGCCCTAATTGCCCTTGGACTGAGTGGCTTGCAGGACCATTTTGGAGGGCAGATAAGAGGCTGCTTTGGGTGTGGAGTGATCGGTAGGCCAGACCAGGAAAGGGCGGCAGATTTTCTTCCCCAAAGTGCATCAGTGATGCAGATAGGTTCCGGTTCACTATTGCTGAGACTAGCTTTCAATTCCAGGTTTAATTAATTGAATTTAAGCTGCACCAGCTACCGTGTTGGGATTTAAACCCCAGAGCGTTAGCCTTTGCCTTGGATTACTAGCACAGAGGCCTTACCACAATGTCGCCATCTGCCCCATCTGTTCCGATTGTGAGCACATTGCAATATGACCATATGGCGATGCTCTGATGTTGTGAAAGGCCGTGTATGAATGCAAGACATTTATGATTCTTGGTTGTTGGAGAAAGCTTAATCGCAAACGTGACGGTAAGTCAGCTAATACACTTTGGTGAGATCTCATTGATGGCCACTGTCTTCAGTACATTTCCACAGACACTCTGTGAAACTCTAACCGCTCTGCAGCAGTAAATCGATATTATCTGGTTGTGTTGGAATAAGTGTTAACACAGGACAGCATTCATACCAACCATGCCCTTCTATTCATGGTGCAGTGACTAAGCTTGGTGATGTCACTGGCTGGAATTTTCTGGCCCCTCCCACTGGCGGGAATGGCGTGTGAATGGCCCACAACCAGGAAATCCTGGTCTCCATAACTGTGGAGTATCAAAATGTTTCTGGTTCATAAGATGTGATCCTATTACACTTAAAGGCTTCTTATTTTGTCTACTTAAAATCAAACAGAGCTGTTTCAAGCCCCCGGCGTAATGTTTATTATGGTTTGATGGCTTCTGCAGTCAGATTAAAACAAAAAACAATTTTCCCTTTCAAGATTTCCTTCCCCACCGAATGTTGCCAAGTTTGGGAGTCTCTTCTGCAGCTGCAGGAGTAAGCCCTGCATACCTGAGCAGAATTAAGACCTCTCGCAGCGTGTCATTTGGCCCCTGAGGCCTAACTATTCAAGGCGTGCCATTAGACTGCACTCTTAAAGTGTGTTTTACCTAGTTAGACTGCAGCCGTCTGCTTGCCCTGAGGATCTGACTTTGAGCCAATTTAAAATTGAATTACCATGGACAGCATATGCCTGTCTGAACGAGGCAGCGTCCCATGGAAGAGGGTATTGCAACTTTGACGCTGCACATTTACCAGTGTTTCTGAAAAAGATATTGCAGAATATACGCCTCCACGTTCATCAATTCTATTTCTGCCGATGCAGGTATCCGTTGAGTTGAAATATTATTATAATAATGTGTGTGTGTGTGTGGGGCACCATTAATTATCTACTTTGAGAGTAGTGATTAGAAATTTTAACTGGGACCTGCAACAATTGGAACTCATTGATGTTTATCTACATAGATGATCAGTTATTCTGGAAAGAAAATATGTGTTCACCATCAAATAAGACCATTGTCGTTTGCTTTATGGACAATACCATTCATGAATCGACCAAATAACTTGTGTTAAATGTCATCAGGTTGGCGAGGGTAAAATGACAATTGTCAGATACTTACAGTGGAGGGGGTGGGGTGGGTGGGGGTTGATAGGGCATCTCAGTCCATCTCGGGTTACACATGTCTATGGTTGGTACCTGTGCGTCTGCCAGCTGTAGCTTTCACTCCGCCTGCTTCATTACAAAATGCCAATTGAAAATGGGTCAGTGGTAGGGAAACTATTGGAGAAAGTTCTGAAGGAGATAATCTGCCTCCACTTGGAGAGGCAAGGTTTGATCAGGGATAGTCAGCATGGCTTTGTCTGGGGGAGGGCATGCCTGACAAATATTGAATTTTTTGAGGAGGTGACCAGGTATGTAGCTGAGGGTAGTGCAGTTGAAATTATTCAAATGGATTTCAGCAAAGTCTATGTCAAGATCCCACATGGGAGACTTATAAAGAAGGCAAATGCATATGGGATGAAGGGTGGCTTGATAAGGTAGATTCATAATTATTTTTCCTGTAGGAGACAGAGGGTGATGACAGAAGGCTGCTCCAGTGACTGGAAACCAGTGACCAGTAGCGTACCACAGAGAACTGTCCCCTATTATTCTTCATTTATCTAAACCGACATGGATGACTATGTGGGGGTAGGATCAGTAAGTTTGCAGATGCCACAGTTTGCAGATGGCTCAAAGATTAGCCGGGTGGTTAATAGTGAGGTTGAGTGTCTTGGGTTACAGGAAGATACAGACGGGATGGTCAAATGGGCAGGAAAGCGGCTGATGGAATTTAACCCTGAAAAGTGTGAGGCGATAGACGTTGGAAAGAGCAATTTGAAAAGGAGATATTCCATGAAAGGCATGACACTGGACAGTTCCGAAGAACAAAGGGACCTTGGCATGTTTGTCCATAGATCTCTGAACACGGGGGGGCAGGTTAATAGGGTGGGTGAACAAGGCATATGAGACACTTGCTTTTATCAATCGAGACATAGATTACAAAAGTAGGGAGGTCATGTTGAAGTTGGAGAGAACTTTGATGAGTCCACAGCTGGAGTACTGTGAGCAATTCTGATCGTTGCATTTTGGGAAGGAGATGATTACGCTGGAGGAATTCACCAGCATGTTGCCTGGGATGGAACATTTAAGTTATGAAGAAAATGAAAAAAATGAAAATCGCTTATTGTCACGAGTAGGCTTCAATGAAGTTACCGTGAAAAGCCCCTAGTCGCCACATTCCGGCGCCTGTTTGGGAAGGCTGGTATGGGAATTGAACCGTGCTGCTGGCCTGCCTTGGTCTGCTTTAAAAGTCAGCGATTTAGCCCAGTGTGCTAAAACAGCCCCTTGCTAAACCAACCAGAGAGGTTGGGTAGGCTTGGGCTGTTTTGCTGGAGCAGAGAAGATTGAGGGGTGACCTGATCGAGGTGTAGAAGATTATGAGGGGCATGGGCAGGGTGGATAGGGAGCAGCTGTTCCCGTGAGCTGAAGGGTCAGTAACGAGGGGACACAAGTTCATGGTGAAGGGCAGGAGATTTAGGGGGGATTTGAGGGAAAAACCTTTTATCCAGAGGGTGGTGACCGTCTGGAATGCACTGCCTGGGAGGGTGGTAGAGGTGGGTTGCCTCACATCCTTTAAAAAGTACCTGGATGAGCACTTGGCGCGTCATAACTCAAGGCTATGGGTCGGGTGCTGGCAAATGGGATGAGATTAAAAATGTCAGGAGTTTTTCATGTGTTGATGTAGACTCGATGGGCTGAAGGGCCTCTTATGCACTGTATTTATTCTGTGAAGGAGGGCAGTAAGAGTCAGAAAATTCCCAGCTTGTCCCCCACCCCCACCTCAAGAAGAAGTTTCATTGGGCGGGTGGGGGGTATGGTGGATGGTGAGCACAGGAAGGAAAGTGGCTTCAGTTGGGCCTATCGACGCTGGTAAAGGTTCAGAGGCAGCCACAGGGGCTGCTGGGTGCCAAGACAGGCTGTTTGAAAGGCTTGACTCGGTGCTATGGATCTTTGCTCCAGCTGTACTAAAAACAGAAATGCCCTCAAGCTCGTGCATGCACACACAGCCACAGACACACCACACACAAGTTATGTGTTACAGAATACCGAGAGGCCTAGATAGTGTGGATGTGGAGAGGATGTTTCCACTAAAAGGAGAAACTAGAACCCGAGGATACAGCCTCAGACTGAAGGTACGATCCTTTAAAACAGAGATGAGGAGAAATTTCTTCAGCCGGAGGGTGGTGAATCTGTGGAACCCTTTGCCGCAGAAGGTTGAGGAGGTCAAATCACTGAGTGTCTTTAAGACAGAGATAGATAGGTTCTTGATTAATAAGGAGATTGGGATTGTGGGCAGAAGGCAGGAAAATTAGGATGAGAAACATATCAGCCATGATTGAACGGCAGAGCAGATTCGATGGGCCAAATGGCCTAATTCTGCTTCTATGTCTTATGATCTAATTTATGACTTTTAAAAAAGTTTTTGGGTGAGGAATCTCAGAATTTAAGTGACTCTTGGACAGGCACACGGACAGCAGTAAATTGAAGGGGTGGGGGTTAGGTTGACCTTAGATTCGGATAAATGGTCGGCACATCATTGTGGGCCGAAGGGCCTGTACTGTGCTGTACTGTTCAATGTTCTATGTTGTAGAACTGAGTCTCAGCTGCCATTTTCAAAGGGCTCCTGAGTCAACCTGATTCGTTGACCAGCCCATTATATCGAATCTTAACAAACTTCCTGTTGAGTAAGCGTCTCACCGTGACAGCATAGAATACACTCACAATGTCAAAGACAATATGCTGCCAATTCAGCATGGTGGCATTGTGAATAGCATAAATGCTTCACAGCTCCAGTGTCCCAGGTTCGATTCCGGCTTGGGTCTGTCTGTGCGGAGTCTGCACATCCTCCCCGTGTGTGCGTGGGTTTCCTCCGGGTGCTCCGGTTTCCTCCCACAGTCACAAAGATGTGCAGGTTAGGTGGATTGGCCATGATAAATTGCCCTTAGTGTTCAAAATTGCCCTTCGTGTTGGGTGGGGTTACTGGGTTATGGGGATAGGGTGGAGGTGTTGACCTTGGGTAGGGTACTCTTTCCAAGAGCCGGTGCAGACTCGATGGGCCGAATGGCCTCCTTCTGCACTGTAAATTCTATGATAATCTATGAGTGTTTGTGTATCTTTAGAAACCCAGTAAGGCTGAATGCTGTTCGAAATGTCCTTCATAATAACATCAGAACAAATTCCATACTTGATCAACATCATGCACCAAATTTAAGAAAGAAACTTCCTTCAGGTGCAGTGTGAAAAGTATGAAAGTCACCACAGTGTCCGAGGGCCATGGGCTGCTCTCCCCTTTGAGAGAGAGCTGACCGATGGTGATTTAACCTGAGGGTCACCACACCTCAGGCCAGGGGCAAGGTTGAGAAGACGGGGCCTTCACGAATAACCTCGGCCGGTACGGGAATTGAACCCGTGCTCTTGGCCTCGCTCTGCTTCACGAACCAGCTGTCCAGCCAACTGAGCGAAACCAACCCCCCCGCGGTGCATAGAACAACAAGGCAAATACGAATTGTTAAAAACGTTTGTGGAGAAAGGAAACATTAGTTACAATTCTGCCTTGTACTTTGCTTTTTCTTCTATGAAAACTTATGATGAATCCCTCTCTCCCACAATTTGATAATGAGTCATTCTTCCTGTCCGGAAAGATCCAGAAAGCCTGAATTTCCTTATTTGGCTTCCTTTCAGATTTGTTTATTAAGTTGTGCCTTTGACAGAGATAGGTTTTATGATATTGGCTGGAATTATGTGGTTTTATGGAATACATGGGGTGGGGGTGGTGGGTGGAATCTTTGCCCATGCCTGACCTTGGGTGACCAAATTGACACAGTTTAGTTGACAGGGGAACCCCCTATACGGACTATGCCAGAACATGCACTAACAATATGGTACTGACACATTACATATTGATCTCAAGCGATTTTCCGGATCCAATCAAATGTTCGCCATCCAAGTTGTCATATCCTGTTTTATTTTAATAAATTTTACTTTGCTTTCTAATCTCTCAGCTCTGTAACTGGGACAATAGAAATCCCCCTGTCATTGGACACAGGAACAGTGTTTTTGGTTTGTTTCAGGCTGTTGTTTTGGTAGTTTTAGGTTACCTTCACAACCGCCAAGTAATGTTTTGCATGAAAAAAGGATAATTCAATTTTCCCCATCATTCCTCACAGCGAGTCAAAGCTGTGTATGACAAGAGGTCGAAAATGGGGAATAATGTGACCAGTGCACAGAGAGAAATTTGGTCCTGATTTTAACATGTTACATTCTGCCCTTGGTTTTTATGACACACTTGGATGTTTTGTGATTGTTTACCGAAAGATTTACGGCAATTTGGGAAGCTGAGAAGTATAGTTACTTTGAAACTGGGAGGTGTGAAGTTTGTGTACTGCAGCGGCACTATTGGTGGGAGGGTGGAATTACAGTGCACACATTGAACATTTCCAATGGCCCGGATTCTCCGTTCCGGCGTCTTCTCCGTTCTGGAGTTTAAGTGCTCTCGCCAGTAGAGAATCGGGACTGGGCTGGCGCTCGGAGTGCTGATGACCTGTCATTCACTGGCACTTGGGGAAAAGAGAATTAGGAAACCGGCTTCTCCGTGCCATTCCATGACATGCCAGGTTTCACGGTGAATTGAGAGGGGAGGCCATCATCTCTCAGATTGTCCCACACCTCTTGAGATCGGACTGCCATTCTCACAGGGCACTCCGATCTCAATTCACTGCGGAAGACGCACATCCCTCCAAATCTTATTTGCTGGCAAGCGTCCCCCTCAGAATCCCCCTTCAGCCTCCTATACAGGGCCCCCTTCCCCCAAGACCCCCATTCAGCCCTCCTACTTCAGTCCTCCCTCTGCACACCCCCTCCATACCCCTACCTCACCCCCCCCCCCCCCAATGTTCCACAATCAGCCCCTCCCGATATTCCTCCTCACCTCCCCATTCATCTGCCTCCATTTCCCTGCCTGTCAGGCCCTGTCCCTTGGCAGTCTCAACCCGGCACCTTGCAGTCCGAGGGGTGGCAAGGTGGTGAGTTCTCTCCCAACAATAGCCGCCAGTGCGCTGAGGGGTGTCCTTCCTGGGAGATGGGGATCGAGGGGGGGGGGGGGGGGGCTTGTGCTGGGCTGGAGGGGCTCAGGTCAGGGTCTTTCCAGGGATGGTGCTTCTTTGGTTTCTCTCCCCATCTGCAGCCTTTAAACACATTCAACAGTAACTCGGTTTGTATAAGTTAAGGTTTCCTATAATAAAAGGAAGCCCGTTAAGGTGGGCGAGACAGGCATGGACAGTCACAACTGGTTTGCTGCCCGGCGCGAATCCCGATTTTCCTTCCCTGTTGTGCAATTCTCCGCTCTGTCTATATTATATCAGTGGCGACACATCCAAAGTATTGTATTGGCTGTAAAGTACTCTGGGACATTGTGAGGTAGTGAACGGTGCCATATAAATGCAAGACGTTTTTCTTCCCGTTATGAAGGTAGACATGGTGGGTGGGATTCTGCGATCCCCGTTTCCCGACGGCGTCAACACAGCCTCAGGAGCATCGATTCTGACCCCTACAGGGGGTCAGCACGGCACTGGAGCGACTCAGGACACTCCAGCTGCCAATCCCGGCATCAGATGGGCGCTGCGGGGTACGCGCATGCGCAGTGGGACCGGCGCGATTGCCCCGCGTGCGCAGTGGCTCCCTTCTCCGCGCCGGCCCCGATGCAACATGGCTTCAGGCTACAGGGGCCGGCGTGGAACAAAAGAGGCCCCCAGCCCAAGAGGCCCATCCCGGGCCGAGAATCGTAGAGCGGCCTCCGACTGCCGTTGCACCAACCGCGCCGACGCCAATGGCGCCGATTCTCTGGACAGCGGAGAATCGGCGGATGGCGTCGGGGCGGCGTGCCCGGCCCCAGGGTGAGAGAATCCCGGCCAGAATGTCACAATGGTGATGTGGACAGGTATCTGGGAATAATTTACGGAAAAATGTTCCGTGTTGTTGCTCAAAATGATCCAGATGTTTCACTTCGTTATAACAATAGGGATTTTATTTCATGTGTATTCCAAAATAAAATGTGGAACTTGAAGAATTAATGGGCAAGGAGGAATGTGGCCAGCTACATATAGAACTGGGCTGGCAGGAAAATGTAGCAGGTTCCAGCCTCTTAGCAGGATTGTTACAATGCAGCTGGAGGCCATTCAGCCCATCCTGTCTTTGGGCAAGGAGGAGGTCGGATTGGGGGAGCTCTACCAATTAGAGACAGCAAAACCCATATAAAGAGAGACCTCACCCACAGAAAGATATAAAGCAGATAGATTGAAGTGAAACTATTAAAAAGGTGTCAATCATGCTATGGTGGATTTAGTGTAGGCATTGTCAAACTCGGGGGCGGGAAGGTCACTAAGTCATCCATCGCTGCGCTCCCGATCGCGCATATCTGCGCGCAACAGCCGCAGCAGCCGGCTGATAAGAACGCCGGCTGCAAACGGCCTTCAAAATGGCCGTGAACATGTAAAAAAAAATTAGGTTGCACTGCGCAAAACTATGTGAGGTTGCACACTTTGGTGGGAAGAATAAAAAGAAGTAGGATATTAATTAAATGGAGGGTGGGGGCAGAATGCTGTGGTACCCAGAGATCTGACTGTCCGTGTGCATAAATCTCAAAACGTTAGCATGTAGGCACAGCAAATAATTAGGGAGGCAAATTAGACGTTGGCCTTTATTGCAAATGGGATGGAATATAAAAGTCAGGAGGGTTTGCTTCTCCTGCACAGGAGATTGGTGAGATCATACCTGGAGCACTGATGTAATTTTGGCGTGCCTTATTTGACGAGGGATATACTTCTATTGGAAGCAGTTCAGAGAGGGTTCACTGGATTGATTGTCGGGATGAAAGGTCTGTCTTATGAGGAACAGTTGAGCATGTTGGGTTTATACTCATTGGAGTTTGGAAGGATGGGGGGTGGTCTCTTTGCAAAGTGTGAGATTCAACGTGACTCGACGAGGCAGAAGCTGAGCGAGTATGTCTACTGGAGGGTCAATACCACAACATACCAGGCTATTGTCAATACCACAACATACCAGGCTACTGAACCCGTTCTAACACTGGATGCTTCTGGCTGTCTTCTCGCCACTCATTAGTGAGGCTTCTATCTTCACCCATGGTTCCTTGGCCTTTGTGGGTGGACATCTCTGGCCACCAGGGCCGGGGAGAAGGGTTGAACAATTTGCTGATCACCGAAGCTTGTTCCTTTATGGGATCCAGACTCGGGCACCAATGTCCCTCTCTCACGTGGCCACCTCACACCTCAATGTATTCTCAAACAAGCATGCTCTGGGACAACGTTCTCTAATGCAAGGAGTTATTAGAGTGAGAGCCCAGGTCTGTTTGTTTTAACAGACAGGGGATGTATTCTGGGTGCTGTAGTCTGCCCTTGGCTATGCGCCTGTCCTCCGCTGCAGGTACTAGTCCATTAAAGGACTGCAGGAGTCAAGATGGCATTTTGGGTCTCCGGGAGGCCAGGAGGACCTCAGTGCAGTGAATGAGGGACCGAAGGAGTGTGAAAGTGGTGACCCGGAAACTCCGAGTGAGCCGGACACGTGTAGACCACACATGCTGCTATCGGCATGCATATGCACACAGTTGTTAGCACTGTTGCTTCACAGCGCCAGGGTCCCGGGTTCGATTCCCGGCTTGGGTCACTGTCTGTGCAGAGTCTGTACCGTCTCCCCGTGTCTGCATGGGTTTCCTCCGGGTGCTCCGGTTTCCTCCCGCAAGTCCCTAAAGACATGCTGTTAGGTGAATTGGACATTCTGAATTCTCCCTCTATGTACCTGAACAGGTGCCGGAGTGTGGCGACTAGGGGATTTTCACAGTAACTTCATTGCCGTGTTACTGTAAGCCTACTTGTGACAAAACTAAAGATTATTGTTGAGGTGGCATCTCTGCATTCCAGGAGGCACTTGGGCATCTGGCATCCTGGCAGTGCCAGACTGGTAGTGCCAAGGTGCCTGGGTGCCAGGTTACCCGTACCAGGGATCACGCCTGAGAATGTCTTGCCCATAAGATGTAGGGTGGAGGTGGTGGCGGGGGGGGGGGGGGGGGCTCAAGGATGCCAGAAGAGGATAGTTGGGTGAAGTGGGGGTCCGTAAGCTACGGTGGTGTCACTGACAGGTGTTGTAAGATCGGGGCTGCCTTTGAAAATGGTCCCCGATCCGCTAGTAGTCTTCCTGCATTGACGAGCTTCTCCCGAATGCAGGAAATAATTAAAGTGCGGCCTCGACAGGGAGTTCCTCCAAGGGGTCAAAGAAAATGGCAAAGTGCCGTTGAATAGCGGGGTTTTTCTCGGCACTGCAGGCAATGACAAACACCCTGCTAAACGTGCCGAAACTGGACATGTTTTGGTTGAATTGCGCCCGTCGTGCAAAACCGGAACTCCAACAGCTGCTGCGGGGTTTCTTGCTGAAGGGGAATGAGAGGCTGACAGGAATCTGATTGTCTGTTGAAGGGCTGGCGAAAGGGGTTTATTTTAGCTCCAATTGAAACCAGAAGTGTTGGAAATGCTCAGCGGGTCTGGCAACATCTGTGCAGAGATACAGGCGTCAGTGACCCTTTGTCAGTGGACCTGAATAGTTGACTCTGGGCTCGATTTATCGGCCTTGTCACTCCTGAATTGGTGGCATGATGAGGCCTTTGAATCGCCCGAGAAGGCGCTCACGGGATTTGCGTCACTCGAGATGTCTCACGATATTCAACCGAACCTCGCAAGTCGCCACAATCTGGATTTCGCCTGCGCTGGCAAGGTCCCGATCAGCACATGGGCTTATTTTGATATATCTGTGCCGGATTCTCCCGGCCCCTGAGATCTAATGGCCTCCCCAGGGAGGCCTCGGCTGGGCCCCATTTAGTACTGGTCCACACATACGTGAACCAGGTATAATGGCACCGGGGGGTCTTCCAGGCTATTGGTACGGGGGGTCAGGGCAGGGTAGTGTCCTGGCTCTCCCTGTGGCAACCGGGCACCTTTGCACTTATGCCCTGGCACTGCCATGCTAGCAGGGATACTGTCAGGGTGCCTAGGTGACAGGGTGGCATTGCCAAGGGCCGGGGCTGAGGGCTGCCATGCCCATGAAAAGGGAGATGAGGGTGGGTATGAAGGTTTGGGGGGGGGGGGGGGGGGGTTGGGACAGGTATGCAGATGCCTCACAAAGGTTAAGGGGGTGAAGGGTGGGGGTCCTGGAAGGATGGGAGCCCGAAATGGAGTGTGGGTAGGTGTGGAAAGGAGGGGTATCACTTGGGCAGAGTGTCGGGTAATACCTATGTGTGCGGGGGGTGGCATTGTCCATGGGTGGGGGTGTGGGGACCCTTGAGCTCGGATCAGAGCACCTCCACTTCTGAAAAAACTTCTGGTGTGGGGTTGATCGAGGACAAACTTCCCAAAGCCCCAAAACAATGAATGGGCGCGATCTACCAGCGGTGACCCACCGGAATTGGTGCGGGGTGCAGCCGGTAAACGCTGACAGAGGCCTACCCCAGGATCCCCGGCGGCCGCAACACCTCACTCGATCTAACCAGATCTCACAAGATGTTGCAATCTTGGTCCTGCCCACAATCAGTCTCACAATCTTGGGAGAGCAGTTATATGTGGATGGGTCAAGCAAAGAAAGATTAATAATAATAATTTTTATTCTCACAAGTAGGCTTACATTAACACTGCAATGAAGTCAGTGTGAAAATCCCCAAGTCGCCACATTCCGGCGCCTGTTCAGGGACACAGAGGGAGAATTCAGAATGTCCAATTCACCTAACAGCACGTCTTTCGGGACTTGTGGGAGGAAACCGGAGCACCCGGAGGAATCTCACGCAGACACGGGGAGAACGTGCAGATTCCGCACAAACAGTGACCCAAGCTGGGAATCGAACCTGGGACCCTGGCTCTGTGAAGCAACAGTGCTAACCACTGTGCTACCATGCACTGTGCTACATCAGCAGTCAAATTAACATGCCCTTTGGGCATGTTCGAAAATGTCTTTCGAAACCTCTAACTGTCATGATCCAGCCCCTTTAAGATTCACAGTTTATGCTGTCATGAAATGATTCATCTCCATGTGTGCAGTCACTGTGGGCTGGATCTGGTTTCTTACTGGAAGATATCACTGAGTCTGTGCCGTGCA
Source organism: Scyliorhinus canicula (assembly GCF_902713615.1). Lineage (NCBI taxonomy): Eukaryota > Metazoa > Chordata > Chondrichthyes > Carcharhiniformes > Scyliorhinidae > Scyliorhinus > Scyliorhinus canicula. The sequence continues at coordinate 189,466,937 of NC_052154.1, read as the reverse complement.
TTCCTATCCTCTTACCCATCCTGGGCTAAAGTGAACACTGTTTGCTAAATCTTCTTCTGTTGTTGCTGTCATCATTAAAACATTCACCGTGTCATTTTGCTCCTTCACAGCCTAGCTCTACTTTCTCATATCTGCTTAACAATTAATGTTTAACTTAGTCAATGACATTGTTCTGTCTGTGAGAAGATGTTGGCCTGTTTGTTTGAAGTGGATATCTGTCACCATTTAAATAGTAGACTGAGGGATTTATGTGAAGGCATTTGCATTTTAATACGGGCAGTCGTCAGACTTGCAACACATTTGGTTGCTGAACATTGTGTTTGAGTCAAAATGTCCTAAGTCAGAACTGATTTTCTCTTAAGAACAATGTTATAAATTGGGGACGAATCAAGGCTATTTTCACCAAAAGTACCCAGAATTTGGTACTCAATCAATGACAAAAATGCAATACAACAAATTAATATGATCAAAAGCTATAAAATTGAAATTTTAAGGAAAAATCTGAAAACACAAAGATTCACCAAGTAAAAATGTATTGGAAAACGCAACTGAGCATCTTGGGTCAGGGAGATGTGGGGCACAGAGCATTGGTGCGCATGTGTGAATGTATGAACTTGTTCGCTGGCACGGTGTTGTAAAGTCGAAACTGATTTGCTGACGTTGAAACAAGTTGTCATTTATTAACATTGTAAGTGCTGTTCATTGTATCGCGAATGTAGTAAAGTCATCATCATAGAATTTACAGTGCAGAAGGAGGCCATTCAGCCCATCGAGTCTGCACCGGCCCTTGGAAAGAGCACCCTACCCAGGTCCACGCCTCCACCTTATCCCTGTAACCCAGTAACCCCACCTATCCTATTTAGACAATAAAGGGCAATTTATCATGGCCAATCCACCTAACCTGCACATCTTTGGACTGTGGGAGGAAACCGGAGCACAGTCACCCAAACGGAAATCGAACCTGGGACCCTGGAGCTGTGAAGCAACCGTGCTAACTACTGTGCTACCGTGTGCCCCCCCCCCCCAAAGGACAGGCTGCCTTGTTGCAAAACGTAATTTCTGAACTTTTATCTCCTCAAACCAGTTCATCTCCTGTGCTCACATGGTCAACTCTGATGTACCCCCGACACCAATTCTGGATTTCCTCTTCTCATCGTTGATAAGCGGACCCGCGGTATCAGCATCTGCCGGCATGGACTCAGCTTCCATGCAGACAAAGCACTCTGCCTCTCCCACACGCAGCTCTGCTCCAATCTATAACAGCCTTTTCAAAACAAAGAATGTGTTGACATTCGACAAAGAACAAAGCCATTTTAGTTGATCGGCGACGCCTGTGGCCTTTGCCGCACCAATCTGCCTGTCTGCCTCTGTTTAATCTGGCAAGGTGCACCTTGGATTCATACACACATCGGATTGTAATTTCAGCTCCATTATACTTCCCCTCTACACCCTTACCTCTATCCTATGACTGCCGGAACGCAAACATATTCTGTAAGGCACGCAAAGCTCTCTCCTTGTCGGCCTCCTATCTTGACAGTCTTCAGCTATTGAGAACGTTTAGCATTTAGCCTATTCGTACAACGTCATGTAGACCCATCACCCTGTCCTTGCCACCCCACACTTGTTCTGGCTGCCAGGCAGAGGCAGATTAAAATCTCTTGAGATGCTGGGCACCGAGAGCATTCAGCTTCCTTCCTCACTGTACCCCACCCTCACCATCTAACCCCATTCTAGACACAACTCTTCCCTCCCCCCCCCCCCCCCCCCCCCCCCCCATTCATTGAAGCTGAAATGTATCATCAATGAATGAAGATCAGGCCCATGGAATGTTTGTAAAGTACATTCATAGTTATTTATAACTGCACGTACCACACTTATGTATAAATGATTAACTTTACCACTCAAAAAGATACAATAACTGCTACATCGCAGCAATGACCAATCAGCATCTAAATGCACAATATTAAAAAAAATAAAACAACTTCAAATTATAGTTTTCTCAGTAAGGCCGTCAAAGATACATAGATACATGCACCATCTCCTCACATGAACTGTATCCACCATCGATCAGGTACTCATTTCAACTCCTTGACTGAACGGATATTTTGGAGCAGAACAACAGGAAATTAACATGAAGCGTTTACTCAACATTGGACTGGAATCCATCAGGCAAAAGAAAACCCTGTATTTATCCAACAAACACACTGCTCCTGCAGTTTTAATTGAGACTGTTTTGGTCTAAATACAAACCGGGCCCAGCCCATAGCTGATTGTAGAATTCACACTCTTGTAGCACCCAATTCCCCAGTATGGGCTACTCTGTAACAGTCTTCCATGAGTGTTCATAAGTCAGGGTATGAAGGGTTTGGTGCCAAACACTCATAGAATATTACAGGGGCTGGTTTAGCACACTGGGCTAAATCGCTGGCTTTTAAAGCAGACCAAGGCAAGCCAGCAGCACGGTTCAATTCCCGTACCAGCCTCCCCGAACAGGCGCCAGAATGTGGCGACTAGGGGCTTTTCACAGTAACTTAATTGAAGCCTACCCCTGACAAGCGATTTTCATTTCATTTCATTTTCAAAGATAGAGGATATACAGGGCGGAATTCTCCACTCCTGCGAAAAATCGGGAAGGCCGTCGTGAACTCGGCCGGGTTTCACGACGGCCTCGGAGGCCGCTCCTTTCACCTGATTCACCCCCACCCGGGGGCTAGGAGCGGCGCCCCGTAACTCTCGGCCACCGGGCCTTGATGCTTGCGTCAAGGCGGCGCGCCGAGAGTGACACGATGGCGGCGCCTAAGTGACGTCAGCCGCGCATGCGCAGGTTGGCCGGCTCCAACCCGCGCATGCGCGGTTGCTGTCTTCCCCTCCGCTGCCCTGCAAGATGTGTCGGCTTGATCTTGCGGGGCGGCGGAGGGGAAAAAGTGCATCACTTTGAGACGCCGGCCCGATGATCGGTGGGCACCGATCGCGGGCCAGTCCCCTCCCGAGCACGGCCGTGGTGCTCACTCCCCTCTCCGCCCCCCACAAGCTTCAAACGAGCATTTGGTGCCCATGTTCACGACGGCAGCGACCAGGTGTGGTTGCCGCCATCGTGAACCGGTTGCGAACGGCAGGCCGCTCAGCCCATCCGGGCCGGAGAATCACCAGTCGCTATGAAAAACGGCGACCGCCGATTCTTCCGACCGGGCGGGTGGGAGAATCGCGGGGGGCGCCAGGGGGGCATGTCGTGAGTTCCCCGGCCCTCCCGAGATTCTCCCACCCGGCGTGGGGAGCGGAGAATCGCGCCCATAGCCTATCACATCTGTACTCTTGAAAGAGATATCCAATTGGCCCCATTCCCCACTCTTTCACCATATCCCAAAGTAAGATGGTTGTGGTGATTGGAGGTCAATCATCTCAGCTCCAGGGCATCACTGCAGGAGTTCCTCAGGAGAGTGTCCTAGGCCCAACCATCTTCAGCTGCATCATCAATGACCTCCCTCCCATCATAAGGTCAGAAGTGGGATGTTTGCGGATGACTGCGCAATGTTCAGCACCATTCGCGACTCCTCGGATAATGAACGAGTCCATATCCAAATGCAGCAAAACCTGGAAAATATCCAGGCTCTGGCTGTTAAGTGGCAAGTTACATTGGCGCTACACAAGTGCCAGGCAATGACCATCTCCTTGCAAGAGAGGATCTAATTATCACCCGTTGACACAGTGCACGGTAGCACAGTGGTTAGCCCCGTGGCTTGGGTCACTGTCTGTGCGGAGTCTGCACATCCTCCCCATGTCTGCGTGGGTTTCCTCCGGGTCCTCTGGTTTCCTCCCACAGTCCAAAGATGTGCAGGTTAGGTGGATTGGCCGTGCTAAATTACCCTTAGTGTCCAAAAAGGCACAGATTGGGTTACTGCCTTTTGATTCCTCCTGACAAAGTGCACAACCTCGCACATTAAACTCTATTTGCTAGGTTTTCGCTTATTCACCCATCTATCTGTATCCAGTTGCAGAATCACAATGTCCTCATCACAACATGCCCTCCCACCTATTTTCGTAAAAGATTGGCCTCACATTGTCGGTGGTTCCAGGACAACACAAGGGGGGATTGGAAAATCTTATGGTTGGTCTTGTTGGGAGTTCCCTGAGGAGCCCTGGCCACTGTTCATAGGCCCGAGCATCAATCTGTCCCATCACCATTCCCAATACACACCCCCATCTTGTGACACGAGATCACATGTTCCCTACAGTGCTCCAATCCATTGTTGAAGGCCAATCAAGTTAACTACACGCCTGATGATGGGTCTCCTCTTTGACCAAGTGTTCAGTATCCCTCTGTAAATATCCTCCTTTTGCCTGTGTACAGTTCATCTTTCAGGCTTGTTAACTTCTGGATCTCTGGGAATTTCTACTGTGTTAAAGTAATGATGCAGATGCAAATTGCTGAGATCGGTCCTTTTAATGTCAGTAACATTTACGCAAATATTAGTTGTCAAAACCAGCCGTTGGTAAGATGAATGCTTGATATTATCTGTGGCTGATGCAAACAGTAGGAATTAACAGTTGAAAATTATATGTTATCTTGCGGTCCCCTGACACCAATAATTATTGCCAGAAAATGACTCGGCAAATGGTTTTAATCAGAACATCAGAATGCCCCGAGATACTGCCACCTGGTGGTATTTTGTACAGCCTGCACAGACCTGCTGGCTACAAAAAAGGGTACGGTTTTGTGCAAAAGGAAATTAGATAATTTGGAAATTAACAGTGATTGCTGAACCATGAAGGCAGATGCCTTGTCTTTTATTCGTTCATATGATGTAGTCCTCATTGGCGGGGGATCTCATAGACACTTATGAAACAGGACTAGACAGGGTCGATGCAGGGAAGACGTTCCCGATGGTGGGTGGGTCAAGAACCCAGGGGTCACACTCTTGAGGATTCAGGGTAAACCATTTCGGACAGAGATGAGGAGACATTTCTTCACCCAAAGAGTGGTGAGCCTGTGGAATTCATTACCACAGGAAGTAGTTGATGCTAAAACATTGAATGTATTCAAGAGGCGGCTAGAAACTTTTACTGTCTGTTTTTATATTCTGAGCAAGTTTACTCTCATAATCTATTTTACTCTTCTTTATAGCTTTTTTAGTAGCTTTCTGTTGCCCCCTAAAGATCTCCCAGCCCTCTAGTCTCCCACTAATCTTTGCCACTTTGCATGCTTTTTCCTTCAATTTGATACTCTCCCTTATTTCCTCAGATATCCACGGTCAATGTTCCCTCTTTGTATCGTCCTTCCTTTTTGTTGGTATAAACCTTTACTGAGCACTGAAAAATTGCTTGAAGATTCTCCACTGTTCCTCAACTGTTTCACCATAAAGTCTTTGCTTCCAGTTTACCTTAGCTAGCTCTTCTCTCATCCCATTGTAATCTCCTTTGTTTAAGCACAAAACACTTGTGTTTGATTTTACCGTCTCACCCTCCATCTGTATTTTAAATTCCACCGTATTTGAAATTCCACCATATTGTGATCGCTCCTTCCGAGAGGATCCCTAACTATGAGATCATTAATTAACCCTGTCTCATTAGAAAGGACCAGATCTAGGACCGCTTGTTCCCTCTTGGGTCCCATTACATACTGTTCTAGGAAACTATCGTGGATACATTTTATAAACTCCTCCTCAAGGCTGCCTTGACCGACCTGGTTAAACCAATCGACATGTAGATTAAAATCCCCCATGATAACTGCTGTACCATTTCTACGTGCATCAGTTATTTCTTTGTTTATTGCCCGCCCCACTATAATGTTACTATTTGGTGGCCTATAGACTACTCCTATCAGTGACTTTTTCGCCTTACTATTCCTGATTTCCACCCAAATGGATTCAACCTTATCCTCCATAGCACCGATGTCATACCTTACTATTGCCCGGATGTCATCCTTAAATAACAGAGCTACACCACCTCCCTTACCATCCACTCTGTCCTTCCGAATAGTTTGATACTGTTGGATATTTAACTCCCAGTCTTGACCATCCTTTAACCATGTTTCAATAATGGCCACTAAATCATCGTCATTCATGATGATTTGCGCCATCAACTCATTTACCGTATTCCGAATACTACGAGCATTCAGGTAAAGTACACTTATTTTGGCTTTTATACCTCTGTTTTGAATCTTAACACCTCGATCAGTAACCTCTCCGAAGTTATATTTCCTCTTAACTTTTCTCCTAATTTTCCTTGTCGTTGAACCCATATTCTTCATGTAACAACCTGCCGCGTCGCTTTCCATTTATGTTTTTACTTCCCGTTTTATTCCTTTTAGTATTACTGGGCCTATTCACTGAGCTCCCCTCAGTCACTGTACCTTGTACTGTCACCCTTTTTGATTTTTGACTATTGCTTCTCTGCCTTACACTTTCCCCCTTACTGGCTTTTGTTCCTGTCCCTGTCCCTGTTTTACTACTTTCCAACTTCCTGCATTGGTTCCCATCCCCCTGCCACATTAGTTTAAACCCTTCCCAACAGCTCTAGCAAACACCCCCCCCCCCCTCCAAGGACACCGGTTCCAGTCCTGCCCTGGTGCAGACCGTCCGGTTTGTACTGGTCCCACCTCCCCCAGAACCGGTTCAAATGCCCCAGGAATTTGAACTCCCCCTCTTGCACCATCTCTCGAGCCACGCATTTATCCTATCTATCCTGACGTTCCTACTCTGACTAGCTCGTGGCACAGGCAGTAATGCTGAGATTACTACCTTTGAGGTCCTACTTTTTAGTTTAACTCCTAACTCCCTGAATTCAGCCTGTAGGACCTCGTCCCGTTTTTTACCTATATCGTTGATGCCTATGTGCACCATGATAGCTGGTTGTTCACCCCCCTCCACCCCACCCCACCCCCCAGAATGTCCTGCAGCCGTTCCAAAACATTCTTGACCCTTGCACCAGGGAGGCTACATATCATCCTGGAGTCTCGATTGCGTCCGCAGAACCGCCTGTCTATTCCCCTTTCGATTGAGTCCCCTATCACCATAGCCCTGCCATTCTTCTTCCTGCCCTGCTGCGCAGCAGAGTCAGCCACGGTGCCATGAACCTGGCTGCTGCTCCCTTCCCCCGGTGAGCCATCTCCCTCAACAGTATCCAAAGCAGTATATCTGTTTTGCAGGGAGATGATAGTACATTTTTACACAGCAAATTGTGATCTGGAATACACTGCCTGACCTGGTGGCAAAAGTAGCTTGAATAGTAATGTTTAGAAATGGGATTTTCAGGGCGGGCAGCATGGTGGCGCAGTGGTTAGCACTGCTGCTTCATGGCGCTGAGGACCCGGGTTCGATCCCGGCCCCAGGTCACTGTTGACATAACCTGCACATCTTTGGGTGGAGGTTATGTGGATTGGCCACACTAAATTGTCCCTTAATTGGAAAAAAAAATTAGGTACTCTAAATTTATTTTAAAAAAAGAAATGCGATTTTCGTAGCAGCATGGTGGCGCAGTGGTTAGCACTGTTTCCTCACGGCGCCGAGGACCCGGGTTCGATCCCAGGTGTGATTCACTGTCCGTGTGGAGTTTGCACACTCTCCCCGTGTGTCCGTGGGTTTCGGCCCCACAGTCCAAAGATGTGCAGGGCAGGTGAATTGGCCACGCTAAATTGCCCCTTAATTGGAAAAAATGAATTGGGTACTCTAAATTTAAAAAAAAGAAATGGGATTTTCAAAAGTTAAACACTTGAAGCAGACAATATTGCAGGACTGTGGAGAAAGAGCAGGTGAGAGTGGGAGTAATGTGACAGCTCTTTCAATTGTGTGAATGTGCTGGGCTGGAAAGTTCAATGATCCCACTTTGGTATCAAATGGTTGGGATGATACGGCGTGGTTAGTAATGAGCTGGTTTCCACTTATAGCACTGATCACTCACTCCCCATGGCTCTGCTCCAGTAAAAGCTAACTCCAGTCCTTTTTCCGTGGACAGATACGCAAAACTAAACCCAAAGCTTCCTGTTACTGGGCCTCAAGCTTCATGATCCAGATGTAAATAATGCTGCTGGGGCTGCTTGATTTTCTAATATTGTTTTGGAAATTCACTGACCATTGTCACTCTCAACGGAATTGAACGACCCTATAGCATATCCATGACCACGCAGTCAGATATTACAGCACTCCCCCAACAAACATTGACCTCCTTCCAGACTTGTGCTTTTCGAAAGAAAACTTCATTCTCCACACCTTTTGCTTAAATAATAATCTAATAATCTTTATTAATCTCACGTGTAGGCTCACATTAACACTGCAATGAAGTTACTGTGACAATCCCCTAGTTGTCCCACTCTGGCGCCTGTTCGGGTACACGGAGGGGGAATTCAGAATGTCCAATTCACCTAACAGCACGTCTTTCGGGGCTTGTGGGAGGAAACCAGAGCACCCGGAGGAAACCCACGCAGACACGGGGAGAACGTGCAAATTCTGCACAGACAGTGACCCAAGCCAGGATCGAACCTGGGGCCCTGGAGGTGTGAAACAACAGTGCTTACTACTGTGGCACCGTGCCGTGTATCATGAATATAAAATGTATTATGATATGTATTTGTCACCTACATGAGGTCAATGACTACGCTTCAAAAGTACTTTGGCTGCAAAGTGGCTGAGGTGCTGAAAGGTGCTAATTAGATGCAAGTTTTCACTTTTCTTCATCTATTTAATGTAGATGATCACATCATATGGTTACCCTCTCCACCAGAGTCCCTTGGTGTACCCGGGTTAACAGGGAAACTAGTTACCATGGCAATTCACAGTGGCCGACTCAAGTACCATGTGACGTCACCGCTATCTTGCCGACTGAATTTGGAGCACATGTCCTAAAGTCAGATCCGCAACAAACTTGCCTTGTGAACCAAACGACACTTTTGTTTTTTAACCAAAGGTAGATCTGTCAAACACTCACCTTGTGAAATGCACACCTTGTTTGGATGCACTAACTGACCTGGACCCAGGTCTCACTGTTATTTTAAAAAAAATTATTCTCCATTCCCACCATGTCAGCCAAGTCATTTCCATCTGAATAGTTGTAACGCCATCCAGTCTCGAGTGTTCTGACTTGCTTGCTGTCGGAATTTACCTGTCATCCCCTGTTTGGGGGGGGGGGGGGGGGGGAACGGTCTGCCTGCTGCTTGAGATTAGGCAACCTTGTGTGAAAGGGACGTCCGCACATTTGTTTTTGTGGTTGTGACACAGCATATTTATTATGTGTCAAGAACACCGGCTTCAGGAAATACTTGGTTTTTAAATACTTCCATCTGTTGAAATGATTTGCCTTTCAGCTCTCGGTCGCTGTCTTCCAAACATATCGGAGGTTGTGCTGCTTCGGGCTGTGTGTAGTGACAGCGCGGGTTCCAGCCAAGACGGAGGTGATTCAATCATTCCCCTGTGGATTGGGAGATTGTTTAAACAGACTTTGTTTGCCGTAAGCCCGAGGTCTCGCCTCACTGCCAACCCTTTAGCTGACACAGTGCAACCTGTTGACTTGACGTATTGTCGTCGATGCTCAAATCAGGTTTTAATATTGGAGCGGGTTGTTTGAGAGCATTGCTGTCGCAGACGGGCCACAGAGAGGATTGATCTCTCAGCGAGTGGCACCGATACCAAGCCTCTCGCGTTTGATGGGTTGGTAGGTGATGGAAAGCTCTCCAGGTTAACAGGCAATCATTTCGTGCTTGACCTGGATTGGCTTCAAGGTTTTGCCATTGTAGATACCCAAGCAGCTCATGTCATGAAGGCAGGTGTTGATGGTGTATGAGCACTCCCTGGATCTCACATAATTCAGAACCTTTTTAGGAGAGCCCACCGTTCACACCACACGCATCGTTCACACACCTCTGCCTTTTACTGTACAGCATGCTGCTGTCCTGCTGACCTTTTTTGCCACAAGAATCTACAGTTGGTTAAAGCTGGCAACCGGAATTTGATAACATAGCTCTCGAGCCCACAAAATACTGGAGCGGTGTACAAACCGGTCACTCACGGGAACCCCAGTAAGGGGGTGGGTTGTAGTCTTTATGCTGTTCTAAATATTAGTCGTTGTGCGCAGACAAAATCTTGTTTGGAATGCGCTGTGCAGTGTTGTGTGTAGTTCATAGGTCTCATGGAGGGGTGCTGTGTCTTGTATTGTTTAACAGTAAGCGCGTATTAATTACTTGTAGTGATACAAATATATATGGTGTAAGCTCTAAGCTAGGAGCAGTCTCCATGCTTTCCTCTACACACGTCTCTGCCCATTCCAGGTTGCCCTCTAGACTCAGGTCATGTGCTTCTTTATATCCACCTGTTTATGGTACCCAGTTCCACATTAACCCTTCCTTGCCCAGATGCCTATACTGCAGAATGGTCTTTTGTTTACACCATGTTTTGTAACATATTGGAGTGATAAACGTTCTGTAGGGGGTAGGGGGGAGGGGGGGAGGCTCTTCGGTTGACAAGTAAGCATCGTCCATTTGGGGAACAAATTTCTTTGTTTTCCAGTGGGCGTGGGTAGGCCGTGCTTCACAAGGATGGATGAGTTGGCCGATTAATGGCTGGACCATATGGACAAGTCATGTGATGAAACATCCAGGACTATATATACTCACAGTTGGCAACCCTCTTCTCCACAGAGACAGGACACAGAGAGCGAGATGCTCTAATCCCGCGGCAGAGTGTCCACGCCATCATAAACGCCAGCCCGGCACTGGTGCGGTTCGCGCTGCTCCAGCTGCTGATCCCGGCGCGAACTGGGTGCTGCGGGATCCGCGAATGCGCAGTGGCTTCCTTCACCACGCCGGCCTTGACACAACATGGCGCAGGACAAAGGGGCCGGTGCACAGGAAACGAGGCCCCCAGGCAGAGGCTGGCACATCGATCGGTGGGTCCCGATCCTGGGCCAGGCCACATTGCTGCTGCCCCCCCCCCCCCCCCCCCGGGTCAGACCTCCCTCCCACAGGTCGCTACCCGACCCTTACACGCCGAGTTCCCGCCGGCTGAGAGCAGGTGTGGATGGCGCCGGCGGGACTCTGCGTTTTTAAACGGCCCATCGGCCCATCCCGGGCCGAGAATCGGCGGGCCGGCTGCGTGGAACGGGGTCTAGACGGCGTGGCACAATTCACGCTGGTCGTGGGGATTCTCCAGCCCAGCCCCAGAAGAATTCTTCCTGTGGAAGAATTTATTGAATAGTAAAATGGAGAATTGTTTGTGAATGACACTGTTTTAGTCAGACTGCGGGGAGTGTCTGGATCAAGTGAGACTAGGGGGCAGATTTTCCGTGGGGTGATGCGACCATCAATTCACTCGAGACTAGATTAGAAGTAAACCGTGGCTTTAATCAATTTAGAACAGTGCCTGCCTGCGACTGACCCAATACTGAGAACCGCCTACAGGTCAACTGCTCTTTATACCTCCCTTCAAGGGGAGGAGCCATGGGCGGAGCCCATACATGCCCTAACATGTTCCCCTATGGATAATGCCAAACAATGGCCCATAGGAGAAGCCCACGAGGGCAACAGCATAGCACAGATACAAATACAAGGGCAACAGCACAGATAATGAATGAATGAAAATCGCTTATTGTCAAATTAAGTTACTGTGAAAAGCCCCTAGTCGCCACACTCCGGCGCCTGTTTGGGGAGGCTGGTACAGGAATTGAACCATTCTGCTGGTCTGCTTTAAAAGCCAGTGATTTAGCCCAGTGTGCTAAACCAGCCCCTGGTACAAGATACAAATACAATGGTGGATTATTAGCATAATACATTTCACCACATGGGGCAGTATTTCCGTGGCTGTTGCCACGGGTGGGGGTCGAAAATTTGATGGGGCATTTAAAGGTCCATTGACCTTGGGTTTTAATGTGCGGCCTTGGATCAGGGGTAACTGGAAAATTTCACCCTGGGGTTTTATCATGAGCTTCAGGCCACAGATGTCAGGACGATGTGGGCGGTCTACTCAGAGGAAGCCTCCAAACTGACCTCCTCCACACTTGCTGCCCTTACTGAGACTGAGCAGTTCCGCTGCTGTCGGCCCAATCAGAGGGCTGGAGGTTTTCCACCCACTGGATCCCCACCAGGAGATCTGGAGGCTGCTGCGGCAAGTTGGAACTGCGAGAGTGATTCAAAAATTATTGGGCGGGGTGGTGGGAGTGAGGTGGTAGACCCTGGACATCGGGGGAGAGGTCCCTCTGCTTGTATTGTTGCTGCTGCAAGGAGACATCGTTTGTGAGGCCTGTCGACCTCTCTTTGGGGGATGGAGCCTCCAGCTCTGGTGGTTCCCAGGCTCCTGCAGCAAGATCGCCTCCAATGAGCAGGTGACGGGCAAGCAGCTGCTCCACCACTGGTAAAGCAGGGTGAGACCCCACACCACCCCTAATTGTGGCCTTAAGCAGGTCAGTTTGCAGCTGGCCTCTGTCCAGTGAGCAGCTAATTTGCATTCCTGCACCTCCCGGAATACTGTCCAGTGGCAAGAACATGTCAGGGAGACAGTCTGACCCCCCAATATTTTCCAACAACCTCCCCCACTTTGGGCCCAACACAACGGGGGTGGGGAAATATCTGTCCAAAATACTTTCTGTGATGTTGTTCATAAAAGTCCGACACTTGGACCAGTTTATTGTTCAAACCTTTTATCCAGGGGGCCCTTATTTGCCAGATTAACGAAGGACAGACACAAGTTTGCAATTCAACCCACGTTTAGGTTTAGACACAATAAAACGGTTTATTATCCCCAAATCATCCCAACTGGAACATGCCTAAGATTCTAACACTACCCGTGCCAATGAACTGGATCGAGCTGCGCGTCCAATCCTCTGAGTCTCAATCCTCTCGGGGCCATCATCAGTGAGGGTGGGTCTCACACGCTGCTTCCTTCTGTCCTCTGGTCCGCCATGGAGTCTTCGCCTCTGCGTCATGTCTTCACTGGATAGGATCTCTGGATGTCCGGGGCGGGATTCTCTCCCCCCCGCGGCAGAGTGTCCACGCCGTTGTAAACGCCGTCACGGTTTACGACAACGTGGAAGGGCCATTCTCAGGACTAATTCTGGCCCCTACAGGGGGCCATCACGGGACTGGAGAGGTTCACACCACTCCAGCTGCCGATCCCGGCGTGAACTGGGCGCCGCGGGACCCACACATGCGCAGTGGCTTCCTTCAACGCGCCGGACCCGGCGCAACATGGCACAGGACTACAGGGGCCGGCGCGTAGGAAATCAGTCCCCCAGCCAGAGAGGCCGGCCCACCAATTGGTGGGCCCCGATCACGGGCCAGGCCACATTGGAAGCATCCCCTGGGGTCAGAGCCCCCCTCCCACCCCACACAGGCCACCACCTGACCCTTCCACGCTGAGTTCCCGCTGGCTGAGGGCAGGTGTGGATGGCGCCGGCGGGACTCGGCGTTTCCAAGACGGCCGTGCGGCCCATCCCGGCCCGGGAATCGGCAGGCCGGCCACGTAGCTCGCGACCGGCGCCGCGCCAACCACGGCAGCACCAATGGCACTGTGGAGAATCGCGTGCCGGAGTCGGGGCGGCGTGGCCCGGTCGCGGGGATTCTCCGGCCCGGCCCAGGGCTGAGAGAATCCCGCCCCCAGTTCTTATTCCCCTCCTCCGACCTTCCAGAAACTTCTCTGGCCCTCAGACAATGGGATGACTGGGAGTGGGGTCACAAGACCAGTGAAGTTGCCGATTGCAACGTTGCAGGACACCAGGCATCCCCTGCCCTACTCATCCCAGGGTCCACCCTCGGGTGCATTCTCCGCACGTAACCCTATCCCACAGAAGGCAATCTCGATCCCGGAAAGTCTGGCTTCAGCTGGACAATCCACAACAATCGGTCCATTTGAATCAGACCCAATTTCTTCCATTGTCTTGTTCAGAAGGCTTGCCCCACCTGCCTGTCTCTGCCCCGGTGTATCCGAGTTTGACTGTTTGACTTCCCATCAGGCCTGTCTGTGGTTTTAATTTAAAATGTCCGATTCTATATCGGGCCTAAAATTCAGGCTGTTGGCCATTTTCCCACAATGAGTACTTCCCCTTTGAGGTGCCGTCCATCTGCAGGGGAAGTATTTTGAAGCCAAGTACTTCCTACTGTTTGATTCGAGAAGCCTTTTACTCACATGTTCAGTGCCAAGATCCAACATAGGATCACGCCCAAGATCTGGTGCAGTGCCCGTTTTTCTCAGCTTGAATCAAATGCGTCTCTCTTGTGAGGACCATGATTTGGAATCAATTTGAATTGGCTTTTAGAGCCAGCAAAGGGATGGAATAAGGGATTGTTCCATACATTGGATTTGTAACTCTTGAGAAAGGGATAAGATTTTTTTAAAAAAGCTCCGCCCCCTGGAAACGGTATACAAGATGAGGCTCACTCGGCAGCATGTGATGAGCACACATCTTGGCTGCTGTTCAGTGCTCAGATGATTAAAGCCTTTGAATTACCTATCTTCTCCCCTGTGTCGTAATTGAGGGTATCTCCCTTGGCATGTTTGTTCCTGCTCTGAAACATTTCCGAGTCTAGTCCCGATGACGTTTCTCCCCTCCTCCCGGTTTTCCCCTCTCACTGCTTCCCTTTTCTCAAGAGACTGAATTCCTGCGGTGAGATAGTTGGCAAAGCAGCTTCACAGGTCATTTGTTGGCACGCTGTTCATCTACCCGGGCAGCACAACCGGATTGGACCCTGCTCTCTCCCACCTGTGTGTGTGCATTGATTGTCGGTTACTGGATAGCCAGTGGAGGGTGAAATCATAGCTCACTTTCCCCTCCTTATCCAGGGCAACTGAGGCCAATTGCAGAGTCCAGTTTGTTCCTGCCCTCTGGAGACCCATCAGAAGAGGTAGACACTGATGAGGCAAATACAGCTTAGAGGGTGCCTCAACATGGAGGGGACCTAAAGAGGTTAAAATAAATGATTATTTCGGAGGAAGGAGGTAAACCCTCGGCTCAGGCAGCAGCCTCTCGGTGTGTATTGTTGAGGCTATAAGGGCATTCTTTGATGTCGGCAGAACTTTCTTTGGGGGCTGGAGCTTCCAGGCCTCCAGCTCCAATGGGTCCCCAGACTGCTGTGATGCGACCATCAATTCACTCCGAGACACGAGTTGGAGTAAACTGTGGCTTTAATCGGCTTACAACTGAGCCTGCCTGCAACTGTACAATACTGAAGGCGGTCTCGCAGGACCGCAGCACTTATACACCCAAAAGGGGGTGGAGACAAGGGCGGAGCCCTGTACATGCTCCTCATCTCCCCCTGTGGGCAGAGCCGCACAGTGGCTCACAGATGGGGCCCACAGGGACAACAGAAAGGTACAGCGTGAATTACCAGTGACACATTCACCACATACTGCAGAGCAAACACCAACAGGCAAGACAGTGGAAATAAGTGAGTGATCTTAGCAACAGGGCTCCAAAGCAGGCACAGCACCAAACAATCTAATATTTCTTCAATAACTTCAATCAAACAATAGGAAGTACTTGGTTTTAAAGCACTTTACCTGCAGAAGGACTGCACCTCAGAGGAGAAGCTCGCATGCAATATATTTGGGCTGAATTTCCCCTTCTACTACCCCTCCGCTCCCCCCACCAGTAGAGATGATGTAACGTTACACAGAAAGTCTTGTAGCTCAGTGGGCAGTGTCCCTGCCTCTGAGCTAGAAGCTTCTACCCCAGGACTTGATGGCCAAGGAAAGTGCATTCACAACGCAGCCGTGATAGCACAAGCGGCTAGCACTGTGGCTTCACAGGTTCGGTTCCCTGCTGGGTCACTGTCTGTGCGGAGTCTGCACGCTCTCCCAGTGTCTGCATGGGTTTCCTCCGGTTTCCTCCCAGAGTCCAAAGACGTGCAGGTTAGGCGGATTGGCCATACTAAATTATCCTTAGTGTCCGAAAAGGTTAGGAGGCATTATTGGGTTATGGGGTGAGGGTGTCAGTGCAGACTTGATGGGCCGAATGGCCTCCTTCTCCACTGTATGTTCAAACAGGAAGAGTATAAACCAGCGAATCCTTCCAACACATGTCAATGGCAGGTGGTAGGTGGGGGAGGGAGATTCCTGGTCAACCATGATGGAAAGAATGTTGGAGCCTCTCCCGTTGTTAACATAGCTCCAGACGACACCACGCATGTTGCCGTAGCAACTTGGACGCCTTGCGTGAACTAGAACACACCGTCACCATGTTATATACAGTAGACTCCCATAATCTGTATAGCTCATGTGTTTACAGAATAAACTCACTGAAGAGGCATGTGCCTATTTGTTATTAATCCAGATTAAATTAATTACTGGTTAAGTACCAGGTGAAAGAATTGGTATACATCGTGTTTGACAGTCTGTGTTTGCAGACCAGTGGTCCAGTTTATCCATGATGTTGATTTAGAGTCTGTGCCCCCAGCCACTGTAAATTAAACCCCACTGGGCGGGGCACTGGGTTCAAAGTTGCCATTTCTCCAAAGAAGTGAGAACCTCCTTTAAATCAATTTACGAGCACTTAACGTTGAGAGTCCCTTGCCCTCCACTGATAAGCTGAGTTCCCAGAAAGCTGGGGTCAAAGATGATTCTTATATGTACGGTGACATTTTCCCCAAGCCACTGAAATACATCCCCGTTATGAGGAAGTCTGTACTGGCAGTGAAGTGCCACCTACTGGTAAATAAGGAATAATGTGGCTGCTGTGAATCTCAGAGAGGAAGATTTAAACACAACGTTGAGCCGGGAAATTATTTTAAACTGGCTCATACCCACATTTTAAAAAGTCAGAGAGAAATTTAGTGCAATAACTTTGTATTTACTGGTCACGTGATTCAACATTACCGATGTTCCAAATATGGATATTTCAGTTTGGTTCCTGTTCCTCATGAGAATTAAGAGTTTTCATTGTTTCATCCAAGGTGGAAATCAAGCAAAAATGGAATAAAAGCATAAGAGAAGGACAAACAGTTCCTTGACCCTGCTCCATCAGTCAATGATATGAGGCTGATCTTTGACCTCGGTTTCACTTTCCTGATCAAACCTTGTTGCCCTTTGACTCCCCAAAATCTATCTATCTCAGTCTTGAATGCACTTAACAATGGCCTTCTGAGGTCAAGATTTCCAAAGGTTCACAGCCCTTTGACACCATATTCTGAGATTGGGAGTCCTGGTTCCAGACTCTTAAGACAAAGAGGCCGAAACTACGATGTACCGTGACGCTGTAGCAAGTCCTCCCCACTCCTGTACTCACAGATTATCACAGATTATCACAGAATTTACAGTGCAGAAAGAGGCCATTCGGCCCATCGAGTCTGCACCGGCTCTTGGAAAGAGCACCCTGCCCAAGGTCAACACCTCCACCCTATCCCCATAACCCAGTAACCCCACCCAACACTAAGGGCAATTTTGGACACTAAGGGCAATTTATCATGGCCAATCCACCTAACCTGCACATCTTTGGACTGTGGGAGGAAACCGGAGCACCCGGAGGAAACCCACGCACACACGGGGAGGATGTGCAGACTCCGCACAGACAGTGACCCAAGCCGGAATCGAACCTGGGACCCTGGAGCTGTGAAGCAATTGTGCTATCCACAATGCTAGCGTGCTGCCCTCTACTCCCACCCACTTTCATTTAAAACAAATCAACAACCAATTTGCCTCCTTCACTGCTGGCTGTGCCACCCGAACCACCTTTCTGTGCTTTGTGTGCAAGGACACCCCAAATCGAATGGCTATCTTGACTGATGTCAGCTGCTGAGCTTGTTTTGAAGGCTTGATTTGGAGAAGGGAGGTTAAAAGTTAGTTTTCTGGCTTGAAGGCCTCTGAAGAGTGAAGCTGTCTGTAACACTACCAAACAAAGCTAATTATCGCAGAATCTGATGGCACAGGAGACTGCCGGCCAGCCCATTGTGACTCGGTCGGCTCTTTGGAAAATTACTCCCATTCCACTGTCCTTTCCCCACGGGCCTGCATTTGCTTTCCCTTCTCAAGTGGTTATTAAATTCTCTTTTTGAAAGTTAGAATCTATCTCAGACACCCATTAAAGCAACACATTTCACTTCGTAACAACGCACTGCTTAAAAGAAAAATCGACTTTGGTGTCCTTCCTTCAGATCTTTTGCGAATGAACTTAGCTCTGAGGCCTCTGGTTAGCAAACCTCCTGATGTGGAGATGCCGACGTTGGACTGGGGTGGGCACAGTAAGAAGTCTTATAACACCAGGTTAAAGTCCAGGTTTGTTTCAAATCATGAGCTTTCGGAGCACTGCTCCTTCATCTTTATCCATTCTTCTCAAAACTCTTCCAAATTTTGGACATATCTATCAAATCTCCCCTTCACCATCCGACTTCCAGCTTCTCTTTTCCCTCCACAAGCCATAAGGCATAGAAGCAGAATTAGGCCACTCGGCCCATCGAATCCGATCCGCCATTCAATCATGGCTGATATTTTTCTTCGCCATTCCCCTGCCTTCTCCCCATATCCCCGATCCCCTTATTAATCACAAACTTATCTACCTCTGTCTTAAAGACACTCAGTGATTTGTCCTCCACAGCCTTCTGCGGCAAAGAGTTCCACAGATTCACCACCCTCTGGCTGAAGAAATCCCTCCTCATCTCTGTTTTATAGGATCGTCCCTTCAGTCTGAGATTGTGTCCTCCGCTTCTAGTTTTTCCTACAAGTGGAAACATCCTCTCCATGTCCACTCTATCTGGGCCTCATAATATCCTGTAAATTTCAATAAGATTCCCCCCTCATCCTTCTAAACTCCAACGAGTACAGACCCAGAGTCCTCAACCGTTCCTCATACGACAAGCTGTTCATTCCAGGGTCATTCTTGGGAACCTCCTCTGGACCTTTCCAAGGCCCCAGCACGTCCTTCCTTAGATACGGGGCACAAAACTGATCATAATATTCAAAATGTGGTCTGACCAGAGCCTTATGCAGCCTCAGAAATACATCCCTTGTCTTGTATTCTAAACCTCTCGACATGAATGCTAAGCCTGAAGTCTCCTCTCCGCGACCATGTCATCCTAATTGTTACTGTCAAAGGTATTGATGTGCTCTTCTTTGCGCTGTGCCTTTCTGCGTTTATACCACAGAGCTCCAACCAACGTCACAAATCCACTTTGCCCCCTTGCTGGCGACGGCTGCACTGCAAAAGGAAAGCAAAACTGGAGCAACTGTGCAATGTGCAGACTGAATTGTTGCTGCAAAGGGGTGTTCAGTCCAAAAGATGTGCAGGTCAGGTGGATTGGCCAGGCTAAATTGTCCCGTAGTGTCCAAAAGGTCAGGTGGGGTTACTGGGTTGTGGGGATGGCCTGGGACTAGGTGGGGTGCTCTTTCAAAGGGCCGGTGCAGACTCGATGGGCAGAACGGCATCCTTCTGCACTGTGCTGATTCTAACTTTGCAGCATTTCTCTTCTGGTTGGAGATTTTCTGTGCCATTTGGGAAGACTGCTTATGACAGCAAGGTCAAAGAGTCATTGCTTGGGCCATCTGGCAGTCAGAATCAATATGCCAAAGTGTTTTTGCGAGTTAGCATTGTCAATACAACTGGAGGGTGGAATTGTACGGGTCAATCCAGCAGCAGGGGTTACCGCTGACATCACTTCCTGTCCAACTTTATGGGCTAATTTGAGATATCTGTAGGAAACCATTGAATTCCTACAGTGCAGAAGGAGGCCATTTGGCCCATCGACTCTGGACCACCCTTTGAAAGAGCACCCTACCCAGGTTCACTCCCTTCATAACCCCACCTAACCTGCACATCTTTGGGCACTAAGGGCAATTTAGCATGGCCAATCCACCTAACCTGCACATCTTTGGACTGTGGGAGGAAATGGGAGCACCCGGAGGAAACACATGCAGACACGGGAAGAAAGTGCAAACTGCACACAGACAATCACCCGAAGCCGGAATTGAGCCCAGGTCCCTGGCTCTGTGAGGCAGCAATGCTGACCATCGTGGAACCGTGCACCTTTTCAGTTGGTGTTACAAATCTAGCTTCTTTGCTGAAGAAAGCAGCGAATGACGTTCTTTTGTGTTAAATTCCTCTTTTTCAGGACAGAAGGAAAGAGTTTGAATTAAATCTGTTGAAGACGGGCCTTGAACTAGAAACTGAAAGTAAAGAGGTAAGTGGAGCTCTCTTTTATTCCATTGCTCAACCGTTAGCAGCCACCGAGGGGGGCCAGGAGCTCTAAATTGAAATCGGGAACCTGACGCTGTGAGGTAGCAGTGCTAACCACAGTGCCACCCTAGTGAGGTCGCTAACACTCAGTCAGCACCCTATTTGTATAGCACAGGGTTTCAGAGTTGGGCATTACCTGCTGTGTTGTTGGCTTCATCCAAATCCTCCTGGCTCATAATGAGGATGTGCTTCCTGTGTTAGACGTATTAGATGCTGTGGTATGAAGAGGCAAAAGTTCTGCTCCTTTTTCACCAACACACTTTTATTTGTTCAAACTGACTCTGCACAAAACTCTACTCATCACCAGACCCAGAGGCCACCTGAAGCCCCTTTACATATCAGTGTCAATTATTGGACACTTAACATAAATGAGACAACTAATTGCAATGTCTCTTAACCCATTACTTAACATCCTGCAAATAGCAGGTAATTTAACACTTGGAAACTGGGCATTGTGCAGCAGTGTTTAGAGGTGCCAGTACTGGGGCTTCCACTAGAGGATGCAATGCAACATTTGCTCAGACATACGCGTGTGAGAAACAGAACACATTCCCAAATATCTAATTATGCCTCCTGGAATATTGGCATCTAGAAAGTCGGACATAGGAACATGGAAAAAACAGTTTCCTGTTAAACCCCTTGAGCCTGTTTCGCCAAAGATCAATAAAGATTGCTCCGCCCTGGACTCTCTATTTTCCTAGTTGATGGTAATTTCGGATGATGTGGAGACGCCGGCGTTGGACTCTGGTGAGCACAGTAAGAAGTCTTACAACACCAGGTTAAAGTCCAACATGTTTGTTTCAAACACGATCTTTCGGAGCACAGCTCCTTCCTCAGATGAATGAAGAGGTATGTTCAAGCAACATATATATCGACAAATTCAAAGATGCCAGACAATGCTTAGAATGCGAGCATTTGCAGGTAATTAAGTCTTTCCAGATCCAGACATAGGGGTAACCCCAGGTTAAATAGGTGTGAATTGTCTCAAGTCAGGACAGTTGGTAGGATTTCGCAAGCCCAGGCCAGATGGTGGGGGGTGAATGTAATGCAACATTAATCCCAGGTCCCGGTTGAGGCCGCACCCATGTGTGCGGAACTTGGCTATAAGTTTCTGCTCGGCAATTCTGCGTTGTCGCCGGCCTGAAGGCCGCCTTGGAGAACGCTGACCCGGAGATCAGAGGCTGAATGCCCTTGACTGCTGAAGTGTTCCCCGACTGGAAGGGAACATTCCTGCCTGGTGATTGTCGCGCGATGTCCATTCATTCGTTGTCACAGCGTCTGCATGGTCTCGCCAATGTACCACGCTTCGGGACAACCTTTCCTGAGGATAGACAACGTATGAGGTAGACAACGTTGGCCGAGTCGCACGAGTATGTACCGCGTACCTGGTGGGTGGTGTTCTCACGTGTAATGGTGATTTCCATGTCGATGATCTGGCACGTCTTACAGAGATTTCCATGGCAGGGCTGTGTGGTGTCGTGGTCGCTGGTTTGAAGGCTGGGTAGTTTGCTGCAAACAATGGTTTGTTTGAGGTTGCGCGGTTGTTTGATGCTAATTTTGGAAGCAGAGGGGTATGAAATGTACCTGCTGTGTCACGCTACAAACTAAGATGAGATGTGTATATTTCCAGGATTCAGATGATGGTAAAACTTACTTTGTGAAGATCCATGCTTCTTGGGACGTCCTGACCACATATGCAGAGGTTATGCACATTAAAGTGCCCATTAAAGAAAATGATATTCCACATGCAAGAGAAAACCCACTTGACTGGATATTGAAACCGTTTCGCCTGAATCCAAAAATAATAAACCCAGAACCAGATTATTTCACAGCGCCCTTCAGCAAACAGAGGCAGGAACTCTTCCCCATTGATAACCCAGACACTTTTTTCTCGCCCTCTACCCGCAACAGAATTGTAAGTATGGCTGAGTTTAAACCCTTTGCTATTGGGCGTGGCTTTAGCATGCTGAATGTTATTCATCATTATAACATTTCCAGGGATTAGACTTTGCCCTGTTTCAATAAAGCGTCTCTCCGTTGCACTGATCTTTTCTATTTACACATAAAAGTAAAGCAGTGGTTGGGAAAGCAGTGATGTCTGTCCACAGGTGCTACCTGATCTTATGAATATTTCCAGCTTGCTTTTATTTGACAGCTTGCTTTCATTCTGCGATTTAAGTGCTTTATAAATATGAATTATTTGGTTTCTTTGCATGTTGGAGCGCTGGATTCTGTTGAGACCTTCATGAATCATATGGACATTTTGAAATTCCCCCCCCCTCCTCCCTCCATTGTAAATGCATTAGTAAGATGCTCATCTCCTCTCCTGTGCTGTGTGTAGAAGGCATTCTGTACGTTTATTGACATTATATTCCCCCCTCTCAATTCTTACTCCAGGTGTATTACATTCTTTCTCGATGCAAGTACGGAACAGAAGATGGAAAGAGGAAACTTGGGATCAAGCGGCTACTCAACAATGGCACGTACACTGCCGCTTTTCCACTTCATGATGTATGTATTCTGTTCAGTATACACTGTGTGCTTCTGTCAAAGTCAGATTATTGGTGTTTAAGCTCTTTTGTTAGTTGACTTTGAGCGATTTAAAAATACATTTTATTGAAATGAAATGAAAATCACTTATTGTCACGAGTAGGCTTCAAATTAAGTTACTGTGAAAAGCCCCTAGTTGCCACATTCCGGCACCTGTTCGGGGAGGCTGTTTGCAATAAGATGTATGCCTTCTGGTTCAGTCCTGTACCTAATATTAGGGCTATAACACTCTGGTGTACTGTACGTGTCATGAACACCTCTGCTGCCATTGCCTTAGTCTGAAAGTTCCACACCCTCCTGGAGGACGATACCAGCTAGTGTTCATCAGCCACTCTCTCTCTCGGTAAAGCTTACTGAAAATGGAAGTTCCATTAAACAGAGTACATACAACATGCATGTGCATGTAAATGAGCAGGCGGCAGGACGGCACAGTGGTTAGCACTGCTGCTTCACAGTGCCAGGGACCCGGGTTCGATTCCCGGCTTGGGTCACTGTCTGTGCGGAGTCTGCACGGTCTCCCTGTGTCCATGGGGTTTCCTCCGGGTGCTCCGGTTTCCTCCTACAAAATCCCGGAAGACGTACTTGTTAGGTGAATTGGACATTCTGAATCCTCCCTCAGTGTACCCGAACTGGCACTGGGGGATTTTCACAGTAACTTCACTGCAGTGTTAATGTCTGCCTACTTGTGACAGTAAAGATTATTATTATTGTGTTGACCAGCTTGGGATGGGAAAGGGTGTTAGCGGTGACTGAGTCGTGCAGGAGACGGTCGCTTCATCAGAACATACGAACTAGGAGCAGGGGCTGGTTTAGCACAGAGGGTAAATAGCTGGCTTGCAATACAGACCAATGCCACCAGGGCGGGTTCAATTCCCGTACCGGCCTCTCCGAACAGGCGCCGGAATGTGGCGACTAGGGGCTTTTCACAGTAACTTCATTTGAAGCCTACTTGTGACAATAAGCGATTTTCATTTCATTTCATTCAGGAGTAGGCCATCTGGCCCCTCAGAATGCTGAAAGGGGAGTTCATCCATCATGATTACTATTTATTATTTTGCTTTTGTATTCGCTATCTCCTCTCCCCGCACCTGATTCAAACTTTCGTGTCAACTGTCAACTCATTTGATCCCGGAGCTGAAATTTCATTTCTGTGCCAGTAATATGAATATCTGCACGAATGATTCACAGTTTTGGATTGGGTTTTTGTGTCTCTTCAGTCATCTCCCAAGTGTGGAGATGGTCCACATTAGTAAAATGACATGAAAATATGTAAGTAACAGTTTTTCTTTGAGCCGTGAAGGACTTTTCCCCCATGCAGTTCCTGATTAAGAAGGTGTGATGCTATGCATAAGCAAGCATGTAAATAGTGATAGATGCGACCTCCAACCAGCAGGTGGTAGTAGAGAACAACCGCGTGACACTGTTACCTCAGGAGTGTGGAGATAGTCTTCGTAGTGGATAGTCACACTTATAACAGTTGGTCAATTTTGATCATTTTCTTCTGGTTCTACAACCCATGTTATTTTTTTTTACAATAAACGTTTTAACGAGTCACGAACTAGACATCCTCTAGTCTAGTGCACTTATTCCCACTGGCCAAAACCAGAACTTAACAGAAGACAAGCAACAAGACTTGTTTAGTGAGATGTTGGCGCCCTTTAAAGCAGCCACATTCAGTATTGGTGCAGTGGGTTGGCTTAACTCTGACTTAACAGAGAAAAATGTTTATCCTGCAGGTTCAGCATCGCCACTGCCAGCCTAATACTTTTATAGCTGCCCAAGTTGGGAGGTTAACTATATTCTGCTACACCCCATTGCCTGCGCCACCAAAAATATTAGCACTGATTTCCAGCCAGTTACCACTTTTAGAATAATATTTAGTGTTTGCTTTGGAAGTTTATCGAGAGCTCTGAGGCCTTTTTGCGTCAACAAAACAGCTTTCATAGCTGCACTTGAGCTTCACTAGAATCTGACTGTTCTACCTGAACCACGCTCCAGTTAGCCTGGATCCTTCATTATCCCATAAAAGCAGGCCTCCTGTCCTCAAACTGTGCTAATGTATATTGTAACGACAATGGATTGAAGGATTAAAGGCGGCGACATTGTAGTTCAACAAAAGCAAATTATTGAATCAGACCCACAGATTGAGGAAGGTGGGCTGAACAATTCACCACTGTGTCAGCACTATGCATGATTCATGTGCAATTCAACAGACTCGAGTTTAATCGAACGTTTGAATCTCTCAGCCAGCCACTGAGGAATCTATTCCACCGCTGTGGATTTAGAGAACTGAAATATTGCCAATGTGTATCACGATGAAAAGAATGAATTTAGCTCAAGTCTACCGGGATCTGAGAGTTTGAATCCATTGCTACACTTGTTAAATTTTTTTTTCCCAATTAAGGGGCAATTTGGTGTGGCCGATCTGTGTCGGCCCTCACTCCCTCTGGGGGGGACTCCCGGAATCTGGCACATCATAATTGAAGGTTCTTTTGTTATTCTGCCTCCAGAGATCATTCAGGCAGTGTCCTATTGCCCCCACCCTCCACCAACACCCTGACTCCCTCCCTTCCCACCACCCTCCGTTCCCCTCTCTCCCCACCACCCCCCTCTTCCTTTCCCTTCTGTTGGTCCAGAAGCGAGGGTATCTGGTCTCTTCAGCGCAAAGCTTAGCGCTTGTACCATTTGTTTTTGGTACAACTGTTTTGTGAACTGTTTTAATAATCAGAGTATCCTACACCCCCTCCCCGGACATTGGTACTGAGGGGAGGGTACCCTGTTTCTCCAACGCAAAATTAGTGTTTGTATCGTTTGGCCTTGTACAGTTTGTTTTACTGTTTTAATAAAAAGATATGGCCGATCCACCCCCTGCATATCTTTGAGTTGTGGGAGGGAGACCTGTCCATTGCAATACTTTTACTCACATATAGGTGTGAATCCGTCTTAAGTTCTCCGCCCGAAGATAGATCCTTCTACCTGGGCAAAATGCCTGATTTTCACCACAGGGAGGGCAAGGAGACAGACCCCATATCTATTTCAGCCAGAATGGAGATAATTGGCTGGCTGCTGACATGAATCTGACCCACATGCAGGTCGTCTAGCCAGCTGAGCTACACGACCTCCCCTCGCCACCGCATCGGAGTGTACAGCAAGTACATAATCCTGTAAATTGGGTGGCACAGTGGTTAGCACTGCTGCTTTACAGCGCTAGGGACCCGGGTTTGATTCCCGTCTTGGCTGTGTGGAGTTTGCACTTTCTCCCCGTGACTGCTTGGGTTTCCTCCCACGGTCCAAAGATGTGCAGGTTAAGTTACGGGGATAGGGCGCAGGAATGGGCCTGGGTAGGGTACTCTTTCGCAGGATCGGTGTGGACTTGATGGACTGAATAGCCTCTTTCTGCACTCATGGCCTCTTTCTGCACTGTAGGGATTCTATGATTGTCCCCCCCCCCCCCCCCCCCCCCCTCCTGCAGCTATAATGTTTCAACTAAAATTCAGATGAGGAAACTTTAGAGCGTTTGAGTTTTTTAAAATTCATTGATGGGATGCAGGTGCTGTTGAAAATGCCAGAATTTATTGTCTAACCGTCATTGCTCTCGAGAAGGTGTTGGGGATCCACTGCCTTAACCACTCTGGTGAAAGAAGTACCATGGTGTTGTTAGGAAGGGAGTTTCAGTAGTTTGACCCAGTAACAACAATATGGACGGGATTCTCTGATCCTGGTGCTAAGTGTTGACGCCGTCGTTAACAGCGGAGCGTTTTACAACGGAGACATCTTGCCCCTTGGATCAGCGATCCTGCGTTGCACAGGGGGCCAGCATGGCACTGGAGAGCCTCGCGCTGCTCCAGCTGCCGATACGGGCGTCAGAATGGGCGGCGGGGGTCCGCGCACGCGCACTACGGCCGGCGCAAACTCGCACAACGCGTGGGTTGCCTTCACCGCGCTAGCCCCGACGCAACATGGCGGAGAGCTACAAGGGCCCGGTGCGGAGGAACACACCTGGATCAGCCCACCACCGATCGGTAGGCCCTGATCGCAGGCCAGGCCACCGTGCAGCCCCTCCCCCCCCCCCCCCCCCCCTCCCCGAGGTCGGATAAAACCGTGCAGGCCCCCCGCAACATGAACGCTGAGGTCCCGTCGTGTAGGACCATACGAGAACGGCGCCGGCTGGCTCGGCCTAACTCGGCGGGCACTCAGCCCATCGCACGGGGAGAATCGCCGGGGGGGGGGGGGGGGCTGCTTTGAGCAGCCGCAGACCGGACCGACATCGGAGCGGCGTCACGTGAATCGCGCCCCTCCCCCCACCCCCACCCAGCGATTCTCTGACCCGCCCTATATTTCCAAGCCAGGATGTTTTTTTTATTCATTATGGGATGTGGGCCTCGCTGCATAGGCCAGCATTTATTGCCCATCCCCAGTTGCCCTTCAGAAGGTGGTGGTGGGCCACCTTCCTGAACTGCTGCAGTCCATGTAATGTAGGTTTACTCACAGTGCTGTTAGGGAGGGAGTTCCATGATTTTGACGCGGCGATAGTGAAGGAACGGCGATATATTTCCAAGTCAGTGTGGTGAGTGACTTGGAGGGGAAGAACCCCCCCCCCCACACACACACGCACACAGCTTTTGTTTAATTGAAAAAATGCGCAGTGCCTGGACAAGTTCCTTTAGCCTGCAGAGGACAGGTCCCTGTATGACTATCTGCAGCCAGCGTAAGTTTCATTTCAAGTGAACTATATTGCAACCCGGACTGATGGTCTTAAATGAGATGCTAGTGTTATTCTTAGCATACCTGGGATTGCTGCCCAATCACCGAATCATATCTCACGTTAGACATCATCTTCTGAATTATGCAAGCACAGGCTGGTTGACTATGGTCGCTAATCTGCCTATTATTACCTGCTGAAGGGATGCGCTGTCTGTAAAATCATAGAACCCCTACAGTGCAGAAGGAGGCTATTCAGCCCATCGAGTCTGCACCGACCCTCCGAAAGAGCACCCCAATCCCCTGTAACCCTCTCCTAACCTTCAGAGTCTAAGGGACAATTTAGCATGGCCAATCCACCTAACCTGCACATCTTTGGACTGTGGGAGGAAACCGGGGCACCCGGAGGAAACCCACGCAGACACTGGGAGAACGTGCAAACTCCACACAGACAGTCACCGAAGGTCGGAATCAAACCCAGGTCCCTGGCACTGTGAGGCAGCAGTGCTAACCAATGTGCCACCGTGCTGCCCATTGATCCAATTTGAGACAATCTGCCCCCAAGTCATTGGGAAACGGAAGTAGGATGCATGAAAACTAGCCTGCAGGGTAATGGCTATCCCAATCAGATTATTGCTTGCTGGGTATCACACGTAGTCACAAATACGCCCAAGGCTGCCAACATCAGACCCAGTAAAGTGCCGTTTACCTCAAGTTGCCCTGGAAGGATAAGCTGTCTCAAAACCTGAGCAGCAGGGTGAACCTCGTGGTTTCATTATGCTACGATGCAGTTGCAACACAAATGGTGTTTTCCACTAACAGGATGGTGCCAAAGAGCAAAAAGGATATCCTGCCTACCACACAATTAGGTTATGCGGTATACAGGTTTAAGTGCCGATGCAGCGTTCGTTCTGTTTTTATCTCTGGTCAGGCTGGTGAGAGTTAAACTTTTGGAAAATAAAATTGATTTTCCTAATTGATGCTGATCTGTTTGACAACTGTGTTGCCTGGAAGTCTGTGTCCTGAACACATTAGCAAGTGAAAATGACCCCCTGTCTCTCTCTCTCTCCCTCTTGTCTGTCTTGTTTCTCCTCTTGCTGCAGACCGCATTGCCTTTAAGAGCAGCTGCATGTATCGCCTGTGGTGACAAATGTTGCTATTCTGCGCTGGTTGCGTGCCAACTCAGGCATCTTGGCATGTGTACCGAGACTCTTATTACGGAATTGGTTTTAAAAATAGCACCATGCACAGTGCTGAGCGCAATGTCACAAAATTGGGAAGTTCTTTTGTGCACTGGTTTAACCTATTTGTGCAGGTGTACGATGTTCTGCATCGTTTTCACAGAAGCATTGATTGATTGATTGATATTTATTGTCACATGTCCCGAAGTACAATGAAAAGTACTTTTCTGCAGCCAAGGAAACGTACACAGTACGTACATAGTAGACAAAAGAATAATCAACAGAGAACATTGACAAATGGTAGATCAACAAATAGTGATTGCTGACATACATTGATGCAATGTAATCATGCTCATCGTATGATGCTTTTGGGATTAGTATGAAGATGGGAGGGTACTTGGGCAGGAATGCACAGGGGCTGTGCCAATGTTTTGCGTGTGACCTTGGGTTAAGATGTCCCTTGTCTTGGGCAGGTGGTGATGCGCTCCTGCAGTATCTACCTGCGGTAGTCAGTATTAGGGGTATTACGGTACCCTGGACAATGCTGTAAGATCATTGGTGTGGGAGCTACCTGAGACTGCTATATCATTGGTGAAGCCTGCCTGCTGGTCCCGCCCAGTAAGGCGGAGTATAAGAGTCTGTGTCTCCCCAGCAGCTGCATTCTGTACCTGCGCTGCTGGGGGAAACATCTAGTACAATAAAGCCTTGAATTGTCATCCAATCTCACTTCTGGAGTCATTGATCGAGCATCACTACCTTTCCATAGAAGGGCTGGTGAGTGATACCTCGTTGGATAGTCTTACAGCCAACTTTGGTTTTTTTAAGCTCCTGGTGGAGGCGGCACATCTTGGCACTTTGACTGGAAAATGTGCTAAAGACGATGAATGTTCACGACTGTGATGCCATTGAAAGGCTTTGCTGTAACAGGACAATTCTTACCTTCTTGTGGAACTGTGCCAGTGGGTGGATGACCTTGACCAGGTGACAAAGCCCCCTGCCATTCGGAGCAGCTGGAACAAATGGACCAGAGGACATCTCAGTGCTGGTCACTAGACATATCGGCCAGGATTCTCCAATCCTGTGGCCAAGTTCTGAAACTGGCGTCAAAAGTGGCGCGAGCCACTTTGGTGTCAACGGGCTTCACCTGGCAGCTATCCACCCCTTCCTGGGGGGCTAGTATGGCGACAGAGTGGTCTCCGCAGCTCCGGCGCCTGAAAGCCAGCGCGCCACGGTCGCCGCGAGTTCGCGCATGCACGTGGATTCCCGTCTCCGCGCTGGCTCACGGGCAATATAGCAGAACCCTACAGGGGCCTGGCACAGAGGAACATCGGCCCCCCCCCAGAAATAGCCTGCACCCCAATTGGGGGCCAGGCCACCGTGGAGGCCCCCTCCGGGGTAGTATCCCCCCCCCACCAGGATGGCCCCTGCAGACAGAGCTCCGAGGCCCCGCCATGTGAGACCATACGTAACCCATGCTGACGGGACTCGGCCGAACTCGGCAGCCATTCGGCCCATCCAGGCCCGGAGAATCCCCGGGGGGTGGGGGGGGGGAACGCTTTCAACATCCCCGGCCGGCGCGGTGGCGATCCCACAGGTGCCCGTAAATCGCGCCGGAGAATCGCCGAGTCAGGGCGGCGTGGCGCGATTCTCCGACCTGGCGCGGGGTCGGAGAATCCCGGCCATCATTCCTTGACTCAATGGTTTGGAGGACAGGGCAGCAGGTGTGTTTGGAAAAATCATGTCGCTATTTTTCCCACATTGTCTGCGAGATGACAAAGCTCCTTCTCACAATGCTGCTATGCTTACTTCCGGCAAATTTGTAACAATCGCACTCAAAATTCTGGACCTTCATTGAATGTACTTCCTGCAGTTCTCCATTTGGCTGGTGGATCGATGCATTGTTCCTCAGCGCCTGGCTGCAGTGTGACACGGAATGCGGCACTCTGGTTGCGCATTCTCACACCGATTAGTTCCGAGCTCTTTACGAGTCATGTAAGAATGTCACCAGTGCTTGACATTACATCTCTGAGGTTGTCTCCTTTGCGAATAAGAAAGCAGGTTTACAGAGGGTGGGATTTTGTGGCTCCTCCCACTGGTGGGATCTCCAGGTCCTGCCGAAGTGAATGGGGATTAAGTGGATCGCAGCATCCGCTGCAGGAAAACCCGCCAGGGTGGGACTGGAAATTCTCAGCGGTACGGTCAGGAATTCAGTCAATCCTGGAAGTCTGTCAGGCAGTCAGGCTGCACCTGTTAGATGCACTGCGATGAAGCTAATTCAAGGTGTGCTGACGCTGTTTATTGAGTATTTTCAGTGTCAGATCAAACACCTAAGGTATCAAATAAGGCACTGCCACAATTATCCATGTACAGAAAAAGGAATGGAGAGTGGGTGCAGACTCCTGTTTGTCACAGGTATTTACACGTTGGCTTTAACCTCAGAGTGAAATTCATTCCAGAACCATCTTTCTGCACATAGATATTTACGAACTATGAAATAGGAGCGGAATCAGCCCCTGGGCCTGTCCCGCCTTTCAATAAAATCATGGCTGATCGACCCGGGCCCCCGCGGAGGCCATATTCCACCAAAGTCGGTGGAGTTGTGGACAGTGCAGAAGGATGTTGCAGGTTACAGAGGGACATAGATAGGCTGCAGAGCTAGGCTGAGAAGTGGCAAATGGAGTTTAATGCAGAAAAGTGTGAGGTGATTCGTTTTGGAAGGAGTAACAGGAATACAGAGTACTAGGCTAATGGTAAGAGATGAGCAGAGAGATCTCGGTGTCCATGTACATAGATCCCTGAAAATTGCCACCCAGGTTGAGAGGGTTGTTAAGAAGGTGTACGGTGTGTTATCTTTTATTGGTAGAGGGATTGAGTTTCGGAGCCATGAGGTCATGTTGCAGCTGTACATAACTCTGGTGCGGCCGCATTTGGAGTATTGCGTGCAGTTCTGGTCGCCGCATTATAGGAAGGATGTGGAAGCATTGGAAAGGGTACAGAGGAGATTTACCAGGATGTTGCCTGGTATGGAGGGAAGATATTATGAGGAAAGGCTGAGGGACTTGAGGCTGTTTTCGTTAGAGAGAAGAAGGTTAAGAGGTGACTTAATAGTGGCATTCAAGATGATCAGAGGATTAGATAGGGTGGACAGTGAGAGCTTTTTCCTCGGATGGTGATGTCTAGCACGAGGGGACATAGTTTTAAATTGAGGTGAAATAGATGTAGGACAGATGTCAGAGATAGGGGGCGCAATTCTCCGCACTCACGACGGTGCGGAGAATAGCGGGGGTCGTAAATTTTTACGGCCACGCTAGTCCGACGCCCTCCCGCTATTCTCCCCCCCCCCCCCCCACGCCCAACCCCCGACACGAATCGCTGCCGCCGTTTTTTTACGGCCAGCAGCGATTCTCAGCTGGCCGATGGGCCGAATTCCAAGTCCTTTACGGCCGTTTTTACGAACGGCAAACACACCTGGTCTGGCCGTTCGTAAAAACGGCCGTAAAGTCCCGATCTTGGCAACCATGGCACCGATTGGCACGGCAGTACCACGGCCGTGCCAAGGGTGCCATGGGCCCGCGATCGGTGGGCACCGATCGCGGGCAGCGGGTCCGATTCCCGCGCAGTCTTTGTCCTTCCGCCGCCCCGCTGTATCACTTCGCGGGGCGGCTGAGGGGCAACCTGCCCGCGCATGCGCGGGTTTCGCTCAAATGCGCGATGACGTCATCCGCGCATGCGCGGGTTGGAGTCTTCCAATCTGCGCATGCGCGGCTGACGTCATGTGACGCGTCAGCCGGCGCAAACTCTGGCAAGCGGGCTTAACGAAATTCGTTAAGCCCGCGATGCCGGAGTTCACGGCCGCGGCATACTAGCCCCGACCGGGGACCAGAATCGGTTCCCGGTCGGGGAGGGGGAGGCTGGCGTCAAACCCGCCCGGTTTTGACGCCAGCCTTACGATTTCTCCCTGTCTGGGAGAATCGCGCCCAGGTTCTTTACTCAGAGAGTAGTAAGGGCGTGGAATGCCCTGCCTGCAACAGTAGTGGACTCACCAACATTAGGGGCATTTAAATGGTCATTGGATAAACATATGGATGGTAATGGAATAGTGTAGATGGGCTTTTGATTGGTTTCACAGGTCGGCGCAACATCGATGGCCGAAGGGCCTGTACTGCGCCGTAATGTTCTATTCTATTCTATTCCATTCTATTGAAGCTGGATCCTGTTGGGATGGAGAGCAACCTCCCCACCCTGTGTCCTGGCGTGACGGAGGGACCTGCTGGAATTCTTGACTCTGGAGAAGGTTAAGTTTGAACTGAGGGGAAGGATGGAGGGGTTCTACAATTCATGGGTATTATTCATTATGCACTTTCAAGAATTGGATAACATCGAACATTAGGTGGGGGGGGGGGGGCAGTTGAGAAGATTGTGTGGAGGGGGACTATGTTGTGTTAATGGTGACTATGGGTGATTCCTGATCCTTTTTGTTAACAAGTGGGCTGCTATTTTGGGGCTTGATGGGATTGCTGTTGTTGATATGGGGATTGACGTTATATTCGTTACTGATTATTGTTTATTGCTGGTGGGTGTAAATTTGGGAGAAAATGTGAAAAAGGAAGAGAATTAAAAAAAATCTTTTAAAATCATGACTGATCTGCCTGCGTTTCGAATTCCACATTCCCATTTACCCCCGATAATCTTAGATTCCTGTTGAGCAAGAGAATAAATCTACCTCTGCTTTAAGAATATTCAGTTACCCCCTCCCCCACCTCCTGAGGCAGAGAGTCCCAGAGCCACACAACCCCTTGAGAGAAAAGAAATTCTCCTCATCTCTGTCCTAAAAGAGTAAGCCTTAATTTTACAACCGTGCCTCCTAGTTCTGGACTTGCCCACAAGAGGAAACGTCCTTGTCCATCTTGTCAAAACCTTTTAGGACCTTATGTCAAGTCAAACATTTGAAAACCTTTCCTCTCCATCGCTTTGCAGTTTTGTTACACGCTTGTTTGTTTGTTTGTTTCTACAGTGTAGGTACTGGAAGAAATCACATGACCCCAAGAGTGAGAATGAGCGATACAGGTTATACAAAGAGTGGGCTCGCTTTGGCCGATTCTACAAGGAGCAGCCGCTTAACCTCATCCGGTGAGAGACTTTGAATTGACTATGTCATATTGGGCTTGAGGTAAACGCTGAAGGATCCCACGTGAGCAAACTAGTCCGTTCCAGCAGGAATGCATCTCCCTGCTCCACAGGGGGCCTTTGACTTTCCCTGTGAGTAAGATAAGAGGGTTCATCTTGAACGTGGTAGGAGGAGCAGATGAACACGGGTATGTGTGTACATGAGTCACTGAAGGTGGCAGCACAGGTTGAGAGAGCAGTTAACAAAGCTTACACACTATGGGTTTTATTAACGGGGCACAGAGTGCAAGAGCAAGGAGGTTATGTTGAATTTGTGTAAGTCACTAGCTTGACCTCAGCTGGAATATTGGGCTGGATTCTCCAACCCCCTGCCGGGTCGGAGAATCGCCAGGGGGCGCCATGAATCCCGCCCCCCGCCGTCTCCCGAAGTCTCCGGCAGCAGAGATTCGGCAGAGGCGGGAATCGCGCCGCGCCTATCGCCGCCCCGCCACCCGGCGATTCTCTGGCCCGCGATGGGCCGAAGTCCCGCTGCTGTAATGCCGGTCCCGCTGGCGTGAATCAAACCACCTCCCTTACCGGCAGGACTGGCGGCGCGGGAGGGGTCCTGGGGGGGCGCACAGGGCGATCTGGCCCCAGGGGTGCCCCCACGGTGGCCTGGCCTGCGATCGAGGCCCACCAATCGGCGGGCGGGTCTGTGCCGTGGGGGCACTCTTCTCCTTCCGCGTTGGCCATAGCCTTCACGATGGCGGACCCGGAAGTGACCCCCTCCCCTGCGCATGTGCGGTGATAACGTCAGCAGTCGCTGATGCTCCGGTGCATGCGCGGACTTCCGCCGGCCGGCGAAGTCCCTTCGGCCCCGGCTGGCGTGGCGCCAAAGGCCTTTCTCACCGGCCAGCGGTGTCATAATATACACATCAGTCAGTACATGATGGTGCAGAGACACACACTGACTGACACACTGCAAGACCAATCAACACAGCAGCGAATCATCATTTAGGGCATGGTCACTCTAAAGCCAGAGGGTACTAGTTTTCCCGCTCATTCGGGATGCAGCCTCTGAGACAGACAGAGCTCGCAGTCAGTACCACAAACCTCCACCATGTTTAGGCTGGTCAGGTTAGGCATAGGTCTTCAGTTAATCTAACATAGTGTCGACCCACAATGCAAGAATGTTCAACAGCTCTTAGTTAATAAAATAGACTTGTACTATTCCAAGTGTTGGTAGCCTGTCTATGTTACTGCTAAGGTAAACGTAGCCTCCACAGATCCAGAGTACCCAACACATCAGGCGGGATGCCAACCACTCTGGCGCGGGCCTAGCCCCTCAAGGTTAGGGCTTTGCCCATAAAGATGCGGAGAAAAATGGAGTGGTTCACGCCACTCCATCCTGCCGGGACCCCCCGCCCCGCCGGGTAGGGGAGAATCCCGGCCATTGTGTCCAGTTCTAGGTGTCGCACATTAGGAAGGTCATGATTGTATTACAGAGAGTGCGTAAAGATTCACGAGAATGGTTCTGGAGGTGAGGAACTTCAGTTGTTAAGGTAGATTGGCAAAGTTAGGACTGTTCTCCTTACAGAAGAGAAGGGGCAACACGGTAGCACAAGTGGCTAACACTGTGGCTTCACAGCTTCAGGGTCCCAGGTTCGATTCCCCGCTGGGTCACTGTCTGTGCGGAGTCTGCACGTTCTCCCCGTGTTTGCGTGGGTTTCCTCCGGGTGCTCCGATTTCCTCCCACAGTCCAAAGACGTGCAGGTTAGCTGGATTGGCCATGCTGAATTGCCCTTGGTGACCAAAAAAAAAGGTTGGGAGGGTTTATTGGGTTACAGGGATAGGGTGGAAGTGAGGCCTTAAGTGGGTTGGTGCAGGCTTGATGGGCCGAATGGCCTCCTTCTGCACTGTATGTTCTATGTGCCATGTTCAGTAAACTGCTCCCACTCGCGAAAGGATCGTGAATGAGAGGAATGGAAGTGATTAGCAAATGGGGAAAAAATGAACTGAAGGGAAACTTTCTTGTGCAGCGAGTGGTCAGGTTTTGGAATGCACTGCCTGGGAGTGTGGTGGAGGCAGGTTCAAGCTAGGCTTTGAAAGACGAATGCTTGTTATAGAACATAGAACAGTACAGCACAGAACAGGCCCTTC
Source organism: Scyliorhinus canicula (assembly GCF_902713615.1). Classification (NCBI taxonomy): domain Eukaryota; kingdom Metazoa; phylum Chordata; class Chondrichthyes; order Carcharhiniformes; family Scyliorhinidae; genus Scyliorhinus; species Scyliorhinus canicula. The sequence continues at coordinate 189,431,103 of NC_052154.1, read as the reverse complement.
GGCACTCAATGTTGTGCCGAGCCATGATCACCCTACTCAAACCCACGTATCCACCCTAGACCCGTAACCCAACAACCCCCCCCCCTTAACCTTACTTTTATTAGGACACTACGGGCAACTTAGCATGGCCAATCCACCTAACCCGCACATCTTTGGACTGTGGGAGGAAACCGGAGCACCCGGAGGAAACCCACGCACACAGGGGGAGGACGTGCAGACTCCACACAGACAGTGACCCAGCCGGGAATCGAACCTGGGACCCTGGAGCTGTGAAGCATTTATGCTAACCACCATGCTACCCTGCTGCCCCCATCTGAAAAGGAAGAATGTGCAGGGTTTTCGGGAGAAGGTAGGGGATTGGGACTTGGTGAGTTGTTGGTTTAGAGGGCCAGTGTAGATAAAGTGGGCCACATAGCCTCTTACTGCGCAGTAACAATTCTATAATTCTTCCTCCCCTCTCCAAGCTCATTACCCTGATTGTTCCCTCACTTTGCCCATCTTCATACATCAAGAAATAAAGACTTGCATTGGGTACAACATCTTTGTGATTTATAATTAAGTAATGTTTGAAGTCACTGTTGGAAACTTGCAGTCAATTTGTACACTGCAAACTCTTACAAACAGCAATGTGATAATGTTCTTTTGAAATGAAAATCGCTTATTGTCACAGGTAGGCTTCAAATGAAGTTACTGTGAAAAGCCCCTAGTCGCCACATTCCGGCGCCTGTTCGGGGAGGCTGTTACAGGAATCAAACCGTGCTGCTGGCCTGCTTGATCTGCTTTCAAAGCCAGCAATTTAGCCCTGTGCTAAACAGCCCCTAAGATGTTAATTGAAGGGTAAATATTTGACCAGGACACTGGAGGTACCTCCCCTAGTCTTCCTTCAAATAAGGTTGTGGGATATTTTACATCCACCCTAACAGAGTGTGTGTGGTGGGGGGGGGGGGGGGGGGGGGGGGGGGGGGGGGGGGGGGGGGGGGGGGGGGGGGGGATGGGAGGGCGGGGGGGGGGGTGGGAGGGCGGGGGGGGGGAATTGGGGGGTGGGAGGGCGGGGGGGTGGGAGTTGGGAGGGCGGGGGGGTGGGGGTGGGGTTGGGGGAAAGATTGAGTGGGGAGGGAAAATGTGAGGGGAGAGCGGGAAGGACTAACAGTGAGGAGATGGGGGGGGGGGGGGGTCTCTGACAATGCAGCACTCCCTCAGCTCTGAACTGGAGCTTTTGAGTTTTGTGTTCAACCCTGGAAGAGAATCTTGTAAATTCAGAGGCAAGAGTGTCAACAGCAGAGTCATGACTGGCATGCAATCCATCGCCGTAAATTGAATTGTTTCTCGGCCATGGAAGCTCCCACTACTACCTGATAGCGAATAGGTAAAGGTAAAGTCACCATATTCCCAGATGTGAAAGCAGAACTAGGGGGCATAGCCTCAAAATAAGGGGAAATAGATTTCGGACTGAGTTTAGGAGGAACTTCTTCACCCAAAGGGTTGTGAATCTATGGAATTCCTTGCCCAGTGAAGCAGTTGAGGCTCCTTCATTAAATGTTTTTAAGATAAAGGTAGATAGTTTTTTGAAGAATAAAGGGATTAAGGGTTACGGTGTTCCGGGCCGGAAAGTGGAGCTGAGTCCACAAAAGATCAGCCATGATCTCATTGAATGGCGGAGCAGGCTTGAGGGGCCAGATGGCCTACTCCTAATTCTTATGTTCTTGTATGTTCTTATGACCTAGGCTGGTTTCCCCTTTGAAGGGGGGAGCTGACTGGTGGTGGTTTAACCTGAGGGTCACCACACCTCAGGCAAGGGGCAAAGTTCAGAAAACTTCATGACTAACCTCAGCCAGTACGGGAATTGAACCCGCACTGTTGACCTTGATAGACAACAGTGCCAGGTGGAAATGCAATGAGAAAGAGAGCAATTGGACCTGGGTCACTGGTGTCTGATTAGAAAATCCTCTTGACCTCCCCTCCAAGTACAACATGTGACCTCGACAAACCATGATCACTAGTTTGCAGTTGACCTTGGAGTTGATCCTTTTCTGTTAATCATTCACAACTTCTTGTTCCTGCTGATAATTTTCTCATTTTTCCTCTGTTTTTTTTCTATATTTGTTTTATGGGATGTGGGTGTCATTGGTATGGCCGGCTCGGTCAGTATTTGTTGTCCATTTCTAATTGCCCCTGAGAAGGTGATGGTCAGCTGCCTTCTTGAACCTCTGTAAACACCTGCTGTAGGTACACCAACAGTGCTGTTAGGGAGGGAGTGCCAGGATTTTGACCCAGTGACAGTGAAGAAACGGCGATAAATTTCCAAGTCAGGATGGTGAGTGGCTTGGAGGGGAACCTCCAGGCGGTGGAGTACCCAGGTATCTGCTGCCCTGGTCCTTCTATCACAGGTTTTACTGAGCTTTCACCTTGCTACTAGTTTAGTTTGTATTCTCGGAGGGGGTGGCTCGGGAGCTGGACAGAAGCAATGCTGGGGTTTCAGAGCTAGCTCTGCTCCTTTATCCTGGTGATAGGTTTCTGGAGTCATAGAAAACGGAAGGTAACACTCTAACAAAATAAAGTAAAAGAAGCCAACTCACACATTGGAGCCAGGAATAGAAGGTTGAACATAAAATTGGCCAGTGTTGAACCATCCTTCCATTTGGTTCATACTTGTTTTCACAACATGGCCGGAGTGATTCCCTCCCGAAACATGCATGAGCCCAACGTATTATCAGGCAGAAAGACACCAGGTTGTGTTTCTGGCATCATCGTGCCAGTCTGGGATAATATAGTTCACGGGCAGGTCTGGACGTTGGGAGCCTGCTGGCTCTGTGTAAATCAGCTAGTTGTGCTCTTTAAAAGGCAATTGACGGCCATAATATGTGCAGAGTGAAATAATACACTTTCAAGAATGGGATTTACACCAGCCTTTTTTCTCATTTTATAATCAGGCGGCATAGCAACACAGTGGTTAGCACTGTTGCTTCACAGTTACTGTGAAAAGCCCGTAGTCGCCACATTCAGGCGCCTGTCCGGGGAGGCTGGTACGGGAATCGAACCGTGCTGCTGGCCTGCACTGGCTCCTATTGATCAGTCCCATATTTCTCTATTATTCTTTCTTTTGTTCTTTGACTTCCTTTTAAAAATAAAATCTCCTCATCATGTGAAATGAAAAATGAAAATCGCTTATTGTTGCGAGTAGGCTTCAATGAAGTTACTGTGAAAAGCCCGTAGTCGCCACATTCAGGCGCCTGTCCGGGGAGGCTGGGACGGGAATCGAACCGTGCTGCTGGCCGCCTTGGTCTGCTTTAAAAGCCAGCGATTTAGCCCAGTGACTGTGTATTTGCTCCAACAAAAAGAATGGCCATGGTTATTGGTTATTTCTCTTCGTAAGATTGCTTTTACAGCTGAACACGGCCACATCATAGACGACTAAGAGTCAAGTACGTGGTTTTCCTCCTTACCACCTTTGAGTTTTGATTGATGTTCCCCTGTAGCGAAGCCTCAGTTGTGCAGCCTAATTGGCAGCATGGTGGCACAGTGGTTAGCACTGCTGCCTCACAGCGCCAGAGACCGGATTCAATTCCAGCCTCGGGTGACTGCGTGGCGTTTGCATGTTCTCCCCGTGTCTGCATGGGTTTCCTCCGGGTGCTCCAGTTTCCTCCCACAGTCCAAAGGTATGTAGGTTAGGTGGATTGGCCATGATAAACTGCACCTTCGTGTCCAAGATGTGCAGGTTCAGGAGGGATTACGGGGCTAGGGCAGGGTCGTGGGACTAGGTAGAGTGCTCTTTCAGAGAGTCACTACAGACCCGCTGGGCCAAATGGCCCCCTTCTGCACTGTCGGAATTCTATGGATTTGATTTTTTTTTAAAATTATTTTAAAATGGGCCAGCATTTGTTGTCCATCCCGAATTGCCCAATTATTGAATGGTCCGCTAGATCATTTCCGGAGGTCGTTAAGAGTAAATCACATTGCAGTGGGTCTGAAGTCACCTGTGAGCCGGCCCAGGTAAGGACGGGCGATTTCCTTCCCAAAAGGGCATTCGTGATTCAGATGGGGTTTTTTGTTGACACTCGAGGGTTCGGTTCACGGTACCATTACCGGGACTAACTTTATTATTCCAGATTTTGAAAATGAAATTAAATTCCACCAGCCCCAGCATTAACGACCAGAAAATGCAGCAAAAACTCAGCGGGTCTGTCGGGAGAGAGAAGAGAGTTAACGTTTCGAGTCCGTTTGGTTCTTCATCAGAACAGAGAGTGCGGGACAATCTGACAGATATTGCAGTGTAGCTGGAAGAGATTTCCATAAAGGCAGAGCGAGCCTAATAACCAGAGGAGAGCCTGGGCTCCCAGATTACGAGTTTAGTGATTTCACCTCTTAAGAAAGGGCCGATCTTTCAAGTTCCTCAACTTAAGTCGGAATCTTTGCCTGACTAATAACCGGGACTCCAGTTTTGAAGAGATTGTCTCTCAATGGGCGTGAGAATATTCATTAGTGGATAGGGACTGGTTTAGCACAGTGGGCTAAACAGCTAGCTTGTAGGCAGCACGGTAGCATTGTGGATAGCACAATGGCTTCACAGCTCCAGGGTCCCAGGTTCGATTCCGGCTTGGGTCACTTTCTGTGCGGAGTCTGCACATCCTCCCCGTGTGCGTGGGTTTCCTCCGGGTGCTCCGGTTTCCTCCCACAGTCCAAAGATGTGCAGGTTAGGTGGATTGGCCATGCTAAATTGCCCTTAGTGTCCAAAATTGCCCTTAGTGTTGGGTGGGGTTACTGGGTTATTGGGATAGGGGAGGTGTTGACCTTGGGTAGGGTGCTCTTTCCAAGAGCCGGTGCAGACTCGATGGGCCGAATGGCCTCCTTCTGCACTGTAAATTCTATGATGTAATGCAGAACAAGACCAGCAGCGCAGGTTCAAATCCTGTTCCAGCCTCCCCAAACAGTAACTTCATTGAAGCTTACTCGTGACAATAAGCGATTATTATTATTATTATAATTCTGCTTTCAGAATCGAGTTTATATAACTTCTCTATATTTACCCTCCAGAAAGTACTATGGAGAGAAGATTGGGATATATTTTGCCTGGCTTGGATTTTACACTGAAATGTTGGGAATTGCAGGAGCCGTCGGATTTATTTGCTTCCTGTATGGCTGTATTACCAAAGATGGAAATGTGTGGAGGTAAGCTTCCCTGTTTTGTTTTGAATGGATAACACTTCAACAAGGAGCAACGCTCTCTTGTCCTCTTGCAAGGGAATACAACCTGAGCCCCCCCCCCTTGACAATGCAACGCAGCTTAAGACTGAAATTTAAGCCGTTTCCTAACTAACTTGCTGTGTTTAAATTTAAAAATCTGCCAAAATATATTTAGTTTCCAGATATTCAGGTAGGGGTGTCATGGTGGCACAGTGGTTAGCACAACTGCTTCACAGAACCAATGACCCGGGTTCATTCCCGGCTTCAGTTGACTGTGCGGAGTCTGCACGTTCTCCCCGTGTCTGCGTGGGTTTCCTCCGGATGCACCGGTTTCCTCCCACAGTCCAAAGACGTGCGGGTTAGGTGGGGTTGGCCATGCTAAATCGCTCCCAAATGTCCCAAATGTTAGGTGGGGTTACGGGGATGGGGTGGAGGTGTGGGCTCGAGTAGGGTCTGCTCTCCGAGGACCGGTGCAGACTCGATGGACCAAATGGCCTCCTTCTGCACTGTAAATTCTATGATTAAGGTGGGGCGAGGCCTGGTGCAGCCAGCGAGGCCGTTCAACACAGATCGGAGAACAGAAAATATCCCCCCAACCACCACAACCCCTACGGACTTGCCATCCCCCCCGCCCCCTCTCAATTATCAAGGGCTCTCCACGCATGCCATCCCCAGCATCAGCATCAGAGACACTCTCACACCCTCGAACCACCATCAGCATCGGTGGCTCCCCCCCCCCCCCCAAACAAACAAAACGCAAACTATGCCCCCCAATGGGGTCCATCCCGCTACTGCCCCTTGGCACAGTTGGCCTCCAGGGACGATACTTGTCTTTGCACCCTCAAGGAATCCCCTCGACTGATTCATACTGTTACAGATCTATGAGGGGCGGGGTCACTACTGAAATCAATTATGTATGTAAATGTATTCAAACAACCGAATGAAAATGAAAATAGGGAAATTCGATCTTGTCAGGGAGAATTCCGTTTCCCGATTGTCGCGGGATTTTGCGCCCGTGTAGCCGTTCTCACTGACGGAGGACTTTGGGGGGGGGGAGGGGGGGTTGCAAAATCACCCCCCTGTAAGTCCCATTTCATATCTGGGACTGTGGCTGATAGTGTCATGTCCGAAGCCCAGAGTATGGACCAGGAGGTTCAAACACCTGGGTCTCATTCGCACATTTCAACTCTTGACTCCTACCTGGTGTTGTTGGGAACGGTGTCACTTCTGACAGGTGGCAATCAAAACTGTTTGGAATGGGGAGGATGGGGACACCTGACACCATTGTCAGGGACATCCAGGGGCGGGATTCTCCGACCGGCGGGGGGTCGGAGAATCGCCGAGGGTCGGCGTGAATCCCTGCCGCGCTGGTCGGCGGCCGCTGGCAGCAGCCCCCCCGGCAATTCTCCGGCCCGCGATGGGCCGAAGTCCCGCACGTTCTATGCCGATCCCGCCGGTGTAAATTGGAGTTGGTCCCTTCCCGGCGGGACCTGACAGCGCCGGCGGACCCCAGGGTTCTTGGGGGGTCGCGGGGGGATCTGGCCCCGGGAGGCGCCTCCATGGTGGCCTGGCCCGTGGTCGGGGCCCACCGATCCGCGGGCGGGCCTGTGCCATGGGGGCACTCTATTCCTACGCGCCGGCCGTGTATGTCTCCTCAATAGCCGGCGCGAAGGTGAATCCCCCTGCGCATGCGCGGGGATGACGTCAGCAGACGCTGATGCTCCCGTGCATGCGCGGACCCGCGCCGGCTGGCGGAGTCCTTTCGGCCCCGGCTGGTGTGGCGCCAAAGGCCTTCCACGCCGGGCGGCGGGTCGCAAACCACTCCGGCGCTGTCCTGGCTCCTGAATGTGCGAAGGATTGCGCACCTTTGGTGCAGCCCGACACCGGAGTGGTTCCCGCCACTCCACTGCGCCGTTTCTGCCCACCCCGCCGATTCCCAGAGAATCCCGCCCATAGGGTCCGTCCTTGGTGAGGCTAGCACGGATTGAGGGGGCTGTGAGCACCAGAAAATTAACGAACGGACACTCCTTTTGTTTCTGTACCGGAATGATCCTTGACTAAAGAGAAACGTGAAAATATGAAGTTAAATGATGAGCTTTCTTTTGTTTCTCCAACGCAATGTGTTTTCGAATTGAAATTATGAATGAGGTCTGCCGAGGGGGGGTTTAATGACCAGTTTTCCCATCCTTCTCCTAGTGAAGAGATCTGCGACGCTGAATTGGGTGGGAAAATCATCATGTGCCCCCTGTGTGACGGTTGTGACTTCTGGAGACTGAATACCACCTGCGAATCAACCAAGGTGCGTTAGCTTTGAACAGAGGGAACTACAATTCCAAATAATGTAGCTGACAAAGCAATGCCCTTCACGATCCTTCCAGCTGCACATTACAGCAGACGGGTTCAGGGCAAAGGCATGCCCCTCGTACCTGCCCCACCACTCAATGCGATCATGGTTGACTGATTGTAACATAACCCCCTCGTTCCTGCCTAAACCACCCCCCCCCCCCCCCCCGCCGATAACCTTTCACCCATTTTTAAATGGCGTTTCGAGCTCCAATCCCTCCCAAACCCCAGCTCACTATAAGGGGGTCCCCAGGCTCCCCTGAAACCCGCAAAGTGCCGCTCCCCCAGCCCGATCACCACCGTGCAAAAAATGCCAGCTTGGCACCTTGGCAGTGCCCCTTCCAGCTAAAGCCCCACTCAATTACCTCATTTTGGGGATGATTTGGGACGTAGACTTTGATGCGATAGCTTTCCATACGGTACAAATTCAAAACTCCTTCGGTCAGACCAAAAGAAAGGTCAGCACAGATTTATATTGATAGTATATTGGTTATTTATATACATGATGAATTGATATAGTACTTGGAGATTATGCTTTGGCATTATTAACAGAAGTCATGTGGTGTAGACACGCGGCACATTTAGACTTGTTGATTTTAAAATTTCACAATCTGATAAATTAAGAAATAATAACAATTCAGACCAACTGAAACTGTGATCGGTGACCTAAGGATTGGTTAAACTGGCAATATGATTCAGCTTCTAAGCGTGGAAATTTGAATGTCTTTTTTGAATTCAGTCCAAAAAGGTCTGCCCCTTATTCTGAGGTGGTATACCGTGGTGAGGTGGTGTACCATGGTGAGAAAGTGTACCATGGTGAGGCAGTGTACCAGGGTGAGGAAGTGTACCATAATGATTTGGTGTACCGTGGTAAAGCATTATACCAGGGTGAGGCAGTATACCATGGTGAGGCAGTGTACCAGTGTAAGGAAGTGTACCATAATGATTTGGTGTACCATAATGAGGTGATGCACCGTGGTGTTGCAGTGTACCAGGGTGAGGAAGTGTACCGTAATGATGCGGTGTACTGTGGTGGGGTGATGTACCATGGTGGGGTGATGTACCGTGGAGGGGTGATGTACCATGGTGGGGTGATGTACCGTGGTGGGGTGATGTACCGTGGTGGGGTGATATACCGTGGTGGGGTGATGTACCATGGTGGGGTGGTGTACCGTGGAGGGGTGATGTACCGTGGTGGGGTGATGTACCATGGAGGGGTGATGTACCGTGGTGGGGTGATGTACCGTGGTGAGGTGATGTACCGTGGTGGGGTGCTGTACCGTGGTGGGGTGGTGTACCGTGGTGGGGTGGTATACCGTGGTGAGGTGATGTACCGTGGTGGGGTGGTGTACCGTGGTGGGGTGGTGTACCGTGGTGGGGTGGTGTACCGTGGTGGGGTGATGTACCGTGGTGAGGTGATGTACCGTGGTGGGGTAGTGTACCGTGGTGAGGTGATGTACCGTGGTGGGGTGATGTACCGTGGTGAGGTGATGTACCGTGGTGGGGTGATGTACCGTGGTGGGGTGATGTACCGTGGTGAGGTGATGTACCGTGGTGGGGTAGTGTACCGTGGTGAGGTGATGTACCGTGGTGGGGTAGTGTACCGTGATGGGGTAGTGTACCGTGGAGGGGTGATGTACCGTGGTGGGGTGATGTACCGTGGAGGGGTGATGTACCGTGGTGGGGTGATGTACCGTGGTGGGGTGATGTACCGTGGTGGGGTGATGTACCGTGGTGGGGTGATGTACCGTGGTGGGGTGATGTACCGTGGTGGGGTGATGTACCGTGGAGGGGTGATGTACCGTGGAGGGGTGATGTACCGTGGAGGGGTGATGTACCGTGGTGGGGTAGTGTACCGTGGTGGGGTAGTGTACCGTGGTGGGGTGATGTACCGTGGTGGGGTAGTGTACCGTGGTGGGGTGATGTACTGTGACGAGACGGTGTTCCAGGGAGGCAATGGCACAGTGGCATTGCCACAGGACTAATAATCCAGAGACTCAGGGTAATAATCTGGACACCCAGGTTTGAATCCCACCATTGTAGTTGGTGTAATTTAAATTCAATTGAAAAAAAATTCTAGACCACCCCCCACCTCCCAAATCCCCCACCACTTGCCCTCCTCCAGACAGGGAAAACATTCTTCCTGCATAGAACATAGAACGATACAGCGCAGTACAGGCCCTTCGGCCCTCGATGTTGCACCGACATGGAAAAAAAACTAAAGGCCATCTAACCTACACTATGCCCTTATCATCCATATGCTTATCCAATAAACTTTTCAATGCCCTCAATGTTGGCGAGTTCACTACTGTTGCAGGTAGGGCATTCCACGGCCTCACCACTCTTTGCGTAAAAAAACCCACCTCTGACCTCTGTCCTATATCTATTACCCCTCAATTTACGGCTATGTCCCCTCGTGCTAGCCACCTCCATTCGCAGGAGAAGGCTCTCGCTGTCCACCCTATCTAACCCTCTGATCATTTTGTATGCCTCTATTAAGTCACCTCTTAACCTTCTTCTCTCTAACGAGAACAATCTCAAGTCCATCAGCCTTTCCTCATAAGATTTTCCCTCCATACCAGGCAACATCCTGGTAAATCTCCTCTGCACCCGTTCCAAAGCTTCCACGTCCTTCCTATAATGAGGCGACCAGAACTGTACGCAATACTCCAAATGCGGCCGTACTAGAGTTTTGTACAACTGCAACATGACCTCATGGCTCCGGAACTCAATCCCTCTACCAATAAAGGCCAACACACCATAGGCCTTCTTCACAACCCTATTAACCTGGGTGGCAACTTTCAGGGATCTATGTACATGGACACCGAGATCCCTCTGCTCATCCTCACTACCAAGAATTTTACCATTAGCCAAATATTCCGCATTCCTGTTATTCTTTCCAAAGTGAATCACCTCACACTTCTCCACATTAAACTCCATTTGCCACCTCTCAGCCCAGCTCTGCAGCTTATCTATGTCCCTCTGTAACCTGCATCTACCCTGTTGAGTCCTTTAAGAATCCTGTATGCTTCATTGAGCTCGCCTCACATTGTCCTAAACTCTGGTGAATGCAGATCCAACCTCATCAAACTCCCTCAGATGACAATCCCACCTTCTCAGAGATGAACCTTCATTGCAAACTCTCTGTGGAAAGTATATATTTCCTCGGATAGGGAGATCAAAACCGTACACAACCAGCTGCAAGTTCCCCTCCAAAACACTCACCGCACTGACTTGGAGCAAAAGCATTGTTACAGAGCCAGAATCCAGGAACGGCCTTCCTAACCTCATTGTGGGTGTGCCTACGCGAGATGGACTCCAGCGCTTCAAAAATGTGGCGCACCACCAACTTCTCAAGGGCAATTAGGGATGGGCAATAGTTGTTGGCCTTGTCTCTAACATTCACTCCCCCTGAAAAAGCAAATAAATCGAGGTGTGGACACACCTTGCTCTCAACCCCTAAACCTGGTGTCTTTCCCCTTCCCAAGTGAAACATTGGCAGACTTGTGTACCACTTGACTGCACAAACTGAGGGGGTGATTAGAGTTTACATTTGTAAAAGGGTAATCTATTGTTTTTTTAAAAAGGCAAATGGAAAACATTCTGCGCCTGTGGTGTCTGTACGAAAACTGGCTAATCTAATCAATGTTGCAATGCTGGAGAAAGATTGTCATTTTCAAATCTTCTTTCTTTTGCCACAGAATTCTCACCTGTTTGACAACGCAGCCACTTTGTTCTTTGCTGTTTTTATGGGAATTTGGGGTGAGTGCCATTTGTTGTTGCAGTTGGTTAACCTAAAACCGAAACAAAACTGTGGCCGTGAGTTCCCGATCCGAGTACGCCCCCCCCCCCCCCCCCCCCCCCCCCCCCCCACTCCCCCATCACCGCTGCCGGCGAGAACGGTGCATTTGGCGCTCAGCCAGAACTTCATTCGCTGCAGCGCCCCGCCCTGGAGTATCCCGTCGGCGTGAGCGGACGGAGAATTTCAGCCAGTCGGTCCATTGATCTGGTATCGCCTACGTTAGTCACAGCGCGTAAGTGCAGTGAAAGCCTTGACTCTACCCTGGTTGCATCTGTCGGTGAATCTGCGCAATGAAAGGTACTGGAAAATGCAGTTTTCAAATCTTTGTTACATAACTTCCCCTTTCTGTCCCTTGAACAGTCACTCTGTTTCTGGAGTTGTGGAAGCGGCGACAGGCCAAGCTTGAGTATGAGTGGGACCTGGTGGACTTTGAAGAGGAACAGCAACAACTCCAGTTACGCCCAGAGTACGAGGCGAAGTGCACTCACACCAAGAGAAACCCAATCACTCAGGTGCGGTTAGCGGACAAAACATGACATCTTCAGCTTTGCTGTGGGTGACTGCGACATGAAGGAGCTTCTGTAGGGGCATTGGTTGGGAACTGAGGGTACCATAATGGCTGTTTTTGGTACATCAACGTTAATGGGAGGACAATCGGGGGAGTGACAGCTTTAGTTGTCCTGATCAAATGTGAATCAGTTGTCTGGCCAATTTGTTGAATAGTGTTACCAGCTGCCGCTAAAGTAGTTTGCTGGCGATGTTAATTTGGAAACTTAACCGATCCCACTGCATGTCGTCCTTCCTCAAGGTGAAACCATTTCACATTGGACAGCCTAACGGGTCACAAAATACCTTCCTCTTCCTCCGGGACCCGGTGTTTATGGTCACGCAATTGGCTGGGTGAAGGCTGGTTAAAAACACTGCGAAACCTTCTCTTGTGGAAAGATGGAAACTTGCTGTGTGGTCGATAGGGTCTGACCTACAGGGTCACCCACAGGTCACAAAATGCAGTACAAAGGCCAACATGTGTTGAAAAGTTATAAATCATGGAAGACCAATGCTTCAGAAACTTCTCAACACCATTCGATCTCGAAGATGTGTTTATTTTATTGAAATTCAGTCCAGCCTAAGATATTCTCTGGAATGTAATGCAGAACATGCCAATTTCATACATACCAAGAGGCAATGCAATAATGACCTGGGTCGGGATTCTCCCGCAATCGGCGGGCGGGCCGTACCAGCGCCAAAGAGTGGCGTGAACCACTCCAGCGTCAAGCCGTCCGGAAGCTGCGGAATCCTCCGCACTTCGGAGGGCTAGGCCGGCGCTTGATGTGGTTGGCGCCACGCCAACCAGCACCGAAGGCCCTCCGCCAGCCGGCGCGAGTTGCCGCATGCGCAGGAGCGCCAGCGTGTGTTGGCGCATGCGCAGAACCGCTCACTTGATCCCTGTGAATGCACAGGGGGGGGTTTTCTCCGCGCCGGCCATCGCGGAGCCTAGCACAGGCCGACGTGGAGGGAAAGAGTAACCCCACGGCACAGGCCTGCCTGCAGATCAGTGGGCCCCAATCGCGGGCCCCCCCCCCCCGGGGCCGGATCCCCTGCGCCCCCCCACCCCCCAGAGGACTCCGCAGGCCGCCCCCAAAGCCAGGTCCCGCCGGGATGGACCTTGTCTAATCCACGCCGACGGGACTGGCCGGAAACGGGCGGCCGCCCGGCCTATCGGGGCCTGGAGAATCGCCAGGGGGGGGGTGCTGTTTCCACAGTGTCAGCACCTCCGTTAGAATTTCCCTTCGAAACTTCAAATCACCAGCGCAAATCAGTAACTGCTGTGCTATCACTGACTGTCTGTGCACTAACATGCTCCACATTGCTCGCTCCTCCTGTTCTCAGCTTTGAAGATTTCCCTTTGTCCCACTCCAGCTCATTAACAAATTCCTCACGGAGCCTAACAGGCGGCTAATTGGAGGTGATCACCTTTAAGCCCCATTCACTTTGCAAATTGCACAGTGTCCTGCAGGCCAATTCAGGAATGTCATTCAGGAGTAGCATTTGCAAAACGTGTCCACTTTCGTCCTCCCCTGGACATGCAATCAAATTTCCAGATTATTAGTTCAAAACCACGCAATCAATTCACCAACAATTGTTCACGCGTGTCAAAACCCAATAGCCACATGATCACCAGGGTGAACAGATCAGTTCCTGTTTGGGCACAGACACTCTTTCATTTTTGGAACCGTTTCCTTCTGAAACATTACCTTGCGTCTGTCCACTCCACAGAAAGGTGCCTGCCCCACGGAGCCAATCCAGCATGAACTGGTTTTTAGTTTCCCAAAATCAGCATTTCTTTTTTGTTTGCTTTTCGTTTTGGAAGAAGTCTCAACTCCATATTTCTGGTCCCACTGCCCCCCTATGTTCTGGGTGTACTTGTATCGATAAAGAGTGTGTGAAAGGAATTCTCTTCGAAATGTGTGTGGTGAGGTTACACTATTACACCTCGAGTCCCTTTACCTAAAATAAGTCTTCCTCCATTACCTGTGTTTATGAAAACGGCTTGAATTCTGAAAGTGATGGATTTTTGTTGAAATTCCACAGATTGGTAGAAGCCTGACCTGAAACTTTCCAAGCGGATAGCATGTTATATTTATTTGTTTGTCAAGTGTCTGATTTCAGATACACTGGATGGTGGGCAGAGATTTCAGTGGCCTGTGTAACATGATCGCAATTGGGGATGCTCTTGTTTTTGCTCTGTGTTAACACATGTTAACCTGTTTCAGGAAATGGAACCTTACATCCCAATATCAAACCAGGCATTACGCTCGTGTCTGTCGGGAGCTACAGTCTTGTTTTGGGTGAGTGGTGCTTTGAATTACTTGTTTATTGTTAACTACACTGACATCTAGTTTCCTTTCCAGGTGTGGCGACTTCTCCTCCCATCCACTGCATCCCAGTGGCTCCACTTTTTTCTCAGCAGCCCCTCCAGTAGCACAGTGGTTAGCAGTGTTGCTTCACAGTGCCAGGGACCCGGGTTCGATTCCAAGCTTGGGTCACTGTCTGTGCAGAGTCTGTACTGTCTCCCCGTGTCTGCGTGGGTTTCCTCCGGGTGCTCCGGTTTCCTCCCACATGTCCAAAAATGTGCAGGTTAGGTGAATTGGACATTCTGAATTCTCCCTCTGTGTTCTCGAACAGGTGCTGGAATGTGGCGACTAGGGGATTTTCACAGTAACTGCATTGCAGTTAATGTAAGCCTACTTGTGGCAAGAAAGATTATTATAAGATGTTAACGTTCGGTTTTAAAGCATTGCGGGGGTAAAACTGGACAAGTGAAGAAATGCATTTTCCACCTGTTGCATGAGAGCCAACCCACCCCAATATTCAGTCCCCCTGGAGTCTCGGGAGCAGAAGGTCAGTGTGATAATGTTGGTTTTTCACCTCTCCACGTTTCCATTCTCACTCACCGGCGTCTATTTATTTAATCGGCTCAGTAATTCCTCACAACATCAGTAATTCCTCACTACCTCCGTTTATGGTGTCAGTGCTCAATATATAAAAGCACATTGCAAAATTTCCAGTTTGCACATACAGAATTGTTACAGTGTAGAAGGAGGCCATTTGGCCCATTGTGTCTGTACCAGTTTTCCAAACAAGCATCAAGACATACTGGAAGAGTTTCTGCATGCTTCTGACAGGATTCAGGTTTTAATAAGTACATTTCCCAGATAAGGACAGAGAATATAAGCTCTGAACAAAATAAATCTTAAACTGATAACAGTAGCTCTTACGTCCTGGAGTGAGGTTAGAACCCACAATTATCTGACCATGCCAAATCAAAATTTTCGAGTGTGCAACACGTGAAAGTTGTTATCAGTCCAGTCGAGTTGGGGATTGGACAAATACTAGCCGCGATTATTCTCTTTTCCGTTCAGTGGCTTCAATTGTACTTCCAATGTTTACCTTTTCACAGATCTTTTTAATCCTGATCTGCATCGTTGCGGTTATAGTGTACCGCCTCTCAATGTACGCCTCCTTTGCCAAGATCACCGTGAATATGAGGAAGGTTAAATACATCGGTACATTCTTTACACCCCAGATGGTCACATCTGTCACAGCCTCCATACTGAACTTCATCATCATCATGATTCTCAACTTCTTCTACGAGAAGGTGGCAATCTGGATCACGGACCTTGGTAAAGCTCTGCATTTTACATTCTCCACCAGAGCCTGTTCCTTACTGAAATTTTACTGAAATGTTTAATGCACGACGCCAATTATTTAATTTAGTTTGTTCTGTTGAAAGGTAATGGGATTCTTTTTTATTCATTGATGAGATTGCGGGGTGGGGCGTGTGATGAATGTAGGAATTTCAGCTATATTGTGTTATACTTATTTGATGCAGTATGGCTTAAAAGTCTGGGTTAGTGTGTGCATAACTGCTGCAGTCACGTTTTAAAAGAACTCCTGGTTTGAAAGACAGCAAAGGTTTTGGGAGCTGGCGGTGTAATGAAACCATCCTAAAAAGCTTGGGCTAATGCAGTTTTGTTTGGATTAAGGGGATTCCTGGTGGAGTTAATTAGATTTCAACTTGGCAAGATGATGTCATTACTGGGAGGTGCAAAGTTATCAGGCATTTTGCAGGTGTCAGCAGAGTTATAGATGAAGCTGTGACCAGAGGCCAGGCAGTTTTTTCTCACTGAAATTCATTTAAAAGAGATTAACGTATCAGTAACAGTAACGAGGGGGCAGCACGGTGGTTAACACTGTTGTTTCACAGCTCCAGGATCCCAGGTTCGATTCCTGGCTTGGGTCACTGTGTGCGGAGACTGCACGTTCTCCCCGTGTCTGCATGGGTTTCCTCCGGGTGCTCCGGTTTCCTCCCACAGCCCAAAGATGTGCAGGTTAGGTGGATTGGCCATGCTAAATTGCTAAATTAGTGTCCAAAAAAAAGGTGACGAGGGGTTACTGGGTTATGGGGATAGGGTGGAGGTGGGGTTTATGTGTACTTTTTCCAAGGGCCGGTGCAAACTCAATGGGCCAAATGGCCTCCTTCTGTACTGTAAATTCTAAACAGTATTATCAAGCTACACAGACTTGGCTGAGAACAAGGGGAGCTGAAATAAACTGAGAAGCATCTTCTGAAGATGTACAGCCAGAGTTTCTTCATGGTTCTGACAGGAGTCAGATCTAATCTTTAAAGCAGTGTCAAAAGATCACTCTTTCTCAAAGAACATCTCTGTATAGTAGATTTTCCTATGTGCTAATGGTATTTAAATGGATTGAGAACTGAGATGGCATTTCTTATTTTTTGAGTGGGAATAAAGATAGTAGTTAAGGGTATTGTATTCACTGTGTTTAGTAGCATTGTTTAAGGGATAATTGCAAGCTATTTTCTGGTATGATGTTAAGTATATCTTAACACTGTGTTGGTAATAAAGTTTGTTTTATTCCACATCCCTATTTCCTTGTGCAATCACTCCTGGAGCAAGGTATCCTTTCCCCGCAGTCTTAGAAAATTAAAAGAAAATATTGGCGCATCTGACCATTATCCTCGCCACTCTTGGGGTTTGGTCTGTGATGGTAATAGGGGGCATCCCTTGTACAGCTGAGTCTCTTGCCAGGCCACTTCAGAGTACAGTCAACCAAATTGATGTTCGACTTAACGTTGGCCAAAATGACTGTTGTACCTACGCCACAAAAACTACAACAGTTCAAGAAGGGGAAGCACGATGGCACAGTGGTTAGCATTGCTGCCTCACGGCGCTGAGGACCTGGGTTCGAATCCCGGCCCTGGGTCACTGTCCATGTGGAGTTTGCACATTCCCCCCGTGTCTGCGTGGGTTTCACCCCCACAACCCAAAGATGTGCAGGATAGTCGGATTGGCCATGCTAAATTGCCCCCTAATTGGAAAAAATAATTGGGTACTCTAAATTTATATTAAAAAAAACAACAGTTCAAGAAGGCAGATCACCACCACTTTCTCGAGGGTAGTTAGGGATGGACAATGAATGCTGGCCTAACCAGCGACTTCCGCATCCTGCGACTGAATAAATAAAAAAAAATGATAGTACTGGAAAATCTCAGAGCGTCTGGCAGTATCAGCGGAGAAATAAAGCAGGGTTAACGTTTCGTGTCTCTGACCTTTGCATCAGAGCCCAGAGCCCTGGGCAGAAACATTGCAGATACAATTCAATCACAGAAGCGTGAACTGGTACATTTTTGTCGAAAGAGCAAATAGAGATGATATGAACCAATGAGCACAATTCTAAAGAGGTTGCAGGAGCAGAGATACCTGGGGTTTATGTGAGCACAAGACATCGGAGGCTGCAGGGCGGGCTGAGAAAGTGGAGTAATAGAGCATACCAGATCTTGGGTTTTATAAAGAGAGGCACAGAGAACAGAAATCAAGGAAGCTGTGATAAATCTGTATAAAATACAGCACTGGCCTCAACTGAAGCACTGTGTCCAATTGTGGACGCCACACTTTTTATGAAGGACGTGAAGATTTACAAGAACAGTTCCAGAGATGAGGGTCTTTGCACATGTGGCTATATTGGAGAAGCTGGGGTTGTTCTCCTTCAGGAAGAGATGGGGGAAGAGGATTGAGGTGTTCAAAGTCATGAGGTGTCCTGAACATTGCTCCCATCGGCAGAAGTGTCAGGGACCAGGGGACACCGATTTAAAGTGATTAGCAAAAGAACCAACGGCAATCGGGGGAACAACCTACATACACAGCAAGTAATTAGGATCTGGAATGCACTGTCTGAGAGTCAATCACTCTGGGAATTTGCAAAAGAGCCAGAAAATAAAAATGTTCGAAAAAGCAGAGTTACTTAAACAGAGAACGACTGCAGAATTCCGACATGCAAAGGCTGTTCTAGTGCGTGAGTCACAAGAAGTTAGTCTGCAGGTACAGCACGTAGTTAAGGCGAATGGAACAGGTGTAAATACGTTGGCAGTGGTTCAGAGGAGGTTGATTAGATTGATAGCCGGAATGAGCGGGTTGTCCTGAGGATAGGTTGGAAAGGCTGGGCTCACTTCCACTGGAGTTTAGAAAAGTGGGAGGTGACTTGATTAAAGCCCATCAGATCCGGAATGTTCTCGACAAGGTGGACGTGGAAAGGATGTTTCCTCTTGTGGGGGAGTCCAAAGCTAGAGGACACCCTTTTAAAATGAGGGGTTGCCCTTTTAGCACAGAGATGAGGAGATTTCTCCCAAGAGGGCGGTGTAACTTTGGCGCTCTCTGCCTCAGAAGGTGGGGTCACTGAATATTTTTAAGGCAAAGGTGGATAGATTCCCGTTAGGCAAGAAAATCGAAGGTTATCGGGGGTAGATGGGGATGTGGAATTTGAAACACAAACTGATAGATTATTGAATGGTGGGTCAGGCTCAATTATTGAATGGTGGATCAGGCTCAAAGGGCTGAATGGCCTATTTCATAAGTTAATTTTTTTTTAAATCTTGTTTTTAATAAATTTAAAGACCCAATTATTTTTGCCAATCCACCTACCCTGCACATCCTGGGTTGTGGGGGTGAAACTCACGCCGAAAGGGGGAGAATGTGCAAACTCCACACAGACAGTGACCCGGGAATCGAACCCGGGTCCTCGGCGGCGTGAGACAGCAGTGCTAACCACCACGCCACTGTGCCGTCCTATTTGATATGTTCATTATTAAGGAACTGCTAGGGAAGTACAACGCGCTGAGTTGCTCCTAAAGAGAGCTGACATAGACAGAGCAGTTGAGGTGGCCTCCTTCTGTGCTATAACCATTCTATGATTCCCACTCCCCTTGTGCTGCCTGACTTGCGGAAGGGCTTCAGTCCTTTCTGTTTTAAATATCTACCCATGGGTTTGCCTTTATGATGGCACAAGTAACCATGTTGGCTCAGTGGCAGCAGTCATACGTTAACTTGTAGGTTTGTGTCCCACTCGCTTTGTGCTGTACCATTTGGAGAAACCCTTTTGCGTAAGTGGGCTTTTTGCCCAAGTTAATGGAAGACTGGGGAAGAGGGCCTGAGAAAAGTCTTGGCATTGAACAGACTGATTGATCTACGGTGGCACTTTACTGGACAGAGACCATTTTTCTTTCATGGTCACTGATATTTCCCTCAAAGAGGCTCTGTTTTATTACAAATGGAAATGGAACCTAACTCTACACATTCCAATAGAGTAGGAGCACCTCTGGGGAAAATCTTAGACCTGTGTTTTCAGGACTGTGCGCATGTGTGTGCCGAGCGTTTTTCAGTATAGATGAATAAATGAGCAGTGGTTAGCACTGCTGCCTCACAGCACCAGGGACCCGGATTCAGTTCCACCTTGGGTGACTGGAGTTTGCACGTTCGCCCCGTGTCTCCAGGTACTCCGGCTTCCTCCCACAGTCCAAAGATGTGCAGGTTAGGTGGGTAGGCCTTGACAAATTACTGCTTAGGATTGGGCGGAATTATGGGGATAAGGCAACCTTTAAAAATGATGCCCTGATCTTCAAATAGACAAAGTTTCTGGCTGAGCCAGCGTGGCTTCGTGGGACTCGCCCTTTGCCATTTTGTTCAAACCAAATCTAGGACGATATGGAGAAAGAGCCGCCAATGGTGCCCGTGGCTCCAACTCCCCTTTTCCCACCCACTATCGGGCCTTTGCCAATATTCAGAAATATTCGACCCGTAGAATTCTCCTTTGCAAATGGTACTTAATTCTACACAATTGTTAATTTTCAAACGAAGATTGATAGATTTTCACAATCTAAAGGTATTTTTTTAAAAAGGTGGATCCATGGAGTTAGGTCACAGATCAGCTAGAACTCATTGAATGGCAGAACAGGTTGGAGGGGCTGAATGGCATACTCTGCTCCTTTATCTGCAGGAGCGTTGAGCTGGTGTCCTAACTACTCCATGTAGTCCTAACTACTCCATCTACTCCTAACTACTCCATGTACTCCAGGGGCTGTTTAGCACAGGGCTACATCGCTGGCTTTGAAAGCAGACCAAGCAGGCCAGCAGCACAGTTCGATTCCCATAACAGCCTCCCCGAACAGGCGCCGGAATGTGGCGACTAGGGGCTTTTCACAGTAACTTCATTTGAAGCCTACTCGTGACAATAAGCCATTTTCATTTCATTTCATGTGATAACCACGCTGTTTGTTCTCTTTTTCACTTCCCAGAGATCCCCAAAACCCATTTTGAGTACGAGAACCGGCTGACCATGAAAATGTTCCTCTTCCAATTCGTTAATTACTACACCTCCTGCTTCTACGTTGCCTTCTTCAAGGGCAAATTTATTGGCTACCCTGGAGATTATAACCGTCTGTTTGGATCATGGAGAAACGAGGAGGTAAGCCGGACAGCAACAACGCTGAAGCGAAGAAGAAAGAGAGGTGAATTGATAAGAGTCGGACAAGGTGATGAGAGGCATGGATAGAGTGGATAGCCAGAGACTTTTCCCCAGGGTGGAAATGGCTGTCATGAGGGGACAACATTTTGGAGGAAGGTATAGGGGAGATGTCAGAGGTAGGCTCCAGAGGGTGGTGGGTGCGTGGAATGCACTGCCAGCAAAGGTGGTAGAGTCTGAGTCATTAGGGACATTTAAACGACTCTTGGACAGGCACATGGACAGCAGTAAATTGAAGGAGTGTAGGTTAGGTTGATCTTAGATTAGGGTAAATGAGGGCAGTACGGTGGCGCAGTGGGTTAGCCCTGCTGCCTCACGGCGCCGAGGTCCCAGGTTCGATCCCGGCTCTGGGTCACTGTCCGTGCGGAGTTTGCACATTCTCCCCGTGTCTGCGTGGGTTTCGCCCCCACAACCCAAAGATGTGCAGGGTAGGTCAATTGGCCATATTTAATTGCCCCTTAATTGGAGAAAATTAATTGGGTATTCTAAATTTATAAAAAAAAAGATTAGGGTAAATGGTCGGCACAGCATAATGGGCTGAAGGGCCTGTGCTGTGCTGTTCTATGTTCTATGTAACATGTATTCATATAGGGCCTCGAACAAGGAAAACCATCCCAGGCTACATCAAAGGAGCACAGATTTTAGGGAACGTCTTAAAGTAGGAAAGCAGGATAGAGAGGCTGAAAGATCTGGGGCCTGAATCCCAATGCCTAGGACACGGGTAACTGAAGATACCGTCACCAAAGAAGGCCTTCTCCCGGGAGAGGCAAAACGGCGAGAACCAGTAGTGAGAAAATACTCCACAAAGAAAATGATCCTCTGGCTCCCCAACAGGAGGCCGGGACCCAGGCCAGGATATAGTCTGAATCAAGGGTAGGATTCTCCAGTCCGGCAGCCGGCCAATGGGATTACCGATTGTGGCCAGCCCATACCGTCGGGAAACCCGCGGGCGTTGGTGCGCTGCCAGCGGAGCGGAGAACCTCGCCGATGGGGAGTTCTGCTGGAATGTTTTGCCTTCCATGTGATGTGGTCGCTTCCCCAGTCAAGAACTGGTCAGTCCTCTCTTGAAGGCACACAAAGCGGGGTGCATGGCGGGATTTGAAAACAAGGATGAGAATTTTAATATTTTTTAAAATAAATTGACAGTACCCAATTATATTTTTCCCAATTGAGGGGCAATTTAGCATGGCCAATGCACCTAGACGGCACAGATTTTAGGGTTGTGGGGAGCGAGACCCACGCAGATGCGGGGATGAAGTGTGAACTCCACACGAGCAGTGACCCGGAGCCGGGATCGAAAACGGGTCCTCGATGCCGTGAGATAGCGGTGCGAACCACTGCGTCGCAGTGCGAACCACTGCGTCACAGTGCGAACCACTGCGTCACCGCGCCGCCCCATGGGGCCTCGTCATCAGAAACTTTGAACCGCTAAAGCCACACCCATGTTGACTGAAACCACAGACTGGCTCAGTTAGAGACTGAGGAACAATGCATGCTGGGCATGTGGTCGAACCCGGGTCCACGAGGATAAGAATTTTAAACAGATCTCGGTGATGTAGGCAGCAGGTCAATTACTCGCTCCAAATTAAAATCTTGCCCCACTATCTTTGCTGAAACGCATTACATGAACTATATGAATCGGTTGTTATAAAAACGTTTTTTTAAAAGACAATTGCTTGTAAATTATAATATCAGCGCGAAAATGGAAGGTTTGGTCAATTTAAACTTGATACCTGCTGGTTCATTGTTGGGGTCTCGTTCAATGCCTTGTCTTTGGACTGGAGTTGGAATTTAATGCTTTGGGTCCAGCACTCGGCCAAGTGCACCATCTGGTGGTTGGCCTTTGCCATTACACAAGTTTGATTTCAATGGAGGTACAATCTGAGGAAGAGACGAAAGACTTTCATTTGTTACATCGCTTTCCATGACCACCAGAGGGCCCCAAAGTGCTCTTACAGTACGTCTGAAGCGTAATGACTTTGTCGACATGTAGGAAGCAAAGCCTCCAATGTACGCAGGGAAAACTTCCACAAGCTGCAATGTGATGATGACGACCAGTTAATGTGTTCTGTTTCCGTGTTGTGGATTGATGGGTAAATATAGGCCAGGACAGCGGGACTAACTCCCCAGCAGTTTTTCTAGATAGTGCCATCCAGGCGAGCAAACAGATGGTGCCCCTGCTTCACATTTCATCCGAAAGGTGGAACCTCTGACAGTGCGGCATTCCCGCAGTGCTGGACTGTCAGCGTCAGCCTTGATTTTTGTTCTCAAGCCCCGGGGTGGGAGTTGTCCCAGAAACTTGCGACCCAAGAGCTACCAACTCAGGCATGGCGGACACCGGATAGAAGTCAGAAGATAGAAGACAGCCCTTGGCTGTCACCCATCCCACACAGTAAGCCATGGTGGCCACAGCATCTTGGGAAGTTTGGCTGTCCACGATTCCGTGCACTGAGGGGCTACCTTGATGTCCGATCGTGAGATGCCGACCGTGGGTGAACCATTCACAGTGGCACACATTCATGCTTCGCTGCTGTAAATTACTGTTTCATTGCGGGTAAAGAGACATTCCAAATGCACCGTTGGGCAATTGCAGATGTCAAACGCCCATGGCTTTAGTTTTATCATTGTTGCAACTGACTGCTCTGTGCTCCAATTTTCACAGTGTGACCCAGGTGGCTGCCTCATTGAACTGACCACGCAGCTTACCATTATTATGGCTGGGAAGCAAATCTGGGGCAATATACAGGAGTCATTCTGGCCGTAAGTACATTTCTCAATTGTTGCTTTTCAGGTACAGAAATGCATTGGCTAACATGGCAATGTTCAATGGTGAACTCTTCTCCCTGTACAACTGTTGTCAATATATCTTATAATAATGCTATTACATTTTTAAAAATAAATTTAGAGAATCCAATTAATTTTTTCCAATTAAGGGGCAATTTAGTGTGGCCAATTTACATAACCGGCACAGCTTTGGGTTGTGGGGGTGAGACCCACGGAGACACAGGGAGAATGTGCAAACTCCACACAGACAGTGACCCAGAGCCGGCATCGAACCTGGGACCTCGGCGCCATGAGGCAGCAGTGCTAATCACTGCGCCACCGTGCTGCCCCACAATGCTATTAAATAACTTAGTTTTCATAAACCTGTGGGCACGTCTGGATTAAGACTGCGTAAGAACCTAATTAGGAACAGAGATAAGCCCTTCAGCCCTTCCACTGAATAAGATTGTGGCTAATCTTCTATCTCAGCTGCACCTCCCCTCTCGATATCCCTTCATTCCCTGTGTTCTCAAAACTCAATCAATCTCAGTCTTCAATGTACTCGCCGGTGAAGCATCCACAGACCACAAGATAGCAGGCGCGATTCTCCGGCCTCGTTACGCTCTAGCTCAAGTCAAACAAAGCTGGTGAATAGCGGGAGAGGTCAAAAACGAGAACAGGCGCCAAACAGTTTGCGATGCAATCGGCCCGCTCCCGTCGGCGAAATCGGGATCTCGCCGTAGCAAGGCGAGAAACCAATTATCGCCACTTAAGCCCAATACAATTAACGGGAGCCACCCCCTATCCAACGTCCACCTGTCATTCAGCCGCCTCCTCAGCAAGTGGTCACTCCGGCGCCGATTTGTACTCCTTTCGAAAAACGTGAACCTGGCAAAAGGGCTTCTGTGAGGAGCCGAGGAGGTGAGTCGCCATCTTTGCTCACCACCATGCGGCACCATCATGCCAACCGCTGGACTGTGTACCCGGTCCTGGGGCAACCCTTGTCCCCACCTATCCACCCCACTGACCACCCGTAACCCCCCACCGACTGACGAGGCCTCTGGCCGCGCGGCTGAAAGCTATCACTAATAGGGAATTGGTAACCATGGTTAAGCGAGAACTTCACACAACCCAAGTGGATTCCTATGGGTGGGTGGGCCATGTAGCATGTGGGAATCATTGCCCCGCATCCCAGTTATGCCTTGATGCCGGGACACTGCCGGAGGCAACACCACACACAGCAGCCAACATCTCAACACCCAGGGGATGGGACACAGCTCCGGGGACATATCCACAGCCAAAGGGTGGGTAGGTGCCATGGGGAGGGGGGGGGGGGGGGGGGGGGGGGGGATGCCTGGAGAGATGGGCCAATTGATCAAGATGGCGCCGGAGCATGGCGACTCTCTGCGAGATCTCTCACTCAGACCCTTTTCTTTAATCTCTTATCACCCTTCTGACTTAGTAAAACTCTTTTTCACTTCATATATAATTCCCTGTAAGAACACTATTCACAACGCCCTATGCTGCTCTTGCTCATGTATTTGCTTTGTTTGGCCCCTTGTTCTGCACTGTAACCAATCACTGTTTGTCGATGTACCATTTGTCAAAGTACTCTGTCGACTATTCTTTTGTCTACCATGTATGTTCTGTACGTTCCCCTGGCCGCAGAAAAAGTACTTTTCACTGGTACTTCGGTACATGTGACAATAAATCACATCAGCCCGCATTATGAAAGAAGGCGACGATCATACCGGTTGTGCACAAAGCTGTTTCTTGTGTTTGACAATTCCCCACCTTCCAATGGTGCTGCCCCCTCCCCCACCATCCTGAACCCCCTTCTCCGGTTCCCTCAGTGATCCTCAACGTGCTTTGCCCTCCTAGCTCTACCCCTACATCTCGGTGTGTCCCCAGGATGCACATTAGAGATGGAGGCAGCCAGCTGCTTACCTTGTCCCGTGGCCTTTGATGCCCCTGGTGGGCATCCTCTGGGGCCAGTGGGCCCGGCTCACTTGTCGGCAGCACATGCGCAGCCGTACCGCCCTGTCCCGGGGGCTGACTATGAGATGTGGCCTCATCAGAGTGGAGGAACCTGGGAGAGCTGATGGCCATCATCCACACTCAGTGCCCCCCACTCCTTCCTGGTTGGTTCCCATAGGGCCTGAGGGTTCACCTTGGGGCGAAGGGGCAGCTGGTTCCAGCCCCGGCTGCCCCTGCATCATCTGGCTGTGCCAGCCCTGGCGGTTCCCCATGGTCCGCACCATCGTATCGACGTCCTTGGCGATGCTCCTCAATGACTGGGACAAGCTCTGCAGCGCCTCAGCCATTCCCATCTGAGAGCAGGACATGTCCCGCAGAACATCATCAAGGTCAGCCTGGTACTGGGTGACATCCCCCAGCGAGGTGGACATTCTGCCGAGACCCTCAGCCATGACCATCACCTACTGAGTGACGCCTTGGAAACCTTCACCAGTGGAGCCGATGTCGTGCACCAGTCTCTCCACTGCGGTCGCCACCCTAGCAGTGTTGGCCTCCGTGCCACGCGTTGCCAGCGACATCTCCTGCACCCGTAGCCTCTGGGACTCCTCCAACTGGCTTTGGATCTAGCTGGAGTGATGCTGACATCTCCCTCTGAATGTCTCGGCCGCTCCCTAACATCTCCATCAGCCCAGCGCAAACCTGTTCCACAGGCTCCGCATCAGGCTGGGACCCAGCTGGGTCCTGGAATCCAGCAGCCGTCCGACTGCTGTCTCGCCCGGGGGTTCCTGCCTCCACCTGATGTCCGTCAGCAGCTGTGTGGTGCTCACCAGATTGTGCCCCAGAAGCCTGACCGCTAACAATTCTCACCGAGGTGTGGGTATCTGAGCTGGTGGAGGGTGGCGATTACAGCTGTGCCGTGAGAATAACGATGGCATCCTCGGATCCTCTGAGATGGGACCGAGCACTCCAGACACTCGGGAGTAATAGAGCTTTGCAGCACAGAAAGAGGCCCTTCAGCCCATTGAATCTGTGCTGGCTGTCAAACACCTAACTATTAATCTCATTTTCCAGCACTTACTCTGTACCCGTGTAGGCTCTGGCGTTTCAAGTGCTCATCTAAATACTTCTTAAAAGTTGTGAGGGTTCCTGCCCCGACCACCCGAACGGGCAACAAGTTCCAGATTCCCGCTGCCCTCTCAGTGAAACAGTTCCTCCTCAAATCCCCTCTGAATCACCTGCCTAAAATCTATCTATGCCCCCTGGTTGTTGACCCTCTACTAAGAGGGTCTTATAATCTACCCTATCTATGTCCTTCATAATTTTATAGACCCCAATCCCACTCCCTCAGCCTTCTCTGCTCCAAGGAGAACAACCCCGGCCTAACCACTCTCTCCTCAAAGCTGAAACACTCCAGCCCAGGCAACATCCTGGTGAATCTCCTCTGCACCCTCTCCAATGTAATCACATCCTTCCTATAGTGTGGCGACCAGAACTGCGCACAGTACTCCAGCTGGGGCCTGGCGAGCGTATTATACAGCTCCATCATAACTTATATTCTATTCTGTGCCACGACTGATGTAGGCAAGGCAGGACAGCTCCAAGGCATGGTCTGCTCCTCTTGTTCCATGTGGCAGGCTGGAGACAGTTCCAGTCCCCAGGGTCAGCATGTGCGCAGGAAGTGTCTCCGGTTACAGCTCCTGGAAGCTCGAGTTTCAGAGCTGGAGCGGTTGCTGCAGTCACTGTGGAGCATTCGCGAGTCGGAGAGCATCGTGGATAGCACGTATAGAGAGGTGGTCACACCGCAGGCTCAGAATCCGCAGGCAGGAAGAGAATCGGAGACCGCCAGATAGAGCAAGAGAGGGAGGCAGGTAGTGCAGGAATCTCCTGTGGCCATTCCCCTGCAGAACAGATATCCCGTTTTGGATACTGTTGAGGGGAATGGCCTCTCAGGGGAAAGCAGCAACAGCCAAATCCGTGGCACCACGGTTGGTTCTGCTGCAGAGGGGAGGGGTGATAAGTGCGACAGTGCAATAGTTATAGGGGATTCAATTGTAAGGGGAATAGACAGGCGTTTCGGTGGCTGCAAACGCGACTCCAGGATGATATGTTGCCTCCCTGGTGCTAGGGTCAAGGATGTCTCGGAACGGGTACAGGACATTCTGGCAGGGGAGGGTGAACAGCCAGTGGTCATGGTACACATCGGTACAAACGACATAGGTAAAAAAGGGATGAGGTGCTAAAAGCAGAATACAGGGAGCCAGGAAGCAAGTTAAGAAATTAGACCTCGAAGGTAGTGATCTCAGGATTAGTACCGGTGCCACGTGCTGGTCAGAGTAGAAATAGCAGGATATATAGGATGAATACGTGGCTGAAGGGAAGGCGTCAGGGGGAGGGTTTCAGATTTCTGGAGCATTGGGACCGGTTCTGGGGAAGGTGGGACCTGTACAAAACTGGACGGGTTACACCTGGACAGGATTGGAACTGATGCCCGAGGGGGCTATTTGCTAGAGCGGTTGGGGAGTGTTTAAACTAATGTGGCAGGGGGATGGGAACCAATGCAGGAAGTCGGAAGGTAGTAAAACAGGGACAGGAACAAAAGGCAGTAAGGGGGAAAGTGTAAGGCAGAGAATCCAGAGTCAAAAATCAAAAAGGGAGACAGTACAGTGACTGAGGGGAGCTCAGTGAATAAGCCCAGTAATACTAAAAGGATTACAACGGGAAGTAAAAACATAAATGGAAAGCGACGCGGCAGGTTGTTACATGAAGAGATGGGCTCAACGACAAGGAAAATTAGGAGAAAAGTTAAGAGGAGAAATATCTTAGGAGAGGTTACTGATCAAGGTGTTAAGATTCAAAACAGAGGTATAAAAGCCAACATACGTATACTTTACCTGAATGCTCATAGTGTTTGGAATAAGGTAAATGAGTTGATGGTGCAAATCATCGTGAATGACTATGATTTAGTGGCCATTACTGAAACATGGTTAAAGGATGGTCAAGACTGGGAGTTAAATATCCGAGGGTATCAAACTATTCGGAAGGACAGAGTGGATGGTAAGGGAGGTGGTGTTGCTCTGTTATTTAAGGATGGCATCCGGGCAATAGTAAGGGATGACATCGGTGCTGTGGAGGATAAGGTTGAATCCATTTGGGTGGAAATCAGGAATAGTAAGGCGAAAAAGTCACTGATAGGAGTAGTCTATCGGCCACCAAATAGTAACGTTATGGTCGGGCAGGCAATAAACAAAGAACTAACTGATGCATGTAGAAATGGTACAGCAGTTATCATGGGGGATTTTAATCTACATGTCGATTGGTTTGACCAGGTCGGTCAAGGCAACCTTGAGGAGGAGTTTATAGAATGTATCCGCGATAGTTTCCTAGAACAGTATGTAATGGAACCTACAAGGGAACAAGTGGTCCTAGATCTTGTCCTGTGTAATGAGACATGATTGATTCATGATCTCATAGTTAGGGATCCTCTCGGAAGGAGCGGTCACAATATGGTGGAATTTAAAATACAGATGGAGGGTGAGAAGGTAAAATCAAACACTAGTGTTTTGTGCTTAAACAAAGGAGATTACAATGGGATGAGTGAAGAGCTATCTGAGGTAGGCTTTATGGTGAAACAGTTGAGGAACAGTGGAGAACCTTTCAAGCGATTTTTCACAGTGCTCAACAAAGGTTTATGCCAACAAAAAGGTAGGACGGTAGAAAGAGGGAAAATCGACCGTGGATATCTGAGGAAATAAGGGAGAGTATCAATTTGAAGGAAAAAGCATACAAAGTGGCAAAGATAAGTGGGAGACTAGAGGACTGGGAAATCTTTAGGGGGCAGCAGAAAGCTACTAAAAAAGCTATAAAGAAGAGTAAAATAGATTATGAGAGTAAACTTACTCAGAATATAAAAACAGATGGCAAAACTTTCTACAAATATATAAAACAAAAAAGAGTGGCTAAGGTAAATATTGGTCCTTTTAGAGGATGAGAAGGGAGATTTAATAATGGGAGATGAGGAAATGGCTGAGGAACTGAACAGGTTTTTTGGGTCCGTCTTCACAGTGGAAGACACAAATAACATGCCAGTGACTGATAGAAATGAGGCTATGTCAGGTGAGGACCTTGAGAGGATTGTTATCACTAAGGAGGGAGTGATGGGCAAGCTAATGGGGCTAAAGGTAGACAAGTCTCCTGGCCCTGATGGAATGCATCCCAGAGTGCTAAAAGAGATGGCTAGGGAAATTGCAAATGCACTTGTGATAATTTACCAAAATTCACTAGACTCTGGGGTGGTCCCGGCGGATTGAAAATTAGCAAACGTGACACCACTGTTTAAAAAAGGAGGTAGGCAGAAAGCGGGTAATTATAGGCCAGTTAGCTTAACTTACCAGTAGTAGGGAAGATGCTGGAATCTATCATCAAGAATGAAACAGCGAGGCATCTGGATGGAAATTGGGCAGACGCAGCATGGGTTCATAAAGGGCAGGTCATGCCTAACTAATTTAGTGGAATTGTTTGGGGACATTACCAGTGCAGTAGATAACGGGGAGCCAATGGATGTGGTATATCTGGAGTTCCAGAAAGCCTTTGACAAGGTGCCACACAAAAGGTTGCTGCATAAGATAAAGATGCATGGCATTAAGGGTAAAGTAGTAGCATGGATAGAGGATTGGTTAATTGATAGAAAGCAAAGAGTTGGGATAAATGGGTGTTTCTCTGGTTGGCAATCAGTAGCTAGTGGTGTCCCTCGGGGTTCAGGGTTGGGCCCACAATTGTTCACAATTTACACAGATGATTTGGAGTTGGGGGACCAAGGGCAATGTGTCCAAGTTTGCAGATGACACTAAAATGAGTGGGAAAGCAAAAAGTGCAGAGAACACCGGAAGTCTGCAGAGGGATTTGGATATGTTAAGTGAATGGGCTACTAGACCTGGCAGATGGAATACAATGTTGACAAATGTGAGGTTATCCATTTTGGTAGGAATAACAGCAAAAGGGATTATTATTTAAATGATAAAATATTAAAACATGCTGCTGTGCAGAGAGACCTGGGTGTGCTCGTGCATGAGTCGCAAAAAGTTTGCGGCTCATTTTACAGGTGCAACAGGTGATTAAGAAGGCAAATGGAATTTTGTCCTTCATTGCTAGATGGATGAAGTTTAAGACTAGGGAGGTTATGCTGCAATTGTATGAGGTGTTAGTGAGGCCACAGCTGGACTATTGTGTTCAGTTTTGGTCTCCTTACCTGAGAAAGGACGTACTGGCGCTGGAGGGTGTGCAGAGGAGATTCACTCGGTTAATCCCGGAGCTGAAGGGGTTGGATTACGAGGAGAGGTTGAGTAGACTGGGACTGTACTCGTTGGAATTTAGAAGGATGAGGGGGGACCTTATAGAAACATATAAAATTATGAAGGGAATAGATAGGATAGATGCGGGCAGGTTGTTTTCGCTGGCGGGTGACAGCAGAACTAGGGGGCACAGCCTCAAAATAAGGGGAAGTAGATTTAGGACTGAGTTTAGGAGGAACTTCTTCAACCAAAGGGTTGTGAATCTATGGAATTCCTTGCCCAGTGAAGCAGTTGAGGCTCCTTCATTACATGTTTTTAAGGTAAAGATAGATAGTTTTTTGAAGAATAAAGGGATTAAGGGTTATGGTGTTCGGGCCGGAAAGTGCAGCTGAGTCCACAAAAGATCAGCCATGATCTCATTGAATGGCGGAGCAGGCTCGAGGGGCCAGATGGCCTACTCCTGCTCCTAGTTCTTATGTATCCCATACACCTGCCCTGGTACTGTCGCTTTCCTAACACAGGAACCGGAAAACTCTCAGCACAAGAGACAATGACCTTTATCGTTCCTATTTCTGCAGCTGGGTGAAAAACTGGTGGGTGAGTCGGAAAGCCAGGCATCACCCGGAGAGGCTGTATTCCCGCTGGGAGCAGGATCATGACTTGCAAGACATGGGCCAGTTTGGCCTCTTCTATGAATATCTGGAAATGGGTGAGTGAAACAACTGATGAACATCACCTTTGCTCGGTCGATAACCAGGGGAGCAGTGTCCCTGACTGTGGTAAATGTAATATATGTTAATATATATGTTAATTCACACTGTTGTTGTAAGCGCAGTAGCGCTGTCCTACCACTAGGGGGAGTAGCACTGGGAGCACTTAGGAACTTGTACTGGGCTCCACCCTCGGTTCCGCCCATGACTCCTCCCCCTAGTGCAGCTGTATAAGTACCCGTGTCCAGAGTCAGCCTGGGTCACTATGAGTTCATCGACAGGTAACAGGCTGGCTCTGAAGTAAGTCGATTAAAGCCTAGATTCACATCGGAAACACGTTTCTGGTGAATTGATGGTTCCATCACTGACCCAGAACTGATCTGTAAATTTTCTGACGCCATTGCTCAGTTTCGGCTCCTGTCACAAAGGCCTTTCTTTCACAAGGTAGAGTTACCCAATTCCACGTTAGCTCAGCTCCCACGTTTCGACACAATGGTTTTGTATTTTTGACACTCTTAAATCTCCCTGCATGAAGCAGACAAGGGATTTATTCTGAAGCTTTTTCCAATGCTGCTTTCTTATTGGCTATTGGAATACATCCGGGATGCTTCGCAGAACTTCTTGGGCGCGATTCTCCGCTCCCACGATGGGTGGGAGAATAGCGGGAGGTCAGCTCCCGCACCTCCTGCTATTCTCCTACCCCCCCCCCCCCCCAAAATGCGTGTCCGGTTTTGCGACACGCCACTCGGAGAAATGCGGGCCGCCGTTTTTCACGGTGGCCCGCGATTCTCCGGCCCGGATGGGCCGAGCGGCCTGCCGTTCCCGACCTGTTCATGATGGCGGCAACCACACCTGGCCGCTGCTGTCGTGAACATGGCGCGCCAGGTAAGTGTGGGGCCTGTGGGGGGCGGATCGGGGATCAAGCACCACAATCGTGCTCGGGAGGGGACTGGCCCGCGATCGGTGCCCACCGATCGTTGGGCCGGCGTCTCAAGGGGACGCACTCTTTCCCCTCTGCCGCCCCGCAAGATCAAGCCGCCAAGTCTTGCGGGGCGGCTGAGGGGAAAGACGGCAACCGCGCATGTGCGGGTTTGAGCTGTCCAACCCACGCATGCGCGGCTGACGTCATTTGGCGCCGCCGCGTCATTCTTGGCGCGCCAGGCCTTGAAGCCAGGGACAAGGCCCGGCGGCCAGGTTTCCTGGTACGGCCCTCCTATCCCCCCGGGGAGGGGAGAATAGGGGGCCGGGAGAGGCTTCCGACGGCGTTGTGAACCTCTCCGGGTTTCACGACGGCGTCGGGCCTTGCGGAGAATTCCGCCCCTTGTTTTCCATTTGCCCCACCTTCTGATAAAGGGTAGATTAGAGAAGGGATATCTTGGTGTGCGTCCCGGGTCCTGTAGTTTGGCAGTTTCTAGCTTCTGCAGTATGCCCATATATTTTAAACTGAAGACTAGATATTATGAATTAATAGTGGCCGGGATTCGGGAGATGATGTTCTCCCACTGGAGTTGAATTGGATAAGGAAACAATTCCAAATTTCTGCATGGTAAGGAATACAAGGGATTCCCGAGGGAATCCCGCTGTCGGGTCCTCATTTTGAGCAGGCAGCCTGCTCGCGAGGCACCGCGGCCGGTCACCCCCCCATACACACCCCCACACACACACCCACACACATACACACACACACACACACACACACACACGCATCGCAATGCAGTCCCCCCTTCCTCCTCCCCACCCCTGGGTTTTCTGGGTCCATCCCTCTTCCCTCAATCCTGGGGTGACCCAACCCACATCTCCCCTTGCCCCCAGGGACCCCCTGGATAGGGGAACTCCCCCTGAAACCCTCTAACTAAAGAGACCCCCCCCCCCCCCCCCCACAGAGACCACCGAAATAAAGGAACTCACACATAGACTCCTTAAGTAAATGGAACCCCCCAGAGAGCCCCTCGCCAAAGGTAGACCTCCCCAAATACCCCTGAAATAAAGGGACGCCCCCCCGAGACCCCTAACAAAAGGAGCCCCCCCCTCCACAGACCCCCCCCAAATAGAGACCCTTGTCTGGAAGCTAGAGAGCAGTCCAGACAGGGACCGTGAAAAATAAATCACTGTTGTAACACCCACCTGGGGAATACACCGACTGACTCAGACAGAGGAAGCACCACGTGTGTATTCGTGCGAAGAGCAATGACCTTTGTTTATACCCCTCGTATTCTTTAGCTGCAAACCATTCATTCATTTCTCTTCGGGGTCTGACAGCTTCCACAAACACAGGAGTTAGCCTTGCTTTGTTCATCTTCAAAGAACAAAGAACAAAGAAAAGTACAGCACAGGAACAGGCCCTTTGGCCCTCCAAGCCCGTGCTGACCATGCTGCCCGAATAAACTAAAATCTTCTACACTTCCTGGGTCCGTATCCCTCTATCCCCATCCTATTCATGTATTTGTCAAGATGCCCCTTAAATGTCACTATCGCCCCTGCTTCCACCACCTCCCCCGGCAGCGAGTTCCAGGCACCCACTACCATATGTGTAAAAAAAACTTGTCTCGTACATAGAACATAGAACATCACAGCGCAGTACAGGCCCTTCGGCCCTCGATGTTGCGCCGACCCATGAAACCATCTGAAGCCTATCTGACCTACACTATAGAATCTCCTCTAAACCTTGCCCCTCACACCTTAAACCTATGCCCCCTAGTAATTGACCCCTCCACTCTGGGAAAAAGCCTCTGACTAACCACTCTGTCTATGCCCCTCATAATTTTGTAGACCTCTATCAGGTCGTCCCTTAACCTCTGTTGTTCCAGTGAGAACAAACCGAGTTTATTCAACCGCTCCTCATAACTAATGGCCTCCATACTAGTCAACATCCTGGTAAATCTCTTCACCCTTTCTAAAGCCTCCACATCCTTCTGGTAGTGTGGCAACCAGAATTGAACACTATACTCCAAGTGTGGCCTAACTAAGGTTCTATACAGCTGCAACATGGCTTGCCAATTCTTATACTCAATGCCCCGGCCAATGAAGGCAAGCATGCCGTATGCCTTCTTAACTACCTTCTCCACCTGTGTTGCCCCTTTCAGTGACCTGTGGACCTGTACACCGAGATCTCTCTGACTTTCAATACTCTTGAGGGTTCTTCCATTCACTGTATATTCCTTACCTGCATTAGACCTTCCAAAATGCATTACCTCACATTTGTCCAAATTAAACTCCATCTGCCATCCCTCTGGCCAAGTCTCCAAACGATCTAAATCCTGCTGTATGGTCTGAAAGTTCTCATCGCTATCCGCAATTCCACCAACCTTTGTGTCGTCTGCAAATTTAGTAATCAGACCAGTTACATTTTCCTCCAAATAATTTATATATACCACTAACAGCAAAGGTCCCAGCACTGATCCCTGCGGAACACCACTGGTCACAGCCCTCTAATTAGAAAAGCACCCTTCCATTGCTACTCTCTGCCTTCTATGACCTAGCCAGTTCTGTATCCACCTTGCCAGCTCACCCCTGATCCCGTGTGACTTCACCTTTTGTACCAGTCTACCATGAGGGACCTTGTCAAAGGCCGTACTGAAGTCTATATAGACAACATCCACTGCCCTACCTGCATCAATCATCTTTGTGCCGGCCTCGACAAACCCGATCAAGTTAGTGAGACACGACCTCCTCTTCACAAAACCATGCTGCCTCTCGCCAATACGTCCATTTGCTTCCAAATAGGACAAGACCCTGTCTCGAAGAATTCTCTCCTGTAATTTCCCTACCACTGACGTAAAGCTCATCAGCCTGTAGCTCCCTGGATTATCCCTGGTACCCTTCTTAAACAAAGGAACAACATTGGCTATTCTCCAGTCCTCCGGGATATCACCTGAAGACAGTGAGGATCCAAAGATTTCCGTCAAGGCCTCAGCAATTTCTTCTCTAGCCTCCTTCAGTATTCTGGGGTAGATCCCATCAGGCCCTGGGGCTTATCTAACTTAATATTTTTCAAGACGCCCAAAACCTCGTCTTTTTGGATCTCAATGTGACCCAGGCGATCTACACACCCTTCTCCAGACTCAACATCCAACAATTCCTTCTCTTTGGTGAATACTACTGCAAAGTATTCATTTAGTATCACGCCCATTTCCTCTGGCTCCACACATAGATTCCCTTGCCTATCCTTCAGCGGGCCAACCCTTTCCCTGGCTACCCTATTGCTTTTTATGTTCCTTCATCCCTTTTATTTTGGGGTCCTGTGCAGGATCCCTTTACTTAGGGGCTCTCTGGGAGGAGTCTCTTTGTTGGGGACACTGTTGGGAGTCCCTTTATTCAAAGAGTTTTGGGGCTGCCCCCTTATCTAGAGTGTTTCTGTGGAGGGGTCTCCCTATCTAGGGAGTGTCAGGTGGGGGAGATCTCTCAATCTTGGGAGCCTCTTGGGGGCTCTCCCTATCTAGGGGGCCTCCAGGGTGTCTCCCGTTTTTTGTTTGGGGGGGGCAGTCCGGTAGGGGATGGGTGGGAAGCTTGTGCATTGCAGGGGGAGGGTGGCCTTGTGTGGACTCTGGGGGTAGCTCCCTTTAAGGGGTCACCTCCCTGGCCCATGGCGAGGTCCACCACGTCAGGGCCATGTTGGTAAATACCAGTCGTGGCCTGCGGCCTCCCCATTCGCATCCCAGATGACCAGAGAATCGCGAAGGCCCAGAGACTCTGGTGCGGGGTCTGCTAAGCATCCTTGCACGGGCGTGAACTCCGGGGCCGCAGCATAGCGGTAATTTCAGCCCCTGGCGCGAGCCTCAATATTGGCCGGACGTTCGATTCTCCGCCCGATCGCGATCCGTGTTGCCAGCGTTGTGGGAGTGGACAATCCAGCCAAGTGTTCAGCTGAAGAATCTGAAAGAGTAAGATTTCCTCTGTTCAATTTGATTTGTTTCCTGTTTTCTGTTGTGTCCTTTGAGCAAGAAGCCTATTGAAAACATGCTTCAAATTGAACTGTGATACCCCCATGTAAACATCTTCAAATCCTGCCTGACCAATTAGTGGTTTACTTCGCTACACTTACAGTCACAGGTCGTATGCTTTCCTACCCATGATACTCGGCAGAAATGGTAAAAGTGGAAAGTATATTGCTGAAAAAAAAGATATTTGGTTGAAGCTTTTCACTTTGCACTCATCAGGACAATTCACATGACTGCCAAATGAAAAGATAAAAACAATTATGCTATATGAGATGAGAAAGCTGATTGGTTTTGCAAGTGGGCTCTGATTGGTAGAGACCTTGCCATGGAGAATACTCCCGTTGATGATGACTGAGTGTTACCTGCCAAGCATTGTTTGAAATTTAAACCAGGCAGTTTGACTCTGATTGATAAAGGCACTGCCATGAGGAATGAACCAGCAAATGGATGTCACTTATTTTGTGTAGCTGAAACAGGCGCAATGTGTGTACATGTTCGTTCTGTCTGCAAAGATCAGGCCTCTGTGTATTAATGCGTGTTGCTCCCAGCATACCCAAAAGCACCACGGTGGAGCCTGACTGAGAATCTTTATTTCCTTGTCAGCGTAAGTCTGAGCACACTAAGGATTATTTAGCAAACGTCCAATCACAGAATGGCATCTAATGTTGGACACTGTGTGCGGGATTTACCAACCGTATGTTTTTCGGTGGTGGAGGCGGCCCGCCAGCGGGATCTACCGGTCCTGCCGTTCCCAATGGGATTTCCCATTGACAGCACCCCTCGCCGCCGGGAAACCAGTACACCGGCTGTTCCCAATGGACAAGGTGCTGACTAAATCAAACCAGCTGGCACACAACTAATAGAGTATACAGAAAGAAAACACACCATGGTTAAGATAGAAAGGCCTCAGTACAAAAATGGGAGGTTGGATTGATTTGAAAAATAAATGTGATAGAAAGTGGTAAAGAAAGAAAATGGCAACAAGGAGGAGGAGATAAAATATAATACCCTAAAGTGAACATTGGAGATGGGAATTTATTTGGGCTTGACTGCCATTTTGTTGGCTCCAATTTTATCAAAAGCAATAAAAATCCTAATTGGATGGAATTCTTTCCAGATTATACTCGGCACTTCCATTTTAATTATTTGTTCAGCAAATCGTGTAAATGAAGACGGTTTCTGGGTCCCTGTTTTTTCTCCTGCCTCAAAATTAGAAGCCATTTCTCCTTTGTGGACAGTAAGTGATTGAAGACGCTGATAATTTGGAAGGGTTTCATCCGTGTTGTCTGATGTCTTGCGTTGCAGTCATCCAGTTTGGATTTGTCACTCTCTTTGTGGCCTCGTTCCCTCTGGCTCCTGTTCTTGCTCTGATGAATAACATCGTCGAGGTCCGTGTGGACGCCTGGAAATTTGTCACACAGTTCAGAAGACCCATGGCAGCAAAGGCCCACAGTATAGGAATATGGCATCAGATTCTGAATGGCGTCGCCATCTTTTCTGTGGTTACGAATGTAAGTATAGTGCCAAGGTGTGGTAGCATGAATTCCTAATGCAAAATATTCCTGGAAGAGTGCACCTTCAATGTCCTCGCTCGTGCCAAGTCACATTTCCCACTCTGCATCCGAACCTGAAAACGGTACCTCCACATGGGCGAGGACTTAGGACTTACCCCAAATTGTACACCCAGTGGCAAATTTCAGACTGTTGGTATTGAGTAGAGTTCCAGAAACTCTAGAAACTAGTGCAAGACCGAAACCAGCATTCTGGAGCATAACATTTGAAATAGGAGCAACAATAGGCAATGAGGTCCCTTACGCCTGCTGCACTTTTCAATACAATTACATCTGATGGTCCACCTTAGCTCCGCATTCCTACCCTATTCACATCGGAACAGTGTCAGACGTGAAGAGAAAACACTCTGTTCCATCCAGCCTGTCGCACACATCTGTGTTTCACTGTTCACCACAATACACACGCTCCACAGCCCAGCTGAAACGATGCAGATCCTGGGAGGGGTGAGAAACCGTGGGGAGGATTCTCCATCCCACCGCACCCGTTTCCAGAGCGGCGCGCCCCCAAAGGCAGCGGAATCCTCCATCCCATCAGCTGGCCAGTGGGGTTTCCCATTGTGGGCACCCCCATGCCATTGAGAAATCCGCGGGCGTGACTGCATTGCCAACGAAACGGAGGATCCCGTTGACGGAGAATCCAGGCCCATGTAAGTCAGATAAAAAATCACTGGAAAATTTTCCTGAAATTGATTTCAGATACATTCCAGAAGGCTGATTTCTGTTCATAACTAGGTGCTCGGAACAGGGTGGGAGTTTTGAAGAATAACTTAGAGATTTTCTTTCTCTTTGCTCCAAGTTACATTTTGGAACAGTTATGTCAAATCATTGGGGGGAACAATAGGATTATTATTGTTCAAAGTGCTGAAGTTTGCAGCTTTCAGTTAATGGAGTGAAGATGGTCGTGGTGATTGGAGGTCAATCATCTCGGGTCCAGGACATCACTGCAGGAGTTCCTCAGGGTAGTGTCCTAAGCCCGACCATCGTCAGCTGCTTCATCAATGATTTTCCCTTCATCAAATGTTGGAAGTGGGGTTGTTTGCAGATGACTGCACAATGTTCGGTATCATTCACGGTTCCTCAGATCTGAAGCAATCCTTTCCCACATGCAGCAAGATCTGGACAATATCCAAGCTTGGTCTGACAAGTAGCAAGTAAAATCCAACACCACTCAAGTGCCAGGCATATCCAACAAGATAATTCAACTATTTCTCCTTGATATTCAATGCCATTACTATCACTGAATTCCCCGCTGTCAACTTCCTGGGGGGTTACCATTGACCAGAAACTGAATTGGACTAGCCATATCATTACTGTGGTTACAAGGGCAGGTCAGAGGCTAAACATTCTGCAGCGAGTAGCTCACCTCCTGACTCCCCAAAACCTGTTCACCATCTACAAGGAGTGCGATCGAATACTCCCCACTCGCCTGGATGAGTGCAGCTCCAACATCGTCCAAAACCTCAACACCACCCAGGACAAAGCAGTCCAATGGATTGGCACCCCATCCATTCCCTCCACCACTGATTTACAATGATAGCTTTGTGCACCAGCTACAACATGCACTGCAGGAACTCACTGGGTTCCTTAGGCAGCACCTTCCACACCTGCAACCTCTACCATCTCGAAGGACAAGGGTAGCAGATAGAACATAGAACTTACAGTGCAGAAGGAAGCCATTCGGCCCATCGAGTCTGCACCGAACCAGTTAAGCCCTGACTTCCACCCTATCCCCGTAACCTTTTTTGGTCACTAAGGGCAATTTATCATGGCCACTCCACCTAACCTGCGCATCTTTGAACTGTGGGAGGAAACCGGAGCACCCAGAGGAAACCCATGCAGACACAGGGAGAACGTGCTGACTCCGCACAGACAGTGACCCAGCGAGGAGTCGAACCTGGGACCCTGGCCCTGTGAAGCCACAGTGCTAATCACTTGTGCTGCCCATGGGATGCATGGGAACACCAGCACCTGCAAGTTCCCCTCCAAGCCCCACACCACCCTGATGAGGAAATACATAGCCGTTCAGTCACTGCCGCTGGGTCGGAGTCCTGGAACCCTGGAGCTTCCTCCCTAACAGCACTGTGGGTGTAGCTACACCTCCGGCACAGCAAGCAGTTCAAGAAAGCAGCTCACCGCCAACTTCGGTAGGGCAATTAGGGATGGGTAACAAATTCTGGCCTAGCCAACGATGCCTACATCCTGTGAATGAATGAAAAACGTGACATTTATAAATGGACTGCAATTTACTTATGTAGAAAAAAACAGAACTGGCCAAATTGAATGACTTGTTTCCTATTCTTTTAGGCTTTCATTGTCGCCTTCACCTCTGATATGATCCCCCGTTTAGTTTACAAATATGCATATTCTCAAAATGTTCAACTGCCAATGAAAGGCTACATAAACGACAGTCTGTCAATCGCCAATGCCTCACTTTTAACAGCTTATACACGGAATAATGATATCACCACTTGCAGGTAAGAATGGAACAAACACTTTTGCTTTTCCGGGTCAGCAGATCACCAATGGCACATCATTTAGAAATGTCGGGCGGAATTCTCCGCTCCCCACGTGGCATGGGAGAATCGTGGGAGGGCCTCCCGACATTTTTCACGCCCCCCTGGCGCCCCCAGCAATTTCCCCCCACCCAGCCCCCCCGCTTTGAAAAATCGCCGCTCGCCGTTTTTTATGACGAA
The DNA here is from genome assembly GCF_902713615.1 of Scyliorhinus canicula. Lineage (NCBI taxonomy): Eukaryota > Metazoa > Chordata > Chondrichthyes > Carcharhiniformes > Scyliorhinidae > Scyliorhinus > Scyliorhinus canicula. The sequence goes on along the minus strand of NC_052154.1, from coordinate 189,390,460 downwards.
CAGCGATTCTCCGAGCCCGATGGGCCGAGCGGCCGTCCCTTCACGCCCGTTTCAACACGCCAGCAACCACACCTGGTCGCTTCATTCATGAACGGGCGGCAGATGCCCGTTTGGGGCATCTAGGGGCCTGGTTGGGATGGGAGCACCACGACTGTGCTCGGGAGGGGACAGGCCCGCGATCGGTGCCCACCGATCGTCGGGCCAGCGTCCAAAACGGACGCACTCTTTCCCCTCCGCCGTCCGGCAAGATAAAGCCGCCACGTCTTGCCGGGCGGCTGAGGAGAAAGAAGGCCACTGCGCATGCGCGGTTCGCGCCGTCTGTGCGATGAAGTTATGCGCGGGTTGGAACCGGCAACCCGCGCATGCGTGGATGACCTCTCAAATGCGACGTTTTGCACGTCATTTCCAGAAAGACGGAGGCCCGCTCCTAGCCCCCCAGGTGGGGGTGAATTAGGTGCGGGGAGCGGGCCCCGAGGCTGTCGTGAACCTCGGCCGATTTCACAACGGCCATCCTGATTTTTATCGGGAGCAGAGAATACCACCCGTCTTTTTTGAAATATTTTTATTAGGGTTTTGACATGTGGGGTGGGATTGACCGACCGACCCACCGTGTGTTTTGAGGCGGCCCGCCAACGGGATTTACCGACCCGGCTGTTGCCAACGGGATTTCGCACCGTGGATCCCCATCGGTCCCAGTTCCCCCTCCCATTTTACTGGCAGTTCATTCAGCGGGGGCCACCTCCATTGACAAGATCTACCCATAAATGCCAGAAATGTTACCCCCGCCCCCCCACCCCACCAAACCCTGTGATTGATGGGAGCTTATTCATCAAGAAGGGTCTGGGGTCGAGGGGAATGTTGGAAAGGTCTTCCGACCAAAATCACGTATTTTGAGGTAACGGAACCGGTCCGTTCCTTAAAGTTGAAACTTGGTTGATAACTCCGCCAAACCATCCCTTCACAAACCATCCCTTCACAAACTCATCCCCGAAACCCTCAAGGACCTTTCCCTCCAAAACCCTGGACATCACGTCCAAACTCGACGGTACAAATAGGTGGTTGCCACAGATAGAGGCCTTGCAATGACACGGAGTCCAATTCGCAATGCTGCCTAAATTGCCTCCGTGTCTGAAGAGTGGACACCACCACCGGGTTCGAAGAATACTTCACCGGAGAGAAAGCGAGTGAGGCTGTCGCCAAAGCCCTTCAATTCAAGCCCCTGCAAGAGCTCCATCTGTCACCATTTGGAGCTTGGCTCCTCCGTACCTTTTCAATGTTGGCCGCCTAATAGTAAAAGAGCAAGTTAGAACATAGAACAGTACAGCACAGAACAGGCCCTTCGGCCCTCGATGTTGTGCCGAGCAATGATCACCCTACTCAAACCCACGTATCCACCCTATAGCCGTAACCCAACAACCCCCCCCCCCCCCCCCCACCCCCTTAACCTTACTTTTTAGGACACTACGGGCAATTTAGCATGGCCAATCCACCTAACCCGCACATCTTTGGACTGTGGGAGGAAACCGGAGCACCCGGAGGAAACCCACGCACACACGGGGAGGACGTGCAGACTCCGCACAGACAGTGACCCAGCCGGTAACTGAACCTGGGACCCTGGAGCTGTGAAGCATTTATGCTAACCACCATGCTACCGTGCTGCCCTAGATCTCCCAGGAAGCTGCCTGCCGCATTTACATTGGTTAAGCAATGGTGGGCTAAAAGATGGTTGGCCTTCTCCCCATACCCTCGAGCACCGCAGCTGGCTCATTGCCTTCGCTGTGGATAACAGATCAAACTGCATTTGCAGCTGCTTCCTGTTCACCAGCAATCCGGAGTAGGATCACACGAATATCGGCGATCCGTCTCAAGAATTGCACCCACCAGTCTCTGCTGCTCCACCCCCAGCGTCCTATCTAAATGCACCATTTGGAGATTGCCTCCCCTCTTACAATTGGCTCAAGGGCTTCCCACAGCAAGCAGGAGAAGACAGAATCATTCCTATTATCTATAGAATATAGAATCCCTACAGTGCAGAAGGAGGCCATTCAGCCCATCGAGTCTGCATTGACCCTTGCTCCAATAGAGCACCCTACCACCCGTAGCCCTGTAACCCCACCTAACCATTGGGCAATATTAACATGGCCAATTCATCTAACCTGCACATCTTTGGACTGTGGGAGGAAACCGGAGCACCCGCATGAAACGCACGCAGGCACGCGGAGAACGTGCAAACTCCACAGTCACCCGAGGTCAGAATCAACCTTGGGACCCTGGTGCTGTGAGGCAGCAGTGCTAACCACTGTGCCACTGTGCTGCCTCAGAATCTAATATACTCTCGATGGTTGTGGAAATGCGTTCACAAACACCCTTGTCCGCTAACAGCGTTACATCCAACCTTCACCGTGAGTGGTGACTGGAACCTGGCCCCAAGACCGAGTCCACAGAATGTGGAGCACGGTCCGAGATTACGATTGCCAAGTATTCCGATCTCCGCACCTAAGTTAGAATGGACCTACCCAATAGGAAGAAGTCAATCCCGGAATAGACCTTATGCACATGGGAGATGAACAAAATCCCTTATCCCTTTTGTGCAAAAACTGCATGGGTCTCACCCCCACAACCCAAAGATGTGCAGGTTAGGTGGGTTGGCCACCCCACGCGAGGGCCCAGGGACCCCTCAAAAGGTAAGCGGAGCCACTCCGCGCAGGAAATGAAGCTCCACCGAAGCTGGGTAGCGAGGTCGGTCCTGGAAACTAGCGCCAGGAAACAGCTCGCTAAACCTGCCCACAACACGATTCTGTTTTTCTTTTCGGTAACTCGCACCCGTAATCCACTTTATACACAGCAGCCCTCACCTTGGAAAGTATCTGACAGGCCCACAAAGACATTTATTGATAAGACTAACAGTTCACAATGTGAAAAGTCGACTAAAACCTGAGTCTCTAAGCACCAGAATGTGCAGCAAAATCTCCCGAGCTTGCAAATGAAGGCGTCTACCCGGGAGTCATAGCTCCTGGGATTTTAGTGTTTCGACTTTTATTTCTCCCCCCCCCCCCCCCCCCATTAAAAAGTTTGTAAAGGCTCCATAAATGACACCAGTCTGAACTGCATTTTCTGTTTTGCATAAATGTTTACCATCAGATTACTTTTCAATGTTGCAGGTATAAGGACTATCGTTACCCGTTGGGACACAAGTTCGAATATCAGCACAACATGCAGTTCTGGCACATTCTGGCTGCGAAAATGGCTTTCATTATCATCTTAGAGGTATCATTAAATCCTGCTACTATGCTGTAATCTCTGAATCTAAAATGCAAGTGACTGGCAAATGAAACGTGTCCTCAAATTGGGGGCAATTTGACATGTTACAGCCTGCTAATGGCCATTTGTATTACCACTGGGTTGTCTGCATTGGATGGGTGACATTCAGCTTCACAGTGTGGCCTGGCTAACCACCTCTGAGCGGGTCGGCACGGTTAAAGGTTCCGCTTGTGTGGCAATAATGTTGGGTATCCACCAGCACTTTGGGTGGGAACTCCAAACTTGGCAGCTGGAATCTGGCTTTACTTTCCGCAGCTGCCACGCTCCACCTAGGGTCGAGCAACAATTTCTATTTTATTCTTTCAGAGCATGGGGGCATCATCAGCCAGGCCCGCAATTATTGCCCCATCTCGAATTACCCATGAACTGAGTGGCTTGCTGGGCCATTTCAGAGTCAACTGCATTACTGTGGGGTCTGGAGTCACATGTCGGCCAGACTGAGTAAGGACGGGCAGATTTGCTTCCCCAAAGGGATATGAGTGAACCCAATGGATTTTCCAATTGACAATGGCAATCATTAGACTTGTAATTGCAGATTATTTTCTATTTAATTCAAATTCAATCATCTGCCATGGCGGGATTTGAACCCGGTTTCCCCGTTATCCTAGATTACCAGTCCAAGTGACAATGCCACTGTGCCACTGATGAAAGTCTATTCTGTTGTGCACCATATATATGAAGCCATCTCCCACAAGCTGGTCCATCCACACACGCTGCTCTGTCCCATTCTACGCAGGTGAGGAGACAATGGAGAAACCAGGCAGTCTGGTGTGATAATGATTGAAACCTGTCCTTCAATGGCTCCTTCTAGAGTCACCGAAATGCCTATTTTCTTCGTCACAGTATTCAGTGCTTTACAAAACAGGCAAGACAGCCTGTAAATCCCACTCTGCAACCTCGTTCTCCACTGGGTAATCTGTGCTGCCCCCAGAGCCTTGTTGAATTGGAATTAAGGTATATTGAGCATCTGCTAGTGGTCTGTTAGTGCATGTGGCTCCAGCAGTACGTACTGCAGTGTAAACCACTCCTGACGGAGTGAATGAGGTGAAGAATTCCTTTTTGATCGGCACGTGCATCCTGATGTCAAAAAGACACCAAAAAAAAAAGGAACTTATTGCATCATCTACATCGGGCATCGCCCAACAGGTCATCCGATAGCACTTCATAGGTGCTGAATGGTCAGAGGTGCCATCAATACCTGAGACATTCAACTGAGGTTGCTTCATCCCTCCTGGGTGGAGGATGAAGATTGCAAGGCAATAGAGGAAGAAAAGCAATGTGATGGAGCTCTCCTGGTTCCCTGACCACCATTTATCCAGATCATAGTTTTAAATAAAAAGATTATCAGGTCGTTTCTGGGATCTTGCTAAACACACATTGGCTGCCTAATTTCCTGGGTCATTAATTAAGTGAAAATTATTTCTTTCTTTCTTAATATTTTGTGTTTCCCAGTGGTGGAATTATTCATGCCTAACTTGATATCGCTAGGTGTTACAGATTTCAGAAACGTCAGACCCCAAGCCTCCAAATTAAATAACTCTCTATCGGGCTTCTGCCATGAATTTCCAGTTTTCTCTGTTCCACTTTGAAACGTGACGTGACAATGGCTCTTTTTTGCTGTTTAACTCCAGCATGTTGTCTTCCTGGTGAAGTTTGCAATCGCTGCACTGATTCCGGATGTCCCAAGCGAGGTGAAGGCTCGGATAAAACGGGAGAAATACTTAACACAGAAGATTCTGCACGAGTATGAGCTCAACAAACTCAAGGAGACGCTTACTGGCATGGCGGACTGCGACGTCAATAGACAGGTGTCGGTGCAGGCACAAAAGGTGGAGCTACTGAAGGAGGAGTTGGTTTAAAATGTGATCAGAAAGGACATGTTTGTTTTTTGTTTGCAAAAAAAAAACAATTGGTTTGTTTCTTTAACGATGAGGAACCTGCTACGATGGCATGGGATTTGATTCCAGGGATCGTGATGTTGCTGCCACTAATTCAGGTAGTATGTCCTAATATAGACTCCTGTCAGCTCCTGCTTTGAGTGCAACCACAGGTAGGGCTTCTATCAGAGTACCTTTCTAAGCTGGAAATTAATGGTTTCTGTTGCCTTCCGAATTTACCATTCCCAATGGGGTAAGACGAATGTCCATTGTTGACTGTTACATTTTCCAAAATATAACCACAGTTGGTATATTGAAGGGTTCACATATAGGGTCAGGAAGAAGGGTGTCGACACGGCAGTCAAAAATTATTCCATTCCTATCATCTTTTCTCATCGAGAATAAGAAGCAATCTGGGTGAAATATCTTTCCATTTCTTGGTTTCACTCCTTTCGTCATTCACTCAATCTTGTCGCCTCTATTCCTTCCCAGCCTCTTGCCCACCTTTCTCTCTCATTTTTTGATTTTGTCTATCTTGCCTTGTCTCTTTTTGTCCGCGTTCTGCTCAAATTCACCAGCTCATCAACACTGCCCATATCTTGTGACAGCGGGGCGAAACGAAAAGCAAACTTGCACACTGTAAGCCAGAGTGGAAACTACTGGTAGACGCTGATGCACGAGTGTAACTACTGATCTCTCGTTAGCCATTTCGCTGATGTATTTTCTTTGGGGGGGGGGGGGGGGAGATGACACTGCAGAAAAAAGCCATTTGTGCACCCAAGGTACACTCGATTCTTTTGATCTTTTTGCACGTGCAGGATACAGAAGCCATCAGTATCTTTAAAATAGCTCGAGGGCTAGAGGTGAACAGGAGGCATCTCTTTATTCTTAACCAACACTTTAGCACTGGGTCATGCTCCAGCTTCAGCTGGCAAGGACGGAAATGTACCATTTATTTAAAACCAAAATGTTCTCTGGGAAGTTGCAATAAAACCTCCAGTATTTTAAAACTGGTGGGGTGTTTAAAGTGCAGAGTGAGTGCATTTTGTTCCAACCATAGATGTCCTGATCTGTAGCATGGGGTAGAGTTTTACGTTCCCCCGCAGGTGGGTTTGTAGGGGGTGTCTAGGTGTGATCAGAATATTTTTCGGGCGGCCTTCGCATCGGGTTCTCGCCCACAATTGTATGCTTGGGACAGGTGAGGTCAAGCGCAGCACACCTGCCCTTGTATCAGTTGAGCCCATTGATTGGCCACTTAAGAGCTGTTTCCCACCCAGCTTTCATTGCCAAGCTGGGAGGAGCTCAGTGGCAGAGGGGTGCCCAAAAAGGAACTGAGTTCAGACCTGGGGCCCCCATTGGCAGCCCCCTTTTAACATCAGGCACTCTTTTAAAATGTCTAACTCCTGTGGAGTTTCTCTGCCACTCCACCCACACCCCGGCCTCTCTGCCAACGCCCCCACTCCCCCTGGGCCTCGCCTCGCCTCCCCTACCCACCCTGAGGCCCCCACACACTTACCTGATCCTGGATTCCAAGGACCTAGACTCTAGAGACGACTTGCAATCCCAGACATGTCCACTGCAACCCCTGACGCTGCAGGGGCCCAATATGATTGGCTGGCAGCTCTTTGAGCCTGGCTTTCCATCCATGTGGGGAGCGAAAGTTCTATTCCAGCTCACTAACACTTGTTGGAATGTGAAATCATTGCGGGGCTGTGATTTGGTGGTGGGGGGGGGGGGGGGGAGAGAGGGGGAGGGGGAGGGGGAGGGGGAGGAGGAGGAGAAGGAGAAAAACCCCTCCATATAAAAAGCCTTTCTTCAGGTCTGGTGAGGTTTAGCGACTGGCCTGAAATTGTGCCATTCTCCTGTCTACCTGTGCCTCAGCACTGTTCTACATTAAAGCTAAAGATGCAGAAATCCTGTGTCTGCCATTTCACGGAGGTGACCCATGTAGGTGACCTAAAGGCCCTCCAAGTAGCCACTGAGAATTACCTTCCTCCAAAACGGCAAAAAACGATTTCTGGTTTGCCTGGTTACTCTAAGTGGAAAGACTACCTCAAACAAGAACTAGTCCACCAGAGCGGATACAGGATGATGGAACAGGTGACCAGCAACTTGTGTTACTGTTAGTGAATGGGCCTTGTGTGAAAGACAGGATCAAAATTCTGACCGCTCTAACCAGGAGTCGTTTTAATGGTTGGAAGATGACTGTGAGCAGGCAATATGTTGGTGCAAGCATCGGAGGCAAGGCTGCAATCCAGGGGAGCATTCAATGCGGAGGATCGAGTGTGGGCTGCTGGGCTGGGCCTCTCTATTGGGACGTGGGGCCCACCCACCACTGTGATGCCCTTGTGGTCAGCGGGTTTATTTCCCATTGAGGGTTCATCAAGAGGGACTTTGCCAAGGAATGAGGTCAGAATTAAGGCAGAGGTCAGATTTGACCAGCTGCAACATGACCTCATCAAAGTTGCTGGTGAAAGCACGGGATTCTCAGCCCATCCACCAGTAGGACAAGTGGCGGGGAGTAGAGCTGAGGGCATGTTTCCCATTTTACCAGCAACATTCACAGGGGGTACATGTTTTTGTTGGCACAATAGGGGATTGGTGGATAGTGTCCGCAAGCAGGTCTGTGCCCGCACCGCTCCATCTTCACTGCAAAATTTACAGGTGCTCTGGGGGGGGGGGTTGGGGGGGGGGGATTCAGACTGGCCCCTTTTGCAACAAGTTGCCTCTTAACATCACAAGTGAGCAATGAAAATGTCCCTTGTCCCTCATTTGAACAGATTTTTGGTGTGCTTAGTGTAGGCCTAGATGTATATTAGACTCCGGGTCGATCAAAGTCTTTTCCACCCCATTTCTGCATTTTCCTCCCACATTCACCCTCTGAGACTAAGTGTTGGGCGGTTTCTGCGGAGTTTTGAAATCCAGAAAAACAATAAAGGTGGTCATAAAACCTGCCTCCACTTGGCTGCTCAACTGATGGAAATTCGGATGTCTTTCAGGCCTGGGAAACAAAACACAGTTTCAGCCACCTGTAGCGGAAAGCTGGACCTCGCTCTGCTGCCTATTATCTGTCCCAGATTTCTTTCTTCCTGATAGTCATTTGAAAATTATTCAAGCGCCAGTTCAATCTCGCCACTGAGAATTCTCTGATTCCACTTGCTTCTGTCCCCCTGTCACAACTTTGTTATCACAATGATTCGAGCATCTTTCTCATTACTTTATAAACTGTCGCAATAGCTTAAGGGTCCTTGTGTCTAGACTATAACGAAAGGAAACCATCAGGTCACATGATGGAGCAGGGGAATGGTACTGTGAAAAAGGACTGAAAATTGCTCTTGCAATTAAAGCTGTGGGTAATCTTGTTCAAGCTAAAAGGTGGCAAATTAAGGTTACATACTAGACGTCTGATGGGTCTGTGCTGATAGCATCATTGTATTCAAAGATGGTATTCATTAATGACATGAGTTGAGCTCAGAAATAGGAAATGTAACAGGATATTATCCAGATTTGGCAAAGGCTGCTTCACTTGATCCCCTCTTAACTCTGGGAGTTAACCTGTTTCTGTCCTTATGTTTAGACTCAGCTGCTTTTGGTACCCACACCCACACTTTCATTATCTCTAAAGTCTCGGGGTTTAGACATAGACATAGAACAGTACAGCGCAGAACAGGCCCTTCGGCCGTCGATGTTGTGCCGAGCAATGATCACCCTACTCAAACCCACGTATCCACCCTATACCCGTAACCCAACAACCTCCCCCCTTAACCTTACTTTTAAGGACACTACGGGCAATTTAGCATGGCCAATCCACCTAACCTGCACATCTTTGGACTGTGGGAGGAAACCGGAGCACCCAGAGGAAACCCACGCACACAGGGGGAGGACGTGCAGACTCCACACAGACAGTGACCCAGCCGGGAACCGAACCTGGGACCCTGGGGCTGTGAAGCATTTATGCTAACCACCATGCTACCGTGCTGCCCCATGCTACCGTGCTGCATTTGAAAGCTATGGTTTTACCTGATTACTGTACACTACTGGCCATTGATTTGGAAGAATGGATTTTGACCTGCCTGGACATTGGTGTGAACAAAATGTGCGTTTCTTTATTTAAAATTGCTCAATTCATTGAAAATGGCATGAATTTGTGACTTGTGGATGAAAGCTATGAAATGCGGTAAGAGACTTTTGTAAACCCACCTGTAAAATACCTAGAACCCATTTCTTTTTACTATGAAGTTAATAAGTTTTTATAAATCACATTATCACATTATCAGTGATGTGGAAACTCCAAAGCCAAAGAAATGGTGCAAATTGAGTATTTGCATGAATCCAGGTGCACAGGAGCTCGAAGACCGTCAAACAATGGCTGGCTGCTAAATTAAGACTTCCAGTTGTTGACTGATAAAAATTTAGTGCAGCAAAACCGAGCCCAAACCAGATGCGATTGCAAAGCTGCCACTGACCGCCCGCAATCTTGCCTCATGGTTGTTGCATTGCAGCTCAGAATAATTTCTGCTCTGCCAGCATCTGTCCTGGACACAGCGGAACAGCAATCCGCTATTGAAAGAGAGAGCTGTGTACAATCTGGCAATATCGGGATGAGCTAGTTGCTAGAATAGAATAGAATAGAATAGAATTTACAGTGCAGAAGTAGGCCATTCGGCCTATCGAGTCTACATCAGCCCTTGAAAGAGCACACTACCCAAGCCCAGACCTGCACCCTATCCCAGTAACCCCACCTAACCTTTGGACACTACGGGGCAATTTATCATTCCCAATCCTCCTAACCCACATATTTTTGGGCTGTGGGAGGAAACCGGAGCACCCGGAGGAAGCCCACACAGACACGGGGAGAGCATAAAAACTCTGCACAGACAGTGACCCAAGCCAGGAATCGAACCCGGGTCCCTGGTGCTGTGAAGCAACAGTGCTAACCACTGTTATATCATGCCGCCCCTAGTATCCTTGGATACTAAAGTTACAACAAATGCCAGCAGGTTTCCCTGTCAATCCGTGCTTTCCTTACTGAGTGAAAGGTCCTCATTCACTTCACATTGTGCGCTAGTTAGCAGGGCCGAGAAATGGGCGGCGTAACTAGCTGTTCGTGTGGTGTGAAAGCGTGGGGAGGGCGTTGGGGGGGAGGGGGGGGGGGGGGGGGGGGGGGAAGAAAAAAATACCCTGTGCAATAAGGCAAGCGGTAAATTCTAATTGAACATATTTCCTCTGGGCAAGTGCTTTCCCTTGTATCTCTCACGCACCATTAGGGAAGGAGGTGAACATTCTTTAATCTACAAATATTACCCAATGTTTCTAAACATTTGCACTTCAAAAATAATCAAGTATTGATGCATGTTCAGACCTGCAGAATTAGAACAGAAAATCAAAATCCATTAAAGCCACAAAGGTTCCAAGGGGTATTCACAATTGGCTATTGTGTGAAAGGAGGTCGAAGCATGCATTTCATCCATCACTCTCAGCACTACTGTAAATATTAAATATGCCTGCATCTAACCTGTAATAAAATAATAGTCCGAACCAGGACACTAGAATGAAGTCAGCGGTAACTTACTGTCAACGCAACTTTAAATCCATCTTTCTTTTTAAATAAACACGGTGCCTTTGAAGGAAACCTTCAAGAAACAGATATAATTACATGATTGCGACACACTGTTTCAAAACCTTTCCCCGACTCGACACCAAGCCTTTTCCCTAACTGTAAACTCGCTTTTAATTTGGAGGCATTTGTCCCTCTTTGCATCAGAGTAAACAGCAATTATTTTACTAAACCTGTTGCTGCTTTCTAGCCGTGGAATAAAAACTCCACGCCAGAGGGAAGATATGCCTTATGCCAATAATTCAACAAGCCATATATTTGTTTACAGTACCTGTTTCAAGCAGTATTGCCCTACTTTTGTGAATCCTGTTTGCTTTGAGGTGTTTTTGTTTTTTGCCGAACCCAAGTGGGACACCCTGAGCATTTTTAAACTTTGGCAGCTGAAAATGGCTGGGGGAGAAAAAACATCAGAAAATGAGTCCAAGTATTTACTGAGTATTGGCTACGGTTATGTGTATATTTCAGAAAACCTTTTTCTGTTTCAATGAAGGAAAATTGAATAAAAATGTAACATGCGAATTAGTAACAGTTTTTTTTTATAATTTGTATAGTGTATTTTTGTAAACCCTTCTTTGCTGTCATTCTGACTCTCCCTCTCCTGCTCCAAGACTTCATTGTGGATATTTTACTGATACTCAATGTTTGCTGGTTTTCAGTTCCTGAAGATTGTTTATTGTAAGACCATATTTGCCTTTTAAATGATACAACTGTGTTTATTCAAAATAACACATTTGCTTTGTACCTGACTTGAATGAAATAAAACATTTTACAATGTCGCAGCAGCTCGATGGATTTTTTTTTTTCCCCTGGTGTTTTACCAGCATTTGCCATTCCAGCAATTTTCAATTTCTGGGTGATGCCCTGATGAGAGTTTGATTTTTCACTGAGGTTTTAGGGTGGGGCATGAGAAGATCTGGTGTCGGTGAAGATCCAAGATTGAAGACTCCGGAAAAGCATCTCACAAGGAGATTGTGCACGACTGATGGACTTGGGGTTCAGCAGCCATTACACGCTCTTCTTCAGTTCTCTGCCGGAGGGTATCTCTGACCCACTGCACCATAACTTCCAGCGTACGTAGGACAATGAGCCCAAATATTGATTGCCCCAGTTCAGGCACCAATCTGATCCACACCAATCAAACTGTAAGAATAATTTGACCCATCTTGCCTTGCCAACACTTTGAAATAATCATCCATTATTCTCACTCTCCTGGTTTTACCCTATCGTCCTGCAAAAAGATGGGAAGAGGACAAAGAATGTGGTTGCCTATCCAGTGCCAGGGTGAGGGACACCTCAAAGCAGTTTGAAAGGATTTTGGAGGGGGAGGATCCAGTTGTGGTCCATGTTGGGATCAACAACTTGGGCAAGAGTAGGCAAGAGGTCCTGTTTGGAGATTATCAAGAATTAGGAACAAAATTAAAGAACAGGACCTTTGAAGGTTATCTTCTCTAGATTATTGCCCGAGCCACCTGCAAATTGACAGAGAGATACAAAAATCAGGGATGTAAACATGTGGTTAAAGGAGTGGGAGTGGTTCCAATTCATGGGGCAGTGACATCAGTATTGGGGCAGAAAGGAGCTGTATCATTGGGTTGGCCTCCACCTGAACCGGTCTGGGACCAATGTCCTGATGGAAAGGCTAAATAGGGTGGTCGCAAGGACCTTAAACTAGTAAATGCGGGGGGGGGGGTTCTTGGGGGAAGTCAATATAGTTTCAAAATCAAGTCATAGGACAGAAAGTAAAGAAACAGTCAGGAATTCTACTTCAGGTACAGCAGGTAATGGCAGAACGATATATTGATTAAACCAAAAGATACAGAACCAGTTTATACCCCTGAGAGAGAAAAGCTCCACTTCAGAGAAAGAAAAAGCCACGGGCACCTAAAGAGATAAGGGACAGGATAAAACTAAAAGAGAGGGCTTACCGAAATGCAAAATGCAGCAGGGATCCTACCGAATGGGAAAGATACAAAGATCAGCAAAGAGTCGCAAAACAGCTTATAAGAGCGAGTAAAAGGGATTATGAAAGGAAATTTGCAAGGGACATCAAAATCAATAATAATAAGTTTCACAGTTACTTAGAGGACGTGGGCGGTCAGGAGGTGGGTGGTTAGGAGCAATGTTGGGTTTCACCCACTTCCTGTGGTTCCACGTATAACTTCCCTCCATTGTCCTTGAGTGGACCTATTCTTTCTCTTGCTACCCTCATGCTCCTAATATATGCATAAAAAGCCTTGGGACTCTTCTTGACCGTGTTTATTATAGACATTTCATGGCTCCTTTTAGCCCACCTAATTCCACGTTTAAATTCCTACTTTCACTGGACTCCTCAAGGGTTTCTCAGTTTTAGATGCCTCGACCTAGCATATACTTCCTTTTTTCCATTTGACTGAACTTACAATTTCCCTTGTCATCCATGGTTCCCGAGTCCTGCCATTTCTATCCATCATTTTCGCAGGGACATTCCTGACCCGCACTTCAATCAACTGACCTTTAAAAGCCACCCACATGTCAGATGTGGATATTCCCTCAAATAGCCGCTCCCAATCCACATTCCCCAGTTCCTGACTAATTTGGATGGAATTGGCCCTCGCCCAATTAAGCACCCTCACCCTTGGCCACTCTTGTCCTTGTCCATAACTACCAGAAATCTTATGGAAATATGGTTGCCCAAAATGCTCCCTAACTGAAATATCAATCACCTGACCTGGCTCATTCTCAATACCAAGTCTGGTACCCTGGTTGGATTGTCAACATACTGGATCATAAAACCCTCCTGGACATATCTAACAAATGGCTCTCCATTCAAGCCCCTGGCTGTAAGGGATTCCCAGTCAATATGGGGGAAGTTAAACTCACCCATTACAACTACCCAGCTTTTTTCACCCTTCTTATTCCTGACATCAACCCATAATGCCTCACTACAAGATCCCTCCAATGTGTCCTCCCTCAACACAGCTGTGATCTGCTCCCTAATCAGCAATGCAACTCGCCCACCTTCTGACCCCTTCAGTCCCGTCTAAAACAACGATGTCCCGGATACGAGAATGTTAAGCTGTCAATCCTGTCCCTCCTCTTGCCATGTCTCCGTAATTGCAATTACATCATAGTTCCATACAGTAATCCCGGCTCTCAATTCATCTGTCTTACCTGTTATATTTCTTGCATTGAAGCAAATGCACACCAGACCTGTAGTCTCGTTGAGCCCTGCAGCTTCCCTCTGCCTGCTCTTACTCTGCGGTTTGTTTATCTCAGTCTCACTTTTCCCCCTAGTCTCTATACTTACTGGCCTGGTGTTCCAGTTCCCATCCCCCCAGCCACAGTAGCTTAAACCCTACTGAACAGCACAAGCAAACCTCCTGCCCAGGATATTGGTGCCCCTCCAGTTCAGGTGCAGCCCATCCTTCTTGTACAGGTCCCACCTTCCCCAGAAGATATTCCAATGATCCATATGTGTAAAGCCCCCCTTCCTACACCAGCTCTTTAGCCATGTGTTCAACTGCGCTATCTCTCTGTTCCAAGCCTCACTAACACAGGGTGGGGCAGCAGGGTAGCATGGTGGTTAGCATAAATGCTTCACAGCTCCAGGGTCCCAGGTTCGATTCCCGGCTGGGTCACTGTCTGTGTGGAGTCTGCACGTCCTCCCCCTGTGTGCGTGGGTTTCCTCCGGGTGCTCCGGTTTCCTCCCACAGTCCAAAGATGTGCGGGTTAGGTGGATTGGCCATGCTAAATTGCCCGTAGTGTCCTAATAAAAAAAGTAAGGTTAAGGGGGGGTTGTTGGGTTACGGGTATAGGGTGGATACGTGGGTTTGAGTAGGGTGATCATGGCTCGGCACAACATTGAGGGCCGAAGGGCCTGTTCTGTGCTGTACTGTTCTATGTTCTATGTAACACGTGGCACGGGGAGTAATCCTGAGATTAATACCCTAGAGATCCCGCTTTATAACCCTCGGCCTAATTTCCTGAAATGTCTTTGCAGGACCACTTCCCTCTTCCTGCCTATGTCATTAGTACCAATGTGGACAATGATATCTGTCTGTTTACCCTCCAGTTTCAGGATGCCTGTAGCCGTTTAGAGACATCCAGAACCCTGGCACCAGGGGGACAACACACCATCCTAGAGTCCCGTTTGCGGTCACAGAAACGCATGTCTGTGCCCCTGACTATCGGGTCTCCTACAACTATCACTCACTTGGACTTAGCCCGACCCCGCTCTGCAGCAGAACCTGTTGTGGTGCCACAGGCCTGGCTGCTGCTGGTATCGTCCCTAGAGTGGCTAACCCCCCCCCCCCAACAGTATCCAAAACAATATATCTGTTTGAGAGGGGGATAGCCTGAGGAGGCTCCTGCCTTACCTGCCTGCTTCTCCTGGCGGTTACCCATCTACCTGTCTGAACCTGTGGTGTGACCACCTCCTTGAAGCTGGTGTCTATCACAGTCTCTGCCCCCTGAATGCTCTACAATGTGTCCAGCTGCTGCTCCAACTGAACTATGCAGTCTGTGAGGAAATGCAGCTGGTCACGCTTCCCGCACACATAGTCGTCAGGGAGGTTAGAAAGCTCCCTGATCTCCCACATGTAACAGGAGGAGCGTATCACTGCCCTAACTGCAATCTCTGCCCTTGTACACTGAAGAAAGATACAAGAATAAGAATCTTGCCCTGCTTGTCCTCCTCACAGTGTCTTTTTCTTTGGTTAGAGGAGGAGAGAGGGAGGGAAACACTAATGTACTGTTTCGGACTTCACCGCTCCTTGACACCAGTTCTTCAGCTACCCACAGGACAGTCGAGGTGATTGAGTTGACCTCTCCCAGAATCCTCTGCTGCCGCCTCTACTGGACGATGATCTTCTGCCGGTTTGTCACTGAATGGGTTCTTTGGCTACCCTCAGTACAGCAGAGACTGCTGGGAAACCCGTGAGAGGGCTCTCCTGGGATTCTCTGGCCAGGTTTTGCTCGAGCCCGAGCAGCCAGAGAATCGTGCCCAATGTGTTTTATTCTTTGTTGTAGCCACAAAGAAAAAGAATCAAAAGTGGCACACATCGAGTTTGTATATGTTAGGGCAACACGGTAGCATAGTGGTTAACGCAATTGCTTCACAGCTCCAGGGTCCCAGGTTCGATTCCCGGGTTGGGTCACTGTCTGTGCGGAGTTTGCACATCCTCCCCGTGTGTGCGTGGGTTTCCTCCGGGTGCTCCGGTTTCCTCCCACAGTCCAAAGATGTGCAGGTTAGGTGGACTGGCCAGGCTAAATTGCCCTTAGTGACCAAAATTGCCCTTAGTGTTGGGTGGGGTTACTGGGTTATGGGGATAGGGTGGAGGTGTGGGCTTGGGTAGGGTGCTCTTTCCAAGAGCCAGTGCAGACTCGATGGGCCGAATGGCCTCCTTCTGCACTGTAAATTCTATGAAATAACACAGTGTCAGGGGTTTATTTACAAGATGCTGCTTAAACAGGGGACAATGGTGAACTCCACAAAATTCCACAAAACACTCCGATGGCATAATTGCGTAATGTGTGACATTGCACCATCCAATGGTGTTACTCTGACACATAAGACCCCTCCCTCTTTCTTCCAGAGCCAAATTTGTTTGTTACAAAGGAATGTGTGTAAAGGCTTCAGCCCTGTTGCGAAGTGCAGTATGAACTTGCCATAGTGACTTAAAAATCCTAGACATGACCTCAACTGATTCACATTCTGCAGCCTTGGAGCACCCAAGGTCTCCGACATATTGTTAGTTTCTTGATGAATGATATATCCAAGATAGTGAATGGAAGATTTAAAACATTCACATTTCTCTTTCTTGACCCTAAGATTATGTAGCTTCAGCTTTGCAAGAGTAGCTTCGAGGTTCTTTACATGTTCTACATTGTTCGAATCTGTAATCAAAATGTCGTCCAGGTAGCATTGCACGCCCAACAGCCCACTCAAGATCTGATCCATAGATTGTTGGAAGGCAGCCATTCTTTGCTGACATTATGCTGAATGGAAGCCTCCGATACTCAAACGGATCCTTGACATGGTCAGTAATGGTTAAGACTCAATAGCGACATTCATTCTTTAAAAATTCATTGATGGGACGTGTGCATTGCAGGCTGGGCCAACATTTATTTCCCATCCTGAATTGCCCCTTGAAGGGGCAGTTAAGAGTCAATCACGTTACTGTGGATTTGGAGTCACATAGATGCCAGACACTATCAGGGTAAAGGGCATTAGTGAACCAGATGGGTTTTTAACGACAATGGGTTTGTGGTCATCATTCGACATTTAATTCCAGTTTCTTATTGAATTTAAATTTCACCATCTGCTATGGCGGGATTTGAACCTGGGTCCCCAGAGCCACCTAGAAATTCTAGGTCTCTGGTTTACTCGTCCAGTTTTAAATGGCGTCCCGATCTCCTAGACCATGAAAAAACTGTTTGCCCCCCCCCTCTCCGCAGCCCAAACCCAACATGAGAGGGTCCCCCGACCCCCCCCTTTACCCACACCGGGCAACCCCAGCCCAATTACGCGCACACAAAAAATGCCAGCTCACAGTGCCACCTGGGCACCTTGGCATTGGCAGGATGGCACCCAGGGGGCACTGCCAGCATACCCAGTTGGCACCAGCAGTGCCAGGGCACAACCCTGCCGGAATCACTAAGTAACTTCATTGAAGCCTACTTGTGCCAGTACCGAATGGCGCTTGCCCGAGGTGCCAGAGGCGAAGGGATTGAATCCCAAAGCCTCAGGTACCTCAGGAATCGGCACATTAGAGTGAGGCTTACATGACTGGTTTAGCACAGGGCTAAAGAGCTGGCTTTGAAAGCAGACCAAGGCAGACCAGCAGCACGGTTCAATTCCCGTACCAGCCTCCCCGAACAGGCGCCGGATTGTGGCGACTAGGGGCTTATCACAGTAACTTCATTTGAAGCCTACTTGTGACAATAAGCGATTTTCATTTTCATAATAGGCAGATTTGCTAAAAAGTCCTGCCCATTGTAGGCGGGATTCCCCTTGCAGGGTCTCGCGAGATTGCATTGAATCCTGCGAGCCGTTGCGAGCCAGGTAGATCCCAGGAACGGGGTCTCCCGTCTTTCACCGGCCACACTGTGCCCCTGCGAGCTGCTTTTCTGGCGCTGCGTGGCAGGTCGATCGCGCCCTTAGAATGTTTTTTAGCACTGGGAAGCTGAACTCGGAGATCGAGCCGCAACCGGTGCCCCAACCTCTAAGTGAACTTGTGCATCCCCCACATGCCCCCACCCATTAGCGATGCCATCCCCCATAACCATGGGCACTACGTCACACACCCCAAGTGACGACACCCCGTAATGGGGTCCCTGGGGGGTCTCCATCTTCAGGCACCCCAAGCCCCCTTACATCAGACCCTCCCTTCCAGGACCGGCACTCATCACCCTCCCCCCAACCTACTTGCCTGCCCCGCACACCCCCACCCTTCAAACTGCCTCTCCACTCTCCTTTCATGGGTATGGCTCCCCTCACCCCCTGGCCCTTGGTCGGGCCACCCTGGCACCAGGGCAGTGCTCCAACCATCTTGGCATCTTGGCCATGCCAGGGTGGCAGTGCCAAGCTGCCAGAAGTTCCAGGGGGAGGTCCAGGGGGCCACCCTGCATTTACCCCGACCAAGCAGGGGCCTCCAATGGTCCCGGAGACCCCACCCTCCCCCCAGTGCCGTTCTGCCTGGTTAAAGAGGTGTGAATTACGCAAGCCCAGGCCAGATGGTGGGGGGGGGGGGGGGCGGTAAATGTAATGCGACATGTCCCCCCCCCCCCCCCCACCCCACCCCCACCATCTGGCCTGGGCTTGCTAAATCCTACCAACTGTCCTGACTTGAGACAATTCACACCTCTTTAACCTGGGGTTATCCCTCTCTCCAGTTGCTCCGGCCGGACCTGTAAAAACTTAATTACCTGCAAAGATTCGCATTCAAAGTGTCGTCTTGCATCTTTGACTTTGTCTATATATATGTTTCTGGAACCTACCTCTTCATTCACCTGAGGAAGGAGCAGTGCTCCGAAAGCTAGTGATTCAAAACAAACCTGTTGGACTTTAACCTGGTGTTGTAAGACTTCTTACTGTGCTCACCCCAGTCCAACGCCGGCATCGCCACATCAGGAGTGTAAGAAGCACAAAGAACACCACAAAAACAACAGGTAACTTTCTTAACAAGCGTTTTGAAGGTATTTAGATTTTTTTTGACAGGTTTTTTGTGCTTACTTTTGAACAGTCATTACTGTAATGTAAGTAACGGATATTTTTTTTAACGCTAAAAGGTGATTGTTATAAGTCAAAATAGATTTGGTCATTTGTTTCCAATCTATGAAACTATTTAAATATGGACTATTTTATTATATAACTTTATATGTGGAATGCTTAAAAATGTTTTTATGTTTTAATTTAGAGTATGATCATAAGATTTTAAAAGCGTCCCAGGAAATTTTGCTGTCACTCTCCTTGTAACATCTGATTTTGTTTTTGATTAGTGTTTATGGAATCACTGCAGTGCAGAAGAAAACCATTCGGCCCATCAAGTCTGTACTGACACTCAGAAAGAGCACCTTACCCAGGCCCATGTCCCGCCCTATCCCCATAACTCCAACTAAGCTTTGGACTCTAAGTGGGCAATTTATCACGGCCAATCCACCTAACCTACACATCTTTGGAGTGGGAGAGGAAACTGAAACACGGGGAGGAAATGGCAGCAGCACAGTGGCACAGTGGTTAGCACTGCTGCCTCAAAGTACCAGGGACCCAGGTTCATTTCCAGCCTTGGGTGTCTGTTTGGACTTTACGTTCTCCCTGTGTCTCCTTGGGTTTCCTCCGGGTGCTCTGGTCACGCACCGGTTGGCCCGACAACACAACGCCCCCATACATCTGGCCCATGCCGCCTCCGAGGGCGGCCACTGGGGGTAACCACCACTGCCTTGTGGGTCCTGGCCCATGCTGCCCTCCAACACCCACATCCCACATCACCGGCCTTCCCCACCTTCCCACAACCACACATAACTGGCACATCCTCTGGGCAAAACCTAGCCCGTCCCTCACACCCTGTGGACAGAGGCCGAAGCAGTTTAGAATGTCAGTGAACATGTGTTTACTTGTGACAGTACTATGTACATTAACTATGCCCTAGCCCCTAACGATATCCTCTGTGCTGCACCCATGACACCTTAATTGGAGTCTAACTTTCTTACCTTCTATGCCCTAACGTTCCTTCCAGGTGGTCCCCCAGACGGTACATCAGAAGTGGAGGCGGCCTGCTGCGTACCCGGCCCTGTGACCTGGGTCCACTTTAGCGGCCGCCCTCTGGCGTGACCAGGCCGGATGGGCCCGGAGGTCTTCCGGATGTCACGGCTGCCCTCTGCCTCTGCGACTACCCGCTCACCCACCCTGCCAACCAGGTACACTACCCTCTGCTTCACGGCGGTGAGGGGCCGCATGTCCGGCGGGACTCTTCCCATTTTCTCCTGCTCCCTGCGGTTTTGAGCCACCTTTTCCTGAGGGGGACAGATATTGCACAGTGCGAGGCACCCAGACATGGGCAGCATCGGGAGTCTGTATGTGCGGGGCACCCGGCCCTGGTAAGCGGGAAGGGTGTTGGCATGTGGTGCAGGGCAGGGAGCGAGGAGGCTAATCGTGGCTGGCTCGTGGGGACCACATGGGAGTGGGGAAGGGTGGGAGTGTGGAGCAGGGATGGAGCCAGAGGCACAGAGCTGGTGACGCACCCTGGCAGCCCTGAGGAGGTTGTGTAACTTCTTTCAGCACTGCTGCCCACTCACAGCGCTCACAACCTTTGATACCTGCTCCCAAGTCTGGTTGACATCAGCAGGTAGCAGCTGCCATTCCCCCCCCCCCCCCCCCCAACCTACCCCGGGGAACGGGGTGTCCCTCCTCTCCTCTACGGCACCCAACAATATCAAGCGCCCTGCCTCTGCGAATCTCGGGGCCGCTCTCCAGGGTGGAATCTTCTTGGCTGGAATGAGAGGGTGTGGAGTGCTAAGTTGCAGCTCCAGCTTGTTAAACTCTCCCCTGACATTCCCGACCGCAGCGAATCCGACGCCGACGTGAGTTCAAATTGCGCCAGTTCCACATGCCGCGGGTGCTGGCTCCTCTGCGTGTCCAGAATTGCTCCGGGTGTTTCATGATGCTGACTCCAAAGACATTTAATGAGGGAGGACAGGCGCCTTCCCCCTCTGACCTGGACACCAATGGAACGTAGGAAGATGCACTGTGCTGCCGAATCACCAGCTCCAGAGATGGAACCAGAGGAGGTTCCTTGTCAGGTGCCAGCTGCCAGGAGTGTACCACAGCCCAATAACCCAGACCCTAAATTTACGCCTCCAAAGATGGTGGAAATCTGGGCAGAAAGAAAGACAACAGCACTTAGCCACCATGGCACAGGCACCTCTGGTGTGCAGAACAATACTAATAACGTTTAGACTCTAGTTTGAACTGGATTGCTGGCATTTGCTTTTGATTTGACTGAGTTCACAGCCAGCTGTGTGGACAGAAGAGTTTGTGTCACCCTGACCACCACCCCCCCCCCCCCCCCCCCCCCCCCCGTCTTTTGAAGCAGGATCCGTGCCTATGTTTGTCAATGCAGATGCCATTAAGATCGACACGGTTACACACAACATAATGGAATAACGCCCTGCCCAGGATCACATAGTCGGGTTGCTCTGGTGAGATGAGATAAAGAGCTAAAAGCTGCAAGTCAGGGAAGGCCTGGGGTCTGATCCTGCACAAGCTGAGGAAGCTGGAGGAATGAGCAACCCAACTGCACAGGTAAGTCTGAACAAACGTGTGAGCAGTTGTGAGTTTGTGAGTGAATCCGACCTGGTCCAAATCTCCCAATGTGGACTGGTTCTCAAACTGGGGGATTTGTTCAGGGTCTCTGGCTGTGAGGATTTGAAAGCAGATTTCCACATCCTGCCTGTGAACTGAGGCTGGATTCAGGCTTCATTTCCAGCAGGATTCACCCGGGGGGAAGGGATTTTCTGTTGTTAATGAGCGGATTGTAGAATAGTGGGAGGGGGGAGAAGAAGAACCATTTAGGAAACTGACACCCCCACCCCCCTCCCCCCTGCCCCCAAACCCAACTTTGACCAGTCAAACTGTTGATTTGAGGAAAGTAAATTTGTGCAATGAAATCCCAAGACCGTTCGGCCCAGCCGTTTCCTTCCATCCCAAGTCCCTGGCTAATCACAAAATCATCTGCTTTCCCTGTACATTTTGCTGCCAGCTTTGGATAGGAAGGGAGACTGGTTCTAACTGCTAAAGGCACATGGAGTGGATTACCAGAAAACAAAGTACAATTTATCAGTCTTCCCATCCACCTTCAAACGTATATAGGTGAGACAGGGGAAATGCAATGGTTTTGTTTTCCCATTTCCCGCTTTTTTTTGGCTTTCCAAATCTTGAAAGCAAAGGGAAGTTGCTGGTGCTAGCCAAACACTTCACGGGATCTTGCTTTGATGTTAAAATGTAGAAGAGAGATTCGGGCAAACAGAGGTTGCTTATTAATTGCTGTTTTTGTGGGTGTTTTTCACCCTTGCGTTCAAAGATTGACTATCAAGAGCAACTTGCATTTAGTTACTTTGTGTGGACTCCCCCTCTCCAGTCCACTCGTCCCATTCATTATGGTCATGCTTGAAAATGGTTTATATACTTTTTTTTTCTTTTTTTTAAAATTTAGATTACCCAATTTTTTTTCCAATTAAGGGGCAATTTAGCGTGGCCAATACACCTACCCTGCACATTTTTGGGTTGTGGGGGCGAAACCCACGCAGACACGGGGAGAATGTGCAAATTCCACACGGACAGTGACCCAGAGCCGGGATCGAACCTGGGACCTCAGCGCCGTGAGGCGGTTGCGCTAACCACTAGGCCACCGTGCTGCCTAAAATGGTTTATATACTTCACAGGAACAGCAGATCATAGAATTTACAGTGCAGAAGGAGGCTATTCAGCCCATCAAGTCTGCACCGGCTCTTGGAAAGAGCACCCTACCCAAGGTCAACAACTCCACCCTACCCCCATAACCCAGTAACCCCACCCAACACTAAGGGCAATTTTGGACTCTAAGGGCAATTTAGCATGGCCAATCCACCTAACCTTCACATCTTTGGACTGTGGGAGGAAACCGGAGCACCCGGAGGAAACCCACGCACACACGGGGAGGATGTGCAGACTCCGCACAGGCAGTGATCCAAGCCGGAATTGAACCTGGGACCCTGGAGCTGTGAAGCGATTGTGCTATCCACAATGCTACCGTGCCGCCCCTCTCTCCTACTATTATATCATAGCTGAGCTCTGCCTCAACTCCATCCTAACTTCACATCCTTTAGAACCCTCAGCCAAATAATCTCAGTCTTTGACCTTTCGATTTTCAATCAGTTCTTTCATGGGATGCGGCATTGTTGGCTAGGTCAGCGTTTCTATTGTCTATCCCTAATTGCCCTAGAGAAGCTGGTGGTGTCAGCTTTATTGTTTATTCATTCCTGTGACGTGGGCTTCACTAGCAAGGCCAGCCCTAATTGCCCTTGAACTTAGTGGCAGTTAAGAGTCGCCCACATTGCTGTGGGTCTGGAGTCACATGTAGACCAGACCGGGTAAGGATGACAGATTTCCGTTCATCAAGGACATTGGTGAACCAGATTGGGTTTTTCACAACAATCGACAATGGTCATCATTAGACTTTTGATTCCGCATTTGTTGTTATTTAATTCAAATTTCTCCATCCGCAGTGGCGGGATTCGAACCTGGGTCACCAGATCAATACCCAGGGTCTCTGGATTACTAGTCCAGTGACAATGCCACTGCCTCCCTTCCTGAATTGCTGCAGTCTATGTGGTACAGGTACACCCACTGTGCTGTTAGGGAGGGGGTTCCAGGATTTTGACCCAGCGACAGTGAAGGAACGGTGATATATTCTCAGGTCAGGATGGTGAGTGACTTGAAGGGGAACTTGATCTAATAAAGTGAGGGGAGATTCAGCTTCATCCTTTCTGTGAGCAAATGCTTCCCAATTTCCATTATGAATGATTTGGCTGTCATGCTAAAGTTAGGCCCTCTTGTCCTGGAGTACCTCCATCAAAGGAAATAGTTTCTCCTCATCTAATTGATCAAAATCCTTATAATCTGGAATTTTAAAAAGCTGGAATCGATCATATCTGCTGGCAGGGTGGGGGGGGGGGGGATAGGATAAGTGGAAGGAGGAAAGGGTGGGACATCCAACAAACACCTCACAAACACAAAGTACAAAGCCAATCGCCTGCTTCTCTGTTGCTAATCTGACAGCTGAATCTGACGCATGCGGTCACTAATTCGGACCTTGAAATGGCTTTCCAGATGTGAAAGACGCATGCTGCAATTGGCATCACTCTAAGCAGTAAGTCCAGGGTGGCCAAGAAATGCAGCACCAAGCAATCTGTGAGGGCAGCCCCTCGCTGAACCGAGTTGTGAGTTGCAGCGTTGCCCATCAGCGGTGTAGAGTTGTGACAGAGAAAAGTTGTAACCGGCAATTTTAAACCCATACTCAGCCTGTGAATGAACAGTCATGTGTTTATTTTATAGAATATTTCGCCCAGTGACATGGAGAGAGCCAGGGAAGTCAGCGCCGCTCTCCCTGTGCGGAAAGAAAGCAGGAGAATGGCATTAATCACTCAGGCACAGATTGCTATTGGCTCTCCTTTCTGTTAAAACACACTGTAACTTGATAGGACCGGTTCAAGAGGTTGAGGTCACATGTGAGGGGATGAATTAAAAGTGTGAACAAAGCGACAATGAATTAAATTATTGGATAATACTAAATGTAAAACTGCATGTGACCTGTCTTTTTATTTCTGGCTCCGGATCATTGACAGAACAGCCAATAGGGGGTTTCCACAGTAATTGCAGTGTTAATATAAGCCTACTTGTGACAATAATAAAGGTTATTGTTATTACATTTGAGAAATATATGTAATCTGTCAATCATTCCTCTTCTGCAGGGATCTGGATCTGTTTTCTGCAATTTAGATCAGGATCGGACGCTGTTCTTCATTCAGATTTATGCGATTCCAGTGGCTTTCCTGTTGGTTTTAGTCATTGGGTTGACAATGAACTGCCTGGCTCTATGGGTTATGGTCCAGAAGGCCAAGCCTTGGAACCGTAGCACTCTCTTCCTCTGTAACCTGACGATAGCCGACACCATGTGGATGCTCACCCTCCCTTTCCTCATTCACTACCACTTCGCCAGGCTGCAGTGGGTTTTTGGTGGTCTTGCTTGCAAGATGGTGAGGTGCATGTATCACGCCTGCTTCTACTCGAGCATTTACTTTGTGACTTGCATCAGCCTGGACCGCTACCTGGCAGTCGTGCACCCTCTGCAGTCATTTCTCTTGCTGAGCCGGCGACAGTCCTTGTATGTGTGCGTGGGCATCTGGGTGCTAACCTCTGTAGTCAGCATTCCCTCTGCCCTCATGACCTTCACCATCCCTTGCAACCAAAACCAAACCACTTGCACCCTCTACATCTTCTCCTACACCACTGACAAGACTTTGCCCTACACGTTGATCAGCACGGTGACTGGCTTCATCCTCCCCTTCATTGCCATCTGCTACTGTTACTGGAGCTGCACCCAGGAGCTCAAAAAGCACTGCAGCCTAAAGAAGAAGAAGCTCTTCAGGTTGATGTATTCTGTCCTGATCATTTTCGGCCTCATGTACCTGCCCTACCACCTGGTGAGGAATACCTGCATTGTACTGAGGGCCTTCTGGAGCAACCAGACCCGGCTAATCTACAGCTCGGACGTGGCTTTCTCAGTCGAGATGGCCATCTGCAGCTTCAACACCTGCGTCAACCCTTTCTTTTATTTCGTAACAAGTGGCAACGGCAAGAATTCTCTAAAAAAGACCCTTTCCATGTGTTGCGGGGAGAGCAAACAGCAGGTTAGGTTCAAGGTGGCTGCAGTCCACCCAGTCTAGAGGGTTTGGTATCCAGGCTGTTTTTTGCACCCCTTATATTGCAGACTGATCATTTATCACTATGGATTCCAAACCTTTCACAGGACTGCATGGTAACAATATGTTCACAAAGATGTTTGAGCACTTTCCACTGTTGATTTACCTTGAGTACTATACACGGCTGATAAATATTTAATATCTCTCGCGTGGTTTCAGATACCATTGATGCTAATTAACCTTTTCTGTACTAATGTTTTTTTTACATAATCGGGTTTAAAAATCATTTTATTTTAGTTGACATAATAGTGCAAGGTGACAACATTGATTTTATTTTACAATGTATCTTTAGCAACAGGAAATCCACCAAGATGCTTGTAATTATCCTTTGGATTTATGTCTATCTAAAATATATTTAAAATCTTTATGCCAAAACACTTCCTTTCTGCAAAACCTTTTTTTTTTCAGAACCCCCCCCCCCACCTTCCTGTCACCTCTGTAAGTGTCTCTATTTCATCTCTCCCAATTCCCGTGAACATATTACAGGGGGAGGCTCTTCCATACCTGAGGGGTGTTTGACCATCTTATTTTTATTATTCGTTTGCAGGACCTGAGCATCACTGCGTGGGCCAGCTTTATTGCCCATCCCTAATTGCCCTCGAGATGGTGCTGGTCAGCTGCCTTCTTGATCCACGTGCTGCAGTGTCCATGTGATGTAGATACACCCTCAGTTGTGTTGGAAAGGTTTATTTCAATCTTGGATGACTTGTATCTCAGCCCCATTCACCAGCCTCAGTGATGTATCATTTTATTACACTCATCTCACACAAAAAACTATCAACCTCAGTTTTGACTGTTTTGGGGGAGGCCTTGGCCGTGATTTCCAGATTCCCACAACTGTGCGTAAAGACGTCCTTCCTGACACTTTCCTGAAAGGGCTGAGCTCTACTTTCAATGTTACACCTTGTTCTAGACTCCTCCACTGGAGTAAATAGATTTCTATTGTATACTCCATCAAATTATCTTAAACTCTTCTATTACACCAACTCCTAGTCTTCTTTACTCAAGGGACATAAGCCTAGTTTATACACTGTCTCCTCATTATTTAACCCTCCAAGCCTTGGTGTAATTATGACAAATTGCACAACACCCTCTCTGTGGTCTATACGTCGTTCCTGAGGCCCAGAATTGAGTGCACTACTCAGGTCGGGATATAACTAGATCTTCATGCAACTGGAACAAATTTTGCTCCACTTTGTGACCCAGTCACAACAAAAACTAGCATTCTATTGGCCTTTTTATTTTACACAAGCCTAGAAGATTTTATAGAGATTTGCGCACATGGATCCCTAAATCTATCATCTTCTTTAGTTCATTGCCCCTGGCCAACCACAAAATACCCTGAACTATCTTTCTTCGGTCCAAAGTGCGCCACTTCATACGTTCTCGCATTAAACGCCACCTGTCAAAGGTTAGCCCACTCACATAATTTAGCCATGATGAGGAGATGCCGGCGTTGGACTGGGGTGAGCACAGTAAGAAGTCTTACAGGTTTGTTTCAAATCACTAGCTTTCGGAGCACTGCTCCTTCCCCTCTCCCCACAACTACATCTGTCACAGTTTGCCCTCTGATGTTCCAGGAACAATATATAGACAACATCAAAGATGCAAGACAATGCTTTGAATGCGAGCATTTGCAGATAATTAAGTCTTTACAGATTCAGAGATGGGGCAACCCTAGGTTAAAGAGGTGTGAATTGTCTCAAGCCAGGACAGTTGGTAGGATTTCACAAGCCCAGGCCAGATGGTGGGGGGTGATTGTAATGCGACATGAATCCAAGGTCCTGGTTGAGGCCACACTCATGTGTGCGGAACTTGGCTATAGGTTTCTGCTCGGTGGTTTTGCGTTGTTGCACGTACTGATGGCCACCTTGGAGAACGCTTACCCGGAGATCAGAGGCTGAATGCCCTTGACTGCTGATGTGTT
This sequence comes from Scyliorhinus canicula, assembly GCF_902713615.1. Lineage (NCBI taxonomy): Eukaryota > Metazoa > Chordata > Chondrichthyes > Carcharhiniformes > Scyliorhinidae > Scyliorhinus > Scyliorhinus canicula. Next base: position 189,362,721 of record NC_052154.1, on the reverse strand, counting down.
CTCCGACTGAAAGGGAACGTTCCTGCCTGGCAATTGTCAAGCAATGTCCATTCAAAAATCCTTGCGAAATCCGACCAACTGTCCTGGCTTGAGACAAATCACACCTATTAACCTATCTCTGGATCTGTAAAGACTTGATTACCTGCAAACGCTCGCATTCAAAGCATTGTCTTGCATCTTTGACTTTATCTATATATATGTTTCTGGAACATAACTCTTCATTCACCTGAGGAAGGAGCAGTGCTCCGAAAGCTAGTGATTTGAAACAAACCTGTTGGAATTTAACCTGGTGCTGTAAGATTTCTTACATAATTTATCAATATCCCTTTGCAACTTGTTGCTCATCTGTGTGAATGATTGTGCTTAGTGTTATCAACAAGCCTGGATGCACACTATTCCTTCAGCAAAGTAATTGATAAATATACTGAAAAGCTGGGGCTCTGATACAGATCCCCGAGGGAACACCACTCATCATACCCTGCCAATTGGAGTAGAAAACTATTTTCTACCTCCAAACCAATTCCCTCCCGTATCAATAGGTTTCCTCCAATTCCATGTACTCATAATTTTTGCTAACAGCCTCCTGTCTGAACCATATTTGGAAGTCTATATAAATAACACGTACAGATATCTCCTTATCTACCACATTAGGAAGCACCTCATAAAATTCACCTTAGTTTACCATGATTTCCTCTTTACAAAACTAGGTTAGTTTGGCATTATTTATACCTTTTACAAATCTGTGCTGGTTCTCTCCAGTTAGCTCATATTTGTCCAAATGATCTGTCAGTAATAACTTCTGCACAACAATTTCAATTGTAACTTTCAAAAGGGAATGGGATATATATTTGGAAATACACTTGCAGATCTATGGGGAAACAGGAAGGTGTAGGACTCACTGGATAGCTCTTTCAGTGCACATCACAGGCATGACACAAGACAAAACCCTGTTCCCATGCCCACATGTCTGTCCTTGGCCTGCTGCAATGTTCCAGTGAAGCTCAACGCAAACTGGAGGAACAACATCTCATCTTCCGGTTAGGCATGCCGGTCTCAACATCGAATTCAACAATTTCAGATGATTATCTCTACCCAACCTCGATTCATTTGTTTTCATCCCATTTCATTTTAACTGTCTATGACCATTTCTTTCTCTCTTGTGTTTCTTTCTATATATTTACCCCCCCCCCAATCTTATCCACCTTTCCTTACCCTTTCACCCCTTTGCTTCCCCCTTCCCCTCCCCCACACCTACATCTGTCACAGTTTACCCTCTGATGTTAGTTTCTCTGCTGTTCACGCCTTTTGTTCTCTCTGGAGACTGCCATTAACACTCTTTCCCCATGCTTTCTGTGGCTATTAGCACCCCTTTTCCCTGGGTTTTCTCATAGAATTCTCATAGACTTTACAGTGCAGAAGGAGGCCATTTGGCCCATCGAGTCTGCACCGGCTCTTGGAAAGAGCACCCTACCCAAGGCTAACACCGCCACCCTATCCCCATAACCCAGTAACCCTACCCAACACTAAGGGCAATTTTGGACACTAAGGGCAATTTATCCAGGGCCAATCCACCTAACCTGCACATCTTTGTACTGTGGGAGGAAACCGGAGCACCCGGAGGAAACCCACGCACACACAGGGATGATGTGCAGACTCCGCACAGACAGTGACCCAAGCCGGAATCGAACCTGGGACCCTGGAGCTGTGAAGCGGTTGTGCTATCCACAATGCTACCGTGCTGCCGTTTCTGTGGCTATGACTCATCTTTCATTCTTACTCCACAGTATAAATATTTCCAACTTTCTCGGTATTATAGCTTTGACAAAGGGTCATCTGGACTCGAAACGTTAGCTCTTTTCTCTCCCTACAGATGCTGCCAAACCTACTGAGATTTTCCAGCATTTTCTCTTTGGTTACAGGCATGACTTCTTTCTGTACTGTATAATGCAGATTCTAGCTAATTTACAACAGTCTTCTTTCCTATTGTTCTTTCTCTTCTTTGCCTTATCCTAGTGCCTGAACTATTACTTCCTTTGACACTTCCCAAATCTTCCAGCTGTCTACTCTTTCTCAATCTCATCCATTCACAGGACACTTCCCTGCTTGAAGGTCCATGCCTCATCATTGATACTCTCACAACTTTATCATACTGATTCCCCTGAAATTCTATTCACTCGTGGTGTCAAAACTCTCTCTGGCCATTCAATCATGTTTCACTAGCCTTACTGCCAGAGCATCAAGCCACCCGCATCACGTTTGCCTCCTTCGTCCATCATACAACCCAAACCCCCTTCTTCCTCATTCACCATCCTCCTATCTCTGGGTTGTGAATAGCATGCAGGTCAACCTGTTCCTACCCCTACCCATCCTTCTCACCAGCTAACTGTACGTGATGTTCTTTATTCAGGCTTTGGACCTAACCTCCTCTTTCTTCTATACTGGGTCTTCCGGTACAACCGCAGACGCAGTTTTCCTCCCCCTGATTCCTGGGTCCAAATATTCCTGGTCTCGAAATATACGGGCCCGAAGAATTGTTAATCTGGTCGTGCGAGTTGTGGGAGAAACCAAAATGCAATGTGGAGACAAATCTCATTGGAAGAAAGTGACAAGAAAGTTTGTGAACACACAGATGAATATTGAATGAAGTTAACACGGAGAATGTTGAATACTGTATATTAATATTAAAATCATTCACTATGATATACAATAAACTTACATCAATAAATGAATTAAAGCAGAAATTGATTTGACTCTGCTGCTTCCTGAGGAGTTGAAACAGTCACCCCGTCACATTTAATAATCGTCAAAGTCATCAGGAAGTTATAATTATTTTTTAATTTACTTTTTCTAACTTAATTTTTTTCCAATTAAGGGGCAATTGAGCGTGGCCAATCCACCTAACCTGCACATCTTTGGGTTGTGGGGGTGTGATCTACGCAGACACGGGGAGAATGTGCAAACTCCACACGGACAGTAACGTGGGGCCAAGATCGAACCCGGGTCATGAGGCAGCAGTGCTAACCACTGGGTCACCATGCCGCCCTGAAACGTTATAATTCAATACAGAGTGAAGTTCTAGGAGATTACATAGATACTCTTAGAAAGCAGTGACGAGATAATTTTTGGTCACCATACATGAAAGTACAGAAAAGCTTGTCAAAAAAAAGTTTGGGAAACGCACCAAGAGAAGAGGCAGCATATAAATAAGTGATGGAGAGCTCGTGGAAATTAACCGTTACCGCTAGTGTAAAAAAGAGGCAGAAAAGAGAAATATAATTCAAATGAATCACGAAAATGTAATTGGAGTCAGAGGCCTGTTGCTCTTCACAAATATGAAATATTGAAAGATAGGATGGGACTTATTGATGGATTTTAGAGCGATAGCAAAATGCAAAAAGTGAGAATGTCATAGAAAAAAAACACAAAGCAAAAGTAACACATATCTCTTGAAAAACAATCATTGCTCACAGTCAAATATCCAATCAGGATATCGATAGAGGAGCCTTTTGCTCGCCACACAAAGAATGAAAACTGTATAATACACCCAGCCAACAACATATCAATTCTCAACTCATCAAGAAAAGCTCATTGGTTCTTCAGAGTGGTTGCAAAGGATTGTCGTAAACCGTGTGCATTGTAGAATCATAGAATTTACAGTGGTAGAAGGAGGCCATTCCGCCCATCACATCTGTACCGGCCCTTGCAAAGGGCACCCGACTTCAGCCTACGCTTCCACCCTATCCCGGTAAACAGAGTGTAAAATTTAATTAAAGGACAGAAAAACATTATAATGGGAGGGGCCGTTCCACAGGTAACTGGAACCTTAGAGACCAGTCAGGAGATAACAGGAAGTGAAACCTGGAGATGAACACTACCCTTCAGAAACAAACAGAGACGGATCACACACTAACTGCTGCAACTAAACCAATCAGTTGTATGCCTTGCAGTTACATAGAACATAGAACATACAGTGCAGAAGGAGGCCTTTCGGCCCATTGAATCTGTACTGACCCACTTAAGCCCTGACTTCCACCCTCGGGGCTTTTCACAGTAACTTCATTGAAGCCGACTTGTGACAATAAGCGATTTTTATCAAGAAGTATCAAAATGGAATATGAAAAGGATATCAAAATCAACCGCATGAAATTATATTTATATTAGTAAAGAGTGGCCGCAATGTAGGGACTTCTAAAAACAAGGATCAATGTAATCGTATCATTAATCCCAGTTGAAATAAAGTGACAAAAGCAGAACATTAGTGTTTGCTGTCTGTTAGGAACATTTACGGCTTACTCCTGATGGACAACTAATGTGGCAGGGGAATGGGAACCAGATTAGGAAGTTAGAGGTTAGTAAAGAAGCAGCAACTAAAGCCAGTAAGGTACGAGACAATAAACTCAATGTGACTAAGGGGAAGAGTAGACAGGGAAGAGATGATGAACGCAAAGGGACAGGTGGTCTGAGGTGCATTTGTTTTAATGCGAGAAGTGTAGCAGGTAACTTAGGGCTTGGATCAGTACCTGGGAATATGATGTTGTTGGTATTACTGAGACTTGGTTGAGGGAAGGGCAGGACTGGCAACTGAATATTCCAGGGTATAGATGCTTCAGGAGGGATAGAGAGGGAGGTAGAAGAGGTGGAGGAGTTGCATTACTCATCAGAGATGATATCACAGCTGTGATTAAGGAGAGCACGATGGAGGATTCGAGCACTGAGGCAATATGGGTGGAGCTGAGAAATAGGAAGGGTGCAGTAACATTGTTGAGACTTTACTATAGGCCTCCCAAAAGCGAGCATGAAGTAGAGGTACAAATATGCAGACAGATTATAGAAAAATGTAGGAGCAATAGGGTGGTTGTGATGGGAGATTTTAACTTCCCCAACATTGAATGGGATTCGTGTAGTGTTGGAGGCGTAGATGGAGCAGACTTTATAAGGAGCATCCAGGAGAGTTTTTTAGAGCAGTATGTAAATACAGTAGTCCAACTCGGGAAGGGGCCATACTGGACCTGGTATTGGGGAATGATCCCAGCCAGGTGGTTGATGTTTCAGTCGGTGATTACTTTGGGAGTAGCAATCACAATTCCGTAAGTTTTAGAATACTCATGGAGAAGGACAAGAGTGGTCCGAAAGGAAGAGTGCTAAATTGGGGAAAGGCCAAGTATAACAAAATTTGGCAGGAGCTAGGGAATGTGGATTGGGAGCAGCTGTTTAAGGGTAAATCCACATTTGAAATGTGGGAGTCTTTTAAGGAAAGGTTGATTAGAGTGCAGGACAGACATGTTCCTGTGAAAATGAAAGATAGAAATGGCAAGATATGGGAACCATGGATGACGGGTGAAATTGTGAGACTAGCTAAGATGAAAAAGGAAGCATACATAGGATCGAGGCAACTCAAAACTGATGAAGCTTTGGAGGAACATCGGGAAAGTAGGACGAATCTCAAACGCGTAATAAAGAGGGCCAAAAGGGGTCATGAAATATCTTTGGCTAACAGGGCTAAGGAAAATCCCAAAGCCTTTTATTTGTATGTAAGGAGCAAGAGGGTAACTAGAGAAAGGATTGGCCCACTCAAAGACAAAAGAGGGAATTTATGCGTGGACTCAGAGGAAATGGGTGAGATTCTTAACTTTACATCGGTATTCACAAAGGAGAGGGACAAGACGGATGTTGAGGCTAGGGATGGATGTTTTAAATACTCAAGGTCAAGTTGTCATACGGAAGGGGGAAGTTTTGGGTATTCTAAAAGACATTAAGGTGGACAAGTCCCCAGGACCGGATGGGATCTATCCCAGGTTACTGAGGGAAGCGAGGGTTGAAATAGCTGTGGCCTAACAGACATCTTTGCAGCATACTTGAGCATGGGTGAGGTCCCGGAGGACTGGAGAATTGCTAATGTTGTCCCTTTGTTTAAGAAGGATAGCAGGGATAATCCAGGGAATTATAGACCTGTGAGCTTGACGTCAGTGGTAGGCAAACTGTTGGAGAAGATACTGAGGGATAGGATCTATTCGCATCTGGGAGAAAATAGACTTATCAGTGATAGGCAGCATGGTTTTGTGCAGGGAAGATCATGTCTTACAAACCTAATAGAATTCTTTGAGGAAGTGACAAAGTTAATTGATGAGGGAAGGGCTGTTGATGTCATATACATGGACTTTAGTAAGGCGTTTGATAATGTTTCTCATGGCAGGTTGATGGAAAAAGTGAAGTCGTATGGGGTTCAGGGTGTACTAGCTAGATGGATAAATAACTGGCTGGGCAACAGGAGACAGAGAGTAGTGGTGGAAGGGAGTGTCTCAAAATGGAGAAGGGTGACTAGTGGTGTTCCACAGGGATCCGTGCTCGGACCACTGCTGTTTGTGATCTACATAAATGACCTGGAGGAAGGTATAGATGGTCTGATTAGAAAGTTTGCAGATGATACTAAGATTGGTGGAGTTGCAGATAGCGAGGAGGACTGTCAGAGAATACAACAAAATATAGATAGATTGGAGAGTTGGGCAGAGAAATGGCAGATGGAGTTCAATCCAGGCAAATGCGAGGTGATGCATTTTGGAAGATCAAATTCAAGAGCGGACTATATGGTCAATGGAAGGGTCTTGAGGAAAATTGATGTGCAGAGAGATCTGGGAGTTCAGGTCCATTATACCCTGAAGATGGCAATGCAGGTTGATAGAGTGGTCAAGAAGGCATACAGCATGCTTGCCTTCATCGGACGGGGTATTGAGTACAAGAGTTGGCAGGTCATGTTACAGTTGTATAGGACTTTGGTTCGGCCACATTTGGAATACTGCGTGCAATTCTGGTCGCCACATTACCAGAAGGATGTGGATGCTTTGGAGAGGGTGCAGAGGAGGTTCACCAGGATGTTGCCTGGTATGGAGGGTGCTAGCTATGAAGAAAGGTTGAGTAGATTAGGATTGTTTTCGTTGGAAAGACGGAGGTTGAGGGGGGACCTGATTGAGGTCTACAAAATTATGAGAGGTATGGACAGGGTGGATAGCAACAAGCTTTTCCCAAGAGTGGGGGTGTCAGTTACAAGGGGTCACGATTTCAAGGTGAGAGGGGGAAAGTTTCAGGGAGATGCGCGTGGAAAGTTTTTTACGCAGAGGGTGGTGGGTGCCTGGAACGCTTTACCAGCGGAGGTGGTAGAGGCAGGCATGATAGCATCATTTAAGAGGCGTCTAGACAGGTATATGAACGGGCGGGGAACAGAGGGAAGTAGACCTTGGAAAATAGGAGACAGGTTTAGATAAAGGATCTGGATCGGCGCTGGCTGGGAAGGCCGAAGGGCCTGTTCCTGTGCTGTAATTTTCTTTGTTCTTTGTTCTTTGACATTGCTCCCACTTGTTTTAATTCCTTGCTGAACTTTGCCAACAGTGACACAGTGGTTAGCACTGCTGCCTCACAGCACCAGGAGCTCGGGTTTAATTCTGACCGTGGGTGACTATGTGGAGTTTTCACTTTCTCCTCGTGTCTGTGCGGGTTTCCTCCGGATGCTCTGGTTTCCTCCCACAGTCCAAGCATGTGCATGTTAGGTGGATTGGCCATGCTAAATTGTCCCTTAGTGTCCAAAAGGTTAGTTTGGCTAGTTTCCCGTTAGTTTCCCGTACCAGCCTCCCCGGACAGGCGCCGGAATGTGGCGACTAGGGGCTTTTCACAGTAACTTCATTGAAGGCTACTCATGACAATAAGAGATTTTCATTTTCATTTTTTCATTTCATTTGGCTTACGGGGTTAGGGTGGAAGCATGGGCTTATGTAGGATGCTCTTACCAAGGGCCGGTGTAGACTCGTTGGGCCGAATGGCCTCCTTCTGCACTGTTGATTCTATTATAAAAGACCTATGCTTGAAGTTAGCTGGGGGTCATTCCTTTTCCACGCTCGACGTGAGCCATGCCTATCTCCAGCTGGACCCACAGGAGCCTCTACAAATACATAAGGATGCTGTTTGAAGTTTTGGCGGCTTGCACAATGTTTCAGCGTACAATGCAGAATACCCTGAGAAGGCTACCACATGTGGTGGTCTACTTGGATGACGTCCTGGTCACCGGAGCCACGGAAAGGGAATACCTGAGCAACCTGGAGGAAATACTCTGCCAGTTTTCCGAGACAGGCATCCGCCTCAAAGTGGAAAGTGCTTTTTCTACACCAAGGAAGTTATATACTTGGTGTATCATGTGGATCTGGACTGACTACACCCAGTAGAGGAGATGGTGTGCCAGGATGGCATGGTGGTGCAATGGTTAGCAATGCTGCCTCATGTCGCCGAGGTCCCAGGTTCGGCCCTGGCCCCAGGTCACTGTCAGTGTGGAGTTTTCATATTTTTCCCGTGTCTGAATGGGTCAATTCCACCTTCTGTCTCCTAGAAGCGCCAAGCCGTTTACAAAACAAAACCTTGTTTAAAAATAAACATGACCACTGCACTCAAACACACTATAACCCGAGGCTTTTAGGCCTTAAATTGTCCCAACATTTGAAAGCCAATATTCCTACAATACTACATTCCTCACACGGGTCAGGAGCCTCTGGCCCATCAATAGATCTGCCGGTGTTAAGTCAGCTGCGGCTTGCGACGTGGTCCAGTACCTAAACAAAAATCGCACCAACCTTGCCTCCATGGAATCCATGGTCTGTTTTATCATCTCTCTCTTAAATGTCTGCACTGTTCGCTTGGCCAGCTCGTTCGAGGAAGGGTGATATTGGGCCGTGCAGATATGACGCATCTGGTTTGTCTTCTCAAAGTGTTCAGACTCGTCACTGGTAAAGGGGTTGCTATGACAACACCTCCGTAATGTGCTGGGCGCTGAAGGATTGCCGGAGCTCCTGAACAGTAGCCTTAGACATGGTGGACGACATCAGATGGATTTCCAGCCACTTCGAATGTGCGTCTGTCACTAGTAAAAACATGGACCCTTGCAACGGTCTGTCAAAATCGGCGTGTAGGTGCACCCAGGGCCGGCCTGGCCATTCTCATGGCTGTAGCGGGGCGGCTGGTGGGAGCTTCTGCTGCCCCTGGCATGTGGTTCATTGTTGGCCATCCATGCCTGGCCCACACCTAGCTGCGGGCTGACATCATTATTTTAGACCAGCTACAAATACAGTTACACCAGTTACACAGTGAGCCAGTAAGTAGAGAAAGAAATCCCATATTCCTGCGGAGGAAAATGTATCAACATTTGGTGAACATTTGAGAAATATTCAGCAGCTGGAAGAACACCATGGAATAAATTCAGGTCAAATGCTCTCTTTGTAGACAAGAGCACTTTGGCTCGGATACTAACAAGGGTGGATTATGAAGGTGGGTAGCAAAGTTTTGGGAGTGAAACTTGGAATTTTGGAGTTCCTCCACAATGTGCATCTCTTGTCCTTTTTTGATTCCCCCATTCAGAAGATTTACAGGTCCAGCTTACAAGCAGGTGCGGAGGACACTGGAGTAAACCTGAGGAGGAAGCAGGTCAAATTGCTGGTTCCAACGATGGGTGCAATCTGAGGGGGCCATCTACCATGCGGATCCTGATCCGGGGGCAGGTGGAGCATAGCATGGGGGCAAAGGGTGTAGGAATGGGGAGCGAGCTGACTCTGAACGGTTCTTGTGTGTTGTGCTGGAAAGAGGAGTCTGATCCTCAGGATGTCTGCTGCCCAACACCAGGTCACTGGAGTGAGGATGCCTGAAGGGCTTGGAGATCGGGTTCGCTTGGAGGAATCACTTTCGCTTCTCCAGGCCCATAAGCAGCGTGGTAAGAGCACTTGCAATCTCCCTGAAGGTGTCCTCGCTTCCCTTCAGCTTTTAGGTTTCCCTGGGTCTGGGAAATCCCAATAGGCCATAGGTCACAGTAGGGTCTGGTTTAGCTCAGTGGGCTAAATCGCTGGCTTTAAAAGCAGGCCAGCAGCACGATTCGATTCCCGTAGCAGCCCCCCTCCCCCCCCAGACAGGCGCCGGAATGTGGCGACTAGGGGCTTTTCACAGTAACTTAATTGAAGCTTACTCGTGACAATAAGCAATTTTGATTTCAATCATTTTATTCAACCAAAAGCTGGTTAAATAAGAGGCTGCAAACCTCATTAAAATATTTACGTTGCCGCCCCACATCCTGGGTGCAAGGTAAGCGACCTCCTCTGTCAAGCCAACAGTGGGTGATTTGGGGCCTGGTCTGAGGTTTCTCACGTCTGATCTAGCCACAGACCGCCGGTTCTTTCGGGCGGTAAAATTCAGCCCTTTATTTGCAAATGCCTTTGCTGCCTGAAGAACAGCAGCTAACTCACACGCAGAGGAACATCAATGCCCAGTTTCACACCAGGTGGCACTGTTCTACTGGTGTATGTTTGAGACAGTTGTTTGCTGCTCAAATGCTGCACTTAAGGCTGGACGTCAGTCAGTTGTGGACAGGCTTAGACTCAAATCTCACACATTCTTGAGCCATTTACTCGGGAAGAGTAGGATTCCTCATATTATTTTTATTCCGAAGTACAGTCTCCTAGGGGGGCCGCAAACAAGGTTGAAGAGCCAAATTTCTACGTTGCAGTGAGGGAGAGATGCACCCCCCCCCCACTCACTCACGTTGGATGTCGACTCAATAGTCAGTGCTGGCGGCCCATAACTCACTCAACACTGGTGTCTGGAGTGCAGCCTCAACCCACCTTAACTCGAGGTGAGGATAACATCATTGAGCCAGTGATCTGGCCGTGAGAACTATGCTGTATGCCAGTTCAGGATATCGAATCATAGAAGAATCATAGAATTCCTACAGCGCAGAAGGAGGCCATTTGGCCCATCGGGTCTGCACCCACCCATCGAAAGTGCATTTTACCCATGTCCACTTCGCCCTACCCCCAGAATCCTGTAACCTGGGGAAAGCAGGCAGCATAATCAAATACCCCCCCCCCCCGTCAACCCCCCCCGGCTTACTCACTCTTCTAACTTCTTCCATCGGGCTGGAGATACAAAAGTCTGAGAACACGCACAAACAGATTCACAAATAGCTTCTTCTCCGCTGTTTCCAGATTCCTAAATGACCCTCTCATGGACTGAACTCATTAACTCTACACCCTGTATGCTTCACCTGTTGCCGGCGCTTATATAGTTACATTGTATACCTTGTGTTGCCCTATTATGTATTTTTTTTTTTAATAAACAATTTTATTGAGGTAGTTTTTGGCTTTATAAACAGTTACAGATATCATCAGAAAGAAAGCAAAAAAGGCAAAAATGTGCAAACATCCACGTACTTTCAATACTTCCATCGTAACATATTGCACAAGCCCGCTCCCCTCCCACCGGTACTACTATGTATTTTCTTTTATTTCCTTTTCTTTTCATGTACTTTATGATCTGCTAAGCTGCTCACAGAAAAATACTTTTCACTCTACCTCGGTGACCATAAATAAATCCAATCCAATCTAAAGTTAACCTACACATCCCTGGACACGAAGGGGCAATTTATCATGACCAATCCACCTAACCCACATCTTTGGAATGTGAGAGGAAACCGGAGCACCCGGAGGAAACCCACGTAAACACGGGGAGAAGGTGCAGACTCCGCACAGACAGTGACCCAAGCCGGGAATCGAACCTGGGACCCTGGAGCTGTGAAGCAACTGTGCTACCCACAGACACGGGGAGAATGTGAAGCTCCACACAGACAGTCACCCAAGGCTGGAATTGAACCCGGGTCCCTGGCGCTGTGAGGCAGCAGTGCTAACCACTGTGCCGCCATACCGCCGTTGCTAACTCACTAAAGCTTACAGGGTGCAACATTTTAAACATTTCCCCAATTATTTCTAAGGCTACACCATGTGGCCAAGAAATAAGTAACCTCAAAGCACGCCTTACTTACATCGACCCTGAGTCAGATGCTGGTAGTTTAAATAAAAGTGACCATGGGTTTAATGTGTCAGGACTTTAGAGTTATGGATTATAATTTTTGAAATAGATGATGGTCTTTTTCTAACTGCAGGAAGCAAGTCTTGACAATTTCAGTGATCTGATGGTAATTCATGATGAAAAATATTCAATCATCAACTAAATGTTGACATGATTCGAACAAGAATGGAATAGGGAGTATTATTTTCAATTAGTGAATCAAATTATGAAAGGGTTTACGCTTAAGCAAGTTATTTGTTTCCAAACGAATACCTCAGCTTGGTAAAAACGATCTTATTTATGTTGCCGTGCCAACGAGCTTCATTTAGTCGCTGCCCCCTGGTGGCCTATTTTGCTGGTTGCATTTTTGTATGTTTTTTTTAATCTTTGCAATAAAAATTTTAAATTGCACAGTGACTAGGTTGCCTCAGAGCAATGATTTGCAAATCATAATAAGAATTGCTAATTACATTCAGCACAATATTCCAAAGTCCTAAAATTCACCGCCCTCAGCCGGGGACCTGCAGTACTGGAGGCACATGCGGCACATTGAGGACACGGGCGGTTCCCAACCTTGACTGATGGAACTCATTTTGATGGTAAGTGAGTGGTTTAGAATAGAATAGAATCATTAGAGTGCAGAAGGAGGCCATTCGACCCATCAAGTCTGCACTGACCCCTGGGAAGATCACCCTACCCAGGCCCATGAGCCACCCCATGCCCGTAACCGAACCTATCCTTTTGGACACTAAGGGACAATTTAGCATGGCCAATCCACCTAACCTGCATATCTTTGGACTGTGGGAGGAAAGGCACGCAGACACAGGGAGAACGTGCAGACTCCACATAGACAGTGACCCAAGCCGGGAATCGAACCCGGGTCAACTGCTATTAGGAGAGCTGTGAGAGCTGCCTTTTCTCTTGCTACCTATCTCCAACTGCAATCAGATTAGCTAACCATAAACTTAAAAACGTCTCTACCTTACAAGGCCCCAGTTGCTAACTAACCACTGCTGGTTTATTTATTCTTCATGCCACAGCCCTCTTTAAGCACAATGGAAACAGAGCTGGATCTGAACCAACACCCACAGACCCAGCATGAATATAACTCAAGATTTTACCCTTCCAGGCACAGAAACATTAAATTAAACCCATTTAAAATGATACCTTATTTTTAATGTTTATCAATCCAGATATAAATCCCTTTGTTTCCCTAACAGCCCTGTGGATGACACCTTTCATTATTTCACTGATAAGAGATCAGTCACGATGGGGGACCATGCTCGATGGACTGTGTGTCTATTCCAGCTCCTAGTTTTTGTGTTTTTGTGACAGATTGGCTGGTAATTATCTGGATGTAACTTGTTCTGTCTTGTGAGTAGGAAATAGCTGGGCAAAATTTCATTTAGTCAGGTAGATTCCATGAAGCAGATTATAATCTGAGCCCCTTTCTTGGGACTGGTGTAGATCAGGGGCAAGGTCAGATGATCACCTCCACTGAACGTTGAGGAAAACTGGTGTCAGACACTTAAATGGGACAGAAGAACTGATCCAACTCTCCCTGAAAGAAAGGGACCACGAGAGTATATTACCATCCTCCAGATAGCCTTTTACACACGTTTTAGCCAGATTATAACAACTCGGGTGTAATAAGGAATCATAAAATCATAGAATCAACAGTGCAGAAGGTGGCCATTTGGCCCATCGAGTCTTCACCGGCCCTTACAAAGAGCACCCTACTCAAGCCCACGTATCTACCCTATCCCCGTAACCCAGTAACCCGCAGTAACCCCCACTCCATCTCTCCACTGAAGAGTGTACGGAGATGGGTTTTCTAGTTTGGAGACAGAATTAGAGAATTTAGATTTTGTTTTATTCGTTCATGGGACGTGGGTGTCGCAGGCTGTGCCAGCATTTATTGCCCATCCCTAATTGCCTTTGAGGGGGCAGTTAAGAGTCAACCACATTGCCGTGGGTCTGGAGTCACATGTAGGCCAGACCAGGTAAGGACGGCAGATTTCCTTCCGTAAAGGACATTAGTTTTATCACAACCAGCAATGGTTTCATGGTTACCTTTAGACTTTTTATTCAAGATTTTTATTGAATTCAAATTTCACCATCTGCAGTGGTGGGATTCGAACCGAGGTCCCCAGAGCAGTACTCTGGGTTTCTAGTTGACTAGTCCAGTGACAATATCACTGCACCACCGCCTCGAAGAGGTCTGAGAACACTCACAAACAGATTCAAAAACAGCTTCTTCCCCACTGTTACCAAACTCCTAAACGATCCACTTATGCACTGACCTGATTAATACTACACTCCTGTATGCTTCACCCAATGCTGGTGTCTATGTATTTACATTGTGTACCTTGTGTTGCCCTATTATGTATTTTGTTTTTGTTTTCATGTACTAAAGCATCTGTTTGAGAGGCTCATGGAAAAATACATTTCACTGTACCTCGGTACACGTGACAATAAACAAATCCAAATCCTCCCCAACAATCTTATTAATATTAGATATATTAGATGTCCATCAATATCCCAACCAAGGACTTACGGTGGCGGTGATGATGTAGGAAGCTGCACATTTGGGAGCTCCCGTTTCAAACGGACTTTTCGGCTCTTTTTAGAACCCAAAACGGAAATTTTTCGACGTCTCCCGGTGGGAGAAGGTGTGCTGATTGACTTTCTCCATAGTTCATGACTCGAACTCGGAGTGGAAAGGGGGAAAAAACAGCAGGAGCTCCCCAGAAAAAATGGGGGAAGGAATCCAAGATGGCGGTCGGCGGAGCTCCAGAGGAGTGGAAGCAGTGGGCCCAGGAGCAACAAGCTGCTCTCCTGCGCTGTTTTGCAGTTTTCAAGGCTGAGGTACTGAGCTCTCTGCAGGAAATGAACAAAAGGCTCTCGGAGATTCAGACGACCCAGGGTGCTGCCATCAAGGCGTTGCAGACGCAGGCCACTGAATGAGAGGAAGAGGCTGGGGTCCTCGTGAGTAAGGTGGAGGGGCACGAGGCACTCCACAAGAAGTGGCAGGACCGCTTTGAGGAGCTTGATCACCGCATGAGGCGGAAAAACCTGCGGATCTTGGGCCTTGCGGAGGGGCTGGAGGGGTCGGACCTGACAACCTACGTGGCTACGATGCTGAACTCGCTAGTGGGGGCCGGGTCTTTCCAGCTGCCCTTAGAGCTGGAGGGAGCACACAGAGTACTGGCCAGGAGGCCTAAGGAGAATGAACCCCCGAGTGCGGTGCTGGTGAGGTTCCACCGGTTCAGTGATCAGGAGTGTGTGCTGCGCTGGGCCAAGAAGGTGAAGAGCAGCAACTGGGAGAATGGGGTAATACGGATCTACCGGGATTGGATTGCGGAGGTGGCTAAGCGGCGGTCCGGGTTTAATCGGACAAAAGAGGTGCTTTACAAGAAGAAGATAAAGTTCGGGATGTTGCAGCCCGCGCGCCTGTGGGTAACTTATTCGGACCGGCATTATTATTTCGATTCCCCGGAGGAGGCGTGGGCCTTCGTGCAGACGGAGAAACTGGACTTGAACTAGGGGTTGGGGGTTGCGGGGTCGGTTGTAATACTTTATTGCTGAATTCTGCTGTTGCTGTGTTCTCTTTTTCTGTACTTTTGCAATTTTGATATGGTTATTTATGGGGGTGTTGTTCTGTTCTGTTTTTTTGCTGTGGGGCGTTGTTTGAGTTTTGTATCTTGCGGGGAGGGTGGGGGGGTTTGTTGTATTCTATGTCAGGTTGGGGGTATGGAGTGGGGCTGGTATTTGGGAGCTGCGTCAGAAGGGTGTGGTGGGGCAGTGCGAAAGCGCGGGCTTTCCTCTGGTTTCCTGCGCTGCGGGGCTGGGGGGTGGAGACGATGATGGGGGGAGGCGGGGCCTTAACTGGTTCTTCCCCGCGCTGGAGCGGTGCCTGGAGGAGGGATAGGATAGAGGATGATCCCATTTTGGGAGGGGTCGTGTTATTGGCGGGAGTTTCCGGGGTCAGCAGAAGTTAGCTGACCCACGGAAGTACAATGGAGGATGGTTCGCGGCTAGGAGGGTTCCTAGCCTGGGGGGGGGAGGGAGGGGGGGGAAGGGGAATACCGGGTTGCTGCTGGTAGGGTCAGGAAGGAGCTGGTGGGGGCCGGGGGGGGGACAGAGGTGAGGTGTTGTCGCTGTGGGGACTGGGTCGGGCAGGGGGTGCTGGCCTGGGGCGGGCAGTCGACGGGCTATGGCTAGTCGACGGGGGAGGGGGACGGGACGTCCTCTGATCCGGTTGGTCACCTGGAATGCGAGAGAATTGAAGCGGTCGAGGGTACTTGCTCATCTGAGGGGGCTAAAGGCAGATGTGGCAATGCTTCAGGAGACCCACCTGAAGGTGGCGGACCAGGTCCGTCTGAGGAAGTGGTGGGTGAGGCAGGTTTTCCACTCTGGGTTGGATGTGAAGAACCGGGGAGTGCCGATTCTGGTGGGGAAAAATGTGTCGTTTGAGGCATCGGAGGTGGTGGCGGATAAGGGGGGTAGGTATGTTATGGTTAGGGGCAGGCTACAAGGAGAGAAGGTGGTACTTGCTAGTGTGTATGCCCCAAATTGGGACGATGCGGGCTTTATGAGGTGTATATTGGGACGGGTCCCAGATCTAGAGGCGGGAGGTCTGATCATGATCAGACCTCCCGCCTCTAGATCCGGGACCCATCCCAATATATAGACTTCAATACGGCGTTGGATCCTTCACTGGATCAGTCCAGCTCTAGGACGGGTAGGAGGCCGGTGGCGGCCAAGGTACTGAGAGGGTTTATGGACCAGATGGGTGGGGTGGATCCATGGAGGTTTGCGAGGCCGAGGGCACGGGAGTACTCTTTCTTCTCCCACGTACATAGGGTCTACTCTCGGATAGACCTCTTCGTGGTGAGTAGGGGACTGATTCCGAGAGTGGAGGATGCCGAGTATTCGCCCATTGCAATCTCCAACCACGCTCCGCATTGGATAGAGTTGGAGATGGGGGAGGTGCGGGACCAGCGCCCGTTGTGGCAGTTGGATGTGGGGTTGTTGGCGGAGGAGGAGGTGTGTAGGAGGGTCCGGGCAAGTATTAAGGGGTACCTCGAGGTGAATGATATGGGGGAGGCTCAGGTGGGGGTGGTCTGGGAAGCCCTGAAGGCAGTGATTCGTGGGGAGCTGATATCCATCCGGGCACACAGGGAGAGGAGCGAAAGGAGTGAGAGGGATAGACTGGTGGGAAGGATGCTGGAGGTAGACAGGAGGTACGCAGAGGCACCAGAGGAGGGACTGTTGGGGGAGAGGTGCAGCCTGCAGGCTAAATTTGATTTGCTGACCACTAGAAAGCCGGAGGCACAGTGGAGGAAGGCACAAGGGGCAGTGTACAAACATGGTGAAAAGGCGAGTAGGATGCTGGCTCATCAGCTCCGCAAGCGGGATGCAGCAAAGGAAATTGCTGGAGTGAGAGACAAGAGTGGGAATGTGGTGCGGAATGGGGTAGAGGTGAATGAGGTCTTCAAGGACTTTTACGGGGAACTGTACCGGTCGGAGCCAACGGGGGAGAGGAGGGGAATGGAGAGGTTTCTCGACGGGCTATCTTTCCCGAAGGTGCAGGAGGAGCAGGCGGAGGGGTTGGGGGCGCCGATTGAGCTGGAGGAGCTGGTTAAGGGGATCGGGCAGATGCAGTCAGGGAAGGCACCGGGGCCGGATGGGTTCCTGGTGGAATTTTATAAAAAGTTTGTGGACCTAGTGGGCCCCTTGCTGGTGCGGACACTTAATGAAGCGTGGGAGGGGGGGACTTTGCCCCCGACAATGTCGCAGGCGCTGATCTCGTTAATCTTAAAGAGGGACAAGGACCCCCAGCAGTGTGGTTCATACAGACCCATATCTCTCCTCAAAGTAGATGCCAAGGTGCTGGCAAAAACCCTGGCCACCAGGATAGAGGACTGTGTGCCGGGGGTTGTACACGAGGACCAGACACGGTTTGTGAAGGGAAGGCAGCTGAACACGAATGTGCGGAGATTGTTGAATGTCATCATGATGCCGGCGATTGAGGGGGAGGCAGAGATAGTGGTGGCGCTGGATGCGGAGAAGGCCTTCGATAGAGTGGAGTGGGGGTACTTATGGGAGGTGTTGGGGAGGTTTGGATTTGGTGAAGGGTTTATTAGATGGGTGAGGTTGCTATATCAGGCCCCGATGGCGTGTGTGGCCACGAATGGGAGGAGGTCAGAGTACTTCCGGCTTTACCGAGGGACCAGGCAGGGTTGCCCCCTGTCCCCCTTGTTGTTTGCATTGGCAATCGAGCCGCTGGCGATGGCGTTGAGGTATTCAGAGAAGTGGAGAGGTTTGGTGCGAGGTGGGGAGGAACATAGGGTGTCGTTGTATGCCGATGACCTGTTACTGTATGTGGCGGACCCGGTGGGAGGGATGCCGGGGGTGATGGAGCTGCTAGCTGAGTTTGGGACCTTTTCAGGTTATAAACTAAATTTAGGCAAGAGCGAGGTGTTTGTGGTGCACCCTGGAGACCAGGAGGAAGGAATTGGTAGGCTCCCGCTTAGGCGGGCCGGGGAGAGTTTTAGGTACCTGGGGGTGCAGGTGGCCAGGGACTGGGGGACTCTTCACAAACATAATTTCACCAGAATTGTAGATCAGATGGAGGAGGAGTTCAAGAGGTGGGACATGCTGCCATTGTCGTTGGCGGGGAGGGTGCAGTCCGTCAAAATGACGGTGCTTCCGAGGTTCCTGTTCCTCTTTCAGTGCCTGCCCATCTTCATCCCCAGGGCCTTCTTTAGGAGAGTGACTAGCAGTATCTTGAGCTTTGTGTGGGCACATGGGACTCCGAGAGTAAAGAGAATTTTTCTGGAGCGAGGGAGGGATAGAGGCGGGCTGGCGCTGCTCAACCTTTTGGGGTACTATTGGGCGGTCAATGTGTCAATGGTGCATAAATGGTTGATGGAGGGGGGAGAGGCGGCGTGGAAAAGAATGGAGATGGCGTCATGTAGAGGTACGAGCCCGGGTGCCATGGTAACGGCGCCGTTGCCGCTCTGCCCTAAGAGGTTTACCACGAGCCCGGTTATGGCGGCGACCCTTAGAATCTGGGGACAGTGGAGACGGCATAGGGGGGAAACAGGGGGCTCGATGGAGGCTCCACTGGGTGGCATACATCGGTTCATCCCAGGGAACAGGGATGGGGGATTTAGGGGGTGGCAAAGGGTGGGCATCAGTAAATTGAGGGACCTGTTTATTGGCGGGAGGTTTGCGGGCCTGGGGGAACTGGAAGATAAATTTGGGCTTCCCCAAGGGAACATGTTCAGATACTTGCAGGTAAAGGCGTTTGCTAGGCAACAGGTAGAGGGATTCCCTTTGCTGCCCTCGTGGGGGACGATGGACAGAGTGCTTTCTGTGGTGTGGGTCGGAGAGGGGAAGGTGTCGGACATCTATAAGGTAATGCAGGAGGTGGAGGAGTCGTCAGTGGAGGAGCTGAAGGCTAAATGGGAGGGGGAACTTGGGGAGCAGATAGAGGACGGGACTTGGGCGGATGCCTTGGAGAGAGTCAACTCTTCCTCTTCATGTGCGAGGCTTAGTCTCATTTAATTTAAGGTGCTGCACCGGACCCACATGTCCGGGACTAGGATGAGTAGGTTCTTTGGGGGTGAGGACAAGTGCACCAGATGTTCGGGGAGTCCAGCGAACCATGCCCATATGTTCTGGGCATGCCCAGCATTGGAATAATTCCAGGGTCAAACCAGGGTGGGGACCAGGGCCGGCTCAAGGCACCGGCAACTCGGGCAGTCGCCCGGGGCGCCATGTGCTAGGGGGCGCCAGAGACTCGGGTCCCGCGCATGCGCAGTTGGGCCGGTGCCAACCAGCGCATGCGCGGTGGCCGCTCTCCCCCAGGGCGGCCCCCCCGGCTCGGTCCGCTCCCCCTCGGTCCCCCCCGCCCCGCCCTCGGGTCCGCCCCCCCGCCCCCCCCCCTCGGGTCCGCCCCCCCCCGCCCCCCCCTCGGGTCCGCCCCCCTGCCTCCCCGTCGGCCCCGCCCCCCCGCCTCCCCCTCGGCCCCGCCCCCCCAAGGGCGCAGAAGTTCAGCTTGCCCGGGGCGCCAGCAACCCTAGGGCCGGCGCTGGTGGGGACTCGCGATTTTCGGAGTTGCGGTGGAGCCGGGAGTGCAGGAGGCGAAAGAGGCCGGTGTCCTGGCCTTTACGTCCCTAGTAGCCCGGCGGAGGATCTTGCTGCAGTGGAAGGATGCGAGGCCCCCAAGTGTGGAGACCTGGGTCAATGACATGGCGGGATTTATAAAGTTGGAAAGGGTCAAATTTGCCCTGAGAGGATCAGTACAAGGGTTCTATAAACGGTGGCAGCCTTTTCTGGACTTCCTGGCTCAAAGATAGGTATCTTGGTCAATAGCAGCAGCAACACGAGGGGGTGAGGGGGGGGGGGGGGGGGGGGGGGGGGCAAGGGGGGGTGTTCCTTATTATAGTTTCTATATTTTTTTGCTACGGTTATGTAACTTAACATTGTGCTAATTTAAGTTGTTGTTAATATGTTGGGTTGTTCATTGAGGAGGGGCGAAGGTTCATGATTGTTGTTATTACTGTTATAGTTAGTATTTTAGTATGGTTTGATGTTGTATAAATTCACAATTTTTCAATAAAAATTATTTTTTTAAAAAATATCCCAACCAAGGGGAGAACTACACTACATCTGCTGGAGTGGATCCAATGTATCCAAAAGTCCTATCATGTAACATTTACAAACATTGACCACATCAAAGAGAGATGAGTGCATTCCAAGGACTAAGTGGATTCCAATCACTCAAGTTTGTGATTGCAATGATCTTACCTCTCTTTAATGTTCTCAATGTTTATAAACATTGGGGTTTCACCACTTCGGCCACTGAACTGTGAAGGGAGATGAATGAATCAAAGCTGCAGATGGTACGTAGAAGCTGCCAATTACAGATCACTACTAGAAAACGATGAATGGCTTGCCTTTAATGGAGATGTGGGAACCAGGTGCAGGTTACAGTTGTTCTTCTTCGAGGAATGGACATGTGGAGTTTCAAGGGAAGTGTTACAGCTGTGATTCTTTTCATTGCCCCTGTCTGAACTGCTCTCAAGCTTCCAGACAGGGATCTATTTTCTGGGCGGGGTGGTGGCTGTATGTGTGTGGGTGGAGGGCATCTGTGGGGGGTCCCTTTAGGCAGGGTGTCCATGTGGGGGCCCCATATTACAGGGGTAGCTGTGGGTTATATCTGTAGTATTACACTAGTCCCAGGGGTTCTCCCTATTACAGGGGCCCTGGGTCCCGGGGATGGGGGGGGGGGGGGGGGGGGGGGGGGGTGCTGGTTGAGGGGGAGTAGGCAGGCAGTGTTTTTGGAGGGATAGGCCTCGGTTGGCTTGGCTGGTCTCTAACCGCCTGACCCTGGCATAGAGGACCTTGCCGTGGGCCAAGGGGGTTACCTCCTTGGAGAGGGTTACCTCCTTGGTCCACTGCAGCGTTCACCATGCCAGGATAAAGCTGGTACACATCACTACTCATTGGCAGCTGCAGGCCCAAAATCCATTGGAGGGCCACCCTCCCCCCACAATACAAATTCTGTCCCCTCTACCAGAGAATCCCATAAGATAGACCCCAACAGAAACCCCCTTTACAAGGACACCCACATGAGACCCTCCCATGAGAGAGACCCCCACCAGAAACCTCCCCATTAAAGGGACCCTCACATGAGACACTCCCATGAGAGAGACCCCACCAGAAACCTCCCCATTACCGAGACCCCCACCAGAAACCCACCCATAATAGAGACCCCCCACCAAGACCCCCCCCATAAGAGAGTCTTCCATCAATACCACCGCCCCCATTACAGAGACCCCCATCTGAAGCCCCACAATAAGAGAGTCCCATGCCTGGAAGCCGCACCATAAGAGAGACCCTTGGCTGGAAGCTAGAGAGCAGGCCAGACAGAGGCAATGAAAAATAAATTATTGTTTTAAAATAATGCAACTGCTGGCTCGGGCAGAGAAAGGAGCACCTGTAAATTACGAGAAAGAGGAAACCACATCATCCGGGTTTAAACCCCCTCAGATCTTTGTTCTGCAATACTTTCATTCATATCCATGTGAAATTGATTTTGCTAAGCTGTGATTGACAACTTGCACACACAGCGAGCTGTCTGGATTGTTTACTCTCACTTCCCTCACGCTTCAGTGGATTGCAAGTAGTTATCTATAAAACTAACCCCAATGTTTATAAAAATCTAGCTATGATTGACAGCTCCTGGACCACATCAAAGACAATTAAGTGCTCTCAGTTCCTCTTTTTTTCTGTAGAAAACACTTAACTATTACCGTTATCCCTCTTCCACTCTTCTTCCTTCCCACTTATGCAGCTGAGCCGCCTCCCTGAACGTGCTATCCAAGTAGTCTTCAGCATCACAGTTGTACCACAGTGATTCCAGCCACTACCCGAGTTCCAAAACCCAGAGCAGCTCTTGACGCCCTCCTTCATATGCACTCGCCTGGGCCAAGTAATGTGTTGTAGACTCCCCACGTGCTACAGGATGGGCATTCCACAAGTCTAAGCTGCCCTGCCATACCTTAATTAACCTTTTGACTATTTTCTATAAACTGGAGGCTATAAAATAAAGTAGGCTTACTCATCAATCAGTTCCTTCCAACTACTGAGACAGATTTTGTAAAAAGATATCAGATGGAGAACCTTTTTTTCCCCTCTGCACCAAATTCACACATGAACCAAATTCCAAATTTCACGCATCGTCTACATCTCAGTCAGTCATTTGTTAAAGATACAGGTGATGGTAAACACCAGGGGCGGGATTCTCCGTTGGCTGACGGCGAAATTGGGAATAGGCTCCGATGCCAAAATTGCAGCGGGCGTCAATTTGATGCCAAATCACAATTCTCCGTCACCTCGACAGCGGCTTCAATGCGTTCCGGAACGCGCGTACAGTAGACACTATTTGCATATCATTAGCGGGCCTGATCCTGTATTCTCCGGGGCCTCCGCGATTCTCCACCTCCAAAGGGCCGAGTTCCCTACGGCGAGGTTCACTTGTGCTTTTAAAAATCGGGAAACAGGCATCATGGCTGCTAAGGGAGAGGGAGGGGACACGGAAAGTGTCCAACATCGCCAGAGTGTGCTGACAGTTGCGTCGCTGGCTGGGGGTCTTCTGCCAGGGACGAGGGGAGTAGCGGGGGGTGGCCAGGAGGTGGGCTGTGGGGTTGTGCTGGACGGGCACGGAACACCATTGCCGCAGCTGGAAAGGCAGCCATGCAGCTACGCATGCCGCTGACGGCTCACTGTGAACATAGAACAATGGGCCCTATAGGTGTCCCCCCCCCCCCCCCCCCCCCCCAGGGCACTCACCGGGTGCCCTCTGGCTCCAGCCAACCCAGTAGCTGTATGGGCGCGCTCCCGCACAACCAGTGCCACCTTGTTGGCTCGGATGGTGTGCGTGGGGATTGTAATGTGTATGTGCGGCTACAGCTTGTCAACCTCCTGAGTGTCAACCACGGACCTGGTGAATCCCGGTTAAATCATTGGAATTAATTGTGTTCCATGTGGCGCTGGTGCTTGCCCCTCCGCAGTTGCTAAATCGGTCCAGGCTCAGCGCCAGTTTGGCTGTCGTGAAAATCCATGAATCCTGACCCGGAGTCAACACTTCGTCTCAGGAATGGGCATTCCCGCCCCAGGTTATTTCAAATCCCAGGAGAGAAAGACGAAACGAATGCTCTCAACTGCAGGTTGCAATTTGGATAATGCAAAGAAAGGTTTGAAATTGCGATATTATGTCCCAGATGTTTTGTGATGATTTCAAATAAAAATAAATGTTTATTGAGCAATACAACAATTAAAATTGAAGCACACTTGGCTAAAGGAATGGATATACACAATTATCACAATTTTTACTCAATTCCGAACAATATCTACGTCAGAACTAATTCTCCCCAAATATTCCACACTATTTTACTAATTAAATAAAAAACTATAAAAATCCAGTACCTGTTACACACCAGGCAGTTATATCGCTTTGGGGTCGTTTCTGAGGTCGAACAACCTGCTGGCTTTTCAAGACAGGTTTTAAAGACATTGCTTTCTGGAAGTTAAACTGTGATTCCTGCTATTGACTGAGGTCTATTAAACTGCTTCCCGGCAAAGTTTAATCATCTCCTTATATCCAGTTTTCCCATTTGATCCTCCCTTCTCTGAGCTAACCTGCTCAGAGCTCAGACGTGATTACCTGCATTTGTTAATTCTAGCCTTTAGAATATAAGTGCAAAGTAGACTCACTTTGTGACCCCCCCCCCCCCCCCCCCCCACGTCTTCACACTCTCTCTTCCTTTGAACCTTTAGCACCTTATTCAAATTCATTCATGTTCTATCCCCCATTATTATCAACTTGACTTAGGTAAACATGTGTTTGCAGTGTCATTGAGCTCATCAACATATCAAAGGTAGCAGCACCATTAACATGGCCAAGCTGTCACTGCGTTAAGCAACTTACATTTTCCTACAGTTTGAAAATATATAACCAGCAGGACATCCCTCTGTCTCCCCGTCTCTGTCTCATCTGCACATTGCTGTGGAGGTGGCTGTCGGGTGGAACAGAATAGAACAAAGAACATGTGGTGAATGTGATTCACACTATATATAGTTGCCAATACCGCTCCATGTATATATGTTCGTTATCTACCCGTTGTAAGATCAATGCTGTATATAGTTGCCAATATAACTCCGTGTATGTATATTCACCATCCACCATTGTAAGTGCAATTGCACTATCCGACCACCAGGGGCAGTCGCGCTGGGAGTACGCGAGAGTTTGTACTGGGCGCCTCCCTTGGCTCCACCCAGGACTCCTCCCCCTGGGACCGATGTATAAAGATCAGTGCCTGAGAGCCAGCCTGCAGTCATCTGGAGTTCAACGACGAATAGGCTGGCTCTGTTGTAAGTGTATTAAAGCCTCTGTTCAGATCCAACTACACGTGTTCGCTGAATTGATGGTTCCATCAGAACAAAGAACAAAGAAAAGTACATCACAGGAACAGGCCCTTCTGCCCTCCAAGCCTGCGCCGACCATGCTGCCCGTCTAAACTAAAAGCCTCTACACTTCCGGGCTCCGTATCCCTCTATTCCCATCCTATTCATGTATTTGTCAAGATTCCCCTTAAATGTAACTATTGTCCCTGCTTCCACCACCTCCTCCAGCAGCGAGTTCCAGGCACCCACTACCCTCTGTGTAAAAGACTTGCCTCATACATCTCTAAACCTTGCCCCTCGCACCTTAAACCTATGCCCCTAGTAATTGACTCCGCTACCCTAGGAAAAGGTCTCTGAATATCCACTCTGTCTATGCCCCTCATAATATTGTCCACCTTCGAAAATGCGCCTTTGCAATGTAGGTCTGGAAAAAGATGTGGACGTTATTGCCAAGATTCGTCCCTAGCAGTTCCGTAACAGAGGACTATGTGCTGGTTTGGCTGTTATCAGGTACGCACACCGAGATAAATATCAAATGTGGCTGGAGGACCATCAACTCAGTAAAAGATGCTTTTTGTCCTGCCCAAAACTTTAATTTTAATTTTTAATAATCTTTATTATTGTCACAAGTAGGCTTACATTAACACTGCAATGAAGTTACTGTGAAAAGGCCCCAGTCTCCACATTCCGGAGCCAGTTAAGGTACACAGAGGGCTAATTCAGAATGTCCAATTCACCTACCAGCACGTTTTTCAGGACTTGTGGGAGCATCCAGAGGAAACCCACATAAACACAGGGAGAACATGCAGACTCCGCACAGACAGTGACCCAAGCCAGGAATCAAACCTGAGACTCTGGTGCTGTGAAGCAAAAGTGCTAACCATTGTGTTACTGTACAGATACAAGCAGTGAATGCGATGAGGCACCTCAGAGTGCCGCCGATTGCATTGAATGAAACTGATGTGGTTTGGACTTTTATTGAAAGTTAACATTGAAATGTGAGGTAATGCACTTGTATAAGTTTTATTGATAATGTGTATTTTTTAGTGGGTGGAGCGCTTTGCGGCATCTCGTGGTCATGAAAACGCCATATAAATGCGAATGCCATGTCTTTACTACAATGTTGGGAGACTTTAATGATTTAAGCAAGAAGTTGTGAATGATACAATAGTATCCTTTTAATAGGATGGACGTGGAAGCTTTGGAACGGGTGCAGAGGAGATTTACCAGGATGTTGCCTGGTATGGAGGGAAAATCTTATGAGGAAAGGCTGATGGACTTGAGGTTGTTCTCGTTAGAGAGAAGAAGGTTAAGAGGTGACTTAATAGAGGCATACAAAATGATCAGAGGGTTAGATAGGGTGGACAGCGAGAGCCTTCTCCCGCGGATGGAGGTGGCTAGCACGAGGGGACATAGCCTTAAATTGAGGGGTAATAGATATAGGACAGACGTCAGAGGTAGGTTTTTTTCGCAAAGAGTGGTGAGGCCGTGGAATGCCCTACCTGCAACAGTACTGAACTCGCCAACATTGAGGGCATTTAAAAGTTTATTGGATAAGTATATGGATGATAATGGCATAGTGTAGGTTAGATGGCCTTTAGTTTTTTACTTCCCATGTCGGTGCAACATCGTGGGCCGAAGGGCCTGTACTGCGCTGTATCGTTCTATGTTCTATGTTCTATGTTCTAATTCCTGGACAGTAAGAAGTCTTACAACACCAGGTTAAAGTCCAACAGGTTTGTTTCAAACACGAGCTTTCGGAGCACGGCTCCTTCTTCAGGTGAATGGAAAGGCTTGTTCCAGAAATGTTTATATAGACACAGTCAGAGATGCCCCGGAATGCGAGCACCTGCAGGCAATCAAATCATCAAAGATGCAGAGAGAGAGGTAACTCCAGGTTAAAGAGGTGTGAATTGTCCCAAGCCAGTTCAGTCGGTAGGCCTCTGCAAGTCCAGGCTTGTTGGTGGGGGCCGAATGTAATGCGACATGAATCCCAGATCCCGGTTGAGTCCGCATTCATGCGTGCGGAACTTAGCTATAAGTTTTTGCTCAGCAATTTTGTGTTGTCGCGTCTCCTGAAGGCCTCCTTGTAGAATGCTGACCCGGAGATCAGAGGCTGAATGTCCTTGACTGCTGAAGTGTTCCCCAACTGGAAGGGAACAGTCCTGCCTGTTGATAGTCGCACGATGCCCGTTTATTCGTTGTCGCAGTGTCTGCATGGTCTCGCCAATGTACCACGCTTCGGGACATCCTTTCCTGCAGCGTATGAGGTAGACTACATTGGTTGAGTCGCACGAGTATGCGCGCGTACCTGGTGGGTGGTGTTTCCACGTGTAATGGTGGTGTCCATGTCGATGATCTGGCATGTCTTGCAGAGATTACCCTGGCAGGGTTTTGTGGTGTTGTGGTTGCTGTTCTGAAGGCTGGGTAATTTGCTGCAAACAATGGTTTGTTTGAGGTTGCGCGGTTGTTTGAAGGCCAGTAGTGGGGGTGTGGGGATGACCTTGGCAAGATGTCCATCCTCGCTGATGATGTGTTGGAGGCTGCGAAGAAGATGTCGTAGTTTCTCCGCCCCAGGAAAGTACTGGACGACGAAGGGTACTCTGTCAGTGGTGTCCCGTGTTTGTCTTCTGAGGAGGTCGGTGCGGTTTTTTGCTGTGGCGCGGTGGAACTGTCGATCAATGAGTCGAGCGCCATATCCCGTTCGTACGAGGGCATCTTTCAGTATCTGTAGGTGTCTGTTGCGCTCCTCCTTGTCTGAGCAGATCCTGTGTATACGGAGGGCTTGTCCATAGGGGATGGCTTCTTTAATGTGTTTCGGGTGAAAGCTGGAGAAGTGGAGCATCGTGAGATTATCTGTGGGCTTGCGGTAAAGCGAGGTGCTGAGGTGACCGTCCTTGATGGAGACGAGTGTGTCCAAGAATGGAACTGAATTTGGAGAATAGTCCATGGTGAGTTTGATGGTGGGATGGAACTTATTGATGTCATCGTGTAGTCGTTTCAGTGATGTCTCGCCGTGGGTCCAAAGGAAAAAAATGTCATCGATGTATCTGGTGTATACCGTTCATGGATGCATGGAATGAAAAAGTCAAACTAAAGATAAAGCCGCTACCACAGCACACAAAATAAAACACCCCAGCCCAGGACCATCAAGAGCTGCAAGTCCAAGTCTCAGAGCCAAATTTAAGGGTCCCGCTAATCAGCCCGAACTGGGCGGGCCTCCGCCTGCACAACATGGGAATTTGTATTTGACGAAGTCCACGGGCAGGTCAATCAGCAATTCCCTGTGTGTCCTCGTGAGGGTTATCACATCCCTCCCCCCTCATGCAGCTAGACCGGGGTCTTGGGCTCGTCGCTTTCATGTTGCGTGCCTAAGGGCCACAGGCGGAGGCTGGTCTTCGGTGCTGAGCTCTGGCGGAGGATTAATCTCCTCAGTCTTCATTTTGGACTCCGATTCTTCCTTGTAGGGGGGAATGACTCTTGAGTCACCTTGCCCGAGGTAGTTAGAACGGGCGTCGAGTACATCATCTCTGCTGAAATGGTCTCCGCTGGAGTGGGTTCCCTTCTTCCCAGGTGGTCCAGGTATTTTTTCATGGTCCTCCCTTGGACTTTGTAAGAAGCCGGGCCAGTCTTTTCCAGCACGGGATCCATTGGGAGCACTTTGCCTGCCTTGAACACACATTTTTATCGTTTCACATGGACAGCTGCATCAGAAGCCCGTCTCAAAAACCTCCTCCAGGTTTACTAGATACTCTTTTTCCATGGCTCCTGTGATTGGAATATTGTATAAGTATACTGCCACCTTGTGGAGCCCTTGGAGAATGTTCTCAATCACACGATGAAAAATAGCACATGCCAACAAGACTCTGAAGGGCAGGCATGTATATTCATATAAAAACACTTACGGGTGTCAATCGTCATGTACTCCCTGGAAGACCTGTCTCGTTCTAGTTGGAGGTAGGCATGGATCATGTCTAGTTTGGTGATAGTTTGACCCCTTGTCAGTTTGGTATATTGACCTTCCATGCCTGGCATGGGGTACCGATCTAAGCATGAAGCTTTATTAACCATTATTTTATAGCCACCGCAAAGGCAGACCGACTTGTCAGGATTGAGGACGGGGACTACTGGTGCAGCCCACTCTGTAAACTGCATTGGCCATATTGTCCCGAGGCTCTCTAATCGTTCTGGTTCAGTAGCTACTTTGTTAAGTAAAGAGCATGGGACTGGCCGGGTCCTGAAATATTTGGGTAGGGCATTGGGACTCACACAAATCTTTGTCCTTTAATCTACCTATGCTTTCTTGGATACCTCGGGTTATTTGCCAATGACCTCGTACAGTTCCCAAGTTCCGAGCTTAAAAATTTGTAGCCAGTCCAGACAGATCCTCTGGAGTCAGTCTCTGTCCAATCTCTGCACAAGAGGCTGGGTCCTGGTTCTTGTACAACTATGAGTCGGACTGTGTGCTGCCCAGAGGTAACTGTGCTCGTAGTGGTCCCCATAATCTTCAAAGGTCCCTGCATATGTGACCAATCTGGCTCTCGCTTCCAGGCCTAGGGAGAAGATGACCTTCCAGAGACGCCGGAAGGTCTGTTCCTCGATGATGGAAACAGCAGCTCCCGTATCTATCTCCATTTCTAGGGAATGGGCATTGGCCAAATGTATTATCTTTATCGGGCAATGCTAGGGGTGATGGTGCAGCTTAATTGCATTGTTTCATTCTCTACAGGCTGATAGACTTGCAAGGCCCGGGTCGGAGATGGCTTTGGTTTTCGGCCTGGGTGGCACGCATACTGTTGATTCTGGCAGTCTTGCCTCTGTTGTGTTTTGGCCACAGTTACAGCAGCATTGAGACTGACACTTGTAGTCCGACGGGGATGCTTCCCTGGTATTCGTAAGGTTAGGGCTTTGAGACGCCAGAATGTCCTGGCTGAACGTTGATGGTGGCTGAGGCATGTGGGGGCCTTCACTGGGAATGCTGGCTTTTCTGTATGAGGGTGCCCCCCCCCCCCCCCCTCCACCCCCCAGTCTGAGAACCGTACTGTCCATCATCCCTTGAGTTCTTCGACTCCTTTCTCAGTGTTCTCCAAAGATGGTGTTAATTCGATAGCCCTTTTGAGATCTAGGTGCGTTCTTCCACAATTCTTTTTGTATTACGACATTATTGATCCCACATACTCGGCAGACGCGTGGTATCTCAGTCAGGGATGGGCCAAACTCACAGTATTCGGCCAGCTTCATTAATCTAGTCAGGAATTCTGCCATGGGTTCCCAAGAGGTCCTCCCAGCCGTGTTGAATCAGTAACCCGGGAGGATTTTGGAACAGTTTTGGGTCGGAATGGTTCTTTATCTATAAGCTCACTGAAAGTTTCGGTGTCAGGGGCTGCAGATAAGTTAAACTCTTAATGCTGAATGTGGCGACCCCGCATGCTGTAAAAAGGATTGTTTCATGTATGTCATCCCCTTCTGTTGCTGTTGGCGTAAAAGAAGTAGCGAATGCATTCGGCAAACTGGGGCTAGTCCTCCACATCCGTATCCCAAACAAGGGCATTTCCAGGTTTTTCTTTTTGCATGGTTCCTTACTGGAGTTGTCATCCGAGAGTTTTGAAAAGGCTGCTCAGAACGCCATGCTTGACCCTCATCGCCAATGTAATAATTCCAGGAGGCACGGAGTGAAAGGTCAAATTGGTTTATTTCAAACTGAAAATAAGGTCGCTACCACGGCACACACGACGCATGTCCCAGCCCATGACTATCGGGAATTGCCGGTCCAGGGCTGGGAGCTACATTTAAAGGTCCCATTAACAAGCCACACCCTGCCCACTCGCCATGGGAACCTGTATTCTAAGAAATCCGTGGGCGATTAATCAGTGATTCCCCGTAATCACAAATACCATTTGTATTGGCAGCACAGTTGTACAGTGGTTAGCCCTGCTGCCTCAGCGCGACAGGGTCCCAGGTTCAATTGTGGCCTCGGGTGACTGTGTGGATTCTTCATGTTCTCCCTGTGTCTGTGTGGGTTTCCTCCGGGTGCTCCGGTTTCCTCCCACTATCCAAATAATAATCTTATAATCTTTATTATTGTCACAAGTAGGTTTACATTAACATTGCAATGAAGTTACTGTGAAAAGCCCTTAGTCACCACATTCCGGCGCCTGTTTGGGGACACAGAGGGAGAATTCAGATTGTCCAATTCACCTAACAGCACATCTTTCGGGACATGTGGGAGGAAACTGGAGCACCCGGAGGAAACTCACGCAGACACGGAGAGAACGTGCAGACTCCGCACAGTGACCTGAGCCGGGAATCGAACCTGGGACCCTGGAGCTGTGAAGTAACAATGCGAACCACTGTGCTACCTTGCCACCCATCAAAGATGTGCATGTTAGGTGGATTGGCTATGCTAAATTGGCCCTTAGTGTCTGTAAGTGGTGTTAAGGGGATAGGGCAGAGGAATGGGTCTTGGTTAGGTGCTCTTTCAGAGGGTCGGTGCAGACTCGATGGGCTGAATGGCTTCCTTCTGCACTGTGGTGATGCTATGATCCTGCGCTTCTTTTGGTCATAATGCCACTTATGGAGTGTGCATCAACACAGATGACGTTGGCACCAACAAAAGGCTGCCAGTGGGTCAAACAGCTGCTGTTAACAATAATAATGGGGAATAAGGATAATGTGGTCACGTCAGGAGCAGACTTGCTTCCAGGATGTGACGTGCTGCAGGGTGCAGAGCTGGCCCAATGCGAGCAGGGAGGATGAGGAGGGGGTGAGAGACTGATTGAGAGGTGGAGGACAGTGAAGGATGTGGCTGTGTGCTGTGGAGTTGCTGCTGGCTGCAAGTGGAGTGCTGACTGCCCAGTGCCATAGCTCCAGGGGGCTGGCAGGAGGTGCGGGCTGTCTGCCTCCCAGTGCCGCTGCAGGTGAGCATGTTGAAGGCTGCAATGGGCAGATTGCAGTCCTCTCTGGGCATCTCTTCCGCTTTGACTGTTGCAAAGCTTCCCCTCTGCACCAACTCCTCCTCCAAATTTACATTTTAAATCGAGCACTTAACCGAATCGAGCACTTAACCGAACCGACTAGCCCTCTTTCTTTCTTTCTTTCCATATATCTGTCCCCAATGAATTATTCTGGATGAGTTTGCCAACTTTCAAACTTGGGGTTTGAACTTTCTGGTGTTCGTTTTGCAGCCTGCATTGTTTACTTTCACTTTCTTCTTTCACCCCCTGACCTGCCTTTCGATAAACTTCAGAATAAATGTGAGTGAGTGAGAAAGAAATGACTTTGCGCCAGTGTGGTAACTTTCACAGGGGTGGGATGTGCCTCCCTCCCCCCCACCCCACAGCGCCTCCCTCCCCTCCCCCCCACCCCACAGCGCCTCCCTCCCCCCCCCCCCCCCCACCCCACAGCGCCTCCCTCCCCCCCCCCCCCCCCCCCACAGCGCCTCCCTCCCCCCCCCCCCCCCCACCCCACAGCGCCTCCCTCCCCCCCCCCCCCCCACCCCACAGCGCCTCCCTCCCCCCCACCCCACAGCGCCTCCGCCAATCTGCCCGAAATTCTCCCAGGGGGACAGCTGGAGGTTTGTGTCGGTATCACTGAAATTGACCGGGCCGCCACAGAACGCTGAGGAAGTTTGAGGGTAGATTGTGTTGGACGCGAATTCAGTGTTTTCTTTTTGCGACTTTTTCTGCTGGTTTTAAAACGTTGCCCAAAGCTGGCCTTGCCCACAAACCTGGTCCTGAACGAAATTGTCGGGAGGGTGGTGGTTTAAAAAAAAATTATTGCTGATTGGGCTGGTTTGTGGGCAGATTGAGATTATCATTAGTTTCCCAGATACCAGGTTTTTTTTGCATGTTAAATTTGTGATTACTATGCATCAGTGCAACTATGAAATGGCTCAGTGCAGTTTGTCATTTCTGAATTTTAAGATTACGTTGCAGATGTAGGAATGACATTTATTAAAATGCTTTTTTTTCGTGTACACCGTTTTAGTAAAACTGCAACTTTTCATTGTGTAGTGAGACCTCTTGCAGCCACCTGAGAGGGCAGATGTGTGATTCTGCACTGTGTATACTGGGCTGAGTGTGTCACTGCACTCTGTATACTGGGCTGAGTGAGACACTGCACTCTGTATACTGGGCTGAGTGAGACACTGCACTCTGTATACTGGGCTGAGTGAGACACTGCACTGTGTATACTGGGCTCAGTGTGACACTGCACTCTGTATACTGGGCTGAGTGAGACACTGCACTCTGTATACTGGGCTGAGTGAGACACTGCACTCTGTATACTGGGCTGAGTGAGACACTGCACTCTGTATACTGGGCTGAGTGTGTCACTGCACTCTGTATACTGGGCTCAGTGTGACACTGCACTCTGTATACTGGGCTGAGTGTGACACTGCACTCTGTATACTGGGCTGAGTGTGACACTGCACTCTGTATACTGGGCTCAGTGTGACAC
This sequence comes from Scyliorhinus canicula, assembly GCF_902713615.1. NCBI lineage: Eukaryota > Metazoa > Chordata > Chondrichthyes > Carcharhiniformes > Scyliorhinidae > Scyliorhinus > Scyliorhinus canicula. The sequence continues at coordinate 189,329,418 of NC_052154.1, read as the reverse complement.
TGCATTCTGTATACTGGGCTGAGTGTGTCACTGCACTCTGTATACTGGGCTGAGTGTGACACTGCACTGTGTATACTGGGCTGAGTGTGACACTGCACTCTGTATACTGGGCTCAGTGTGACACTGCACTGTGTATACTGGGCTCAGCGTGACACTGCACTCTGTATACTGGGCTGAGTGTGACACTGCACTCTGTATACTGGGCTCAGTGTGACACTGCACTCTGTATACTGGGCTGAGTGTGACACTGCACTCTGTATACTGGGCTCAGTGTGACACTGCACTATGTATACTGGGCTGAGTGAGACACTGCACTGTGTATACTGGGCTGAGTGTGACACTGCACTGTGTATACTGGGCTGAGTGAGACACTGCACTGTGTATACTGGGCTGAGTGAGACACTGCACTGTGTATACTGGGCTGAGTGAGACACTGCACTCTGTATACTGGGCTGAGTGAGACACTGCACTGTGTATACTGGGCTGAGTGTGACACTGCACTCTGTATACTGGGCTGAGTGTGACACTGCACTCTGTATACTGGGCTGAGTGTGTCACTGCACTCTGTATACTGGGCTGAGTGTGTCACTGCACTCTGTATACTGGGCTGAGTGTGACACTGCACTCTGTATACTGGGCTGAGTGTGACACTGCACTCTGTATACTGGGCTGAGTGTGTCACTGCACTCTGTATACTGGGCTGAGTGTGACACTGCACTCTGTATACTGGGCTCAGTGTGACACTGCATTCTGTATACTGGGCTGAGTGTGTCACTGCACTCTGTATACTGGGCTCAGTGTGACACTGCATTCTGTATACTGGGCTGAGTGTGTCACTGCACTCTGTATACTGGGCTGAGTGTGACACTGCACTGTGTATACTGGGCTGAGTGTGACACTGCACTCTGTATACTGGGCTCAGTGTGACACTGCACTGTGTATACTGGGCTCAGCGTGACACTGCACTCTGTATACTGGGCTGAGTGTGACACTGCACTCTGTATACTGGGCTGAGTGTGACACTGCACTCTGTATACTGGGCTGAGTGTGACACTGCACTCTGTATACTGGGCTGAGTGTGTCACTGCACTCTGTATACTGGGCTGAGTGTGTCACTGCACTCTGTATACTGGGCTGAGTGTGACACTGCACTCTGTATACTGGGCTGAGTGTGACACTGCACTCTGTATACTGGGCTGAGTGTGTCACTGCACTCTGTATACTGGGCTGAGTGTGACACTGCACTGTGTATACTGGGCTGAGTGTGACACTGCACTCTGTATACTGGGCTGAGTGTGTCACTGCACTCTGTATACTGGGCTCAGTGTGACACTGCACTGTGTATACTGGGCTGAGTGTGACACTGCACTCTGTATACTGGGCTGAGTGTGACACTGCACTCTGTATACTGGGCTCAGTGTGACACTGCACTCTGTATACTGGGCTGAGTGTGACACTGCACTCTGTATACTGGGCTGAGTGTGACACTGCACTGTGTATACTGGGCTCAGTGTGACACTGCACTCTGTATACTGGGCTGAGTGTGACACTGCACTGTGTATACTGGGCTCAGTGTGACACTGCACTCTGTATACTGGGCTGAGTGTGACACTGCACTCTGTATACTGGGCTCAGTGTGACACTGCACTCTGTATACTGGGCTGAGTGTGACACTGCACTCTGTATACTGGGCTGAGTGTGACACTGCACTCTGTATACTGGGCTGAGTGTGTCACTGCACTCTGTATACTGGGCTGAGTGTGACACTGCACTCTGTATACTGGACTGAGTGTGACACTGCACTCTGTATACTGGGCTGAGTGTGACACTGCACTCTGTATACTGGGCTCAGTGAGACACTGCACTCTGTATACTGGGCTGAGTGTGACACTGCACTCTGTATACTGGGCTGAGTGTGACACTGCACTCTGTATATTGGGCTGAGTGTGACACTGCACTCTGTATACTGGGCTGAGTGTGACACTGCACTCTGTATACTGGGCTCAGTGTGACACTGCACTCTGTGTATACTGGGCTGAGTGTGACACTGCACTCTGTGTATACTGGGCTGAGTGTGACACTGCACTCTGTATACTGGGCTGAGTGTGACACTGCACTCTGTATACTGGGCTGAGCGTGACACTGCACTCTGTATACTGGGCTGGGTGAGACACTGCACTCTGTATACTGGGCTGAGCGTGACACTGCACTCTGTATACTGGGCTGAGCGTGACACTGCACTCTGTATACTGGGCTGAGCGTGACACTGCACTGTGTATACTGGGCTGAGTGTGACACTGCACTCTGTATACTGGGCTCAGTGTGACACTGCACTGTGTATACTGGGCTCAGTGTGACACTGCACTGTGTATACTGGGCTGGGTGTGACACTGCACTCTGTATACTTGGCTGAGTGTGACACTGCACTCTGTGTATACTGGGCTGGGTGTGACACTGCACTGTGTATACTGGGCTCAGTGTGACACTGCACTCTGTATACTGGGCTGAGTGTGACACTGCACTCTGTATACTGGGCTGAGTGTGACACTGCACTCTGTATACTGGGCTCAGTGTGACACTGCACTCTGTATACTGGGCTGAGTGTGACACTGCACTCTGTATACTGGGCTCAGTGTGACACTGCACTCTGTATACTGGGCTGTGTGTGACACTGCACTCTGTATACTGGGCTGAGTGTGACACTGCACTGTGTATACTGGGCTGAGTGTGTCACTGCACTCTGTATACTGGGCTGAGTGTGACACTGCACTCTGTATACTGGGCTCAGTGTGACACTGCACTCTGTGTATACTGGGCTGAGTGTGACACTGCACTCTGTATACTGGGCTGAGTGTGACACAGCACTCTGTATACTGGGCTGAGTGTGTCACTGCACTCTGTATACTGGGCTGAGTGTGTCACTGCACTCTGTATACTGGGCTGAGTGTGACACTGCACTCTGTATACTGGGCTGAGTGTGACACTGCACTCTGTATACTGGGCTGAGTGTGACACTGCACTCTGTGTATACTGGGCTGAGTGTGACACTGCACTCTGTATACTGGGCTGAGTGTGACACTGCACTCTGTATACTGGGGTCAGTGTGACACTGCACTCTGTGTATACTGGGCTGAGTGTAACACTGCACTCTGTATACTGGGCTGAGTGTGACACTGCACTCTGTGTATACTGGGCTCAGTGTGACACTGCACTCTGTATACTGGGCTGAGTGTGACACTGCACTGTGTATACTGGGCTGAGTGAGACACTGCACTCTGTGTATACTGGGCTGAGTGTGACACCGCACTCTGTATACTGGGCTGAGTGTGACACTGCACTCTGTATACTGGGCTGAGTGAGACACTGCACTCTGTGTATACTGGGCTGAGTGTGACACTGCACTCTGTATACTGGGCTGAGTGTGACACTGCACTGTGTATACTGGGCTGAGTGTGTCACTGCACTCTGTATACTGGGCTGAGTGTGACACTGCACTCTGTATACTGGGCTGAGTGAGACACTGCACTCTGTATACTGGGCTGAGTGTGACACTGCACTCTGTGTATACTGGGCTGAGTGTGACACTGCACTCTGTATACTGGGCTGAGTGTGACACTGCACTGTGTATACTGGGCTGGGTGTGACACTGCACTGTGTATACTGGGCTGGGTGTGACACTGCACTGTGTATACTGGGCTGAGTGTGTCACTGCACTCTGTATACTGGGCTGAGTGTGACACTGCACTCTGTATACTGGGCTGAGTGAGACACTGCACTCTGTATACTGGGCTGAGTGTGACACTGCACTCTGTATACTGGGCTGAGTGTGACACTGCACTCTGTATACTGGGCTGAGTGTGACACTGCTCTCTGTATACTGGGCTGGGTGTGACACTGCACTCTGTATACTGGGCTCAGTGAGACACTGCACTCTGTATACTGGGCTGAGTGTGACACTGCACTCTGTATACTGGGCTCAGTGTGACACTGCACTCTGTATACTGGGCTGAGTGTGACACTGCACTCTGTATACTGGGCTGAGTGTGACACTGCACTCTGTATACTGGGCTGAGTGTGACACTGCACTCTGTATACTGGGCTGAGTGTGACACTGCACTCTGTATACTGGCTGAGTGTGTCACTGCACTCTGTATACTGGGCTCAGTGTGACACTGCACTCTGTATACTGGGCTGAGTGTGACACTGCACTCTGTATACTGGGCTGAAGTGTGACACTGCACTCTGTATACTGGGCTGAGTGTGTCACTGCACTCTGTATACTGGGCTGAGTGTGACACTGCACTCTGTATACTGGGCTGGGTGTGACACTGCACTCTGTATACTGGGCTCAGTGAGACACTGCACTCTGTATACTGGGCTGAGTGTGACACTGCACTCTGTATACTGGGCTCAGTGTGACACTGCACTCTGTATACTGGGCTGAGTGTGACACTGCACTCTGTATACTGGG